>NC_138143.1:18101601-18701601 GCF_964188305.1 Podarcis bocagei
GGCAAGGGACAAGGTCAATAAACCAGTTTGATTTGACATCCAAACACAACCAACTTGTTGCCTGTAATTCTGATTCGGTATCATTTTCTTGTAATTTCCAACGGAGATGGGTTTTTTTTGTTCCAAACTTTTCCATTTTCTGCTTCTCAGAGCAAAACCTTTAAGCATATTAGAATACAATTCCGTGTTTTCCACTCTCAGCTTGCCATTACCGCCAAAGCATCTGCACATTCATTTCATAATGCCATGTAATATTTTTATATGCTAAGTGAATTCTGTTTTTCCCACCCCTGTTATTTTCCTGGAAAATACAATTTGGTTTGCGTTTCATCCTTCTCTAAATCTTTCATTTAAAAAATCAAAACAAATAAGTTGCTTTCCCATGTCAATGAAACATACAAGATGTTTGCATCTATAATGCTGGAACAACACTATTGCCATGACTGCTGAATCACTGTGGGCTGAACTGGTGGCTTTCCCCCCTGTTTAAACAGCATCCCTAATCTGGAATGGCAATATTAAAAGTATAAAATACCATAATCTTTGGGACTTTTCTTGGTAGATAAGCATTTAGGATTCTCTCAGTTCTAGGTGGGATAATTCAACATTTATATATATATCATGGAGATGACCAGGTTATCTGAACTTCTCCATTCCTCCCTCCACTCAGAGAGACTTAATGTGGATCAAAACCATGGTTTAGGAGTAGAAAGTATTAGGTTTAATTCTGTTTGTATCCAGGAAGTGCTGTTGAAGAGACCTCTGCCCGGAGGGCTGTGTAGACAATGCTGAACAAGATGGACAAATGAGTGTGACTCACTTTAAGACCGCTTCCTATGTTCCTAACTATAAACTGAAACTTCCCTCTTCCCATGGGACTTGGTGTGGGAACCTGGGGATATCTGACCAGGTAAAGCTACAGCTGCTGAAATGACCCCTTCAACAATTGAAGCTACAGGAGCCTCAACGTCACCAAACAGCCATCAAACCAAGATTATTTTGAGAACATCATGAAAGTGAAAGTGATTTCAAACCAACAGACGTATATAAGATTGAAGCAACAGAAGTATGTATGGCAACGGCAAAGCAGTTGACTAAGAAGGGAGTATCGGTATTTCCACTTACAATTGCTATGAGGGTAAGGTGAAGCTGTTGGAGTAGGGGGCAGCTCAATGAGTAATAATAATAATAATAATAATAATAATTCTACCCAACCCATCTGGCTGGGTTTCCCCAGCCATTCTGGGCGGCTTCCAATAGAAGATTAAAAATACATTAAAAATCAGTCATTAAAAACGTCCCTAAACAGGGTCACCATGTCATCTCTCTCATTGTTAGCCTATGTCAGGGGTCAATAAACTTTTTCAGCAGGGGGCCAGTCCACTGTCCCTCAGACTTTGTGGGGGCCGGACTATATTTTTTTGGGGGAAATGAACGAATTCCTATGCTCCACAAATAACCCAGAGATGCATTTTAAATAAAAGGGCACATTCTACTCGTGTAAAAATACGCTGATTCCCGGACCGTCCGTGCCTTGCCCTTCATTGCCAGTTTCATTTGGGAGCCTGAAGTGTCACTGAGCCGCCCCCACCTGTGTGTGAAGTGGACATTTCCTCTTTGGCTCCTGCTTTGAGAGAGGTGCAGAGGGATCCGATCCTGCAGCTTGGCTCTCTCTATGGCTTATAATGAACCGAATGAGATTCCTAGAGATGAACGGGATTTGGGGAGATGGGGAGGAGGTCCTCTGAAGCAAAAACGCTCCCCTCCTGTCTGGCTTCTCACATGTGTGTGTGGGGGAAGGCATCGATTTGTCCCATGAGCTGCATTTGGACATTCGAGATACACAGTTGTGTGAGGCAGGAAAGCAGGGTTGCATTCCTTCTCCTCCCTCCCATCGTCACACCCCATGAGGGAGAGACTTCATCAGGCAAGGCCTCCTTCCACCTGCCTCGCTCCACCCTCCAGTCTCTGCTTCTCAATTTGTATCGTATTATTTTATGCACTGTGGCCTGCCATTACTTTACTGATTGTAGTTTAGAAATTATTTATTGTAATTGTTAAATGTGGATTTCTGTTTCATTTTTATATGTTGATATTATTATACTATACTATTCTAATGATGAAGACAGGAGTGCCTGGCATGCTCTGGTCCATGGGGTCACGAAGAGTCGGACACGACTAAACGACTAAACAACAACAAATTCTAATGATTGTTGAATGTTACTTTATTTTATGTAGGTTATGTTAAGTTGTGGGTGAACATATCAGACGACACAGCGATTCTTCCAAAGCAGCTCTTTATTTGTAAGCTGGACAGAACTGAACTGAAGAGCTCAGTCAGCCTGCTTATATAGAGCTCCAGAACAATGTAACTGTTGCAACTTTCTAAAACTATCCAATCACTGAACGTCACTTTCAATCCTTCATTTGGGAAGATGTCTACAGTGGGGCAGCCTGCCAGTGCGCATAATCTCCTGCATGAATCCTAAGAGCTCAGAGTTTCAGTGCACAGGAACAGCCTCCTTGTAGTCATTTGGCGGCCTTGGACTGAACATGCTTCAGGAACACAGGAGCATAGGAAGTTGCCAGATCAATTATCTTTCTGCCTCAGCATTGTGGACTGGCAGAGGCCCCCTGGGTTAACAGGCAGAAGCCTCTCTCAACCCTCCCTGAAGATACCAGGGATTGAACAGGGGGCATTCTGCATGCCAAGCAGATGCTCTAGCACTGAGCTTCAGCCCTTCCCCAAATGTGTGGTCACTATCAGGGAGCAGGAAGCCCATGGGGCAGCTGAAGGGCAAATATGCATCTGACTTATGCGATTATCATCACATGCTTTGAATGCCTGAATGGGTCGTAATTTGTATAAGCAAGTGCAACCAGATTCGCTCTGAGATTGACATTTTACTAAACCACATGCTTTCTAAGTTTCATTTCATGAAGCTGTTTGGGTCAATTTGTTAGCATACCACAATTTAAAAGTCAGGGCATCAGTTTATGGCTTATGGCTGGAGACCTAAGTATGGGAAACCCTGTTCTAGAAGAAAAAAGCACTGGGCACGTCTGATATGTGTGCGGCTGTGCATATACACAATGCGCCAAGCCCAAGAATGACCTGAAAACGTGTCAAAAATGTCACAAAAAGGGGTAGAATGGGGCAGGGCAGAGGGGGCTGGCATGGGGGGCTTGCTGGCTTTTTCATTGGCGTTTCCCAGGGCCTAGTCTGATACCCTAACCCCTGGGTAGGGAAACTAAGGCCCAGGGGCCGGATCTGGCCCAATCACCTTCTAAATCCAGCCCGCAGACGTTCCGGGAATCAGCATGTTTTTACATGAGTAGAATGTGTCCTTTTATTTAAAATGCATCTCTGGGTTATTTGTGGGGCCTGCCTGGTGTTTTTACATGAGTAGAATGTGTCCTTTTATTTAAAATGCATCTCTGGGTTATTTGTGGGGCCTGCCTGGTGTTTTTACATGAGTAGAATGTGTCCTTTTATTTAAAATGCATCTCTGGGTTATTTGTGGGGCATAGGCATTCATTCTTTTTTTCCTTCAAAATATAGTCCAGCCCCCCACAAGGTCTGAGAGACAGTGGACCGGCCCCCTGCTGAACAAGTTTGCTAACCACTATACTAGAGAGAGGTAGAAAACAGGTAGAAAAAGTAAACAGAGAGCAAGCTTCAATCCAGCTCGCTCTCAGGAAGACCAATGCTAAGAGAAGTCACTAACCAACTCTTCCCACTTAATTTTCTTTCTTTCTTTCTTTCTTTCTTTCTTTCTTTCTTTCTTTCTTTCTTTCTTTCTTTCTTTCTTTCTTTCTGTCCTTTACCTTGTGTCTCTACACTTCTCTCCCCACCCCCCACTTTCCATACGTCTCATATGTTCAATATCAAATCAAGAAAACATTCAAAGGAAATGTTTTTCAGCTGTCACAGCATTAAGCGAGCATATTTTTGTCTTCTAAAAGCATCAGAAATACAGCAGAGAGAGGCGCATGCTTCCCAAAGTAGCAAGTGCCTTTTCAGCTGAAAGAGAATCTCCTTCTGTCAGCAGTAATGCCACCTCAGATATTCTTCCCAAAGCATCCGGTTTGCTGTGACATGTATAATTTATTCAGCCCCATGATGCACGCACAGTCGGCAGCTCCCTTAGTTGTGCCTTTGATACGCCATTAGCTTTAAAATGTATATATAATGTAACCACCTCCCAGGTGAGAAGTTGAAAAGTTAAATAGGGTTGTTGCTCCAAGAATTAAAGCAGATGGAGAGAAGTTTTTGGCTGACAAGAAGCCGCAAACAGAGGCCATGCCAATCTCCCAGGTTTCCTTTCTTCTTGACGCAAGTCCACACAGAACATTTTTGAAAAGGAAAACTTCTCAGGTTGATGAGTCATGTTATTATGTCAGGTCCAGTTTATCTGCCGCATCATAAACAGGGATGTTTGAAAATTTCAACGAAAACAGAAACAGGAGTGGAAATTGCCAATGTTTGCTTATTCGCCCCATGTACAGAATGGAAACCAAAAGCAGCAGACCTGCCTGGTATTCACTGTAGCTGCTTTCATTCCGCAAATGCTATGTGTTTGATTACTCCCCCCTCCCCCGTGTGCATTGTGTTTCCTTTGAATGGAATTGCAACGTCATTTACACAAATGATGCTGCAAGTTACATAATTTCATCACAGTGGCCAGCACTGGTAATGCAGTTTCTGGTGAAAGATGAATTGCAGCATTAAGGAAACATTGCTAATAATAATAATAATAATAATAATAATAATAATAATAATAGTAATAATAGTAATAATAATTTTTTACAACAAATTTAAAACACCTAACTGATGCTACAAAAACCAGCATAAAATACAGTATAAAGCGTGAATAACAATAAAATCAAAAATTAATTTAGGGGGGAAATCCATCCAATAAACATTAGATGATCACCAGGGCTAGCTGACTAAATTAGTCCTATTTGGGCCAGCAAGGAGACCAGGGGAGAATTATCTGTAGGATCCCAGAGCAGGGTAATCTTCATAAAAAGGGGAAGTGGAGGGAATGAAGGGGAATAAAAAAAATCAGGCTAAGTACAAATTGAAAGCCAGGTGGAATAGCTCTGTCTTACTGGCCCTGCGGAAATCCTGCAGGGCCCTGGTCTCACAGGACGGAGCATTCCACCAGGTCAGAGCCATCACTGAGAAGGCCCTGGCCCTGGTGGAGGATGTTCTGACTTCCTTAGATGAATTGGATCAGAAAATACAACTCCCCCTTTCTCTCACTCTCTGACTCTGAGTCTCGGTCTGTGACCCACCTGCCCCAGACCATGTAAGAACTCTCTCTCCCACACACACACACACTTTCCACCAGGGCTGTGAAACCCCCAGCTCTCGATCTCTTAATCCAACCCACCCTTGCCCCCTCTGCCTGTGTAAAAACTCTCTTTCCCACACTGGACCAGGCCCCTGCAACCCCCTCCTTGCTCTCTGACTATCAGGGACAGGGCAGAGGAGGAGGAGTGGTAGAGACTGCCTCCCCATCCTGACTCTTCCAGGGAGGAGGAAGAGGAAGACAGTATAGATTTACAACAAGGGTTTGAGGGAGGTTACAGCTCAGAGGCAGATGAGGGGGAAAGTTGGGAAATCATGGGTTAGGATGCAGAACCGGAGCGGCAGCTGGCTGACATGCTGTCATTAGAAAGCATTCCAGACCCTCCATCTCCCAGAACCTGGTGAGCCTTGAAAGTAGGAGAGCAAAGATCTCAAAGACAGAGGGCACTTACTTAGCAGCACCCGTAAAGGAGGTGATGAAGATGACGAATGAGGAAGTGGGAGAGATGGGGATGGAGATTCACTGGGGACAACGCCATTATCCGAGAGTCTGGGTTCTATAGCCTCTCTCTGTAATGACCACTCCCCACATTAAATGGGGGGCTCATTGCAGCCCCCTTAATCCTATGAATGAGTCCCATTTGAAGTCTAAACAGGACAGGGGCCATTTTTCTTTTTTAAAAAAGGGGGGAGGACAATCACATTTTTCTAGAGATGGGTGGCAACCCTAGTATACCCTGGTGTTATCCTAACTTTGTAGACCTTTGTGATTAGATGCTATCCTAGTTACGGAAGAAACATGACCCCTGCATAAATATGTATATATGTCAAATCTGTATATATTACACAGGGGGAAAGTGGATGCCTCCTTATAATATTAATACTAAATTGGCCTTCATTTTAAGCACCCATTTCCTTGAACCTGAAGCTGTATAGATCCAACATCTCGCTTTTCCCGAACTCACCACTTCCCTCCCCACATTCAATGCCACACACACACCCCTCTTCCCATGTTCCTCCCATCTTCTGCTCTTTAATTTAATTTCAGACTGTCAGCATCTGAACAGCGAAGCATTTCTTCCCTGCCAGCTACAGGTACATTGGCCATGCCTCCCCCCCCCCATTTGCTGAAAGCATAAGCATGTTATTTCACACAGACTCCTAAGAGCAATGGTTTTGCTCTTGCCATACCAGTGCTTTTGTTAGCTCAGTAGGGCCTTCAGCATATCTGGAGTGTCAAGAATTGGGATTTATTATTCTGTTGCATAGAAAATGCTTCTTCCATGGCCCATTCTCTGCATGTGTGTTATGGAAGGCCTCTTGCAGACCTCAACCACTGATTCCCAAAGAGGATATCAAAGTAAATGGAAACATTTTTTTTTTATATGGTTTACATTGTCATAATGATGAGAAGGGGAACCTTTGGTCCTCCAGATGTTGCTGCACTACAACTTCCATCACCCCTGACTGCTGGCTATGCTGACTAAGGTTCATGGGAATTGGAGGCCAACGACATATGGAGAGTCCCAGATTCCCCTTTTCCTGCCTTGATGGGACCACATAGGGCTTGCTGCACATAATATAGACCATAGACCAGGTATGGGTAGATGGGATGGTGCTGCCATCTGATGAGGGAAGTGCAAGTCTGTTCATTTCATGTTCTCTCAGTTTCTCATTTTCCCAACATTAACTTTAGTTTTCGACACTGCAATGTTGTTGTTGTTGTTGTTGTTGTTGTTGTTGTTGTTGTTGTTGTTGTAAGTTTTTGTGAAAATTCAGTGTTGTGGTACAAATTTTTCCTCTTTCTTTGCAATTTTCGCAGCAATCTCCCCAAATGCAATGCATGTTGGTGTGTTCTTTTTACTAATATATGCAGGCTTGATGGGAGCATTTTTGCACACATTAGTTGCTGGCGAACAGCATCGCAAAATTCAGAGAATTGTGAATTTCAAACGATCGTTGTGCTTTGGCTCTTCCTCTTGCTTGTGAGAATGGCATCGAAGTCAACCGATATGCTGCTCATCTGATACAGCCAATCCCACAGAATCATCCAAAAACCAACCAACAAAACCCCATAACTCTGATTTCACATAAAACTTGCTGGTATTTTGTGGATTCCGTGACGAAGCAATCTCTTGACTCTTCTTTCACTCCTAAATATGTCATTATTCTTAGATAAGAGTCTGGCTAGGTTGTTGTCGTCGGCATTCCCTTCACGAGTTGGCAAATTCCTTTTGGTTTCAGTTTGGGCTGGGAGATTTTTGGCAGCAGCATGGCTTCCTTGTCGATTCCAAGGGAAGACTGAATACTTCTGTTTTTATTTTGACTTGATTTTTCCCCCCTTTGGCAGTTACTGTGTGCTTTTATGCACACATATATATAGTGCTCCAGGACCTTGTGTGAAGGGCGCAATATGAGTACATGGATAGGATTGGCTGAATAATTCTTTTTGACTTCATCAGGCTGTTAATCCTGCATGCCTGTGGTGATAAACCCACAAAATCCCTGATAATCCTATATAGTATTCAGACAGGGCTGGCAACAGCTATAAATACATATCAAACTGTCAAATACCATTATCATTTAGACAACTCTGCAGCCCTTTCCAAATTACATTAGAATATCCAGGCTTCACTTAACGTCCCCCTTCCTCTCCTACCCCGCCCCATTTTTCTTTCTCCCCTCTTAATAACAGGGAAATGCAAACTGCTTAGGCTGTGAACCTAATAATGTATGTTTACAGTACGCCCAACCGTTCTGCTACAGAATCTTGTTTATTCCAGCTCTGCTTCCATATGACTTACAGGCAGAGAGAGCAGTTGAAATTCTGCAGATAAGCAAATAATTCTTGGCAGTTTTGAAAACTAAAGGATTCTTCTGCCAAAAGGCTTCTGTTTACCACACAAAACAAATGTTGTTCCAATTGCATTTCTCTCTCTCTCTCTCTTAAATAAAAAAGCATCTTAAATATATCCTTTCAGGAAAACACTTGTGCAGCTTTAAAAGTTTAATTAGATGTGTAACAAAAATAACCAAAAAAAGAGAGAGAGATTTTCTCGCTTGCTCGCTTTACAATTTTAGCTTGGCTAATAACCAGTGATAATAAATAATAGTTTAGTCCCTGCTGTGTTCTGCGGCAACACTGCACTGCACAAAATTATAATTACCGCTAAATGGAAAATCCTTGGGAAAGGATGTACACCCAGCCCAATTGTGTCAGTTTAATTCCCCCCATATGTGGGTTGTGGGGGCAGGGAAGCGAGATACTTGCAATATATGAATGTCCTTGGGCCTGATTTTCTTCTTAATTAATCCAGTGTGGTTCTAAAACAATTCCACTGAGGTCAATAGAATTACACCAATGGAAAAATTGATATGAGTGACTCTGCCCCAAAACCAGACTTGCCAATATTTAAAGGGATTAGATTCATCTGGGATACTAATGGGAGGTCATTTTTGTTTTGTTTGGTCTTTATACACTCAGGCTTGACAAGCTACAGCTCTGTCACATGACCACGTAGAATTACATTGCTTCCCTACAACCCATCAACATGCGCGAATGACTTACCAGGTGCGTGAAGACAACCCATTTATATGTTTATCACAGGCCATTTGTATACTTGCAGGACTTATCTGCCAGTTGTGAAACCTAAGCTTTGAACTGGTATATAAAGATGTCATCGAAGCAAAAGAGATATCTGTGCGCATTGCAGGTGCACACACACACATTTTGGAAAGCTGCTTGTTCACTATATGTTTGGATACCTCTTAAGATATTGTAACCAAATTTTGCATGAGACAAAGGAGGAAATATTTGTCAATGTTTGGATCCAATTGGATGCCATTTTGAATCAAGATGGCAGACTGAACATTTCAAAACTGTACTGATGTTAACTACTCATTTCAAGACTCCACTGATTTTGTTCATTCATTTCTTAAGATTCTTGAGCTGACCCAAGTATAAGGCTGCTAGTAAGTAGACAGATTTACTTCCATTCTTAAAAGGCAGTGGCATCTGCTGCTCAATTCTTTTTCTCTTCTTCTTTAGCGATCACTCGTAACCGAGCAAGATTGTCTTCCATAAACACGGTTTTAACAATGAGTCCGTAAGTGACTGTGAAGGCTGATTCTGGATCCACACGTCCTTCCACAGTGGGGACATTGGTTTCCGGGCAGCAGTTGATCACAGTGTGGATTTGCCAAGCGTGCCTTCCTTTTAGCACGTTTCTCCCTTGCGTCCTGAATTCGAGTGTCTTCATAACCCATGACTCCTTTGGTAAAGGCTGCTCTCCAACTGGAGCGCCTGCAGGCCAGTGTTTCCCACCTGTCGCTGTTTATACTACATTTGTCTTGAGACAGTCTTTAAACCTCTTTTGTTGACCACCAACATTACGCTTTCCATTTTTAAGTTCGGAATAGAGTAGTTGCTTTGGAAGACGATAATCAGGCATCCGCACAACATGACCAGTCCAAGTTGATGTTGAAGAATCCTTGCTTCAACACTGGTGATCTTTGCTTCTTTCAGTACACTGGTATTAGTTTGCCTGTCTTCCCAAGTGATGTGTAAAAATTTTTGGAGACACCGTTGATGGAATCTTTTGAGGAGTTAGAGATGGCGTTTATAAGTGGTCCATGTTTCACAAGCATACATTAAGGTTGGTAGTACAATATGCTGCTCAATAAAGCAACTAGGCTTACATAGAATCATAGACCCTGTGGATCATCTATGCAGGAATATGCAGCTGTTCCTTACAGGGATCGAACCTACAACCTTGGTGTTATCAGACCACACACTAACCAACTGAGCTATCCAGCATATGTGTGCCCTTAACCAGGAGCCATGCAACATCTAGTTAAGCCGAGGGTTATCGCCTTTTTTTTTTTTGCTTTTCAAATGAAATAGTCTGCTATGAGCAGCTGCCTCCCCACGTGATTAATAGGAACGAGACAGGAAGCTTTTAGATCATACGCCATCCCAAGAGATGCCTTAATGAGCACCTGGATATTGAAGAAGGCAGAAGTGTTACAGGGAGAGGGATATGAAGAGCTGGCAGGCGAAAAAGGAAGCTGAGTGAAGAAACAACTTATATTCCAGAAACTGGGAGCTCCTTCTCACACGCTATTTTCCCCATGCATGAGCATATTTGTCAGCAGAGAAATGTGCATACTCACCGTATGTTGTCCTGTAACAGGCATTTTCACATCCTACTGCATTTCGCCTCTAACTTTTTTTTGTTTGCATCTGTCTGTCTCGAGGGACAATGGAGTACGCCTCTGGGGGTGAAGTCAAACTGCTGTGTCAGCAGCACTAAACATATAACATCCCCGGTACAGAAGAAGAGTTTGGATTTGGATTTGATATCCTGCCTTATCACTACCCAAAGGAGTCTCAAAGCGGCTAGCAATCTCCTTTCCCTTCCTCCCCCACAACAAACACTCTGTGAGGTGAGTGAGGCTGAGAGACTTCAGAGAAGTGTGACTAGCCCAAGGTAACCCAGCAGCTGCATGTGGAGGAGCGGAGACGCGAACCCGGTTCACCAGATTACGAGTCTACTGCTCTTAACCACTACACCACACTGAACCTCATATGTTGCTCTAGCGTGCCCATGAAGCTCTTGCAGAATGTTCAAATGGGGCTCCTTATTCCCTAAACCTCTGGTTATGAAAACGGGTGTCATTTTGTACACAAGAGTGGTACGGCTTCTTCTGTGCAGCCACTTCCCATTTTGAGGAAACGCTTGACACCAAAGCATGACAGGCTACCAGCAGGGTTGCTCTTCACATGACTGCCACTGAGAGGCATTCTCAAAGGAGAGCCAAGTGCAAAGGGAACATGAAAGAGTAGTTTATGATGAAATTAATAAAGAGAAGTTTTTCTCCCTCTCCAATTAAAATTAGAACTCAGGTTCCAATGGATCTGAAGGCTGGCAGAGTCAGGATTTCAAAAGAAAGTTCTTCACACGGCACATAGTTAAATTGTGGAACATGAGTGATTATCAGTGGCTACGAGGCATGATAGCTGTGGTCTACTTTCATTGTAGACGCAGGTGGCACTGTGGGTTAAACCACAGAGCCTAGGAATTGCTGATCAGAAGGTCGGCGGTTCGAATCCCCACGATGGGGTGAGCTCCCGTTGCTCGGTTCCTGCTCCTGCCAACCTAGCAGTTTGAAAGCACAAAGTCCAAGTAGATAAATAGGTACCGCTCTGGCAGGAAGGTAAACGGCGTTTCCGTGTGCTGCTCTGGTTCACCAGAAGCGGCTTAGTCTTGCTGGCCACATGACCCAGAAGCTGTACGCTGGCTCCCTTGGCCAATAAAGGGAGATGAGCACCGCAACCCCAGAATCGGCCACAACTGGACCTAATGGTCAGGGGTCCCTTTACCTTTACCTTTACTTTCATTGTCAAAGGCAGCAGACCTCTGAATAACAATTTGCTGAGAATTACAGGTGGACAGTGTGTGTGTGTGTGTGTGCGTGAATCTTTATTGGCCATAGCAAGAAAACAGCAATACGATATACAAAAATAGAAATAAAAAAGTCAGTTATATAAAATACATTTTAGGGTTTTGAATCAATAGTCAAATGGTGGATCTTATTCTGATTGCCCCAGCTAAAAACCTTGAAGCCTTTGCTGTCACCTGCTCATCTTGAGCTGCCAAGCGAAAGGACAGTGTGTGTGTGTGTGTGTGTGTAGAGAACTGAACTGCAAAATTCAGAGAAGTGTGGTTTACGAATGATGGCTTGTGTATTTTTTGGTAAAATGGATTCGGTAGGTTCACCTTCAAATGCAAACAAAATCAAATTTCTCTGCCACCTGCACTAGATGGACCAATGATCAGACCTAGAATGAGGCAGCTTCATGCACACGTGTATGTCTGTCATCACACATGTGAGAAAATATCCTCCAATCCACTGAAGTTTAATTGGACTCAGCCCATGCATGATTAAAATATTTCTGCCTTTTAGTTTCACCTCCTGCTTCCACCTCTGAAAAAAACCTCCACCTCTGAACTTTATACTATAAACTATAAGCTATAAACATTTTTGCTGTATCCTTTTTATACCTTAAAGTAAGTACTCATAATAATATAAACACTGAACACCCCCTAATTGAATATTATATATAATAAATGTAATGGCCGCATGTTTATTATCTGGTTTTACCCTGAAACCTTCCGGCGCACATGAGAAATCAAAGCAGTGGTTTGATATGTCCCATAGCCATAAAACTAAAATAAAGCTTCACAGCTGAACCCTCCTCTCACAGCGGGCTATTTATCTGCAGCATTTATTTTAGCTATAGCTTTTGTTTTATTTGCAACTAACGCACTGTCATAGCTCTAACTGCATTTGACATCTTTATTCCTCTAGCAGCAAGAACATTTAAATGTGTTATGTATGAAAAGGTGATACCATTGCATTAGCTTGGAAACTGTCAACTGATGGCTATGCTCCTGTTTCATATATTTTACATGTATCTAGTAGGGTTATTTGGGGAAGGGGGAAAATCTTGCTAAAGAAATAAGCACCATGGAACCATGGTCTCCAGCCACAATCACAAACAGGACATAAATTATATTAGTTTGAGACGCAATTAAGTGGTGTAATTAGCACAGTTGGGACATTGGGGGCAAAACCAGGACCTGCCTGTGATTGCTGCCTAGGAATCTCCATCTTCCCCTACCTGCTGGACCAGTTAACTAAGAAACCACAAAATTCAGGGGTGCTTTGTGGGTTGCCTGATTAAATTCAAGGTCTAACCGAGTCCTCTTCATTTCTCCCCCAGATATTCACTATCAATAAATTTTAAAAGCGCTATCTTTTCCCCAATACAGCAGAAGTGGTTAGAATTTGCAGGCATATTAGCTCTTCCAGAATGGTTAAAGAATGCCAAATCACAGGAAAATAGGTCCAGGGTTTTTTGTGATGGACAGCTTTGATGTTTGAATAGATTATTATTTTATAAATGGAACATCTATAACCTTATGTGGGGGCAGAATTTTTGGGTGATGATTGCAGGCAATGTACCAGAAAAAGCAAACCCCTCGCCTCTGAAAGTGCTTAAAAGGTAAAGGGACCCCTGACCATTAGGTCCAGTCGTGACCGACTCTGGGGTTGTGGCGCTCATCTCACTTTATTGGCTGAGGGAGCCAGCGTACAACTTCCGGGTCATGTGGCCAGCATGACCAAGCTGCTTCTGGCAAACCAGAGCAGCACACGGAAACGCTGTTTACCTTCCCACCAGAGCGGTACCTATTTATCTACTTGCACTTTGACGTGCTTTCGAACTGCTAGGTTGGCAGGAGCTGAGACCAAGCAACAGGAGCTCACCCCATCGTGGGGATTCAAACCACCTACCTTCTGATCGGCAAGTCCTAGGCTCTGTGGTTTAACCCACAGCGCCACCCGCGTCCCTTCTGAAAGTGCTTAGAGGCAACCTAATGCTAACTCTTAACTTATTTTGCCCCTTTTGCCCCTAGCTCCAGCTGGTAGATCTTCAGAGTTCTAATAAAAGGCAATGTAGGTCCCCAAAGCCTAACTCTGCCCACCTCTGTTGTCTGATACAGCACCAAAAATGTTGCAAGGGCTCCTTAACACTTGCCTTTCTGCTAAAATAAGATTGAGCTCACTCAAAATAGTTTCACCTTGGAAATACTGGCTTTTTCTCAAGTTGTGACCT
This sequence comes from Podarcis bocagei, assembly GCF_964188305.1. Lineage (NCBI taxonomy): Eukaryota > Metazoa > Chordata > Lepidosauria > Squamata > Lacertidae > Podarcis > Podarcis bocagei. Next base: position 18,115,599 of record NC_138143.1, read on the forward strand.
CTCCAAAGAAGCCACTGTTAAGAAATGACAGCCACTTCCATTTGAACAGATAGCCAAACGTGAGTTATGGCTGTCTTAATGCACCACAGGCAGGCCCCACAGCCAACAGAGCTTCACAGTCATTGCCAATAATATTTTTAAAGAGGTTGGGAGTCGCTGACAGTGAGAGAGAAGTGGGGATGTTACTTTTCGTTTGCACTGCTTTGCATTTCAAAACTGATATATATCTTTTCTTAAATGATTTGCCAAAGGCATTAAAGCACCGCGTGTTCATTGCTGGGGGCTTATGTTTATCACTGCTGGGGATATAGCAAAGAAAGAACAGCAGAAAAGGAGCTAAATGATATTTTGCATTGGATGGCTTTGTTCTGCTGATTTCACTTAGGGTCAGTGATTAGGCAGATCTCTAGATCCTATCAAGTACCTGGCACAGTCCTTTGGAGATCTACAACCAGCTCCCAATAGTTTTGGGTTTGAGAGAGATTTTCAAAACCAAGGCAGTTTTTTGGTCTGTTTTTTGGGTGGGGGTGAGGGAGATAATCCACAGTGTGCCATGGAACCAGGATGTCATAAAATGGAGGGATTTCCATTATGTTCTCTGGAGAACTGAAATTCTGCACATGTTCTCTTCCAATAGCAGACCTATGCAGGCATTAGGTCAGTCTGGAAATCCAGATTGCTGACATTCCAACCATTGCAATCCTTTAAAGCATAACAAAAGTTCAAACGAGCATGAAGCAACTGAAGTAGCCAAAGGCACTCCAAAAAGGGGGCATTCCCCCCAAAAGTTTGAGCTGTACTTGTAATTAATTTGGTTCACGCCACCAACATGCCTTTCCCTAATCTGCTGAAATGTACCTGATAGGATTGGTGACAAGGTACTGCCTTCAGTAGGGGCGTCTACCTCCTGTGTGCAAGCATTCCTGGGAATCACAGTGTCCTTGGGTCCTGAATCTGGTCTAGGGCTTAGAGTGTTGGACTAGGACCTGGGAGACCAGGATTTGAATCCCCACTGGGTCATGGCAGAAGCTTACTGGGCGGCCTCGGCCAGTCACTGCCTCTCAGCCTAACCTACAAGGATGTTGTGGGGGATCACAAAGGAGGAGAGGGAAAACCAGGTATGCCACCTCAAATTCATGTGATAAAAAGGTGGGTTATAAATGTGATAAATTTATAATAAAACAATACTAATGGGGAAGGAAAGCTGCAAATTGTGCCAGCCTCCTTTACAGAACCGCTTTCCAACAATGGTTCCCAAAAGTGGGCCAGCATATAACACTTGAATATCCGAGGAAGAAAGAAAAACACAGACAATGAGTTCTGCCTGGTATTACCATTCTGAACTAAGGCTATATCAAGAGAGCCAATCTGAGCTCTGATGTTGGAGGGGGGTGAGAAGGGAGAGAGAGGCTCCCACACAGACAGGAAGAAATATTTGATGTAGTTTAGTCTCAGGGACAAGATGAACAACAAAGATTTGCACAATTTAAAGGCCCTGAATTTGCCCAGTGGGAAGACCGGTTGAAAGACAATATTGGACAAGAATCCAGCTGAAAATAAAGTAAAAAGAGAGTGAGAGAGAGAAAAGAAAAAGCACAATTCATCACTTTTTGTGCTGCCATCAGTTCTGCTGCCTTTAGCTTTGCTGTCCCTCAGATGGAACGGCTGATAGTTTAATGGTGATATTAATTTCTTGTCAAGGATAAATGTTTGGCAAGAGACGGAGGCATCTCCAAGGTGAGAGCTGGGTTGCACAGTTAATGTCTTAATGTCCGCCAGGTCATGGTCCATGAGAAACAGGGCTGCTAGCCAGACATTCAATATACCTTGTAAAGTTTAGGAATTGATACTACTTTGCTGTTATATTTAACCTTTACAACTGCCCTATGAGGTTGGTCAAAATAATCACCCTCATATTGCAGATCTGGATTCTGGACTTAATGGCCATCTGGCCTGATCCAGCAGGAACCCAGTTACGTTTTTAAGCCCATTGTGGAACATTGACCTTCCTTCACGGATTGGGAAGGTCTAAAGGGGGATTGTAAGAACGTTCCTTCCGCACTCTGGAATCCTGATTGTGCTGAGTTCCCGATTGCAGGGAGCATGATAAGTGCATCCAGCCATAAACATGTTCAGAATTCCCCTTTTTAAATCTCTATTCTGTGTGGGAACATCAGGAGTAGGGCCAACCTCCACACTCCTTGGATGGATTGTCTAAGAACTCTGGAAGAGCACTACTGTTTCCCACCTAATCAGCTGTCAGGAATTCAGGTTCCCAGCTTGATAACGAGGTAAGTGTAGGTAATTAAAAAGGAGGATTTATTGCAAAAACAAACAGATAGCTCCGGACAGCTCTAACGCAGCCGCCGGCATTATCACTCAAGATGACACTTCTGAAGACTCCTTCTGGTTTCTACAGGATATATTGAACCATCATCCCTTACGACACTTCTTTTGCTTCCTATCTAGCAGCCCTCCCATTCACCGACTCTTTGGACTTATTGGGTTAGCTCCAGCCTCTTCCTGTTCTGACAGACTATCTCTGTGTCTGTTTGTGCCTGTTTAAGCTTCCTGAGAGCTTTGGCTGTGTTCCAGCCCGCTCTCAGTTGTTCCCTTGGCAACCGGCAATCCAGTGCCCAGAGGAGTCACCACTGAGTGCTGTGTTCTTTGCTCAGTCTGCGTCAAATCTAAGCCACTCTGTTCTGCAGCAGGCTGTAAAGTTCCACTAGGAGCTGGCTCATTCCTGACACCAGCACATTGTTGGGTGCATGCAGATTCAAACCCATATCAATAAGGGAGATGCATTCCCAGGGAGAAATTCCCATGACCTAGCATTGCCAGCCTTTCTGTAAGACTCCATAGCTTTTGCCTGTTCAGTGCTACCCCAGTCCATCAAGATGGATGTACTCAGAATTATAGATTCCTTATGCAAGCATTCTTTTCTCTTCAGTTAGTAGAGTAGAAGTTCTGCTTCAGGATACAAGTACCTAACTGTCTCTCTCTCTAACATTTCATCACCTCTGGTATAACTCAATCATCATGTTCAGCTAGGTATCTGCATGCTCTGTTTAATGTGGCACTGTAGAGTGCACTTTTTTTAATAAAATAAAATAAAATGGAAATTCTTAGAACTGCTTTATTATCATCATAATAGTATTAATCTAATCAGCTTTTAAATAAGCCAATTATGCTTTATACAGATTAGTCCTCCTAAATATTAATTGAATTATGTGGCTTAAACATGTCGCCTTTTCCAAGAAAAAATAAGCGCAGAGTGAATTTCAATGTGTTTGAAAATATATGTTGCTGCTGCCCTACTCCTCTTCTCATGCATTCTATAGTGGTACCTTGGTTTACGAACTTAATCCGTTCCAGAAGTCCGTTCTTAAACCAAAACCGTTCTTAAACCAAGGTGTGCTTTCCCTAATGAGGCCTCCCGCCACCGGTGCCCTTCCACCATTCGGATTCCATTCTTAGACCAAAGTAAAGTTCTCAAACCAAGACACTATTTCCGGTTTTGCTGAGTTCGTAAACCAAATAATTCATAAACAGGGCTGTTCTTAAACCGAGGTATGGTGCATGGGGATGGGGCAATCTATGGCACACCAAATGTTGTTGGACCCCATCTCCCATCCTGCCCAGCTAGCATGGCCAATAGTCAAGAATCATGGGAGCTGGTGCCAATTAACATCTGGAGGGTCACAGCTGTTCCTGATCTAAGTTCCTTCTTCCCATCATCATTCCACTTTCCATATACTCACATAAATCACGCTCAACTTTTCACAGGGCCATTTTACATGGATGTCTGTGTGATTAAACTGTGTCCCCTTCCCTATTTTTGTTGTTCCGATTCTCCCCTTTTCTCACTGCTATGTTGATAATGCAGAGATGAACCTGCCCTCCTTCTGAAGAATGAGAGGGCATTCACTTCTTACTGATCAACCTGCAGCCTTAAACACATAGAGCTGTGAACACAGCAGGTCTTAATTCTGAGTAGACATGCTGGATGTAGCCCATTATGCAGATGGTAAAAGCTAAAAGGAAGATTTTCTCATGCTAAATGCTGTGATAATTGCTTCACTGTGGAGTACGGTGGGGTTGGGAAAGCTCATTCACAGTAGGTTGTGATGTCTGCATCTTTAAAATGACCACCATCTACAAACAGTTATTTGTGAAAGGCTTGAAAATGCTTTATTGGGCATAGTCGGTGAAGAGATACCAAGGGAAGATAAAATACTGTTTATGTATGCAACAACTGCGGCAAGAATTGTCTTAGCCCAAAAATGGAAACAACAAGAAGTACCAACGAAAGAAGAGTGGCAGGTGAAGATGATGGACTTTGCAGAATTTAAGATGCTGACAGGGAAAATCTGAAACCAGCAGAATCAAGTATTCCAAAAGGACTGGAGTAAATTTACACGATATTTAAAAGACTATTGTAAGCAATTAACATCACTTGCAAGGTTGTCTGAAGACTTGTAATGAGGAATTTTCTCCCTTTTTATTTTAACGTAAACTTTAATGCTTTTGGTAATGAGTGAACTAGAACTGGAAAATGTATAAAATGCAATGATATAAAGGTTAACTCTGAAAGCCATGAGGCAGGAGGGAAGGAAGTTGATGGGCTCTGAAGAGGTAAAGAGGATAAAAATGATGTGATTATATATTATTCAGTGGAAAACCAATAAAATTTATATTTTAAAAAGAAAAGAAAATGCTGTCACAAAGATGGGGCAATGTCTTGGTTGTGGTAGACAAAGGGTCAGAAGTAGCAGAAGATTCTAACCATAGTAAACCATGCAAAGTACCTTCAAGACCTGTGGCACGTCTGGATTTATTTTAGTATCTTTATTCAAACCTATTGGTTGCTTCATTAGGAGCAACCAAACAATTCCAGAAACCATTTCAGCATCCTTATTGTGTAGAAACAGGCACAGCACCAGTGTCTGGTCAGGTTGGACACTGACTAAGAGCCCCAGGGGTTTGGAAGCTCCCTCACTGATTCAACTTGGCCACACCATTGCAGTCATCATCTTCCCCATCAATGGTCTTCAGAGATTGATGACCGTACCACTTTTGTATGGAAGCCAAGCTGAGCTGCCCACCATTTTAAGTTATCCAAAATGTCGTGCACCAGGCAGATGATCTAGGAAACTTATTGCCTCCCAAGCCTGCCCCAAACCAAGAGCTCTTGGCTCTGCTCCAGAAATGCATCTGTTTAAACCATAAGTCTTAGTGCCAGGCTGTATTCCAGACGCTCCAAGGGTCCCTATTTTCCAGGGACAGACCTAGATTTACAGAAGCCGCCTCAGTTTCTGATTTGATCCCAGAATATTCCACTTTTCCTTAGGACACCCCTATTTTCATCAGAAAAATATTGGAGGCTATGGAGTTATCCAACCCTGAACTATCTGGAGGCAGCCCTGTAGTGGGAAGTTTTTAAATGTCTAATGTTTTATTATGTTTTTATATATGTTGGAAGCCACACAGTCAGTATAAATAGTAAAATTATTATTGTGGCTATTGTTATAGAATGTTGTTGTTGTTGTTGTTGTTGTTGTTTAGTCGTTTAGTCGTGTCCAACTCTTTGTGACCCCATGGACCAGAGCATGCCAGGCACTCCTGTCTTCCACTGCCTCCCGCAGTTTGGTCAAACTCATGCTGGTAGCTTCGAGAACACTGTCCAACCATCTCGTCCTCTGTTGTCCTCTTCTCCTTGTGCCCTCCATCTTTCCCAACATCAGGGTCTTTTCCAGGGAGTCTTCTCTTCTCAGGAGGTGGCCAAGGTATTGGAGCCTCAGCTTCATGATCTGGATCCTTCCAGTGGGCACTCAGGGCTGATTTCCTTCAGAATGGAGAGGTTTGATCTTCTTGCAGTCCATGGGACTCTCAAGAGTCTCCCCCAGACCATAATTCAAAAGCATCAATTCTTTGGCGATCAGCCTTCTTTATGGTCCAGCTCTCACTTCCCTACATCACTACTGGGAAAACCATAGCTTTAACTATACGGACCTTTGTTGGCAAGGTGATGTGTCTGCTTTTTAAGATGCTGTCAAGGTTTGCCATTGCTTTTCTCCCAAGAAGCAGGCGTCTTTTAATTTTGTGGCTGCTGTCACCATCTGAAGTGATCATGGAGCCCAAGAAAGTAAAATCTCTCACTGCCTCCATTTCTTCCCCTTCTATTTGCCAGGAGGTGATGGGACCAGTGGCCATGATCTTCGTTTTTTTTGATGTTGAGCTTCAGCCCATATTTTGAGCTCTCCTCTTCCACCCTCATCAAAAGGTTCTTAGGACGTCCCTATTTTCATCGGAGAAATGTTGGAGGGAATAGAATTCTGCTTAGGACAGAATTCTGCCTCATCACTCTTAAAGAACCTCTCAGCCATTCATTTTTCCTGTCCATGTAACAATATGAACTACTCATTCTGCACCTCTGTTTGTTTTTCCCCTATTTATCCTCCACCTCCCAATCCTACTGTGCTTCAAATGTTCATCTGCATAACTCAGAAACCCGTCCCCGTCCCCGTCCCCTACCTTAACTTAACAAGAAATCCTCATCAAAGCAAGAAAACAGGGTTCTAAAGCTGTGCAGAGAACTTCATTTCTTTTAAAGGAAAACAACCCAGCAGTTTTGTCTAGAGTATCTCCCATAGGGTGTTACGTTTTATGTGTTTTGAAATTTCATTTCTCCATCAGCTATTTCATGAAATAAAAAAAAGCTTCTGTTGTGGATCTGCAACTAAAGGCTCGCATACTACCTCAGCAGGTATTCTACCTTATTTTGGTTTGGTTGCTTTTTCCACTTGTATATTTTATTCTTCAATTCAGTATTTATTGATTTCTTCCTATCAGCCCTCTCCTTCAAAGTCTTTTGAGAGATTTTTTCCCCCCATCTAAAGAGAAGTAAAAGGAGTTTGATGGAGTTGTGAAAATTGGGGCCTTTTGATCCTATTTAATTCAATTTTGGATAGTTCAGTTATTGCTTTGCTTGCAGAAATAAACATGCACGTTCGTGCACGCACACCAACTGGCATTTCTGAATAATCAAGAAAATGCAGAAAATGCAGATATATGGAAGAAGGATAATACACTTTGCTTTCCACAGAGAAGCCCTTTATCTCCAAGATATGAACAAAGAAAGGTAGCAAATTCACCCGGCAGTTTTGTTCATCAGGTGGATGCCTCCATGTGAAAGCAGCCCATTGTTTTTGTTAGAGAGATATGCTCAGTGTTTAACTGAACCCAGGGGTGGGAAACTGAATCTGGCCGGCAAGCCTGAGCTTTATCTTTCCCAACCCTCATGGGCTGCCCACGTGTCAATCACCTGGTGTCACAATGACATCAGGTATCGTGGGGTTTTTTGCCTGCAGGGATTGGAATCCACCAGCACATGCAAAGCGACAGCACTATAGCAGCTGATACCATAGATGATGTCAGGTGCAGAGCAGGGTGGCGTGGCTCATGGAGCAAATTTGGAGGCCAGTGGATCAGAAGGTGGCTCCAATACTTTGGCCACCTCATGAGAAGAGAAGACTCCCTGGAAAAGACCCTGATGTTGGGAAAGGAGGGCACAAGGAGAAGGGGACGACAGAGGACGAGATGGTTGGACAGTGTTCTCAAAGCTACCAGCATGAGTTTAACCAAACTGCGGGAGGCAGTGGAAGACAGGAGTGCCTGGCGTGCTCTGGTCCATGGGGTCACGAAGAGTCGGACATGACTAAATGACTAAACAACAACAACAAGGACCAGAAGGTATATGTATATACTGTTGGAGCATGTGTAGAGTGCCCATCCCCATGCCAGCAGACTGTGCCAAAAGAACAGAGAAACACCAAACAGTTCTAGGAAGAGGCAGTTGCTCTACTGACAGTACAATGCAGTTTCGGTTTCATATGGTTCTAGATCCAGTTTCCTTACAGAACATAGACCAGGCTCTGGTCAAGGGCAGGGGCCAAACGCCCTTAAACACAACAGCATTTAGACTGTAGATTGTACTGAGTCATTCCCACATGCTTAACTAGCTGCAGGTACAGGGCAAAGCACACCCAAATTAAACAGCACACCAAAATCAAACCTTTCTTGTCCTTTCCCTCTGCATGTATAAACCCTTATACATTAACATATGCAACATGTAGATCATAAGTAAGAAGTCTGGCGTAAATATGCACAGGAGTCTATGGCTGGCAGCCAGCCAAGCACAAAAGTGTTAGGCCATAGTCCTCCATTGGAGCTAGTTGCCAGAAATGTGATGGACCAGACCACCCACAGCCATTCATTTTCTATTTCAAGAGTTAGCAAACCCAAGAGAGTTTCTGGCTCCATTTAAGCCTAATAAGAAACCATGCTTTGGCAACAAGCCTCAGCTTCACACATTCTCCCCTCTCGTTCTCTTTTGTGCTCACAAGATCATACGCCTGTGGCTTCAAGCTAGCCACAGTCCCCCACGATCCCCAAATGAATGGTTTTAATGGCAGAACAAACCAGGATGGTTGCCCAAATTCAGGTGTCATGCCAAACCGTGGCTGGCCTGTCAGCCGAAGATTTCCATCTCCACCTTGAAAACATGGAAGATGTTCTTGTAACACCAGATCATCATTTAGCCGGGGTGGTCAATCTGCTGCCTGTGGCCTAATTTCAAGCAGGCAGCAAAGAGGGGGGAAGTGGAAGAGAGGAGTGTTACAAAGAGTGGGAGAAAGAACAGGGTGGCAAAAGAAAGAAGGGAAGAGAAAAAGGGTACCAGAAAGAGAGAGAGAGAGAAAGGGACAAGAGTGTGTGTGCTACATACCCTCCAACGTCCCTGAAAATGCCAGGACCGTCCCAAAAACACTCTAGTGATCATAGCTTCTCATGGTGTCACAGAGAGTCCCAATTAAACAAGGAGCCATCCCTTGAGTACAGTGTTTCATCCTGATACTGGGAGTTCAGATCCTTGCATTCTTAGGTCTATGCTTCCTGCTCCTCACCCTATGATTCAATAAGCATCACTTCCTGTTTTTATGAAAATAAGTTCTGGGCAGAGGCGGAGCTAGCTCCTCCAGCACCTGGAGCAGTGCAAATGCTGTGCACCTGGGGATGGGGCTAGCTGACTGCGGGGGCAGGGCTAGCGTCCCAGGGGGCGCCGCCTGCGGGAGCATCCCGGGGGCGGCATGGTGATGTCACCCCTCCCTCAGGGATGACACCTGGGGTGGGCCGCACCCACCACACCTTCTTCCTCTGTCTGTGGTTCTGGATCACTTGAATGCCCTTAAGAAAGTCTTGGCAAAAAATCAAGATATCAAATTGAAATTATAGAGGGTAGGACAAAAAAATAGGAAGCGAAAAAATCGCAAGACTCGCAAGACGTTTTCGTCTTGTGAAGCAAGCCCATAGGGAAATTCGTCTTGCGAAGCACATCGAAAAACAGAAAACCCTTTCGTCTAGCGGGTTTTTCGTCTTGCGAGGCATTCGTCTTGCAGGGCACCACTGTATGAATATTTGTTGGAATGGAATACAAAAGACGAATTGACAAAGAAAGTTATGATAAAATGGGCAGTTGATTTTGGTTATAATATTGATTATGATGATTGGGTAAAATTATGGACAGAAGGTTTGAGGTTCACAGCATGCTCCACTCTAAAATTGAATGAAAATGATGTACCGTTGGTATATCACCCCGGTTAAACTAGCAAAAATGTATAGAGTAAGTAAGAAAATGTGTTGGAAATGCAAAACAAAAGACAGTGAATTTTTTCACATGTGGTGGACGTGTGAAAAAATGAAAAAATATTGGGACTTGATATATAACGAAATGAAAAAACTATTTAAATATACTTTCCCAAAGAAACCAGAAGCATTTTTGCTAGGGCTAACAGGGGATGAATTAAAAAAGGAAGATTGCAAACTATTCATGTATGCAATGACCACCGCTAGAATCTTAGTGGCTCAGAAATGGAAATCCCAAGAAATCCCAACTTTAATGGAGTGGCAGACAAAAAATTTGAATACATAGATTTGGTGAAATTGACTTATAAGATTCGGAACAAAAAAGAAGCAAAGTTCGAAAAGGATTGGAGTAAATTTGTTGAATATATACAGAGTAATTGTAAGAATTTAAAAACTGTAGCAGGATTAATGTAAATCTTGTGATGTGGATGGAGTGTAAATAAGAAACTGTAAGAAAAGATTTGAGACATGGAAACCGTTGAAGGGATGGAAGGAAGTCCGGGCGCAATAAGGCGCAGGGTAAATAAGAAGACATACAAATGTTTGAATGTAAGAGTATTTATTTTATTTGTTATTGTTACAAAAGAGCAATAAAAAGTATTTTTTTTGGGGGGGGAAATAAAGTCTTGGCTCCGACTTGTTCGTTCAGCTTCTGCATCCCTGCCCCAGTGTGCTGGGCCCGGGCATAACCCGAGCAACACGGTCCAGGTCCAGTCCCAAATCCAAGGGTTCCGCGAGGATTCAGTCTGACAGGGCCAAGGCAGGACACAAAGGCAGGAAACCAGGCTAGGTCAGGCACAGGATCACCAGCAGATTCTGGCAAAGAACAACTTTGCTCCTGCAATCTGGGGCGGGGTCCAGCAGCCTTTTATCTCTGTCAGGGTAACGGCCGGTCACGATCCCCCGGCAACTCACCTCCCTGTTTTGCCCGAAGGCGAGCACTCCTCCTGTGAGTACTCAGGTCTCTCCTTCTCTCAGACCTCAGTCTCTGCAACTCAGGAGATGTCGTGGGTTACTAGACCCAGGGGCCGCCTCAGCCTCTCCTGACCCAACTGGTAGAGGAGGAACTGTAAGTGATTGCCCAACTGGAGGCAACGAGGTCATCCCTGCATCTGGAGCCAGGGCAGGCTCAGGCCCCTGATTCAGCCCAGCTGGTGCTTGTTGCAGGGGAACCTGTGCAGACTGGGGCTCTTCAGAATCAGACCCCAGACTAGGTTCAGCTGCTGCCTGAGGCAAAGGGATCCGTTGCAGACTGAGTCTCCTCTGGTCCAAGACCATCACACCCAGCCTCGTAAGAAGAGGGGGGAGCACTATTTTTATTTGAGGTATGTTGGTGTCAAGGAGTTGACAAGCAAGCCAGGGCAGGCACACACACCGGAGGCACAGAATGCAATTGGCTGTTTATCGACAGAAAATAACAACGCAGTAGAGTCCTCTGGTCTGTCTTAAGACAGCTGAGACATTGCTGAAACTGACAACTATTTCTGCTCTTCTCACTCTAGCCTTTCACTCTACATCCTCCCCAAACAGACGAAGGCTGCGTCAAGAGCATGGGCTCCTCCTCTGGGTAGCAAGGGCAATCACAGACTCCTTTCTGTGACTCTCTAGCCCTGTCTTGGAAGGTCCTCCTTCTCCTGAGCCCCCTTAATCATGTGACCCACCCACCCCTGCTTCTAGCACTTCCAAGCTCATCCCTTCCACAGAGTGCTCTTCAGTGCCCCACCACCAAGATCCAGGATCTAAGTTGTCACCTTCTGCGCAAGCGGTTCCCATGACTCTTCCTCATCCAGCCAGTCCCTGACAGTTGGAGGGTATGGAGCTATAAAGGTAAAGGTAAATGGACCCCTGACCATTAGGTCCAGTCATGGCCGACTCTGGGGTTGCGGCACTCATCGTGCTTTACTGGCCGAGGGAGCCAGCATACAGCTTCCAGGTCATGTGGCCAGCATGACTAAGCCGCTTCTGGCGAACCAGAGCAGCACACGGAAACGCCGTTTACCTTCCTGCCGGAGTGGTACCTATTTATCTACTTGCACTTTGACGTGCTTTCAAACTGCTAGGTGGGCAGGAGCAGGGAGTGAGCAACGGGAGCTCACCCTGTCACAGGGATTCGAACCACCGACCTTCTGATCAGCAAGTCCTAGGCTCTGTGGTTTAACCCACAGCGCCACCCGCATCCCTAGAAGGGAGGCACAAAGAGAGAGATGGGGCGACCCAACCAAGCTTTGCTTTTGGTCTTATTCCCTTTCACTTCAGCCATGCCCACCACTGGTATGTGGCCCCTGACAGATTTACTCCTAGGCAATGCGGCCCCTCTATAGTGAAAAGGCTGCCCATCTTTGGTTTTTCATGTTGGAGGCAGGCCTTTTTGTCTGTCTTCGCAGCCCTGCCTAGACCCCCTGCTAGATGTCTTGTGTGCCACATATGATTCTGTGCTGCTGGTCCTTGCATATCCCCCCCTTTACCCCCTTGTGTTTTTGTCTGCCTCCCCCCCCCCACTGCCAGCCTGAGAACAAACCTCGCCTGTTCTTCTGAACAGCCTGAGGGTGACACAAATTTTCATTGGCACTCCTTTTATGCATTTCCATCCTAGCTCCTGGCTCTTTCCTGACACTGGGTAAATTTCATTTTAAAAAGCTATTACGAGTTCTATCAGTAATAGGGAGAGATATGAAGAAGGTTAGACTTCTGTCAGTCAGAGAGCCTGGACTGACTATTACAAATAAACTCCAAGGTATCTGAGCATTTCCCCAACACAAAGCTATTTATCCAGGGTTGCTTTCACTGTTAGGCTGTTATTAGAGATGTATGCTTAACATTCACAGCCCAAGCCTGAAACTTTGGGCACCAGATATTTGCCTCCTGAATCCATCCCAGGGACACATTCGGAATAATTCTCCATCGGACCTTTTTGCACGGACAGTTCTCTTTAAATTTAATTTCCTTTAAAATATTTACATCCTGCTTTTCAGTCAACGTTCAAAGCAAATCCAACAAGACATCTAATTGTGAAACGGCACAAATGTCAGTAATCAAATCAGAGAAAGCAACAACAGAGAAAAGCGGTGGATGTGCAAACTTCTCCATCAAAAGTCCAGGGAAAGGGCCATAGATAACCCTCCTTTGTAGAGTTGTGCCTGTGGCGCAACCTGGGACACAAGACAGAGTCCTGACCTAGTAGAATGGAGCATATGTCAGGAACATGGCCTCCCAGAGCGCAGTGGATGAGTTAGACTCAGAGATTGAACTAAGTGAATGAGGGACCGACTCTGCAGATGAGAACTGGCTGACAGAATCGAGAGAGAGCAGCCCTACACCCCTTTCCATTAGCTCTCAAGAAGAGGAAGAGTTGGAAGGCAGCCAGAGCATTGCTAGGCAACCAGCAGATAAGCAGAGGTCTGAGTCTGTGTCAAGTGAGAGCAGGGAGGTCAGCCTCTCAGTCCCCGTTCTAGGTGTTTGGATAAAATCAAAAGGCAATGGAGGGGCAAGAGGGGAAAGGCGGGAGTCTAGCATCCTTCCTGCTGTTGGAGGGGCGAAACTTCAGACTGACCAACAAACATAAATGTGAGCAGGTGAGAAGCTGGGCAGTGGATGTGTCCTTTTGTAAATAAACATACATAAAATTGCCAGAGAGTTATTACTTATCGGGGCTTGCTTGCCAGCCAGAGATCATTACAGCATATCGCTTTGACTTCATGTTGAAGCACATGCCTGAATGCACCTCTGCATAAAATAAACTCCCCGCAAGTCGATAATTAGTATCACAGGAAGGAGACTGGGACCATCCCTGAGGTGCTTGTTCTTTAATGTTTGCTGGGAGTTGTAGATGCCACTTCATGCCTGCAGGCCACCATTAGATTGTCTAGCTCATTCTAGTGCATTTGTAGATCAAGCCATGATGTAGTAAGGGCGATGTGAGCAAAGCCCTAACAACTCTTCCCAACTTCTGCGCCTGGGCAGAACAATTGTCCTAGGCTGCGGGAAGCATCAAATCCACAGTTGTACTTGGTTTGTGCTGGCAGGGAAGAAGGTGTGTGGGGAACGGTGGTTTCTCTCTTCCACTGGCATTTTGCTTATTGTTCAAATAAGTCTCAAGGAATGTGTCAAGGGAACAGGAGGGCTTTGAATCCAGAAGAGCAAAAGTCACCCTTCATCTGCCCCTGAGATTTAAGCCATTGGACCTCTGAGTTTCCCATGCCTTCTCCCATCATGGACCACCAGTGGGAGGTGGGCCAGTGGGAGGACAGGGTGGCCTGCTTTAGTTCCTGTAGTTCCTGGTATACCCTTCCCAGGGACCACTGAAGTGCATTCTAAATGAAGGAACACAGGCAGCAGACTTAGGAACAATGCAAAAGACACGGAAGGAAACTAGATGACTCCAGAGAATACTTTTAACTCTGGTTCTTAAGTCTTGGTATCTGAAGGTGTACATAATCAACTTGTCTCTAAATCCCATATTTATCTTAATCCTTAGAAATCCAGGAAATTACTTTTTAAATCCATGATTGCAGAGGTTCCAAAATTTACTCAAAGAAGGGCAGAGCTATGCGGCCTGAAGCCTTAAAGGAAACCACTGTAGTACTGTTCCAACATAAGCACTGCAAAGAGTTGTTTGCCCTAAGCCAACCAGCTGAGAATTGTGGACTGAGTGGTAGAACTTCACACAATCCTACTCTGCTTATTCAAATACAAAAGTGTCATGCCTTGCAAAACCCTTTAGCAGTTAATGAGGAGGTTCAGAAGAATGTCACTTGTGGCCTGGAGATCCAAGTGGCTGCATTATATATCTTCTTAAGAGAGGAAAAGAAAGAGGGCGCCTTTGGACTTGTTGATTCAAGTCACGCAATTACCATTGAGAGGAGGCCCCATGCAACAAAGCTGCTTTCCTCAGTGATTGGATGTTTTGCGTTAAGGAAAGTGATGAGGAAATGTACTGGGAAGGGTGTTAGAATTCCTGCTCCATGATTGCAGTCATGGGATTTTTGTCTATCACATGATGGTATGTGTTTTGACTCCACAGAGTGGGAAGTGATGGAGACAGGATGTTTGTGTTACTGTGTTCCATGAAGTGGGACTTTGTTCTTTCTCTTTGCTGTCTGATGCTAGAGAGAGAGCCATGTTGCAGTGCTCCGTGTATGTTTATATGTAAATAAAGTAGATTAGCCAAAATGCTGAGTTGCTGAGATCTGTTGGGCAAGTTGCGCAAACTCTGCAGATCCCTAAGTGTGGTCGATGTCTGTTGGCATCGGTCGCTGTGATGTTCAGGCAGAAGAAAGCTTTTGAAGCTCCCGAACGATTGACCAGGAGGGAGAGAACATGCCATTCAGGCATGTGTCTCTGCCAGGGTCCTACTCGAGTGTAGGACGAGCTCCTGACAATGGGTGGGATGACACAAGCATGAGGCAACATTTTTTCTGTTCCCCACATACAAACAGCCGGCATCTCTCAAGACCCCTGCAAACCTCTGGGCTGAATGTTCAGTGAAGAGATAACCTGAAAGTGCCCAGATTGAGCTGGCAGAGAGGATGAAAAAGGAAATCTGTGTGAGATGAGAATCCCATCAGGATCGACGAAGGAGCAGGACTAAATAGAGAGCAGGCTGAAAAAGAGGAATCAGAGGCCATGGTTTGTAGAGGAAGCATGGAGTTCGAAGAGAGAATGGGCCAGGGGAGAAATATGGTCTGGAAGTGAATCTCTCAAAGGCTATCATCAGAAAGGGAGCAGAGAGACAAAAGAGGCCAAATGAGTAGCTGGGGGTGTTGACAGCCTGAATTTCGCATAATCATTCGTAGCAGCTGTTGACCAGATCTTTGGCTGAAAACCTTCACAGTCACAGATGTCTATAATCTGGGCTATGTTGAAACCTGTATCTCCTGGGTTGATTGGAACATCAATACCCATAAACAAGCAATTTTCTGTTTGTCAAAATTAGGCAAAGCAGCATACTCACAGCTATTTAAAGCTCACACAATTATCACAGTGGAAAAAAGAAATTGTACACTATTATTGCAATCCTCATTATAAATGCTAAGCTCTCACAAGCCACACTGGAGTGTGGCAGCGTTTATGATTATTGTTTTATTCCCTTCATTAATAATTAGAATCATTGTTGCGTTCGTACCTTGTGACAGCTGTCCTGACAACATATTTGTATTCTGTTTATTTCTGAACCAAATTAAATTAATCCAAAGTTTTAAAAATTCTATTAAAACAACAACAACACCCAGTTATATGAATAGCAGGCACAGAACAATACCAAGCTACAGATGCCCAAAAGTTAATTATCTGAGGGCTGTATACAATGGCGCCTTTCTTATGGCAATAAGGAGCTGATGTTTGCACAAGGCAACACAACCAACGCTTTCCATTTCTGCACTGCCTATTTCAACTCAGGATGGGGGAGAGATTGCTTCAACCTCCTTTGCACTACCTGAAATAATCTGGGAGCTGAAACACAACTGCCCTTCAAAATTCACACTTTTCTGAATTTTCTGGTGCAGTTCTCTTTTTTAATATATATATTTTCTGAAGATTTTATTAATACATTACAATTAAAAATCCAATTTGATTGAAAACAAAAGCAAAGGGAAAGAAGGCATACAGAGTCCTCTTTCACAGGTAAATCTTAATAATTTATTATTTGTACCCCACCCACAGAGAATACAAACGAAACACAAATTTCAGCAGGCTGAATGTTAGGGGCAAAGGGTGCACACAAATGCATATGTTAAAAAATAAGTATATAAAAATGTATTAAAGTAGGCAAAGATATGTATATTAGAGAAAAAAATCACACTAAAAGGATTTTTAAAAAAATAAATAAATCAGAAACTCAGAGAAATAGAAGTTGGCAGGTTTTTCTATCCCTACCCCTAACTGAAGTCCTCCGTAGCATATTCTCTTCCACAGATCAATACTCAGTGGGTGGAAGGAGAAGTAAAAATCTAATGTTCTAATTTGCAGAAGCTCTTTCTTACCATTCGACAGAAATATTCAGAATTCTTTTCAGATAAAAGTCCAAAAATTAACCAAAATGTCCAAAATGAGCCCCATTTGCAACCTGACACATTAAAGAGAAGGGGGGGGGTCTTTTGCTTCCAGTACAAACAGCATGTCCATTCAAGTGTCCCAATAGGAATCCTGCCCTCCACCTACCTTATTTAAACAAATAGTTTACTGAGTTTTAATTACAACTATTAAAAAATTTAACAGAGCATAAATGTCAATAGAGATAGGAAATAAAGCAAACTAGCTGTTCTCTAGTTCTGCCAGTAAATTATATAAATCACAAACCACCTGCATGATCCAACGGGCTTACTATAGTTGTTATCATTTACTGATTTATATACCGCTTAGATGTCTATATGTCTTCTAAGCTGTTTGCAAGTGTGAAACCAACTGTAGAAATATATCTGCACATAATTAAAATACATAACAAAAGAATTTCATCAAGACGTTTAAAACAGCCATAATTAAAATGTGCAATAATGAAAACCCATTAAAACAGCATAACTATTCAAACAGCTAAGCAGCAATTAAAACAGATGGTTTAGGAGATTAGGGGAATTATTGTCTAAACAGGAGCATCTCCTCAAAAGGTCATCCCATTGAGTTCAATGGGGTTTGCACCCATGTTAGTGAGTACAGCATTGCAGCATTAAAGCATCACTGCTTATTTACATCCCAGCCCAACTCTCCCACTGTAATTCAGTGAGGCTTAAAAGTACTTCACATTGGCTGGATCATACTCAGGTCTTTTTTCATTCAGAACTCACTGGAACTCAGTTCCAACAACTCTCAGGTAGGCACCTTTGCCATTATAAGAGAAGAAGGGGAGGTGTTCATGGTGAGTTCCAACACCTTTTTTCTAGAAAAATAGCACTGCTCATGCCCCAAATACATAAATTATACAGAAAAGTTTTTCTTCTTCTTTGGTGATCACTCGTAGCCGAGTAAGATTGTCTTCCATAGACATGGTTTTAACAATGAGTCCATAAGTGACTATGGAGGCCAATTCTGGATCCACATGTCCTTCCACAGTGGGGAACATTGGTTTACAGGTGGGAGTGGATCCCGGTGAGGGTTTGCCAAATGTGCCTTCCTCTTAGCGCATTTCTCCCGTTCGTCCTGAGTTTGAGCGTCTTCAAAGCCCATGACACCTTTGGTAAAGGCTGTTCTCCAACTGGAGCGCTCGCAGGCCAGTGTTTCCCAGTTGTCGCTGTTTATACTACATTTTTAAAGATTTGTCTTAAGAGAGGCTTTAAACCTCTTTTGTTGACCACCAGCATTATGCTTTCCATTTTTAAGTTTGGAATAGAGTACTGTAGTTGCTTTGGAAGACGATAACCAGGCACAACATGACCAGTCCAACGAGGTATAATGCAGACAGCCATAAAGACATTTGGAACTGAAAGAGCTGCAATCATACTTAAGCTTTTTATATACAAGTATGTACACAGAGGGAAATTGGTTTTCTGTGGTGCAAATCAAATCAATACACTTAATACATTGAGGAACTAGGGAGTGAAGCAAATCCCTTCTCAAGTCCTTATACTTGGACGAAAGAGTTGCGGAGTTCAGCTGGACACACATTATGCAGGAAAAATCCCTTGGGTTTCAGTGCTCACATTCAGTGAGGAGTATCAGACAGTTATGGCCACATGGCCCACATGGATGGTGAAAAATTCATGTTTTTTCTTGGAACAGTTGTGATAATGAAGGAAATCCATAGAAAAAGTCTCTTGCACATTCAGGGAGCGACAGAAATGATCACAATCATAATATACTTGCAAGCTTGAGCTAATAGTCAGAAATCCATAATGCAGCTGTAAAAGGGAATAAATCCGAGAGGAGTCAAAGCAGAGATTTCTACAAAAGGCTAAAGTTATCACACTTCACTTCAAAGGCTTCATCTAGCATTCAAAAGTTGTGGGAGCGGGCGAGATTACCAGAATATAGCTCAGGTTGTTTGAACTAATGGCCTCTCTAGTCTACTTAGCATTTCATTAAAATAACATTATATTACACCTTCTGTAATTGAACCTACAAAACAGATGAGATGAACAGAGAGAAGCAATGTTAAAAAGGGAGTTATAATATCTCAACACCACACCAGCAGAGGATTTCTCTTTGAAAGATTACTTTTGTAGGCTGTCTGTATGAAGCGAGAGGGGGGGGGGAGCCAAAGCAAGGAGATGAGTCGAATGGGGGCGATAAGGGGAGAGTTATAACCTTGTATCATTAGAATTACTCTTAAGATTCAATTAAGCCAGGCTGCATTTTGACTAGGTGTACAGAACTGCCTTGAGAGCTGGACCCCATTGAGGCGGCTTCTGAACGGACACCTGAATGCAGCCCTGCTCCATTCTCGAGAAAAGCATCCAAGCATAAAAAATGTAGCATTTTGAAACATATACTGAACCAGATTGGTGTTTAAAAGGAGATGCCGAAATGCAGTGGGCAGCCTTTTCAGCAAACCTGGCATATGTTGGATTTGAAATATGAGATAGTGCCAGCTGGGTGCACATTCAAGTGTGTGTGTGTGTGTGTGTGTGAGAGAGAGAGAGAGAGAGAGAGAGAGAGAGAGAGAGAGGGAGGGAGGGAGGGTGTATCTCTGTACCAGTGTTTCCTAAACCTGGGTCTCCAGCTGTTTTTGGACTACAACTCCCATCATCCCTAGCTAGCAAGAACAGTGGTCAGGGATGATGGGAATTGTAGTCCGAAAACAGCTGGAGACCCAAGCTTGGGAAACCCTGTTCTGTTCCTTGCTCTTGGTGGGACTTTCCTCTAATCCACTCAGCTGAGGGAAAGGCCTGCTCCTGTCCAGGTGTGCCAGAAACACCTGTTACCTGTTGCCACTTATGACACCAGTGCTGCAGGTGGACTTTTCAGGTGTTAGGTTATATACCTAATCTTCAATTTGCAAGCTTGCACTCATTCTCTATTTACCTCATCAGTTATTATCACCATAATCCTAGAAAGGGATGGTGATGATGATGACGACGCAGGGCTCCAAAGACAAAGAACATAGATTTCACTCCAGCTTTAAAAACTTCATTGAATAAAGACCAGAATTAAAAATGTACCGAGAATAGCCCTCACTGTTGCTGTTGAGTGACCATCTGCCAGTAACAACTAAGAAAGGGGCTAAAACCAGCTTGCCCGTTTCCTGTTGGATGAGTATAACAGCTGTCGTCAAAGGATCATTATACTCATTATATTATTCTTGCATGTTCTGAGCATTTTGTGACCTGTGATCAACCCTATGAATGAATGAAGGCAACTCTGACCATGCTATTCCTTGCAGGTCCTTCAAAAGACAAGTCTTTTGAAACAGTCCACGTGTGACGTTCTCGAGAACAGCTCAAGAACTTGCAAGAAACTAGTGGAAATGTGGTACAGCAGCTAGTGAAAAGGTGATCAAGCACTCAGTATGGATACAAAAATGGAAACGTTAGCTTAGTGGTTAAAAGCAGGCCTAGGAAACCTGTAGCACCTGTAGCCTTGCTGGATTTGCAAACTAAGTACTAAGACCTTCCAGATGACTGATAGCACCATTTGCATGTTGTAGTGACCAACGTATGGGTCACATAATGTATGGCTGGTTCTCTGCGTATGGATCATGGACGGGTTATTAGTAGACCTGTGTTGAACCAGTAGATTGCTGAAGATCTTTTAAGGCCTCATCCCAAGCCACTTCCGAGCTTGGGAGGAGGTGGGGTTGTGGGCTTCACGCCCACCCCACATGCGCGGGGGCTGGGACCAGCCCCCGCGAGATCGGGGGAATCCTCGGCTGCATCATCCACCCAGCCAGCCAATCAGGTGGCTGGGGAGGCATGGCCTGCCCTCTTTAGGGCCAGCGTGGCCGAGGCTTCCCCTCTTTTCGGTGCGCCAGCCAGCTGATTCAGTTTCCCACCCTCCCTCCCTTTAGGCAGGCTCCTTGACATTGCTATGGACTTTGGTTGGTCGCTGCAAGGGGCCTGGTAGGAATTTTTTCCAATTGGCAAATTGGCTCCAGCCACTTGGTTTTTCGCCTACCTCGTAGCAACTCGTCACAACTCCTCGGCATTGGCAGTTAGGCATTGGTAAGGGAGGGTTAAGAGTATGTGAGGGGGGAGGAAGCGCCATCACCTCCCCCCTAAAGCAAAGGCTAGTCCAATAAAGGACTCTGGGGGGCGTTGCCCTGTCCAAAGCCTATGGAGGTGTGGGCCTAAGGCACGCCCCCGGGGGAGCTCCTAGTTGACGTGCATCAGCAGGACTCCCTCTACTGGTGGTTAACCCTTGCCGGTCTTCACGCAATCAGGCTGAAGCCGGCTAGTTGATAGGACCAATGCCTAAGCCAATACCGCTCATTTCTGTAATCAATAAAGTTGTGGCCTATTTTGCCCATTAACCTAATACATGGTGTCCTGTGTCTTTATTTCTTCCGGGGGCGGGGGTGAGGCAGGAACTCGCCACGCAACAGAGGAGTTGTAATTTCTTGTGAAGCAAGCAGTTGCTCTGACAGCGAAAAAGGCTGAAAAGACCTCTACAGTGAAGCCTAAGCCATCTGTGGAGTACATGCAAATTTATGATGTTCGAGAACACACTTCTGCATCACGACATACTGGAAAATTGACTTGCCAGCCTGCTTGTCAGAAACATTCTAGGCAGGCAGTTCTATTCATTTGGGATGTAATTATTCAGAAACCTCACAGCATTTTCCTTCATTTTGTGCAATCTCATACAAGCGTCTGCTGGTATGGTTTGTTCATGGTCACCCTGACATTATGAGTCTTGGGTGGTGGCAGGGCGAAGGAAGCCAGCAGCTCTGATACAAACATGTTTTCCATTGTTTACTTTATGGGCTCTCCACCCTCCCTTCCCTACATCACTTTCCACAGCTAGCGTTGAATAGTCACAGATCAAGAGTGTGCAACTTTATATTGGAGGAAAGCAGGGTCAAGTGATTGTTGATTTTGAAGAGCGCATAGCTCTGTTGAGGCAGTCGAAACCTCACACATGATGGAGAGTGGGTCTGAGTGTGCTAGTTCCACCCTTGCCATTATCATCGCTGTCACCCTCCATGCAAAAATAACATAAATAACATGCATGCATTCTGAGATGGGTAGCTTTTTCTACTTGGGTAGGCTTCCTGTACAAGGAACTCATTGCTCACCACTGCTGGTGTGATGGCCACGACGGTTGTAGTGCACTCCTTGGAGGCTGGATGTTCAGACTCTTGGTTAAACAGAAAGCACAGCTGGTTTCCTCTCACCCCGTTCCTAATGTTGATTTTTATTTCAGTCCCCCTGCCCCTTGTTCCTGAGGTAGATCTTCACTGAGGTAGATCTTCATGATGGTCTCCCCCACCAGTGAAGAAGAGTAGACTCTTCTTCACTGGTGGGGGAGACCATCATGAATTCTACCCATATTGATCCAGAGCAGATTCCTATCTATCTCTCTCTCTCTCTCTGTGTGTGTGTGTTTTAACATATCATTTTCAACAGTAATTAAACATACTTTTACATCTTATTCAATTTTTTTGACTTCCATCAGTTCTGTCTGAAAATTTTCCAATCTAATCTCTTGGTATGCATTTCTTATTTTCCCTATTACATTTCAAACTCATAACCAATATCTCTGTATTTTTCTACTTTGTAACACTTCGTATATTTCTCCTTGCAAAACGTCTTGTAGTCCTACTAGCGTAATTTGTTGATTACAGTCGCTCTTCAAATAATTCATATACTTCTTCCAATCTTCTGTAAATCTCTGGTCCCGCAGGTTTTGAATCCTTCCTGTCATTTTGTCCAATTCTGCATAGTCCATTAATTTCATCTGCCATTCTTCTTTCCTCGGAACTTCTTCTTGCTTCCATTTCTTTTTTTCTTTTTATATATAGTTTTTATTAACAGGCCAATCAAATCACATTATTTCCAAATCATATTAATTCCAAATTATACAGCCAGATTTTTAAATTTTTGTTGGGGGTACCCATACTTCAAGCTCCGAAAAGGGGTCCAAACATCACTTATATTGCTGCTTTAATTAGACAGTTCTATCCAGTTCTGTCCAGATAGTCTCTTTGTTACTTTCCTCATCTTCTTGTTGTTATCATATATTCCTTTCTTTGCAATCTCTGATAATCTTCACAAGCGGGTTAAAAACAAACATCCTCTGTGTGGGTTTTACACTCTCCAAAAATCATATCACATAAGGACAGACTCCATTTCCACACCTCCGTAAAGAACTTTCCATCAGTCTGTCCGTTGGTTTCCCCAGGCTTGCCAAACATATCTCAGAGGGCTCTGCCAGGTCTAGATTACATTCCGAAAATCATTCGCATTCCGATGACCCTGGTCCTCCTCCCCCCGTCCTTCTTAGGCCAGCCTGTCTTGGCGAGACGCCATTTGAAACTGCGTCATAAAACTTTCCTCCGTTCTCCGATGTTTACCAATCCTCTCTTTGATCAATAATTCACTCCACACAGTTCTTAAATTCCTGCTTGTGATTAATAAATTGCAACGATTCTTCTTTCTGGGGTGGAGGGTTATTGATATCACATAAGGCAAAAAGAAAGAAAAGTTCCTCCACCCCCTTTCCGTTTCACTTCAAACATACCAGTCTTTTAATGGTGATTCATCACTTGATTTATTTGTCCTGCCCGTCGCTCCGCTCACAGAGATCCATTAATCAGCGGTCTTAACTCCCGTTCTTCGCTTGATGTATGTGCTTTAGCTTCTTTCCAATTATGTATTTCCAATTATATATTTTGAGCCAAAGTGAACCAGTGCGCTGATTGGAGATAGCGTCAGGAAGAGCCGACTTCACACGAGAGCTTGTGCCAAGTGTCCGCACCCCCTTCTTTCGAATCCGGGGGTGAATTATGGACACCGCTGGCAAGGCAGTCCCCCCCATTCACTTGGGGGTGGGGGTGGGAAGGCTGCATACTTCCCATAGCAGCCTCTTAATTGCCTCGTGTGGGTTGGAGAGATGTTATTGTCGGCCATCTTCCAATGCGCCCCCTGGTGGCCCCCTCTTCTTGCTTCCATTTCTGCGCTATCTTGCCGATCCAGAGCAGATTCCAACGTAAAGTTAGCAGAGTCAAAACTTAAACATGTTGCAGGATTCCCAAAAAATAGACCAGAGGCAACCCATCTGTCATCCAGCAGAGCTTTCTTGCTACTGAAGGCAAATGATCATAATGGTCACAAATCCAATACATTCAGGATTGACACTGTCCATAAGAAATCTAGTTGCAGCAGGCTTAACTTAAACTTACAATAAGACTAAAACCTTAACGCTAAGCATACTATATACAGAACACCATGCCAGAAGGAAAGAGAGATAGAAAGTAAAACTCAGGCTCCTTCTGGCCTTATTATTATAGTCAGCATGACCTTGACAGAAAGACATAACAGAACAAGGGAAGTAATAGTGCCACTGTATTCTGCTCTGGTCAGACCTCACCTGGAGTATTGTGTCCAGTTCTGGGCACCACAGTTCAAGAAGGACACTGGCAAACTGGAACGTGTCCAGAGGAGGGCAATCAAAATGGTCAAAGGCCTGGAAACGATGCCTTATGAGGAACGGCTAAGGGAGCTGGGCATGTTTAGCCTGGAGAAGAGGAGGTTAAGGGGTGATATGATAGCCATGTTCAAATATATAAAAGGATGTCATATAGAGGAGGGAGAAAGGTTGTTTTCTGCTGCTCCAGAGAAGCGGACACAGAGCAATGGATCCAAACTACAAGAAAGAAGATTCCACCTAAACATTAGGAAGAACCTCCTGACAGTAAGAGCTGTTCGACAGTGGAATTTGCTGCCAAGGAGTGTGGTGGAGTCTCCTTCTTTGGAGGTCTTTAAGCAGAGGCTTGACAACCATATGTCAGGAGTGCTCTGATGGTGTTTCCTGCTTGGCAGGGGGTTGGACTCGATGGCCCTTGTGGTCTCTTCCAACTCTATGATTCTTTGATTCTAACAGATCCTGCTCCGACTGCACTGGCTACCAATTAGTTTACGGGCCCAATTCAAAGTGCTGGTTTTCACCTATAAAACCTTAAACGGCTCGGGACTGGAATACCTCAAGGATCGCCTCTTTCCATATGAACCTACCCAGACCTCATCATCTGAGGCCCTCCTTCATGTACCTCCTCCTCAAGAGGTCCAGAGGGTGGCAACATGAGAACGGGGCCTTCTCTGCAGTGGCTCCTTGTCTGTGGGATGCTCTTCCCAGGGAAGTTTGCCTGGTACCTTCATTATACACCTTTAGGCACCAGGCAAAAGCGTTCCTTTTTAACCAGGCCTTTGGAGACATTGCCCAAGAAAACTTTGTTTCAAAAACTGATTACATGCTTCCTGTTGCGACAAGTAGAACATCACTTTTGTGTGATCTGGTAAAAGAAAAGGTATTGCTTGTAGCCAAAGGTTGTCACAATCCGAAATAAAAAGATCATGCAATTAAAAATTATACACATATATGCAACTGTGTATATTATAAAAGCAACATCAATACTTCCCAATGCAGATTATAGACAAATAAACCTGTGGCATGAGCATAAGCTCCTCTGTGGCGTATTTCAATGGGTGGGAACAGCTCTCGACAGGTTCCTCAGAATACCAGGCACACCCTGTTCCATTGAATAATAAGAAAAAGCAACACACAGGAGCGCAATATGGAGCTTAGGAAACAAAATAACATTTTGTCATGTTTTTATCTCATCATACACTATGGACTTCTTGTAACTGTCTGCAAAAAGACAGTTACAGACAAAAAACTGTCTGCAAAAAGTATGGCTTACTATGAAGCCGCCATGATTATTGCCAATTAGGGCAGACCCCCCACCAAATATTTGTCCAGTTTAAGCTTTGAGATGTGAGCATGCATGATATAAAGGAAGCACTTTTACAGCAAATGGTTTATGCCCCCATCTGAGAACTCTTTGTTCTAAACACAACAGTATATCTGTGTTGTCAGTCTTGACAATAAAATTGATATTTTCCTCCCCCGTTGTGTTTTGCCAAATAGTTCTTGGATCGTGGGGCCACACCGAAATCTCTAGGTTTCAAGATGGGGTTTATCTCTCAGATTGCTGCAGGGGAAAGTGCGAGGCTCTTTTTATAGAAAAGGGATCGCCTGTTAATTCTCATTTCAGAATGAAGATCGATGGAACTCTGCAATTGCCTATGCATATACATCTGCTAAATACACCATCACAATATCTAAAGCATTTTACATATGCTAGATCTAAAGCATTTTCTCCTGTTTTGGAGCTATTCTTTCATTCTGAACAAAATAATGCAAAGGCACTGTACAGCAATAGCCCAAAGTGCCTCAAAGACTGAGTTTATGCTGTTAATTTTTTTGGTTATACTTCATTTGCTCATTATAATTACTTTGTGAATCATCGGGTCCTAGTCATTCATTATTTAAATTGCCTTCAGGTGATCAACACAACAACTTCATTTGGAGTTTTCCCTTTCTCTCTCGTGCCAAAAAAGCAAGTGGAATTCAGATGATAAAAATCAGAGACATTAAGATGTGCCCAAGCCTGGCATAGCCCAGAGAAGTTTGTTTAAACAAGTAGCAAAAGCAAATATACAAATAATCTCTGAACGCTAAGGAGGGGCAGTAAACTGAGATTTATTGAAAGTAGAATGAGTAGGCAAACAAATGGAGATATGATACAAAATCAGACCACTGGTCCAACTAAGACCTGAATTGTCTACGCTGACTCCAGTAGCCCTCTGAAACCTCAGGCAGACATCTCTCAACAGACCTGCATAGCCAAATAACACAGGCTTTTACAAGTGGGGCCTGCAACAAAAAGTTGCTGTGCATGATCATCAACAAGGATGGGCAACCTGCCTCTCTCCATATGTTGTTGGACTCTTTCATCATCTGTTGACCAGCCTCCGTCATCCCTGACTGTTGGCCATGGTGGCTGGAATCCAGCAGCCAGCATCTGGATGTCCACAGGTTCAGGTGGCGCTGTGGTCTAAACCACAGAGCTTCTTGGGCTTGCCGATCATAAGGTCGGCGGTTCAAATCCCCGCGATGGAGTGAGCTCCCATTGCTCTGTCCCAGCTTCCACCAACCTAGCAGTTCGAAAGCATGCCAGTGCAAGTAGATAAATAGGTACCGCTGTGGCGGGAAGGTAAACAGCGTTTCTGTGCACTCTGGTTTCTGTCCCAGTGCTCCATTGTGTTTGGCCGTGCTGGCCTAATGACCCGGAAAGCTGTCTGTGGACAAACGCCGGTTCTCTTGGGGTTCTCTTGGCCTGAAAGTGAGATGAGCGCCGCAACCCCATAGTTGCCTTTGACTGGACTTAACCATCCAGGGGTCCTTTACCTTTTACCTTACTCTAATCTCTAATCCTAGCAGGAGTGCACCACTCAGCCAGCCATGCTTTACCTTCTTTGATGGTAATCAGTGGCATGCAGTGAAGTTTTTTTGTGGGAGAACGGTTAGGGCTAGAGGCAAGGGCGGTGTGTGTGTGTGTGTGTGTGTGTGTGTGTGTGTGTGTGTGTGTAAGAGATGTTGCACTTATGAGAATCACATTTCCCTCCCTAAGCTGGGCAGAAGCTTCCTGGGCTTTGGGAAGGAGCTGCCAGGGCTCTGACAGGAAGTTGGAGCCCTCCTTCCTAAAGCCAAGCAGGCTTTGGGAAGGAGGCAGAAGGGCTCTTGGATCTTCAACATTTTCTTTTCCTTGAAAATCCAATTGAAGAAAATGTTCCATTTAACATTTGTTTAAAAACCCCGAGGCATTTTTGTTGGGGATTGTAGGGAAAGACCTGCCAAAAAAGTTGAAAAACATCTTCACGTATGCGACAACAGCCGCGAGAGTTCTGGTAGCACAAGGATGGAAGACTGAAGAAACGCCAACTAAAGAATCATGGCAAGAAAAATTGATGGACTATGCAGAACTGGCAAAACTGACATACAAGCTACGGGACAAGGATAACTGTGACTTTAAGGATGAATGGGAACCCTTTACAAAGTATCTGAAGATGCAACAAAGCGAACTGGACTGCTTGGCAGGTTTTGAATAAACATTCACAAACTTTTTATTGATAATAATCAGCTAAATAGTTTGAGGATCTATACAACTTTGTAACATGCAGAAACCAGCATTCTTAGAGAAACCAAAGACTGGAACTGAGGGAGGGTTTTGTGTGGGAGGGGGGAGGGAGGAAAAATGGGGGGGGGACACACAAGGATGATATGTTTTTCGATAATATGTCTTGTTATAATTTTGAATATTATTATTTTTTTTAAAAAAAAGTAGGGCTCTTGGATCCATTGGAGCATTGTGTGAGACACATTGGTCCATCTATGCCAGTATTCCCTACACTGACTGGCAGCAGCTCTCCAGGGTTTCATGCATCATTCTCTTCCTCTCTGAGCTTTACCCTGACATGCCAGCAATTGAACCTCGGACCTTCTGCAAGCGAGGCAGATGATCGACCACTGAGCACTTCCCCAAAGGAAGAAGAAGTTCTCCCCCGGCCTGCCCTCCCTCCCGCTCTGACCTTACGTTTATTGGCTCCATAGCCCTAATGAGCTTCATGGCATTCAGTGCACAAAGTTTGCAATAATCCGTCCTGACAAAGCAAGAAGAGGTGGGGGGGGGGAGAGAGATAAAGCCCGATCTACTTTGCTCAAGAAAATGGAGTGTATATATTTAGGACAACCTCAGGGAGACAGGAGATCTCAGGGAGGGTTATAGCATTCTTGATGACCTGGGCTGACTTGGCCGTTTCTTTTCCTTTCTAGGCCATGTTGACGTGAGATGCAGAGACAGCTCTGAAGTCTGCCAAAGAACCACCCAGGCGGAGCCAGTAGAAACCGGGATGCCAAGGCCCCTGCGTGTGTTTTGAGAGCAGGGGGAGCAGGAATAAGAAAAGAGAGAAAGGAGGGCGAGAAGGAAACCTGATCTATAGAAGGGCTTCTGAAGGGTCACTTTGAAAACGGTCCCAGGGGTGGCAGTGCACGTGGAGCAGAGAATGGAAACGAAGGGAAGATTTATCTGTCACTTTATCCATCTGGCTCAGGTCACCTTAGGCATGCTATATATACAGTTCATTCTGTTTCCCTCTTTTTAGCTCAGTCTTGTTTCTCCTGGCTTAAGCTAGCTGTACAAAATGTACCGTATTTTTCGCTCTATAGGGCGCACCGGACCATAGGACGCACCTTGTTTTAGAGGGGAAGAACAGGAAAAAAAAAATCTCCCCCTCTCTGCTCAGCGCCCCTTCAGCGAAGCGGCAGGAGAAATGGAGCCCCTTCCATTTCTCCTCCCACTTCGCTGAAGGGGCGCTGCGCAGAGAGGGAAAACTATGCAGCGCCTCTCCAGTGAAGCGAAGCCTGGAGAGCAAGAGGGATCGGTGTGCACCGACCCCTCTCACTCTCCAGGCTTCGGGAGACTATCCACAAGCCTTCAGAGTGCAGCGGGAACTCCTGCTGCGCTCCGAAGGCTTGCGGATAGCTGCCTGAAGCCTCCAGAGCGCAGCGGGAGTTCCCAGTGCGCTCCGGGGGCTTCAGGCGGTTTCAGCAAAAGCAACGCGAAGCCTCCAGAGTGCAGGGGGAGCTCTCCCTCTGCGCTTCGGAGGCTTCGCGTTGCTATCGCTGAAGCCAAGGAGCCTGCATTCGCTCCATAGGATGCACACACATTTCCCCTTAATTTTTGGAGGGGGAAAAGTGTGTCGTATAGAGCAAAAAATACGGTACATAGTCGTTTTATCAGGGGCCATCAACTGGCATCTCATTGTGCCAAAGTTGCAAGTTAAGTCCACTTAACTTCGACTAATTTACCTGTCCATTAAACTAATAAGCCATTTATTGAATGACTGTTCTGTTAGGACCAGAATATGGTAAAGGTAAAGGACCCCTGGATGGTTAAGTCCAGTCAAAGGCTATGGGGTTGCGGCACTCATCTCCGCTTTCAGGCCGAGGGAGCCGGCGTTTGTCCACAGACAGCTTTCCAGGTCATGTGGCCAGCAGGACTAAACCGCTTCTGGCACAATGGAACACCGTAATGGAAACCAGAGCACACGGAAATGCCGTTTACTTTCCTGCCACAGAGGTACCTACTTATCTACTTGCACTGGTGTGCTTTCAAACTGCTAGGTTGGCAGGAGCTGGGACAGAGCAACGGGACCTCACTCCATCGTGGAGATTTTATATATATACAAATGACAAGAACAGCTATGGATTTGGATAGCCTCAGGATTCTTGTGAATGACTTCCAGTGATAATCTCACCAGGTAATTCTCAGATTACAGTAGACCTTCGGTTACCTCTTAGAAAGAAGGTTAATAAGCAAAATTCTTATTTCATCCTCTGCTATCAGCTCAGCTCTGTGATCAGTGATATATAATTAACATTCCACGTGACTTTGGCTCACTGCATTGCTGATCAGAATATATATTTCATCTGTTATCACATGAGCAGCACCCTAGGATCACCCAAGTGGAATTAGCCACTGTACTGTAGAAATTAATTATTCAGTAATACAATCCCAGGAACTTTCATGTAAATCAGCCACCAGAGTGAGCCAATCAGGATTATGAATCAAGTTGAAAACATAAATACAGAAGTTAATTTATCATTTCACTTGCAAATGCATAAGAAACATCTGGAAACTACGAATCTCCTGCATTGCCAAGCATACCTGGCAGGTTCCAGTGGAAGAAATTAAAATGCCATTTAACAGGCTTTTTAAAGCACTAGGAACTGGGAATAGGAGGGGAGTAGTTACAGGGTTAAAACATTTTACTAAGGGTTACAGAGTCTGAACCCAAGTCTTGTTTTTTTTGTTTTTTTACATATTCATACCACATGCTCATTCATGTTTGTCTCAGGAAATGAAAATGAGACCTCATTTGTTAAATCCTCTAAGCCTGCATTGCAAAGAAACAGAATTATGTGCAGTTGTAATCCGTCCAGATTGCAGATATGGAGAAAATTAGTTAAAAATAGAAAATTAAAGGTATTATGGCACCATGGTTTCTGTTTCCTAGGTGGAAGACATTCAAGCTTGTGATGCCATTCCAATCAAGTATAGGTTCCTATAGTTCTTCTGACTATGATGTAAACTTGGGCTGTGAACATCTCCTCCCCACCCACATCGGATTCAGGGCCCAGGGGATACTTCTGAGCAGTCTTGATCCAACCCAGAATGATCTGGGGCAGATGTGCGGCCTGAACCCAAATTCAACATGGGGTTAAGAGGTGCTGAGAAGGCTCTACACATAGGCAGCCTGCTGGGTGGGCCCAATCCAGAGTTGCCTTGACCCAACCTATCCAGATCCCAGATCAAATTGGTCTGAGTTCACAATCCGGGATTTGGCCAGAGATGATACACAGCCCCAATATAAACATCATATATAACTTACATATGATATAGACTCAGCTACATTAGTCAAATTACAACGTTATAAATGTGTTATAACACTGTCACACCAGACAGTGCTGTAGATCTGTTTTTTAAAATGATATTTATTACTTTTTCAACATTTTCAACACAACACTACAAACAAAAAAGAAAAGAGAAAAAACAATACAAATACAATACAAAAACGCTACATGGACTAACAAAACAAAGCAAAAACCAACAAAAACAATTTAAAAACACCTCAAACATTTTCAATATCTTATATTTCATTCACTTATTTCCAGCGACCTCCTCAAACCTCCCTTTTTGTATTTCACTTCTATTAATTGTTTCAGCAATTCATTTCCATCTTACTCTGTTTTCTATCCTATAATTATCTTAACACATTCTTGCCTTATTTTTCCTTTAATTTTCTATTAATCTATTTATACTTAATTCCTTATGACATTTCTACTAAAGCCATATAACTTCATTCCAACATTTTTCTAACATTCCTTAATTTTACAATATTTCTATAAATAGTCTTTAAACTTTTTCCAATCTTCTTCCACCGACTCTTCTCCCTGGTCTCGGATCTTGCCAGTCATTTCTGCCAATTCCATATAGTCTATGGGTGTCAAACACAAGGCCCGCGGGCTGAATCCGGCCTGCCAGACCTCGTCATGTGGCCTGTGTAGCCGCCGCCAGCCGCCGGCCTTCACCTATTATTCTCGCGCGGCTGAAGGGGAAAGAAGGCGGCGGCTGAGGCGCTAGCGGGGATTGAGGGAGACTCTTGTCGTCGTTGTCCTCCTCAGCTATGGCGGAGAGAGGGGCGCTCGGTGGCCAGCGGGGCTCGCTCACACCTTCGCTGCACCAGCCAGCATCCAGCGCCTCAGCTTCTTCGGCGTCCCCGGCTGCACAGAGCCTTTCAGGGCAGCCTCCGCCACCGCCGCCGGTGCTACAGCAGCAGCAGCTGGCGCCTCCTTCTCCTCCGGCGGTGGCGCCTTCGTTGTCTCAGCCGGCCGCTCTCGGTTCCGGAGGAGGCTCTCTGGCCCCAGGGGGAGGCGGCTCGGGGGCTCCTGGGTCAGGCGACGGCAGGGGGGTGCCCGGTCCAGATGAACCTTTACGCCACCTGGGAGGTGGACCGGAGCTCGCCCAGCTGCGTGCCCAGGTGAGGAAGTGGGGGTGGGGGGTGGGGAGGAGAGAGAGAGACTCTTTCCTTCCTTTTACATTCTTTGGTACCGCCACCGTACAGATTCTATGAATTCAGTGGCATAGAAATGTGCATTAAATCAACCGATTCCCTGAGGGGTAAGTAGTAGCCGTGTCGCAGCAGCAGCAACACACACACACACAAGAGGAGGAAGAGGAGTCGTCTTTGTGGGCAAGCTGGAGGCTTAGCACATTTATCTGCTTTGGTTGGGCTGCAAGGTTTCTTTCCCTCCAATCTCATATCTTCTTCTCCACGCCCCCCCCCCCCCCGCGTCTCACCCCGTTATCTCCCTCCGTTTACCTTCGCAGGTGTGGAAGTCAAGCCCGACCCCACCCACTCCCTAAGACCTACTTGCTCTATCACCTGTCAAAAAGGGAAAAGAAAAGAAAAGAAACACACAGAGAGAAAAGGCGCCTCCCTATTTTAAGTATTTACGTCCCTCCTCCTTGGGGAATAAAGGATGAAACCTAACCCTTAGACGTCATTTATCTGTTCCCCATATTTACAAAGTGTGTGTGTGGAGGGGAATGATAGCAAATTGCTTCTTTTAATCACACACACTTGAATGTTAAAGAGTGGTTTGCCTTTATGTGGGGCTGTGGGCTGATGTTTAAGTAGGAGTGGGAAATCGAGGGAGGTTGTACATAGTGAAAGGACGCTTGTTCCTCTCAATGGGGGGCAACTGCACCTAAAAGTTTTCTTACATGAGTGTATGTTGGGGTCCTCGACCTTTGCGGAGAACTAATACCCCCTTCCATCTATGCCTGCATGCCTTCAAAGAGAATGAGTTATATTTTAGCTACCATCTTCCTCCTTGTGTATAAAGGGGGTGTCATCCGGCTCTTTGAGGGTGACCAAACTGCTGATGCGCCGGATTCGGCCTGCGGGCCTTGTGTTTGACACCCGTGAAATAAAGTAACAAGTAACTTCAGTGTGGAAATTTTTGTGCCTCCATATACACTGACTCTGCATAAAGGAGGAGAGCAGAAATAGAAAGCAAACAGGGACTCTCTGGGGTCAAATTCTCTCTCCTCGTGGCCCCTCCCCCATCCCTGCATTCATCCTGGGATTAACAGATAAGAACAGTGGCAAATGATTTGAATGCAGGAGAGCTACTTTAATTAAACCATGAAAGGATTATGTACTTGCATTTCCCATTTCTCTTATTGAGCCCAAAGAATGTAGGGCTTTTACAAGCTGTGTTTAGAGTGCACTAAAAACCACTATATTATCTAACATCTTATCTGGCAAAGTACTGGCAGTTAACATGACAAAACCATACATGAATTAGGAGCCCTTTAAGATGAGCACCTTGAAAGAAGCGTATATGGAGCATCTAATTCCACCACTCACAAAGCCATGAAGAATGTGTGCGTATCTAGATATTTTTTTAAAAAAATACACTTTTCTGAATCCTATTACCCACATGGAGAGAATCGAATCAGAGGCTATGCACTGAAGGAATCAAAGTGTTCAACTGAATCAGGATAGCAGGGGAGGAGAAAGCCACTACAGCCTAAGGAAGAGGTGGGGTTGTGGGCTTCCCGGCCCCTCCACGTGCGCGGGGGCGGAGGCAGCCCCACGTGATTGGGGGGATTCCCGGCCACATCATCCCCTGGCCGGCCAATCGGCTGACTCGGGGGGCATGGCCTGCCCTATTTAAGGCAGAACATGGCCGGGGATCTCCCTCTTTGCCGCCCGCCAGCTATTCCTGCTTTTTCCCACCCTCCCGACCTATAAGGTTTTCGTTCCTTGACTTTGCTATAGACCTTGGTTGGTCGCCGTTGAGGGGCCTGGTAGGAATTTTTCCACTTGGCAAATTGGCACCAGCCCCTTGGTTTTCGCCCACCTCGTAGCAAATCGTCACAACTTTCTGGGTATTGGCAGTTAGGCATTGGTATTGTTCTGTAGATGGAAGAGGGGAAGTAGCACCATCACCTGCCCCACATATTGAAGGGTATTCCGTTAAAGGATTCCGGGCGTGTGGTCCTGTCCGAAGGCTAAGGAGGTGAGGGCCCAAGGCACACCCCCTAGCGGTGACCCCAGGGGAGTTCCTAGTTGATGTGCATCAGCAGGACTCCTCCTACTAGTGGTTAACCCTTCCCGGACTTCAAGCAGACGGGCTGGAGTCGGATATAGTTGGTTAGGACCAATGCCTAAGCCAATACCACTCTTCACCTGTAACCAATAAAGTTGTGTCCCTTTTTAGCCCATTAACCTTAATAATTGTGTCATGTGGGAGGTGTTCTATTGCCACTGCTTCTGAGATCCCTAGAATGATGACAGAGTGTTGGAACCAGAGGTTTCCCCTTGTCTTTTTCAGCCCTGGGAACTGAAGAAGTCCTTGGAAACTGTATTTCCCAAGGCCCCAGTAGCCAGGATGTTGCTGCAGTTTCTGCCAGTCGCAAATGAAGACCTTTGTCATCGTCTTCTGAACTGTGAGCTCCTTCATTGGCACTATCAGTGACAGGTACATTTGCGAAAGAAGATAAAGTCAGCAACAAGGAGGCTTGTGGGGAAGCCACTGGTCTTCATTTTCCTTCTGGTAATTTCATGAGAACGGCAACGGGCCAAACTTTGGAATGAGCTCCGATATAATAATAATAAAAAAAAACCATTTGTAGAAAAGGTTTTAACTGAGATCTTTCTGAGTTTAGATTTTGAAGTAGGTAGACGTGTCCCTCACTCCTTCAGAAACATTATTTGGGTGATCCTTGCTACAACCATATAAAGGAAATTGGGATTATTCCAGTATTGTTGGTGATGGATGAGACAGAATAGATCATTCAAGGCCCCCTTGCTGAACCAGGGACTGATCCGTCTTTCAGTCATTAAGCTTCTCTAAGTAACCCCGGTGGGATGTTATCTTGTAACTCAAACTCAGTAAAAGTCTAGAATCATCTGAATGGCAATTAGCCAATTTTATTCCTTTGGGGTAAAGAGACCAAGAAATGGTGTCTATCTTAATTGTTTCTGAGGATAAGGTGACAGTTAGGTTTTAGAATGTGGACAAGATCCACAAACTCACCACTGTTCCTTTCATCAGAGACAAGTAATCACAAGAGTGAGTTTATTATGCATACAAACTGTCACACTGTTGAGGAACATGCAAATGGTTTTTTAGATTTCAAATGAGGAAAAGTGCCCCATGCTTTATCACAGCTTTGTTTGAGTAATAGGCGGTCAACCTTGCACTGTTCTTTCACTTCACTAAAACTGATAATAAAATAAAAAAACTGGAAGGAGAACACACGAACAAAACACCCCATTCTCTTTTTAGTGGCATTTCGTCCCTTTTCCACTTAAAAAATAATTTTGTTTTATCAGCTTGTTCATATACACGTAGCTCCACGAGAGCAAAGCCATTTCAAAGAGAATTCGGAATAAAATTGAGTGAATAGTAAAAATAACTGAATCATCTAATTTCAGCCCATTTTCCTTTTGTACAAGTCCATTCCATCCTGTTTCTGATCTGCATTTTTTAATAAAAAAAATTATCCACACACACAAAATTGCATTTCTATCTGTTTTTAAACAGGCTTTGCCAAATATATTTTGATTCATAAAAAGTGTGCTTTATTTCTAAAGTATGGAATCTGGCGAACAGCTGAGTCCTGGTCTTCACCTTGTTCAGAGATGTGGAACAGCTTGGTCCAAACTGGCCATGCTTAAATTCCTCAGGTATCGAACCTTTTATTAAGGGTGAAAGAGGAGAGCTCAAAATATGGTCTGAAGCTCAACATCAAAAAAACGAAGATCATGGCTACTGGACCCATCACCTCCTGGCAAATAGAACAGGAAGAAATGGAGGCAGTGAGAGATTTTACTTTCTTGGGCTCCATGATCACTGCAGATGGTGACAGCAGCCACGAAATTAAAAGACACCTGCTTCTTGGGAGAAAAGCAATGACAAACCTAGACAGCATCTTAAAAAGCAGAGACATCACCTTGCCAACAAAGGCCCGTATAGTTAAAGCTATGGTTTTCCCAGTAGTGATGTATGGAAATGAGAGCTGGACCATAAAGAAGGCTGATCGCCAAAGAATTGATGCTTTTGAATTATGGTGCTGGAGGAGACTCTTGAGAGGCCCATGGACTGCAAGAAAATCAAACCTATCCATTCTGAAGGAAATCAGCCCTGAGTGCTCACTGGAAGGACAGATCCTGAAGCTGAGGCTCCAATACTTTGGCCACCTCATGAGAAGAGAAGACTCCCTGGAAAAGACCCTGATGTTGGGAAAGATGGAGGGCACTAGGAGAAGGGGACGACAGAGGACGAGATGGTTGGATAGTGTTCTCGAAGCTACCAGCATGAGTTTGACCATACTGCGGGAGGCAGTGGAAGACAGGAGTGCCTGGCATGCCTGGTCCATGGGGTTACGGAGAGTCGGACATGACTAAATGACTAAACAACAACAACATCCTGAATGACTGGTAGAATTGTCCTGCCTTCGTGATCAGAGACTCTGTCTTCTCTACTCACACTGTATATTTTAAGCATATTTAAAGCACATAGCTTCCCCGCAAAGCATCATGGGAAGCATAATTTGTTAAGGGTGCTGGAAACTGTAGCTCTGTGAGGGGCAAACTACAATTCCTGGGATTTCTTGTGCATCAAATATATGCAGTAGCATTCAACTAACCTTTTCTGCTAATGCAAAGATGAGTCCCAGTGCAAGAGGATTTCGCTCCCCTCCTTCCCCTGTGTCCACCACAGTCCACCCTCAGTTCTCCTCCCAGGGGTTGGGGAAAACTCTGGAAGAGATTTAAGGGTTGCACAGGTTGAGAAATTGGGATAATGTTGCATCGCACAAAGAGAAAGCCCTGTGTTGATGGAACATTTACCGTATTTTTCGCCCCATAGGGCGCACCGGCCCATAGGGCGCACCTACTTTTGGGGGGGGGAAAGGGGAAAAAAAATCCCCCCCGAGCTTCCCCTGACCCCAGCCCCCAGAACAGGCTGCTATCCGCAAGCCTAGGGAGCCCGGCGGGAAGTTGCGCCGGGCTCCCAAGGGTTGCAGAGAGCTGCCCGAAGCCTGGAGAGCGAGAAGGGTCGGTGCGCACCGACCCCTCTCGCTCTCCAGGCTTCAGCGAAAGCCTGCATTTACCCCATAGGACGCACACACATTTCCCCTTCATATTTGGAGGGGGGAAAGTGCGTCCTATAGGGCGAAAAATACGGTACTTACTGTAGCGCCGCACTGAATGCAATTCATGGTGTAAATGCGATCTACTCTGGGTTTGTGAAGAAGCACACAAACCCACTAAGAGCAAATGCAATGCAAGCAAACAACTTAGCAAGATGTTATATGGATGGCAAATTGGCAACCCACCCATATACCAAGCAACTGGGTACAGTTCCAGAAGGCTTTGGCTCAGTGAAAAGGCACTACTCTCACCATGCCTGGGCTCTCTCAGAACTGCTCTTGCACTGAACAAGATTCACTGCAGTGGTTAATAGCCCAGCTAAGGCTCACTGACACCAAGTTTTATTTAATTAAATAACATTCCAATTAGCTGATTTGTTTGCAGACATCCTTAATTTAGTAAATGCCAAGGAGCGGGCTAAAAATACCAGGATATTTCTGACAAGAGGCACCACTAAAAAGTTGTATAATTGATAGCTTTGCCATTTCCTCTGATGGCTTGAAAAAGCTTTTAAACGCTAAATTCCATAATCACATTCATCTCTGGAAATTAGTTTTGCGAAACCACACATTTAGTTCTTGCTGAGAAATCCCATTCTAGTCATTTTAAACATAATTTATAATGCATAAACTAAATTAGCTTTTGTCGCTAAGCTAGCACATTTTTTCCCTTTAATTTTTATCTCTTAATATATTTTTGACCTTGAAAACTGTAATGTCTGTTGGATATTGAAGCCTTCAGAACAAAGGAAATCATTTCCATTCCATCACTATGGTTACACTTTCTTCTGTCTCCGGCACCGAGCCACTCAGAAAGTGTTGAATCTAGATTCCTCAGGAGGGCAAAGGAAACTTCGCGTAATATCATTTAGCTCTGATTAAATAAAAACAAACACACACAATGGAACTTGGAATGTAGCAAATTACCGCATTTGGTTTACACTGCCTAGGAGAGGCGATTGACAGTAGAGGCCAATATGCAGCAAATTGCCATCCCTTCTGAATTGTCTTTTCCATTCACCAGTTGTGGGCGTGGGCTTGCCTCAAACCACGCTACCAAGCTGCAAACCCCCTCTGAGCATTGTTTAATTCCGCCGGCATCCCTCTTTCACTGTGAAGATGGAATCCGATAAAAACCGAGAAACATGGCTTCTCATTGAGAACCGAGAGGTTTGTTTACACAGAACAATGCAAGGCACCTGCAAATACTAAAATGGCTTTATTTTACCCGATAAAAGGAGATAAGGATCCAGCCATTCTAACAGACATGAAAAGCACACACTGTTTTCTGATAAAAAGCACATCCTTTCAAAAATGGTACAATGTTGATTCAAGTCTCTTTTATTGCACTTTCAGTCTGTTGCACCCCAGAATACAAAGCGGGCCACATTCTCTGTATCAGTTCCATCGCCGCAACTCCTCCAAGTCAATGCATCATGCCCAGCGTAGCTAAGAGGGAAATGGGAAATGATTACATTTCTTTCTAAAATAGATCCCTCACACTCTTCTCTCCTGCCTTGAAGAAATCATATCCTGTTGTTTAAGAGATATGAAATATTTATGCAGGCTCATATGGAAGGAACATTTCATTTTTTTCGCTCGCTCACTCGCTCGCTCTAAGGTCACCGGAATCACAGAGCTAAAATTATTTGCAAGAACTGGGACACGTTCAGAGCATTTGGAGATGAAGATGTTTGTGCAAAAAGGGGAAATCATAGAACATGTTACACAAACCGGAAAAGCAGGCATGTGGCATTTGGGGGGCAAATAAGGAATGTCCATCGGTGTCATTTGCCTGCTCAAGAACCATCCAAAGATATCTGCAGTTGGAAACAAAGCGAGAATAGACAGA
The DNA here is from genome assembly GCF_964188305.1 of Podarcis bocagei. Lineage (NCBI taxonomy): Eukaryota > Metazoa > Chordata > Lepidosauria > Squamata > Lacertidae > Podarcis > Podarcis bocagei. The sequence goes on from NC_138143.1 coordinate 18,154,865, forward strand.
CCCTGTGACCCTCAAGAAGTAGCTGGGCTCAAACTCCCATCAGCCCTAGTCTGCATAAGTCAGGAATGATGGGAGTTGTAGGCCAGCAACATCTTGAGGGTCTCAGGTGAGCCACCCCTGAGACAGACCCTTGTATGATCCAGGGAGGTTTTCTTTAGGTCCTGGTTAGATGATGGCGAGGGGATGGTCTCCTGCAGAACATTACTCCAGTATAACAGTGCCTGATTCCTTAGCCAGGGGAAAATCAACTTCCCTATAAATTGCTGTAAACAGACCATTATAGTATGTGAAGTAAAATAGACAAGCCATAACAGAGTGAATGTTACTGGGTTTTTGTTTTTTGATTATTTTAAAAGGGCACAGGTGGTTTACCTAGTCAACTTATTAAAGAATGATGTTGGAAAGCTGTTTTACCTCTCTGCTTCAGAAATGTCTGATCAGGAACAATGCAAACAAATCTCTCATCCCAGTCAACAGATCCTACGGTAAAACATAAACATTCATTAACATGCAAAACAAGATACAAGATTATGGGATGTGCTTCCAAGTCCAATTCAGCATCCTAGTTTTGACCTATAAAGCTCTTCATGGCTTAGGACCCCAGTATCTCTTGGTATGCCTCTCCTAATATGAACATAAAGGTAAAGGTAAAGGGACCCCTGACAGTTAGGTCCAGTCACGAATGACTCTGGGGTTGCGGCGCTCATCTCACTTTACTGGCCGAGACCCAGTATACAGCTTCCAGGTCATGTGGCCAGCATGATTAAGCTGCTTCTGGCGAACCAGAGCAGCGCATGGAAACGCTGTTTACCTTCCCACCGGAGCGGTACCTATTTATCTACAGTGGTGCCCTGCAAGACGAATGCCTCGCAAGACGGACAACGCGCTAGACGAAAGGGTTTTCCGTTTTTGAGCTGCTTCACAAGACGATTTTCCCTATGGGCTTGCTTTGCAAGACGAAAACATCTTGCAAGTGTTCCAATTTTTCCCCGCTCCCCCCCTTTTTCTAAGCCGCTAAGCCACTAATAGCCTTTTAGCCGCTAATCCGCTAAGCCTTTAATAGCCGCTTTGCCTTTAATAGCCGCTAAACCGCTAATAGCGCTAATCCGCTAATAGGGTTGCTTTGCAAGACGAAAAAACCGCTAGACGAGGAGGCTCGCGGAACGGATTAATTTTGTCTTGCGAGGCACCACTATACTTGCACTTTGATGTGCTTTCGAACTGCTATGTTGGCATGAGCTGGGACTGAGCAACGGGAGCTCACCCCGTCGCGGGGATTCGAACCGCCGACCTTCTGATCGGCAAGTCCTAGGCTCTGTGGTTTAACCCACAGTGCCACCCGCGTCCCTTATAATATGAACATACCTGGGCATTTAAATCTTCTTCCGAGGTTCTTCTCAAGCACTGCTGCCTACCAAGGGAGCTTCAGAGGGAGAAGGCCCTTTCACCCATAGCCACCATCTGTGGAATGCTATCCCTGGTGAGGCCCACCTGGCAAATTTAACATATTTAAGCACTGACATATTTAAGCACCAGGCATATTTACTCACCTCCTGCCCCCCAGGCTTTTGAGGGGCTTGTTCTGTTACCATGATCCCACAGCTTCCTGTGGCTGTTGTGGTGTGTGTGAGAATCGTAGTTGTTTGTATGAGAAGGTTAAAATTCCATATGAATATTTGATGCATTAATGTTTATGCTTTAAAATGTAGGTCACTTGGCGATTTCGGCAACAAGCAACTAATAAATTTAAGTGGTAGTAATATCTCTAACAGATAGGGCAGATCATCTTCTAAAGGCCCTCCTTTGTGTGCCTCCTCCACAAGAGGTCCGGAGGGTGGCAACAGGAGAACGGGGCCTTCTCTGCAGTGGCTCTCCATCTGTGGAATGCTCTCCCCAGGGAAGTTTGCTTGGTACCTTCATTATACACCTTTAGGCACTAGCCAAAAACATTCCTTTTTAACCAGGTCTTTGGTTGATCTTATTGTCATCCAATACCCTTTTAGAATGTGGCTTTTTTGGGGGGGGTATTGGGTTACTGCTTTTGGTTTGATTTTATATGTTGTGGTCTTGTTGTGAACCGCCCTGAGACCTCCAGGTATAGGGCAATGTATGTTTAATTATTATTATTATTATTATTATTATTATTATTATTATTATTATTATTATTCAACTTATAAACCGCCCTATACCCAGTCTCATGTTGGATTACTCAAAAAGGAAGGAAGGCAGGAAGGGAGGGAGGAAGGGAGGGAGGGAGGAAGGGAGGGACTTCTTCACACAGCACATAGTTAAATTGTGAAATTTATTTCCTGAAGAGGTAGTGATGACCACCAAATTAGGTGGCATTGAAAGAAGATTAAACAACTTTTATTTTTTTTATAATAATTTTTATTGCATTTTTCCAATTTCAGATAGAACAGAAAAAAGAAAAAACAGAAAAGATAAAAAAGAAAAGAAAAGAAAATCGAACCATTTCAACAACTTATTTCAATCTTCTATCGGACTTCCCCACATCCCCCGCACAGTGCATTCTTAACAATAAATTTATCAGCAAGTTGTAACCTTGTTTCATGTGTTTCTTTATACCTTCAGTTACAATTTAAGTTTAAATCCCTTGTTTTCCAATTACTCTAAAAACATAGCGTATTATCATTTTTAACCATTTAAACTTTGATTCTTTCAAAAATATTGTCCAATTTCATATATAATCCACTCTCATTGCTGGGGCTAACCTTCCAAATCATGCGACATCTTATAGTTCATATAACTTATAATACTTTTGTAAATAGTCTTTAAATTTTTTTCAGTCCTCCTCCATTGTTTCTTCTCCCATATCTCGGATCCTGGCAGTCATCTCAGCTAGCTCCATGTAGTTCATCAGTTGCGTCTGCCAATCTTCCAGTGTGGGCAAATCTTGAGTCTTCCAATGCTTAGCGATAAGAATTCTTGCTGCTGTGGTGGCATACATAAAAAAGGTTCTATCCTTCTTTAACACCTTCTGGCCGACAATGCCCAGAAGGAAGGCCTCCGGTTTCTTAGGGAAGGTGTACTTAAACACCTTTTTTAACTCATTATAGATCATTTCCCAGAAGGCCTTCACTCTTGGACAGGTCCACCAAAGGTGAAAGAATGTCCCCTCAGCCTCCTTACATTTCCAACATTTATTATCAGACAAATGATATATCTTAGCAAGCTTGACTGGGGTCATGTACCACCTGTATACCATTTTCATAATGTTTTCTTTCAAAGCATTACATGCAGTAAACTTCATACCGGTGGTCCATAACCTTTCCCAGTCCTCCGACATGATATTATGACCAATGTCCTGAGCCCATTTTATCATGGCTGATTTGACTGTCTCATCCTGAGTATTCCATTTAAGCAGCAAGTTATACATTCTCGATAATAACTTGGTCTTTGGTTCTAACAACTCTGTCTCAAGTTTCGATTTTTCCACCTGAAATCCTGTTTTTTTGTCTAACTTAAAAATCTCGTTAATTTGGGCATAATGAAACCAATCTTGCACCTTACCCTTTAATTTTTCAAAGCTCTGCAACCTCCAATTATCACCAATGTTTTCTATTATTTCCCAATATTTCGGCCAGCCGGCCTCCATATTGGGTTTTTTCCGAGCCTTGGCCTCTATTGGTGACACCCACCTCGGAGTTTTGCTTTCCAATAAGTCTTTGTATTTTTTCCAGACCATAAATATTGCTTTTCTGACAATATGGTTTTTGAACATTCCATATGTTTTTGCCTTGTCATGAAGATTAAACAACTTTTAGAGGATAAGGCTAATGGCTGCTAGCAGTCATAGTGGGTATGTTCTACCTTGTGATGGCCCTGGGACTTGGGCTCGGACTCGGAACCAGAGGAGACTCAGTCTGCACCAGATCCTTTGCCTCAGGCATCATCTGAACCCAGTCTGGGGCCTGATCCTGAAGAGTCCCAATCTGCACAGGTTCCCCTGCAACAAACACCAGCTAGGCCGAGTCAGGGGCCTGAGCCTGCCCTGGCTCCAGATGCGGGGATGACCTCATTGCCTTCAGCTGGGCCATCACTTACAGCTGCTCCACTACCGGTTTGGTCAGGAGAGACTGAGGCGGCCCCTGGGTCTAGTAACCCACCAACGTCTCCCGAGCTCCAGAGACTAAGGTCTGAGAGAAGAGACCTGAGTACTGGCAGGAGGAGTGCTCGCCTTCAGGTGAGACAGGGAGGTGAGTTGCTGGGGGATCAGGACCAGCCGTTGCCCCGACAAAGATAAAAGGCTGTCGGACCCCACCCCAGGTTGTGGGAGCAACATTGCTGTATGCTAGATCCTGCCTGAGATCCTGTACCTGTCCTTGCCTGGTTTCCTGCCTTGGCCCTGTCGGACTGACTCCTAGTGGAAACTTCGGATTCTGGACTGGTCCCGCATTTCAAGGGTTACCCCCGGGCCCAGCACACACCTCCACTTTGGGAGTCAGCGTGCGTATGATCATCAGTTGCTGAGATTGCAAGTGGGGAAAGCCCTGTTGTGCTCAGGTCCTCCTCGTGGACTTGCTATGGGCATCTGGTTGGCTACTGTGAGAATAGGATCTTGAACTAGGTGGGCCTTTGGCCTGATCCAGCAGGTCTCTTCTTGTGGCATTAAATATTCCCATCTCTTTGCATTTTACTCAGCTTGTGAGTACCCCAAAGGCATCTTCATGGCCATGCAATTAATCCAGAATGCGGCAGCTAGACTGGTGACTGGGAGTGGCCGCCGGGACCACATAACACCAGTTCTGAGAGATCTGCATTGGCTCCCAGTACGTTTCCGAGCACAATTCAAAGTGTTGGTGTTGACCTTTAAAGCCCTAAAGGGCCTCGGTCCTGTATACCTGAAGGAGCATCTCTACCCCCATCGTTCAGCCTGGACACTGAGATCCAGCGCCGAGGGCCTTCTGGCGGTTCTCTCACCGCAAGAAGTGAGGTTACAGGGAATCAGACAGAGGGCCTTCTCGGTGGTGGCACCCACTCTGTGGAACAGCCTCCCTTCAGACGTGAAGGAAATAAGCAGCTATTCTATCTTTAAAAGACATCTGAAGGGAGCGCTGTTCAGGGAAGTTTTTAATATTTAACGCTGTATTGTTTTTAACACTTGATTTTGAACTGCCCAGAGTGGCTGGGGAAACTCAGCCAGATGGGCGGGGTATAAATAAATTATTATTATTATTATTATTATTATTATTATTATTATTATTATTATTATTATTATTATTATTATTATTATTACAGCACATTGACACCAACTTTGCCCTGATTCAGGGATGCAACACTTGTGTTTATTATGTTGGAGAATTGTTGGAGAAAACAGCGTGCGAGTTTCAATAAATAAGTTACGAGGTTCAAATATGCGAGTTGCAATTATTCAGATGTGGGGAGGGAAAAGGAGTATCCAAAAATGCAAGGTCAAAATGTGATTAAGGCTTTCTGGTGTTTTCAGTGCAGGAGATAAAAATTCAAATATCCCGAGCTTACATTAAAATAACTTTATAACTTCTCTTCATCCCCATCCCTTGAGGGAACAGGTGGCAATTCACCTATGAGGCAGTTCAAGTATTTTCTTTCAGTGTAGTATATTAGTTGCTTGCAAATTCCTCATGAGCATGGGGGGGGGGCTGTGTTCTTCATCCAAAGTTATTGCAACCTGGGCTCATGAGAAATTAACAAGTAAATAATATGCCACTTGCAAAACTAAACAGAAATGGAAAAGCTGTCAAAGTTTAAGGCACACATCACATCCACTTCCTCATCCCACTAGCTATCCCCCTGAGAAAATAAGCTGAGCCACAAGATAATTTGGGCTTGGAAATGATTAAAAACAGCGTTGACCAGGTACACAAATCGTTGCAGTGGTGCAGAAATACAATATAATGTGTGCATCCCTTTAAAGGCTTTCTAGGGGATGAACTTCTAATTATTTGAACCGCTTAGGCATATCTTTTCTGAATATTAAAGATGAACATAATTTGATGGAGAGGTTTCTTTCCAAGTTCTCAAAAAAGAAATCTAAAAGCAGAGTTGTGACAATTAGTAGCAATTTGTTTGTCCCAAGCATGTGCAAAAGCAACATATAGGGTTGGATTTAATGCCAGTCTTATTCAGAGCATACCCACTGACATGAATGAATTTAAATTAGTCATGTCCAAGAAATTTGAAAAGGCCACAACTTTATTGATTACAGAATTGAAAGGTATTGGCCTTAGGCATTGGCTCCTAACGACTACCCGGCATGGGGACCGGGAAGGGTTGTCCACAAGCCGTGGGAGTCCTGTTGAAGTACGCCAACTAGGATCCCAGCGGGTGTCACCGCTCTGGGGCGTGCCGGAGGCCCTTACCTCCCAAGGTTTCGGACAAGGCAACACCCCCCGGAGTCCTCTACCGGACTACCCTTAGCCTTGGGGAAGGTGATGGCTTTTCCTCCCCCCCCTTCATTTGCATAACAGTTGACCCCTGCCAATGCCTAACTGCCAACACCAAAAGTTGTGACGTTTGCTACGAGGTAGGTGAAAAAAACAAAAGGCTCGAAGAGTGCCAACTTGGAAAAATTCCTACCAGGCCCCTTGCGGCGACCAACCGAAGTCCATAGCAAGGTCAAAGAAACCTAAACCTAAAGGGTGGGTGGGATGGGAAAAAACCTGCTCGGCTGGAAGGGGCAAAGAGGGCGGTCCCCGGGCGTGCCTAGCCTTAAATAGGCTAGACCACGCCTCCCCGGCCCGCTGATTGGCGGGCCAGGTCGCCGACACGCCCGGGGATTCCCTACTCTCGCGGGGGCAAAGGCTAGCCCCCACGTGAGGATGTGGGAGAATTTCTGCCCGCAACCCCCTCTCCTCTGAAGTCGGAAATGGCTTTGCAAAATTGAAAACCCAAGACACTTCTAATGGCTTTCCCCTAAACCTGTGGCTCTCCAGATGTTGTTAGAAACCAACTCCCAGCAGCCTCAACAAACCCAACCCATTATCAAGAATGCTGGGAGTTGAAGTCCTTCAGCATCTGGAAAGGGACACAGATCCCTCATCTCTGGCCTTAAAGGCTGAAGTTCCAACTACTATTCTCTCAGTTCAGCAGTGCAAGACTAAATCAAAATAGCCCCCAAAGTTCTTGAAGGAAACAGCAAACCTCCTTTGCATAAACCTGGGGAATTCATTGACACCAGAACCGTTTGGATGGGATTAATAAAATTAATGGGGAGGGGCAGTCCTCATGCCTACCACTTGATTTCACCAAAAGCAACACTTCACATGGGTTTTGAGGTTTCCTCAGAAGAATTTCGAAAGAAGCCAAAAGAGTTTTGATGAGACTATTTCAGTTTCCCAGGAACAGAAACCGGCAGCAAATGCCCAAAGGCTCTGCTCTGACTGATCTGGAAATGAACTCCTTTCTTTCTGGTGGTAGCAGCAACAGTGAAAAGGATCTTTCTATCATCTACCTGTCTATTATCTATCTATCTATATCTATCTATCTATCTATCTATCTATCTATCTATCTATCTATCTATCATCTATCTATCATCTATCTATCTATCTATCATCTATCTATCATCTATCATCTATCTATCTATCTATCTATCTATCTATCTATCTATCTATCTATCTATCATCTATCTATCTATCTATCTATCTATCTATCATCATCATCTATCATCTATTTATCTATCATCTATCTACCTATCATCTATCTATCTATCTATCTATCATCTATCTATCATCTATCTATCTATCATCTATCTATCTATCTATCTATCATCTATCTATCTATCTATCTATCTATCTATCTATCTATCTATCTATCATCTATCTATCTATCTATCTATCATCTATCTATCTATCTATCTATCTATCTATCTACCTCTATCTATCTATCTATCTATCTATCTATCTATCTATCTATCTATCTATCATCTATCTATCTATCTATCTATCATCTATCATCTATCATCTATCTATCTATCATCCATCCATCTATCTATCATCCATCCATCATCTATCTATCTATCTATCTATCTATCTATCTATCTATCTATCTATCTATCTATCTATCACAGGGGTCAGCAAACTCTTTTAGCAGGGGGCCGGTCCAATATCCCTTAGACCTTGTGGGGGGCCGGACTATATTTGGGGTGGGGTGGGGGAAAATGAATGAATTCCTATGCCCCACAAATGACCCAGAGATGCATTTTAAGTAAAAGGACACATTCTACATATGTAAAAACACGCTGATTCCTGGACCGTCTGCGGGCTGGATTTAGAAGGCGATTTGGCCGGATCTGGCCCCCGGGCCTTAGGTTGCCTACCCATGATCTCCCTCTCTCTCTCTCTCTCTCTCTCTCTCTCTCTCTCTCTCTCTCTCCTTCTTCTCCTTCCTTCCTGCTTCTATTTTCCTCCTGACATGCTGCACCATGGGTTCTTCTTAGGAGACTCAATGGGCTGGGTAATGGACCAGGAGAAGGGTTAGAAGCTCACCTCTCATTTAAATCATCCTTTTAAGAACCCCAAAAGTTCATTTCAAAATGAGTATTGGTTTCAGTACTCAATGGTTTCAAGTCACAAGAAAGGAGATTCCAGAAAAAACTTTATGACGGTAAGAGCTGTTCGACACTGGAAAGGAGACCCCTGGGAGGTGATAAACCCTCATTTCTTTGAGGTTTTTAAAGCAGAGGTTGGATGGCTATCTGTCATGGCTACTTTACTTGAGATTCTTGTATTGCAGGGGGCTGACATTGATGATGCTTGGGGTCCCTTCCAACTCTTCAATTCTATGATGACAGGTTCAGGGGCTCTTTTTGGACTCCAACTCCCATCAGCCAGCCTGACCAAGGGAGTTTTAGTGCAGCAACATCTGAATGGCTGCAGGTTGTCTACACCTTCATGGTGGAGCTATGAACTTTGTACCAGATTCAACACCACCTGGGCGTTTGTAGAGAAATATGCTACATTCACTTAACCCCATAAATATATATATATATACTCAGATGCAGGATGCAACCCTCCTTGACATATTTCCAGCCAAGATTTCTAACAGTCAGAATGCTTTTCTGTCTCATCTCCTCCTTTTTGTGCTTTAAATTTCTACCCATTATAGCTTAATTTGAAAATCATCAGACTTCCTACGTGGGCTGAGAGTGAGAACAGCCTGGGGAGAAACAGTAATAGCAATTAGCAGAAAGGAAGGTTCTTGTTAAAATGTCAGTTTCCTTCCCCCCCACCCCCCCCACCAAGAAATGGGGTAATCATATTTTATATCAACATGATTAATCTCTTCGCAGCAAATAGAGATGGGGCCAATTCTCAAGGCAAAGTGGTCAAGGGCTAGTTTCCCCACATAAGATGGATGAAGGGTGGAAGACAAGACACACCTCACACGTTGCACTAGGTGTCGTGAGAGTAAGAAAGGCAGCCAGATGTCCTCTTCAGGGGTGCCAACTTGAAGAAAATATTGGGGCACAGGTAAGCCCCACCCCACATAATCGATCACAAGACGTGGTGTGTGCACACCATTTGAATGGTAATGCCCATCAACTTGGGGGGAGGGGCTGCCCCCCTCAAATATTTTATTGAAGGACAAAGGGACATCCGCCCCTAGGAGTTGGTTCCTATGGTCCTCTTACTGTTGCAAGGTCTCCCTCATTTACAGGGAACCCAAGATAGATGAACTGGCAGGGTAGATGGGTAACAACCTGTCAAAATCTCTACACAAAACCACACGTTTAATGATACCCTCCACAGAGCAACTCAGATCAGCAAGGGATGGCAAAGTGTTCATGGGAACTACCGTATTTTTTGCTCTATAAGACTCACCTTTTCCCTCCTAAAAAGTATGGGGAAATATGTGTGCGTCTTATGGAGCGAATGCAGGCTGCGCAGCTATCCCAGAAGCCAGAACAGCAAGAGGGATTGCTGCTTTCACTGCACAGCGATCCCTCTTGCTGTTCTGGCTTCTGAGATTCAGAATATTTTTTTTCTTGTTTTCCTCCTCCACTAACTAGGTGCGTCTTGTGGTCTGGTGCGTCTTATAGAGCGAAAAATACGGTACTTCCTAGGTTTGGAAAACCCCTCCCCCCCCCAGGGTTTAGTAACATTCAACAGTGGAAAATTAATTTGGGACATTCCAGTTCTGCAGCAGTGATGAGCAAAGCAATGTTCTACGAATCTCTTGAAGCATTTTGACTAGTTTTTAGAAATGTTTCCACTCTTGAGGTTTTGGGTGTTCAAATAAATAAATAAATGCACCAGCTGCTACACATATTTTTTTTAATGCTCCCCTCTTCCAGCAACTTACAAAAACCTCTGCAAGTGTTCCCTATGAAGGGGAATTAAACCACTCTAGAAATTGTGGCTCTTTGAGGGGAATTGGGGTCTCCTAACAACTCCCAGCACCCTTAACAAATGCCAGATCCCAGAATTCTTCAGGAGAAGCAATGACTGTTTTAAGTGGTATCATGATGCTTTAAATGTATGGTGAAAAGAAAAAGGTAAAGGTAAAGGATCTCTGGAAGGTTAAGTCAAGTCGAATTCAACTATGGGGTGTGGCACTCATCTCCACTTTCAGACTGAGGGAGCCGAGTTTGTCCACAGACAGTTTTTTCAGGTCATGTGGCCAGCATGACTAAACAGCTTCTGGTGCAATGGGACACCGTGATGAGTGCCAGAGTGAACCAAAACACTGTTTACCTTCCTGTCGCAGCAGTACCTATTTAACTACTTGTGCTGGTATGCTCTCAAACTACAGTGGTACCTCGGGTTAAGTACTTAATTCGTTCCGGAGGTCCATACTTAACCTGAAACTGTTCTTAACCTGAAGCACCACTTTAGCTAATGGGGCCTCCTGCTGCTGCTGCACCGCCGGAGCACATTTTCTGTTCTCATCCTGAAGCAAAGTTCTTAACCTGAAGCACTATTTTTGGTTTAGCGGAGTCTGTAACCGGAAGCATATGTAACCTGAAGCATATGTAACCCAAGGTACCACTATACTAGGTTGGCAGGAGCTGGGACAGAGCAACGGGAGCTCACCCCGTCACACAGATTCAAACTGCTGACCTTATGATTGGCAAGCCCCAGAGGCTCAGTGGTTTAGAGCACAGCACCACCCATGTCCAGATGCATGGTGCAAACATGGCCCAAGGCTAGACTAGAATGAAGCTGTCAGGAAGGAAGCCCAGCTTCTTACTGAGCAAGAAATTAATTTAATCAGGTTTTGAGGATGTGCCAACAGCGAATGGCGGCTGTGCAAGTACAGAAACAGGATAGCAGCTTAAAGTACAAATCATTCATTGTGAGCAATGTATGTGCTTCACTTGTAATAAAAACGAGGATTTTCAGCCAGTTATTTGCAAACTTCCATCAGTCGACAGAGCTGGCTCAAATGCTATGGCCAGTGTTCAGTAGCCATGGCAATCCTTTGATGTTGCCTCCAAGAGCCTCTTATCATAACTTTCATTACAGGTATGTTTGTTTTGTTCAAAGCTAGTGGGATGACATTCTTAATGCACCAGGCTAATGGAATACTCTTCAAACAACATTAAATGTTCTGATATCATCGTCAGTATAAAAAGGGAATGAAATACCTAGCGGATATTGATATATTCTAACACGAGGTCAACTGTAAATAGCCAGCCATTTCTAATATTTCAAGTACTCCAGCTCTGAGCATAGAGCATTTCTTATCAAACGTCAAAACAAACAGGTCCTATTGGCTAGATTTTGTGTCATTGCAAACATGAAAATCAATGGCCCAGGGCCCAGAAAACAAATCCAATTCCTCTTATGACTCTAGTTCTGTCCTATTTTGAGTTTGACCACCTTTCCTAGCAATATAGAAAGTGTCCTTTCATACTGCATCACGGTGTGGTATGCTGGTTTGACATCATCTGATAGGAAGTGCCTACAGAGGGTGGTGAATACAGCACAAGATATTATGGGCTGTCCCGTGAATCCACTGGATGAAATAGCGGAAGAACGTTGCCTCAGGAGAGTGAGGAAAATTCTCAGGGATGATTCACACCCTGGCCGGAACTTTCTTGATCTCCTGCCCTCGGGCAGAAGATATAGAAACATGATTAGTCACACTAACAGGGTAAAGAACAGCTTCTATCCTTGGGCTGTTAGGCTGCTGAATCAAAAGATAACAACAGGGCAACTGACTTTCGGGTTTGGTGGGTGTGCATCAGGAAATGAGGGGAATTAAGACTAAGAGAGCTGAGTGGGGGGGTGCTCGTGTTATCTCACTGTATACAAGTTGTACAAGTGACAATAAAGTATTTCAATATTCAACCTTGCACGGTTATCAGTTACATCCACCTGTCTCGGGAGACAACGGAGGAGTGTGCCATCAGAGGTGAAATCGAACCATTGGAGAGTTATAGCACCTGCTGTGATTGTAGAAACCGATATGGGAGAGCCATGTTTTGCTGCAGCTGGGGCAGATGGAGGCATCCTGTTGTGCTGATTCAGGTGCACCATGGTGTTTATTGTTTCTGTGCTCCTCCCAGCGGCCATTTGTCATAGGGGAGCTGGCAGCAAACACTCTTGACAAAGAGCAGAAGGAAACACACAGCTCGTTTCAACTAGCAGCTCTTAGTGTCAACATGGAAACACACACAGATTCATGAAGTATCCTCCTGTATCATGAGCTGTTGCTCAGAATATTTGCCCCCTCCCATACAGTCTATTATCTATGTCTCAGATCCCTCCCTCTGCCTACGGCGAGTCACCATGGGCATTCTTTGCTTCTGCCTGGTTTTCTGTTCTGTTATGTGGAGTAATCATCTTGTTTTAGGGATGGGAGGTGATTCTGGCAGACTGTCCATGGAACGCTATAGGGACATGGGTGTGGTCTAAACCACAGTGGTCTAAACCACTGAGCCTCTTGGGCTTGCTGATCGGAAGGTCGGCGGTTTGAATCCCCGCAAAGGAATCAACTCCCATTGCTTTGTCCCAGCTCCTGCCAACCTGGCAGTTCAAAAGCATACCAGTGCAAGTAGATAAATAGATGTACCACTGCAGCAGGAAGGTAAATGGTGTTTCCGTGCGCTCTGGCACTCTTCACGGTCTTCTGTGCACCAGTAGTGGTTTAGTTCTGCTGGCCACATGACCCGGAAAACTACACTGGCTCCCTTGGCCTGAAAGTGAGATGAGCGCTGCAACCTCATAGTCGTCTTTGACTGGACCTAACCGCCCAGTGGTCCTTCACCTTTACGTTTACCCATGGAACACTATCAGCTGGTGCTGCCTTTATTAAACCTGATTCCTGTTCTTGTTCAGGGCTGAGGCTTCTACTTATTCCCTCCTGTTCCTCATTCCCCCACCCTGACTCCTGTTGTTGTTGTTGTTTAGTCGTTCAGTCATGTCCGACTCTTGGTGACCCCATGGACCAGAGCACTCCTGTCTTCTACTGCCTCCTGCTGTTTGGTCAGACTCATGTTGGTAGCTTCGAGAACACTGTCCAACCATCTCATCCTCTGTCGTCCCCTTCTCCTTGTGCCCTCAATCTTTCCCAACATCAGGGTCTTTTCCAGGGAGTCTTCTCTTCTCTTCTCATGAGGTGACCCCAACTCCTAGTTTCCAGTATTTCCCAGCTCTCCTCCTCTGAGGTGTGTCCTGTTTCCCACCACCACAAACCTGAGTCCAGCCTATCCTCTTCTGCAGGCCAGGCAGTCTCCACCACTCTTCATCTAGCCAGTCCCTGACATCATCCCTCCTCTGGTCACTGCTGTGGACACACCACCTGACTGATCGCCTCCAAGCACTGAGATAGTCTGCAAGGGATTCCCACACAGCGCAGTGAACGTTGCCAGATTTCATGTCATGTTTGCAGACCTCTGTGTATTGTTGCAGTTGGTCCGCCAATGGGCCTGATGCCTGAAGCCAGCTGGGGGATCCTGTCATCTTCCATTATGTGAGTATGGCCAATCCAGCATCGATGGCGCTGAGACAGGAGTGTGAACATGCTGGCAATGTGAGCCCCAAACCTGATGCACTGTGTCAAGAAGATTTGGGGTCCCCAAGGACACATTCTACAAGGAGCTGGCTTCAGGCACCAGGCCTGTTGGCAGGCCAACTCTGCAATACACAGAGATCTGCAAATGTGGTTCTATACACCTCTTTCTTCAAGGAACAGAGTGATGTGGTATCACTCCATTAAAAAGATATGCCCCTGCCCCATTCTTGTGTGGGGACTTTTGTTAATGACTTACAATGCAGTCCTAACAATGTCTACTCAGAAGTAGGTCCTGTTGAATTCAGTAGGGCTTACACCCAAGTTAGGATTGCAGCCTTAGGTGCGCAATGTTTCAGAACATTTGTTTGCAATTTGATGTCCATTCTTAAACAGATAATTACTAGAATGTCAAAACGTACATTAAGATACGTCTATCTCGATAAATCTGTATTCCAGACAATGCGGCCAATGAAAAAGGATGGAGTTGTAGTTTGCCAACATCTGGAGGGCCAAAGTTCCTGATCCTTGAGATAATGAATGCCACTTGGTGGGTATTTAAGAGCCAGTCATTGCCTGCCACTTCCCTTCACCTTCTGGAATGTGGCACCCAGTTCTTCCACCTGGTATGCAGTGGTCTCTCTATTGGGGGTCAAGTAGGATTTTTTCATTTCTTTCTGCAACTGGCAGGCAGCAGGGAATAGATGCACTGGATGTTGATAATCTAGACTGATTGGTTTAAATTATTTGCTCACTTGGCAGGTGTATGTGCAGGAAAGGAAAGAGGTGGACTTAGATGGCAAGTACCATGCAACAGTTTCAAGTGACTAGTGGTTCCAGAGGCTTGCATACTGGGTGCCAATGCAGTCCTTAAGTTATTATTTAACAAGGTGACCCTAGTTCATCCCACATATGGAGCTTTGGGTCTCTATTTTGGGTCTCTTAACGACTTGGAACCCTGAAGTTTGCAGTCTTAATCTAGAATTGTTTAATGGTCTCTACTAAACAGCTGGAGGAAGCAGCATTCAAAAATATGAATTCTGACGCAATATGCTTATGTGGCACTGTGTTGATCTGGAAAAATAATTTAAACATATGAGAGAAAGTTAAAGCAAGGCATTCTCAAAGAACCGAAATATAAATCCCAAGATTTCATCAAATGCTTCCAGCCATCAGTCCATTTGCAAACTGAAGACAACCTGTTTGTTTCAGCTCTGCTTTATTCCCACATGCACTTTAACCCAATTTCACAGCAGAAAACAAACATTAAATAAATAAGAATGATTACTGCAAATACATTACCTTTCATCTCATGACTTTGGAGCCCAGCTGTTATCAGTTGCTTTTTATTGTGGAAGTGGGAAACTTCACAGGCCCCCAAATTAATGAACTGTCATAACACATCCATATTTATTTATTGGCATGTGTAGTCTGCCAATTGAAGTCACTGAACAAATCTGAAAGTGTGTTTAAATCCGCAATAATTTATTGTGCTAGAGGGAGCTGCATCGAACCCCTTTTTAGTTAATCTCAGCTGGCACTTTATACATGCAAATAATGTACGAGATTGTCTGCATGTATGAAATAGCACCCTGTTTGTATAAAATCAAGGCCCCTAATTAACAAAAACCAGCATCTGTTTAAGATTCTGGGCTGATAAAATATGCCTTGTGAGTGCCATATCATTTGCATCGTGCAAATCTTCTGAACTTGCTCAGCCAAAAGTACAATTAACTTTTAATCTAGTTATGAAGTTAGTCTCATTTTATACATTAACAGCTCTAACACTGCTCATTAAATTGTTGCAGATACCGCAATCCAAAAGGATGGGGAAATCTCTGGAAAGTCATTACAGATTTTAGAACTCACTCTAGCTCCATAAAACTGCTGCTCTTTCCATGTTTGCCATTTGATTAAGCTTCCTGTTGCCAGATAGTTTGATGATGTCACAGGGCTAAGAGGATATGACTTGTGAGGCAATTGCACATCCAAACATTTTTCAAAGACGGCATCGAAACAGGACCATCTCATATTTAACAACATGACTTTGTAGGTGCCTAGGCGTGAGTCCGTATCATAATAAGAGAGTAACAAAATGCCATCACTGTTATTTGTTGTAAAAGTATGAACTGCTTGCATTATAACTGCCCGCATTAAGGAATATGAAAGCTGCAAACAGAACATTTTTAAATAACTATAAAATTCCAAGCAAGATCTACAAAGGGTTTTATACAAAATAAATAAATAAAATAACTAAATAAATGATATACCTTTGTGCAAATTAATCGAAACAAAGCATGTTTTCTATCTTACTCATAGTCCCGTACTCAAAACAAACAGGGAAAGTCAGTTGATCATTATGGTGTCAGAAGTCTGCAGCCAATAGAAGGAATGATGCGCTCGCCACAATATATTGAGGTTCTTCGAAAGAGTTATTCCAGAGCTGGAAAAGAGGTATCCTGACGGTACTGGGATATTGCAGCAGGACCTTGCCCCGTCACACATTGAATGAAATTCATGACAGAGCAGCAAATACAGGTACCTGATTGGCCAGGGAATTCCCTGGACGTAAATCCCACTGAGAATTTGTGGGCTATATGCAAAAGTCGCCTCCTTGCTGTAGACTGTACGATTATGGAGAAGCTCATTCAGGCACTGATTCAAGTGTGGCACAGGGATCCGAAAATCAACAGGGACTGTTCAAAACTAGTAGACTCCATGCCAAACCATGTTCAAACGGTGCTTAAAAATAGCAGAGGTCATATCCATTACTAAAGTACATATATGTGAGTTTTGTACATGTGTGTGTGAGTTTTGTACAATAAACTACATTATTTGTTTCAATTAATTTGCACAAGGGTGTAATATAGAGATTCTTACGAAACACAACTTCTGAGCCCACTGTCTTTGGTATGTGCAAGAACTGCAGTCTTGATGTATGCTGTTCCAAGCAGAACTTATTTACTTGGCTTTCCAGCACGTTCAGTTTGGCCCTGCCTTCCTCCCGCTTCTGAGAGCTGTAATTTAGCCCTTAATTTGGAATGGCAGGCTAAGGATAATTAATGAGGCTTCTTCTATTTTTATTCAATCACCAGGTAATTCAGAGGGGAATCACCAGCCCTCCAAACGCACCCTTTACCAGTTAAGCTGAATTCCTTTGTCTCAAAGATCGGCTCGCTTTCAGCAAATGAAGAGGGGAACTCAAGTCCAAAACAATGCCATTCTCTTTGCTGAGCTGCAGGCAATTATCCCTGCCTTTTTATACCAAGTGTTCTGCAGAGTTGGGACAACCCAGTTTCACATGAGATCCACAGGAGGAAAGCAGAACCTTATCTGTTTTGGCCTTCTGTCCATCAAGGAGAATAGTCTGTTCAGCTTTCAATAATTTGCTCATACCTCAAATAAAGACATCTTTTTTTAAAGCGTGTGTAGATCATACAAATATTTAACAGTATCATTCACCAAGATTGTGGTGGGGAGGTGACAATGGTGGTTATAAAACTACAATGAGAAGCCTTTTTTAAGTGCCTCCTATTATGGGGCTTAATTGCCATAAGTACTAGTGAAGTCGTAAGATTTGTCAGCCATTGTGCCATAATACAAGCCCCACAATTTGTGCCTATATTGAAAAGATGAGCTCTCAAGTTAACTACTGGTAAGATTTACTAGAGGCAGACTTCTTGAAAGGCCTTCCTTATACATCAGCATTTCCAGATTATATGATGATCACAGTAATCTAGTTTTGATCAAGCTCAGCTCCGTTTTTCTAAACAGATACTCGTTTCTAGAACTGCTGAAATTCTGTAAGAAAAGTGGAATCAGAGGGGATGTATGATGACATCACCAACTTTGCCCAAATTCAGCAGAATAAAAATATTTTTATTCTTTTAGTAGAATATCCAGGTCCAAAGCCATGTGAGTATAGTTGTTTCTTTTAAATAAAGAAGAGAGTGTGAGCTTTTATAGATTACATTAGTCAATGGCTCTGCTGGCAGCGGCTGATGGGAATTCTAGTCCAAAATATCTAGAGCAGAAGCTTCCCAATCCTTTCGCCCAAAATCCACATGAAAATTGCTGGGGGTCCTTGTGGACCACTCAATGATTCCCCCCCCCCTGTTGTTTCAATTGCAATGCACTGTGCTGGATGCTTTTTAATTGATTTTTTTTTTGCTTCTTTTATTCCTTATATACTGCATTTTATTGCATTACAATCATAGCATTCAAACTGCAATGCAAACAAATGCAATGTAAGAAATAAAAGCAAGACAAATACAGTTAAAAATCAGAATGAATATTCAATGCAAATATTTAATCCTGTCTTGAACCACAAACCCACACACACACTGCAGACCACTGGAGCGAAGCCTGAGGACTGCTGGTGGATCACAGAACACAGTTTGGGATCCCATTATCTAGCGGGCCCCAACTTGGTGAAGGCTGGACCTTTTGAAGTCTATGAAAGCTCAAGCTCTCAGGATGAAATAAACTAGCCTTAGTTTAAAGTGTTACCAAGTTTATTATTTTGTGTGTGTGATCTTTATGTCTAGCCCAAACCTTTCTGCAGGTCTGTGTTTAACAGACCTGGCAGGAAGCTGTATGTAACCTTGCAAATAAATCAGGAAAGTAACATTTTGCAGAGCCTCAATTCAATAGCGTAGGTTCAACGGACAATACGACATAATCCTGAAACAGATGGATGTGATTCAAATGCTAATCTCATAGAAACTGCCACTGGAAATGCACAACTTGTAAAATAAATGGAAGAGCATTTAGCAGTTCGTTCTCTCTCTTTCGTTGCCCGACGATTGGCCTTTGCTATGCTGCACCCAGTGCTAACATGTGCATCTACAGCTACGCCCTATGTAAGAAAGATGTGCCCTTTCTTTGCACCTCAAGTTTTCCAGAAAGTCTTCTTCCTCCTTGCTTTATTAGTCATGTAAAGAGGTGATCTAGCAATTAAGTTAGAGGCCTCGTCGTCCTCTGCGATGTAAAGGGCAATTACTTATCACAGCAAATATAAAACTCTGCCTTGGTGGACACTTTCATTTCTTACCTGAACACGTTAAGAGACTCGGATGCATTCCTAAACTTGCAGATATCCATCAAGATTGGAATAGTTTGGCCATCACTGACCTAGACTAAGGATCCAACCCAATGTCTTAACTGCCATCAAGTTGTGACAATTGCTATGAGGTCAGCAAAACTCCCAGAAAGGCCCAATCTGCCTCAAGGTAACTTCCTCTCTGGACCTGAAGACAGTGACTGAAGACTTCCATAGCAAGACCTTACACAGGCAAAGCTACACATAAGGTGTCAGGTAGGTCAGGTGGCCTGGGCATGGCTGGCTTTTATAGCCAGGGAGTGGACCAGAGGGACAAAGTTTTCCCTTTGGTTCGCTCCCTAAGCCATGCTCCCAAGCCCACCTGTGACTGGCTGCAATTTAGGGTGAGCCCTAGAAGACAGCGCAGTCGGCAGAGGAGGAAGTGATGTCTTCTTCTGTCTGAATCAAAGCTAGAAGGCTGCCACACTGCCACAGCCATTGTCAGGAGTGCGTGCAGCAGCCAGGCCCTGTGACCAGTAGGACTTTGCAGGACTGGGTCCTTCCTAAGTTTGTTCTGAGGAGGCAAGGTGCGGCTGCACAGGTGAGGCCAATTGGTAACTCACAGCACCTGGTGGCCAGAGCCAGGAAGGGATATTGTTAAGTTGTGGGTGAACATATCAGACGACACAGCAATTCTTCAAACAGCTCTTGTTTATTCACAGAACAGAACTGAACTGAAGGGTTCAGCCAGCCTACTTATATAGAGCTCCACTAGAATGCAACAGTAACCATTTTCTGTAACTATCCAATCACTGAATGTCACTTTCGATCCCTTATTTGCATATGTGGACCTGAACTATCTACTGTATCCCCCTGCTGGCCCAGGGTGAGAACTTCAGTACATAACAGATATAAGGTCAGCATTTCCCTTTGGCTCTGCCACAGCAACACATTTCCTGCCTTGCTGCGTTTGGCTCCTTGACTCCTTGCTTCTTGATCCTCGGACCCTTGGCTTCCTGACTCCTGGCTTCTGGATTCCTGTTCCTGCTCCCACCCCGTCATCTTACCCCCAGTCCCGACGTACCCAGCCGGGACTTTGATCACCTGTGAACTGGACCATGATAGACATGCTGGACTATAGCCACTGCTCCCCGCCCCCCAGCCGGCAGGAACCAGTCATTAGCCCTTGTTTGGGACAGGAAATAGGTGTGATCAGTCAAATAAGTGTTCAATTATAATGTAAGAAGCACCAAGGGACTTTGATGATCCATCTGTCCCTTTGTTTGTTTTCATACAAAGCATACAATTCTGCGTAGTCAAGTGTGTCATTATACTTTGCTACCATTTTCATCGATCTAATTGAAAATGCTTTGCATGTATTGGAAAATCCTAAAATTCATGAGGAAGGCGAGTTTTGAGGCTTAGCAAATGCACTAGACTAAACAGCATGACAAAATAAAACAAAACCCTCCATTGATTTCAGAGGATAAAAGCATCCCAAGGAAGTTCAATTAATTCAGGGGGAGGGGAACTGGAACTCATGTAAAGCCAGAAGAAGTTGTTGCAACCATTAATTTGATATTTTGCATTAAATTAATGCAGTTTTACTCAGGGATTACTCCTGGTTTTCTTCTCACAAGTCTTAAAACCAGCGGTAAAGGAACACAGGTTTAAGAAAAAAATGCAATTTCAAAGAAGAAGAAAAGTAAATGTAGTTCTCATTCTTACTAAGCTTAACCAACTACACTGTTGACAAACCCACTGACCTAAAAAACTTGCACTGTTCAAAAATATATTTTTTCCCCCAGGAATACTGAGAGGGATAGCATTTCACAAAACAGCAGGCCTTTGGATAAATTATGAAAAGATGAGAAATGCTGTATAAAAACTAAAAGCAAGGACTGGCCTGCCTTACATAAAATTATGAGGCCTATCAAATTAAGCAGCTGATCTCCAGGATTTAAGCACGATAAAAGAATGAAATTAGAACTCTGCCTTTTAAGTAACATTAGAAATTCCGTTTTTTTAAAGGTGACACTACTGGCTTGGGCAAAGAACATTGTTGGGCTATACATAGACCTCTATAATTGAGGTGCTGACCAAAGTGGGCATTAGACTGGTGTATTATTAGAAACAGCCAAAATTCCAAACTACAATCACAGCATGTTTTATCTTGATTTTCCTTCCTAAGGTTGCAACTTTTATATTTAAATTTCTCATGATTCTGCCATTGCATAGATCAATGACGGCCAAACGTGGTCTTCCAGCTGTTTGGGGACTACAACTCCCATCATCCCTGACCACTGGTCCTGTTAGCTAGGGATGATGGGAGTTGTAGTCCCAAAACAGCTGGAGGGCCAAGTTTGGTCATCACTGGCATAGATGAATGGAGCTGGACTTACTTTGCATTTCCTGCAATTGTTAAAAATGGGAAGGTCAGCTTTCAACAGCCTGGTCGTCCTTCCTATGATGTTGGCCTCCACTTTTGATCACCATGGCCAATAGTCAGGAAACATAGCAGGTTGTGAACAGCTGGAAGGGATCATCAGATTTAAGAGTATGTTTGTCTCTTTGGTCTTTTATTCCACTTCATCTTAATACAAACTGCTTTGATGGCTTCCCGCTGCAAAGAGGTTTATTTTCATTTTTTTGTAGTAATTTTTTATTGAATTTTCAAAAGTTCAGCATATATACTTCAATACATAATTTATCTTTTCTCCACTTCCCACCCCATTTTCCATGAAGTTTTAATTCCTCCCCCTCTCCCTGCTGCACAATACATTCTATATCTTATACCAACACACCAATACTGTATTTCTCTTAATTCCTTCTGTGGCTCATATTTCAAATCCTGCTCTCGAGTTCCTCAAATGGCAAAAAATTCCTTAGATAGTCCAAAAAGGGCTTCCATTCTTCCACAAAGCAATCACCATTAGATTTTCTTATTTTGGCTGTTAGTGTTGCCATTTCAGCATATTTCAGCATATTCATGTTTGGTGGAAACTTTTTCCTTTCATTTTTGTGTGTAGAGAATGCTGGCTGCTGTTGTTACATACATAAGCAGCTGAATTATCTTTTTTTTGTACTTCTGTTCCTATAATCCCTAAAAGAAGGGCTTCCTGTGCTTTTGGTATGATCATGAGGTTTCTCCATCATCATAATTTCCCACCTCCACAGTCTCCCTCCCTCCCTAATTTTCACAAAATAGGGGAACCCATCACTGGCCACTCATAACGTCTTAGAAGAATGCTTGGGAGAATGTGTGTAAAAAAAAATATAGACATACATTTGCTTTATGGTTTAATAATGCTGTTTTACAGACTTCAGTAATGTAAAGATACGTATTTTCAACATATTGTTTGCATTGTATGTTAGAAATATCCATGCAATTGTAAAAATGGATTCTGAATGTGGATTCCAAATCTGTAATAGGTTAGGATCTGGTGAAGTACAATAATAACCTTGTAAAATACAGTGGTACCTTGGTTTAGAATAGAATAGAATTTATTATTTATACCCCACCCATCTGGCTGGGTTTCCCCAGCAACTCTGGGTGGCTTCCAACAAAGTATTAAAATACAGTAGTCCATTCCAGAATTCTGTTCTTAAACCAAAGCGTTCTTAAAATAAGGCATGCTTTCCCATAGCAGCGGGGGACTCAATTTACAAATGCAACACACTCAACAGGAAGCGAAACATGTTCTTATTCCAAGGCAAAGTTCACAAACCAAAACACCTACTTCTGGGTTTGCAGCATTCTTAACCCAAGTTGTTCATAAACTAAGCTGTTCATAAAACAAGGTACCACTGTATACCTTTTTTTGGGGGGGGTCCCACCTCCCCCCTTTGTTTTCCCTTCTACACGGGTTCTGTTTCTCTGTTTTATTTACGCCTCACAATGTTTAGTGCACATATAATTATGTACTTTTTGAACTTTCAATAAAGACATTATTTATTCTTTTTTTAAAAATAAAGATTTTCAAAGGGGGGAGGGGGAAAAGAAATGTCCGTGCACCAACAAGCAAATACTTGGGTAAACAGAAGTGGAAAAGAAGGGTAGCAAAATACAGCCCCCCCTTTTTTTCTTTGCTTTGTCCAACAGAGTAACAAATCTGCATATTTCTTCCCCATACTTGACTGTGAGAAGCAGGGGGATGATGCATCACAGTGACAGGATGCCTGATGGCGGATAGAGGTGTCAGCCGGTCTCCTTTTTACAACATCCCCCCTCCTCTCCCCCCGGATATAATCTCTCATCTTTTCAAATGCGTTTAAAAGCAGAGCCGAAAGTGTGACAGGGCATACCAGCTTGTCATTTCGTCTGCCTCTTTCCTTCATTACTGTACTTTGATGAATGGAGCAGCCTCAAGCATGGGAGTCTGGGTGAACTTGCCACTTCAACACACTGCGCAAAAGCAAGGCTGGGTTCGCTATCTGGGCAAGTTAATGGGGAGCTGCAGCCAACTGTGGCTGTAGAGCTGACCCGAGATCTTTTGCTGCCTGAGGTGAAGTAACAAGATGGCCGCCCCCTCCTCTTTCAATGTACAGTCATACCTTGGGTTGAAGTAGCTTCAAGTTAAGTATTTCCGGGTTGCGTTCCGTGGCGACCCGGAAGTAACGGAGCACGGTACTTCCGGGTTTTGCCACTTGCGCATGAGTGGCAAAACGCAACCTGCGCATGCGCAGACGTGTCTTACATTTACTTCAGGATGCGAACGGGGCTCCGGAACGGATCCCATTCGTATCCAGAGGTACCACTGTACAGGACTGGCTGTCCCTTCAGCATTAGGGACACGATGTCACCGTCTACTGCAACCGAAGCAGTGGACAGTGGTTATGGGAGGTGTAAACCATGTCCTCCAATAAGTGGGAATGGCCAAGGCTCCTAACCCTCAGAAACTGCCACCTGAGGCAGTTTTCTCACTTTGTCTAATGGTAGGGCCAGCCCTGTGTCACTCTCTCATGAGCATAACATAGTTTGTGTGTGTGTGTTTGTGTGCACACTTTGGATGAAGTCGTCCTTATCCACTGAAGTGGCTCTGTTGGGTGACCAAGCACATCTCCAAACATCATTTTTAAGCAAAGTATTCTTGACCATTTCCTAATTTGCTTCTGAAGGAACACTGGGCAAATATTGCGAATGTAGTAATAATGGATGAACGTTCATTGGTTCCCAACTTAAGAATGGAAAATGAAATGCCGGTGAATGACAAAAGAGGTTTAAAGACGTTCTAGAGGCAAATCTAAAAGAATGCAGTATAAACACTGACAACTGGGAAACACCAGCCTGCAAGCGCTCCAGTTGGAGAACAGCCTTTGCCAGAGGTGTCATGGGCTTTGAAAACACTCAAACTCAGGAGGAAAGGGAGAAACGTGATAAGAGGAAGGCACATTTGGCAAACCCATACCGTGATCAACTCCCGCCTGGAAACCTATGTCCCCAATGTGGAAGGATGTGTGGATCCAGTTTTAACAAACAGTATTTTTAAGAGAGAAGAAGAAGAAGAAGAAGAGTTTGGATTTGATATGCCGCCTTTTACTCCCTTTAAGGAGTCTCAAAGCGGCTAACCATCTCCTTTCCCTTCCTCCCCCACAACAAACACTCTGTGAGGTGAGCGAGGCTGAGAGACTTCAAAGAAGTGTGACTGGCCCAAGGTCACCCAGCAGCTGCACGTGGAGGAGCAGAGACGCGAACCCGGTTCTCCAGATTACGAGACTACCGCTCTTAACCACTACACCACACTGGCTCTCAGAGGTAGTTCATCTGAGAGCCATTGAGTCACTGTGATAAGAAAGCAATATCCCGTCATGCATTAACCAATCTAGTATTTAATTTGGTCCATTTGTTACATACCAGTTTCACAGATCCTCTGCACTTCCCCACCACTTCCTATGCATGGACATTCCTGCCCCATGCCTCAAACCACAGTTCCTCCTGCAGATGGAGAGCTAAGCTTGTGGGGTGGGTGTTTCACGTGGCAAGGGAACTCATGAGGGAGGAATGTGATCAGGTCCTAATGATTCATGTAGACTTGTGAGCCATTTGATCTTGGGCTTGTAGGTGTAGACAGATTTTTAATCAAGTTCTAAAGAGATGATCCGTTGTCTCAAGGGCTCTCCGTCTAAACTTGACAAAGGAAATGGAAGAAATGCAGAAGGAAAGAAGATAAGACAGAAATATATGGATGCTGTTTAGAAGCATCGATGATTACAAATTTAGATCTGGTTTTGTAGAAGGAAAACTAAAACAACTATTTAAATACATTTATATTCATTGGTGATGGTGAAGAAAGACACTTTCTTTCCATTTGGATGATTGATCATTTAAGATTAATGACTGATAATTTGAGATGAATGGATGACTCATGAATAGGGCCAGCTATATATTTATAGATTTATTAATGAGTTTCTGGGGAAATGGTGTTCAAGATTCCATTCAGAAACCTCATCCTACCTCTCTCTAGCTGTTTAGCCAAACTACACATGCTGGAAACAGAGGGCTGTGTTTAGGGCTGGATGGATCAGTCTATTTTCCATCTACACCACATTCAGATTCATTCATTTGTAAGTCCATTCTATTCCATTTCCCCATTCATCTGCAAATTCAAATACACTTGACAATTCATTATTTTAAATGTACGTTATCCTAAAAGATACGTTTGGAAAGCACTGTACCATGAAACACAAAATTCCCCTTAAAATATTTTAAGCTAAAATGCACAATTTCATATATATTTTGCAACTTTTTTTTTTTGAGCAGAGAATTATGTTGAAGATTCAGAGCAGGAATGAAAACCAAAGGATAATTATGTGAAATGAACAAAATAATCAAACTTCCCTCGCTGAGATAGCAGGCAGCAAGTGTAATGGAGAAGAAAAAAGGAGCAGCCTGTTGTTGGAATAAGGATGGCAGGTCCTTGCCTGAATTAAACTGCATTAAATGTCTGTGGCCCAAGATATTTTGATTCCAGAGGCAAGAGAAAAACCCACCTCCAAATGATTGATGGTAGCCAAGTTAAACGCTGAGGTTTTTTAAAAAGTGACAATTAGCTGCTGCTTAATGGTACTCCCAGAATCTATAGTCTAAACTGGGACACCTCACCCCCAATAAAATGCTAGGGCCGGCCCTGCTTCTGAAGGACAGTCTGGAGTTAGAACCAATAGCTGTGCTATTGTGAGGGCCTGGGACTTGGGCTTGGACTTGGAACCAGAGGGGAGACAGTCTGCACTGGATCCTTTGCCTCAGGCATCATCTGAACCCAGTCTGGGGCCTGATCCTGAAGAGTCCCAGTCTGCACAGGTTCCCCTGCAACAAGCACGAGCCAGGCCAAGTCAGGGGCCTGAGGCTGCCATGGCGCCAGATGTGGGGATGACCTCGTTGCCTCCAGCTGGGCAATGACTTACAGCTGCTCCAGAACCAGTTGGGTCAGGGGAGGCTGAGCTGGCCTCTGGGTCTAGTAACCCATCGACTTCTCCCGAGCTGCAGAGACTGAGGTCTGAGAGAAGGAGAGACCTGAGTACTCGCAGGAGGAGTGCTCGCCTTCGGGAAGACAGGGAGGTGAGTCACTGGGGGATCAGGACCGGCCGTGCCCCGAAAAAGATAAAAGGCTGTCGGACTCCGCCCCAGGTTGTGGGAGCAACATTGTTGTATGCCAGATCCTGCCTGAGATCCTGTACCTGTCATTGCCTGGTTTTCTGCCTCATGTCCTGCCTTGACCTTGTCGGACTGACTCCTAGCGGAACCTTCGGGTTCTGGGCCGGTCCTGGACCGAGTTTCACGGGTTGCCCCCGGGCCCAGCACAGCTATGTTAGAGGCAAAGGACCTGCACACAAGTTCGCTGCAGCGATTGTGCAATTCTGAGAAAAAGAAATGGACCAGGAAGACTGTAACACAAAGAAGTCATAAAGAGCAATGAACAGAGATGGGGAGGGCAACGCACGGCGGTTGCATAAAGCAGCCCCTTCTGCAGCCAAGATAATGTGCTGTCTGGCAGCCTGAAGACCCAAACAGGAAGGAAGATTGCCTTCATCTCTTGCCATTTGGTTTATGTTTATTTTTCTCCTGCTCATTTCCCTGTATCAATTCCAGGATCATCATCCTCATGTGCTTTAGAAAGCATCTTTTTAATCGTCCTTGATTCTGCTAACTGCTCTTCCTCTAAAAATACATTCGGGTTGTGCTCCAATATTTTAAAAGCCGATAGCCCAAGACAGTGGCCCAAAAACAATGGAAGGGTGGTTGGTTGTGGAAAAGAGCATGTCACGACTGGAAATAGGCAATTGTGGGTTTGTTTGCTTGTTTGAGGCTGGCATTGTAACAGAAACAGCACTCTGCAAATTGTGCAACAGAAAGAATCACCAAGTCTTGATGTAAAATAATGGGTTGTTGGACGGGGCTTTGGGACAAAGCTGTAAGAAAGGATTAGAAGAAAAAGTCCAGCTGGTATGTCCTTATGTCAAGGTCAGCACAAAATTAGTCTGTTCATCTGAGGTGTTTTGTTTTGTTTTTTAAAAAAATATAATTAAACCATTTTAAGTAAATTGTTTAAATTCAAAATAGTGTCCCCCAGGAACCAAGGCACAGTGGCATGTGACAGATGTTTTATGAAAGGAGATGGAATCTTTGGAATAACAGTGAACAGATGCCTTTAAAGGGGGATGGGGGGTCTCTATTCAGCCGTTGGAAGAGAAATTGAAATGTCCTCCATCCTCACCGATATGACCAAAAGATGGTCCCCATCAAGAACAGGTTTGGAATAGGGCTATTGGCTGCTTGAAACTGCACAACACCTGGGCTACAAAACAATATGGATGGAAGAAATGCAATGAAGAATGCCAAAAAGGTTCCACAAGATATATGGCTTGGGTGGATCAATAGTCTAAGCTGGTGCATCCTTGTGGGCAAAAAAGCACATGGCTACCATGATTTGTGCCCTCGTGTTGGCTTTTTCTCAAGCTGCCGCTCTCTAAGACTTCACACTCTGCTGGCCAGCTTGAGTCAGACACTCCTAGACAGTAGTCTAGGAATCAGTTGAGAGACAATATCAGGTGGCAGTCAGGCGCCTCTCACAACGATCTCAACACTTTCAGTTGCAAAGGTTGGCGTTCACGTGCCACGACCAGCAGGCAGTTCTCAACTGTCACTGCGATGGGCGCCCATAAATAACACCAAACAATGCATAGGAACGTCTCCCCTCCACCGCGTCTTTGTCTGAGAATATGCTGGAAGTGCCACATATCAGTTTTAAGTGGGTCGGTTCTTCACTCTCTGCTGAAGGGCTCTTGAGTCCCACACTTGGGCTCCTGCAGGCAGGCATGCTTCCCATATGCATTTCAAGTGCATTTATAAAAACAAACACAACCATCACAAGTCACAGAGAAAACAGCCACTCTTTTCGTGGAGTGTTATTTCCTGACCTAAATCAGTCTTTTGCCTTTGAATCAGTTTATGTTGCTAGTTATTTAGTAGATTGATTGCTGCTATGGCAACTGCACATCCCGCCTGGCAGACATGAGCATTAGTCCTTGATGCGTTCCCAGGGAACGTTCCCTTCACCAAATGCTTTTTTCCCCTTCGCCTTTGCGTTTGCTCAAAATTAGAAAACATTTGGGGAATTAATTTGCTTTGACGTTGCTGATATCAAGCTCATATTGTTTTGCAAAGATAAAATGAGCCTTGAGGTGTTAGCCACCAAAAAAGAAAGAAAGAACAGAACAGAAAAAAAAATGAACAGAAAAAAGGAAACTGCTTTTCTTTCCAAACAGCAGCAAGCAATCTGGGTGGAATTAAAAAAAAAAGTACTGCCACATCAATTCTCCTTATCTTGGGTTTGCAAAAAAATTCCAACCAACATGCCAAACTGTGAGTACACATCATAGAGACTGGATAAGACAGAACTGGCTCTAAAATATCACGAGTGTGTATCTTTTACTTCTCTTTCACACTAGCGAAAGGCAATTCGGCCTTTCCTGCCCTCTGCACAGCCCCTGGCGTTATAGGGGTCAGGGCTGAATGGGAGAACACACACACACACCACACATCCCAGGTAAGGCTTCCCCAGCAAATGAGGGATGAGGCCATTAGACACGTTGATTTGGACTGATGGGAGTCAAACAATGTCTGGAAGAGATCCCTCACCCCTGAGTTGAAGAATCTCAGGTAGGATGCTAGAAAAGTTGTTCAGCAGAGAACTTGAAGAGCTGCTGACAAATGAAAGCAAAGAGATACTGGGGCAAACAGAACAAGAGTGCACTCTGCTTCCTTGAGCAATTGATGTCACCAAGCACAACAAGGTGTTTCATAGCTGACACACACAAAGGCTTTCATGCAGGTCTAATGACAACTTAGTTAGCTTTCTGTATGTTTAATAATAATAATAATAATAATAATAATAATAATTTATTATTTATACCCTGCCCATCTGGCTGGGGTTCCCCAGCCACTCTGGGCAGCTCCCAACAGAATACTAAACAGAACAAAACTTCAAACATTAAAAACTTCCCTAAACAGGGCTGCATTCAGATGTTCACACAGGGCACACATAACTGGCAAAGCTTTGGAGAGTAGTGTGGAAAGCAGCCTACTAAAGGTTTTCCTTGCCTTGCAGGGAGTTGCACTGCATGACCTTTTGGGTCCTCCCAGAGCTACAAAACCATAAA
The DNA here is from genome assembly GCF_964188305.1 of Podarcis bocagei. Taxonomy (NCBI): domain Eukaryota; kingdom Metazoa; phylum Chordata; class Lepidosauria; order Squamata; family Lacertidae; genus Podarcis; species Podarcis bocagei. Next base: position 18,184,521 of record NC_138143.1, read on the forward strand.
GCTTTTGGCTAAATAGATGTGCGGCACCCACTAGTAATGACACTGCTGATTCTGGACAAGAAGTAGGCTGAGAAGCCAAAAACACAGGCTGCCCTTCTCTGGCCAGGCTATAAACCCCACCATCTGCTGGGACTGATCAAGGCTTGGGGGAGACAGGTGTGTGCTGAAGCTCTAGCAGAAAATAGATGCCAAACAATCAAGATACTGAGATTGGCCGTGCAGGACCTGGGACAGCTCCCAGTGCGATTCCTAAGGAAAATATGTAGTGCTTCAAAAGGGATCTGAGCGCAGCTACTCACATTAGATCATGGGTAGGCAAACTAAGGCCCGGGGGCTGGATCCGGCCCAATCGCCTTCTCAATCTGGCCCGTGGATGGTCCAGGAATCAGTGTTTTTTTACATGAGTAGAATGTGTCCTTTTATTTAAGCTGCATCTCTGGGTTATTTCTGGGGCATAGGAATTTGTTCATATATATTTTTTTCAAAATATAGTCCGGACCCTCCAAGGTCTGAGGGACAGTGGGCTGGCCCCCTGTTGAAAAAGTTCGCTGACCCCTGCATTAGATGGTACCTGCAAACACATTTCCAGGGGTGCAATTTCACCTAGACTTATTATAGCTTCCACAAGACTATCAAGAGTGCCAGCAGCTATACCAGAGATCAGAGAACATGCTCTAGCATCAATCCTCGATCTCCTTCTTGATTGCCCCACCACCTGGCGATACAAATTAATGGCTATGTATTGTATTGCAATCAACGGCTGCATGACTCCTTGGAGAGAATTTGATTGAAAGGCAGTGCATAAATCTGTAAAATAAACATTGAGTGGGTGACTCCTGTGGGGAAGGGCCATAGCTCAGTTAGAGAACATAGGCTTTGCATGCCAAACCTCCAGGTTCAAACCCCGCCATCCCCTAGTAGGATTAGGAAAGGCACTGGTCTAAAATTCTGCCACTCACTGCAGACAATACAGTTCCACCTTGGTACTCGAATGGCTTGGCTCCCGAACAAATCGGCTCCCGAACACCGAAAACCCGGAAGTACCATATTTTTCGCTCTATAGGGCGCACTTTTTCCCCTCCCAAAATTAAGTTGAAATGTGTGTGCGTCCTATAGAGTGACTGCAGGCTGCGCAGCTAAGCCCAAAGCCAGAACAGGGAGACGGAGTGCTGTGCAGCTGTTCTAGCTTGGGGTTAGCTGCGCAAAGCCTCCGCAGGGCAGTGGGGTGCCTTCACCCCGCTGCCCTGCGGAGGCTACAAAGGCTGTCCCCGAAGCCTCAAGCCTTTAGAGTGAAGCGGGAACTTGCGCTGCGCTCCAAAGGCTTTGGGTCAGTGAAAGGAACCTGAAGCCTTTGGAGCGTAGCGCGAGGTCCCGCTGCGCTCCAAAGGCTTCAGGGATCTTTTGAGGCTGGTGGTGGGGGAAAGCAGCACTTCCCCCCACCGCCAGCCCGACAAGCTCGGGCGGGCAGCCTTTGCGCTGTTCCCCGACCTGCTCTTTGGGGCTGGCAATGGGGGAAAGCAGGGCTTCCCCCCCGCCAGCCCCAAAGAGCAGGTCAAAAGGATCCCGAAGCCTCCGGAGCCCAGCGGGAATTCCCGCCACGCTCCGGAGGCTTTGGGTGAATGCACCTTGTTTTAGAGGGGGAGAACAAGAATTTTTTTCCCCCTGTTCTCCCCCTCCTATGGTCTGGTGCATCCTATAGAGCAAAAAATACGGTAAGTGTTCCAGTTTGTGAATGCATTTTGGAAGCCGAATGTCCGACGTGGTTTCCACTTGAGTGCAGGAAGCTCCTGCAGCCAATCGGAAGCCATGCCTTGGTTGTTGAACAGTTTCAGGAGTTGAACGGACTCCCGGAATGGATTAAGTTTGAGAACCAAGGTACCACTGTACTGAGATGGATAGACCAATGGGATGTCATGTTGCAGGAATGTTCCCTATGTTCCACAGCACCCATCCATAAGCCACGTAGTCCACTAATGTCAGGGAAGGGAACCATTAGGTGTCACTGTCTCTACTCAACTCCTTTGAGTTCCCAAGTCCTACGCTGGAGATAGAAACTAGCAGGAATGTGAAGTGGCTGAGCCCTGGGTTTTGAGAATTGTCCTTGGGCAGCTGGAAAAAACACTGGAGTTATGAATTGTTTGTTTGTGGGATCCGAACCCATCCTTTAGCTGCGTAAAGCATTCAGTCTTTCGGAGGTATGTGGGACAAAAACATACGTTTTGGTTACCGAAAGCGCCCTTCCTTCCAGGGCTCACTTGTTTATTTGTATTCCCGTATTCCCCAGCAATTTGAAGAGGAGACTCACAGCTGCCTGCAACTTCCATGTTTTCCACCTAACCGGAAAGATTTTTCAGACGTATAGCAGCCTCACGAAAGCATCCGCCTTGCCAGATTCCAGACAGGTGAGAAATAAACATTGTATTGGAAGGAATCATACAAGGAACACACAGACCCTGTTTGCTTCATGAACCTACAGCTTTATTAAGAATGAATGCACATCCTCACTGCTATGTGCTCTTCCACATAGTCTGGTTGGAGTCTATCATATCTGCAAGGTATCTCATAATAATTAATAATAATTTATTTCTACCCCGTCCATCTGGATGGGTTTCCCCAGCCACTCTGGGCAGCTTCCAACAAAAGATTAAAAATACATTAAAACATCAGTCTCATCCACAGCCCCCCACCCCACACTGGACTTGCTGCCTGAGATGTTTGGGGTCATGGTGGTCATCAATCTGCATGAAGTGTTGGTGCTGACCTTTAAAGCCCTCAACGGCCTCGGCCCAGTATACCTGAAGGAGCGTCTCCACCCCCATCGTTCTGCCCGGACACTGAGGTCCAGCTCCTTCTGGTGGTTCCCTCGCTGCGAGAAGCAAAGTTACAGGGAACTAGGCAGAGGGCCTTCTCGGTAGTGGCACCCGCCCTGTGGAACACCCTCCCACCAGAAGTCAAAGAGGGAAACAACTACCAGAATTTAGAAGACTTCTGAAGGCAGCCCTGTTTAGGGAAGCTTTTAATGTTTAATAGACTATTGTATTTTAATATTCTGTTGGAAGCCGCCCAGAGTGGCTGAGGAAACCCAGCCAGATGGGAGGGGTAGAAATAATAAATTATTATTATTATTATTATTATTATTATTATTATTATTATTACCCTTTTAATCAGCTCACACTGCCGCCAAACAGCAGCACTCCATTCCAGTTCAAGCTTGGCATACCATGCCAATGGCACCCACAAAATGTTGTTTTCTTTTCATCTTCCAAGAGCCCCACTGAGAAAGGCAGGTAGGCGACAGAGAGGCTGCAAAAGGCACAGGGAGACCAGAAGTGCCTGCACATAACGAGATGGCGCGTTTCGTTTGTGATTGCCTGAGTTTTCATCAGAGTGAAATCTATCCAGCTCAGGAAAACTGACATTAATTAAAATAATCCCATACATACCTGCAGCAAGCCTGCAGCAAGCACATGTGAATGATGGATCTTTTAATTACTTGTTGTTTTTTAAAAAATCATTTCTGTTAAAACACACACACAGCAACTTCAATATAAGGGACTTACCCTGTTGCATCAGGAAGTATTTCAAATGCTTATATTTTTAAGTGAGAAATCCTTTCATGTGGTGTTTTGCTGTAATAAAAGCATTGGTGTTTATGATAGTTTCGAAATCAGAGTACAAAGAGGAGGAAGGAAGAGAAAATTCCCCTAAGCCGGCTGCCTACTGCCTTTTATTTTGATCAAATACACTCTGCTACACACAAAACACACACACACACACACACACACACACACACACGAACACAACCCTTTGGAGAAATGCAATCTCCAAATAAGTTCCTCTGCTCTGTGACTTTCCTTGAAGAAGGAAGAAAAGAAAGCACGCAGCTGCCAAGTTATAAATAAGCTGTATGGATAATTTCATAAATACAATGATGGAACATGATGTTGCTGTGATCCGTTGTCCCTGCATGGAGTTAGAGAAGACCAGATAAAAACACTACTCAGTGAGAAAATTTGCTGAAGTAAGAATCGCCAAGGAGGCTGGAGCCTCTCCCTGTGATATGGACAGTATTCCCAGGCTCCGGACAAGTCCCATCTCACCAACTCCTTGCATCTTCCTCCTCTTTTATTCCTACCAATTCACATGTGTTGCAAGGAATGAGCATTCATATAACAAGAAGCAGCAGCCATCTCTGTCTGCCTAGCCCCTTCTGGCAACTGTGCAGATTGCACTCAAAGGAAAAGGGGGAATAAATGGGAGGGAGGAGGAAGAGCAGGGATGTGTCAGGAGTTCAGCCTACACTTGAGTAGGACCCTGCCAGAGACACATGCCCGACTGGCATGCTCTCTCTCTCCCGGTCTTTCGTTTGGGAGCTTCAAAAGCTTTCTTCTGCCCGAACATCACACACAGGGAGGGTGAAACTGGCGCAGCTCTGACCACAGGTGCTGAGGCGCTTTTGTCAGGAGTTCAGCCTACACTCAAGTAGGACCCTGGCAGAGACACATGCCTGACTGGCATGTTCCCTCCCTCCTGGTTGATCGTTCGGGAGCTTCAAAAGCTTTCTTCAGCCCAAACATCACAGCGACCGATGCCAACAGACACCAGCACACTTAGGGATCTGCAGAGTTTGCGCATCTCGCGTGACAGAACTCAGCATTTTGGCTAATCTACTTTATTTACATATAAGCAGACACGGAGCACTGCAACATGGCTCCCTCTCTCTCTAGCATCAGACAGCAAAGAGAGAAAGAACAAAGGACAATAGTCCCACTTCACGGAACACAGTAACACAAACATCCTGTTTTCGTCACTTCCCACTTTGTGGAGTCAAAACATACACCATCATGTGATAGACAACAATCCCATGACTGCAATCACGGAGCAGGAATTCTAACAGGGTGCACTGAGGACATATTGCCCAAGCCACTCCCCCCCCCAAATGAGTTGGCACTGTTTAGAGAGGTGCCAACCCTAATTGCAAACTAGAAAAGTCCCGATTCAAATTCCATCTCAGTCCCAAACCTAACTAGGAATTACATGATACATCCTAAGCTGATTTTGATTAGGAAAAAAGTGGTTTGGAAGTTTCTGGTTCAAATCCTAGCCATTAAGGGCTCTTCCACATTTCCGCTTGCCCCATGCTTAGAAGCAATGGGTCCGAGGGGTTTTGCCTTTGCCTCACCTGCTTGTTTATTTGTCTTGATTTTTAATTCCTGAACTATTTTGTCTAGCTGCTCATTTTTTATTGTCAGGTCTTTTACCTGACCTTGGAGATCTATTATTATTTTTAAATGTTGTTCAATCTTATTGTTCATTTGAATCCAGTTTATCATTTCTATTTTTGTTCATGTTAACTATCAAATCTTTCAAATCTGCATTGGGATCAATTTCTGCTATTGAATGTCTCCTACCTTGGGAGCTGGCAGTAACAGTTATTTTAGATTGTATTTTCTTCTCAGCCATCTTGACCTTCCGTTCCTTTTTCTTATGTACAGTGGTGCCCCGCAAGACGAATGCCTCGCAAGACGGAAAACTCGCTAGACAAAAGAGTTTTCCGTTTTGGAGGTGCTTCGCAAAACGAATCTCCTATGGGCTTGCTTCGCAAGACGACAATGTCTTGCGAGTTCCTGCTGGTTTTTTTCCCTCCCCCCCTTTTTCTAAGCCGCTAAGCCGCTTATCAGCTGATCCGATCAGCAGATAAGCCGCTAAAAGCCGCTAATAGCACTAATCCGCTAATCCGTCAATGGGCTTGATTCGCAAGATGAAAAAACCGCTAAACGAAGAGAATCACAGAACGGATTCTTTTTGTCTTGCGAGGCACCACTGTACACAGGTTAATATCCTTTGGCCCAGGTTTGGTTGGTGGTGTCTTTAAATAAGACCAGAGCCTGTAATATTTCAAACTGTTGGGATCCGTCAGGTTATGAATCCTAAGTTCTTATTGCTCTTATTTCATTCCTTTCCTCCCCCCCCCCGGAAAGTGTGCTCTTTAATGCTAAACTGGAAGAAACAGCAATCTGCAGAAAATTGCCATTTGTTCTGATTCAACGCTAAACAGTAGGTTTTCAATGGGGGAAAGAGGCTGGGTGCCTCTTCCTCCTGGGAGAAAGAGAGGGCTCACCCACCTGCCCCCGCTGGCAAGAGCTTTATCCACAGGGCTGCTGGCACCTTCGAGCGAAGAAGGAAGGAAGCAGCCTACTCGCCTCCCACTTCTCAGAAGATGGAGGGAGCCCTGAGGATGGAGCCTGACAGCTTCAAGTGCAATGGTGCCTCCAACTTGCCCTCTGGCTTGTGCAAGCCATACGTGAGGTGGGGGCTCCTTTAAACTTCTCCATCCAGGGGCGTGCGGCTGCCTAGCCCTCAAAGGAGACATTGGGGCTCGCTCAGCTGTGGGGCAAGAGCACTTCCACCCCCAGCTGAGCCTCACAAAGAAGCCCTGGGGTCCCTACCACCTGCACACTCTCCTGCCCCCCAGCGTAGTAGCACTAAGAAGCTGTGTTGTCCCGGCCCGCAAGGCACTGGGGGGAAAACTGTTAGAATTCTGGCTCCATGATTGCAATCATGGGGTTTTTGTCTATCACATGACAGTATATGTTTCGACTCCACAGAGTAGGAAGTGACGAAAACAGGATGTTTGTGTTACCGTGTTCTGTGAAGTGGGACTGTTGTCCATTGTTCTTTCTCTTTTTGCTGTCTGATGCTAGAGAGATAGGGAGCCATGTTGCAGTGCTCCATGTGTGTTTATATGTAAATAAAGTAGATTAGCCAAAATGCTGAGTTCTGTCATGCGAGATGTGCAAACTCTGCGGATCCCTAAGTGTGCCGAAGTCTGTTGGCATCGGTTGCTGTGATGTTCGGTCTGAAGAAAGTTTTTGAAGCTCCAGAATGCTCAACCAGGAGAGAGAGAACATGCCAGTCAGGCATGCGTCTCTGCCAGGGTCCTACTCAAGTGTAGGCTGAACTCCTGACAAAAGCGCCTCAGCACCTGTGGTCAGAGCGGCGCCAGTTTCACCCTCCCTGTGTTTCACTGGCTGGGGCCAATGCAGATTGTTTCAACATCGCGGTGTATCACCAGATCGTGATGTTTTGCTGGTGATACATCGTAATGTTGAAAATCCGACACTGCCGAGCCCTACTCTGCAATCAAAATACAGTGGTACCTCGGGTTAAGTACTTAATTCATTCCGGAGGTCCATACTTAACCTGAAACTGTTCTTAACCTGAAGCACCACTTTAGCTAATGGGGCCTCCTGCTGCTGCCGCGCCGCCGGAGTACGATTTCTGTTCTCATCCTGAAGCAAAGTTCTTAACCTGAAGCACTATTTCTGGGTTAGCTGAGTCTGTAACTTGAAGTGTATGTAACCTGAAGTGTAAGTAACCTGAGGTACTACTGTAAGCCACAACCTGCAGTCCCAGTTTGCTAGACTAGATCTTGGTGTCATGGCTGGAAGGTTCCTAATTAGGGTATGTACATAAATCACACACACACAAACAGCAGTGTTATGTGTGTAATTTTAATGGTTTTAATGGTTTCCCTAACTTGGGTCTCTAGCTGTTTTCAGACTACAATTCCCATCATCCATGACTACTGGTCTTGCCACCTAGGGATGATGGGAGCTGCAGTCCAAGGACACCTGGAGGCCCAAGTTTGGGAAACGCCGGTTTAACCCATGCAAAGTACATGTTGTAGTGTATATTTCTAAACATTTCTGGTGCGGGACATTTTTTCATTTTGAAAGCAGCCCTTAGAAAGGAAGACTGGTTTTATTTTCCCTTACTCCGATCAGATCTCTAAGATATGTAAAGGGAGGGATAATCTTAATGGGGAGGACCAAAAGACCATCTGTTCAAATCCTCTGCTAGGAGCTGAGATGATCCATCCATCCATCCTTTGCAGAAGAAGCGTGCAGCTGTGCGGCAGAATGTGCCCGCAGAGCAAATCGCTTCAGGAAGACTCGGGGAAGCAAAGATGCAAATATCTGTAATACATCAGTCATCAGATGAGAGTCTGACACGCACACAGCACCAATTAAGCTCCTCAAAGCTGGTCTGACAGTTTTATTTTGCTGGTCCCACATCTATTCTGGCAGCAGTAAGAATCGCAAGCCCTATTCAAGTCTGAAAGGGCTTTTAAACACATTCCGCTGAACGCGCTTAGAAGACTCGCTGCAGTTGGGGGAACCAGCCTTATCAAGATTTGCAAGGAGGATTATTATTATTTTTTCAAATTATGCAAGGGGAATAATAATAATAATAATAATAATAATAATAATAATAATAATAATAATAATAATTTATTTCTACCCTGCCCATATGGCTGGGTTTTCCCAGCCACTCTGGGTGGCTTCCAACAAAAGATTAAAAATACATTAAAACATCAGTCATTAAAAACTTCCCTAAACAGGGCTGCCTTCAGATGTCTTCTAAATGTCAAATAGTCGTTAATTTCTTTGACAGCTGATGGGAGGGAGGCACCACTACTGAGAAGGCCCTTTGCCTGGTTCCCTTAACTTCACTTCTTGCGGTGAGAGAACCGCCAGAAGGCCCTTGGAGCTGGACCTCAGTGTCCGGGCAGAACGATGGGGGTGGAAACACTCCTTTGGGTATAGTGGGCAGAGTCCATTTAGGGCTTTCAAGGTCAGTTTGGAAACACTCTGGAAACGTACTGGTTTGTAGCTGCATGCGACTACATGCAGCCCACTGCATTTAGGAAATTCCCTTTACACTGGCCTGCTCAACATGAACCAGGGGTAACATACCATATGGAAACAGCCCTACTAGAAAAGCTAAGCAACAAATTGAAAACAGTACAGGAACAAACCAAAGAGGATGCCTTCGCCCTGGCGTGGCTCCCCTTTATTACATACACAGCCCAATGAGACAACAAGAAACCACTGAGAGCATTCAAATCAATATGGCTAGCTTGACCCAACAACCCCATCCTCTCTTGTACATGCAAACAAAACTCACTGCAGTCCACTGAAGGCAACCAACCCTGGGCCCTAAATCTCTCTCACTACCAATGAAAACTAACAGACGAATAGAAACAGTGTTGGCATGCACCCAAGGAAACAGGGCAATTGGCAGACCCCCAGCTGGCTCTAGCCTACTGGCCGGTGTGCCGGGCGAACTCCGGTCCTTGGTGCAGCATAGATCTGTGACACAAGCTTTAGAAGCCTGTGCAATCCGTTCAGCAGAGAAAACACTGCACAAACAGAAGTAGCATGAGCAGGTTTATTCAGCATAGATCAGGACCAAAAAACATGTCTGATCTCCTTCGTGTCCAAAGCAAAACAGCATAAGCAAAAGCTATACGCAAAACGGAAGTTCCCAGCAAGCTGTGCTGGAATGTAAACAGACATGTGACATGCAACAATTCCACATGCCTGTTCCTTAAGGTGGAACGGGATTCTCAACAAACAGAACCTACCCATGAGATGCTGACAGAAAAACATCGCACATGCACTATGTGAAAGGATGAAAGTTTACCATCACTCCTCTCCCTCCCCTAAACTTTATACTGTCTATAGCATTAGTGTCTCACATCAAATATAACTGATCTGTAGACTCTATGAACTGAAAGCAGAGACACTGTATGCACGTTTGTAACCCAAGGAAATTGAAAACCTTTTTTTTTTTAATGCTGCAGGTGACCGTCCCCTGCCGCCCCACACTTGGTGCCCTCAGCCTTTTAGGTTGAACACCTGAAGAGGGTTAAAGTCCTTTCCCATTTCCCCTCATTCCTCAGCAGCATCAGACACAACAGATGCTGGGTATTTGCACTTTTATCAAAACCACAGAAGACGTTTTTGGTGGGGATGTATCTCAATGGCTTTACAGGCAGAAGCCCAATCTCCAGCCCTGCTTCAAATCCCAGAGAGCTTACAATAGCTGCCCGATATGGTATATGCTCAAAGATGGAAAGAAGAAACAGTCCCACCAAAATAAGATTGGCAAATAAAACTGATGGGAGTACGCAATGATGGTGAAACAGAAGAATAAGAGACCATGATGAGAGACTCTGTTTAACAGAATGGGGAAAATGTGTGGAATATATGAAGACTAATCACAAACAATTAAAAATGTTAGCAGGACTGACATTAACACAAGCAGTAAAAAACAACTTACAGAGAGCAAAAAGATCAAATTTATAAAGAGGCCGGAATTGGTTATGCAAGCAAGATTGTGATATAAAATAAGGAAATGCGGAGAGGGAAGTAGAATGAAATGTTGTTTTTTGTCTAGGTGCCATTTTTGTGGTAGAAACATTGTAAAACGAATGACTGAAAATAATAATAAAATAAAATAAAATACCCGAGAGCTGCTGCCAGTAAGTGCAGAGTGGTCTGACTCTGTATAGGGCAACTTTCTATGCTCCTATGTTTTGACCCCCTTTTTCAGCTGGGTGTTCATTCTGCATTCTTTCCAATGTGTTTATTCTACCTTTAATTGTTGCTTTGTGTACTGTACGAAAAGCTATTCTTAGTTGTTGTTATGTACATGACCTTGAGAAGCATGTGGAAGGCAATCCATAAACAGATGATGATGATTATAATTAGTATTAGTAGTAGATAGGTAGCCGTGTTGGTCTGCCATAGTCAAAATAAAAAAATTCCTTCCAGTAGCACCTTAAAGACCAACTAAGTTAGTTCTTGGTATGAGCTTTCGTGTGCATGAGCTTTCGTGTGTATGAGCTTTCGTGTGTATGAGCTTTTCGTGTGTATCTGAAGAAGTGTGCATGCACACGAAAAGCTCATACCAAGAAGCTCATACCAAGTTGGTCTTTAAGGTGCTACTGGAAGGAATTTTTTTATAATTAGTATTGTTGGTGCAGAGGCAGAAATCTTCCTTAGTATGAAACGGAGATTTTTTTCCATGCACACAGAAAATGCAGGACGGGGAAGAAAAACCAGCTTATGCAAATTAGTCGAACGGCAGCCCCTCCCCTGCCAGTGTCCATGATCTATAAAAAGGCAGAGGTGAGCAGAGTGGGTCCTGCCCCAATTACTTGACCTCAGTGGTGAAGCGTGTGGTGGGGAAGGCGTTTGCCCCGGTGCGAAAATGTTAAGGGTGCAAAATGTCAACACCTGGTGCTGCCTTAGTACAGCTGTGTTGGGCTCCGTTGAAAAAGAATTCTCCATGTGAACTAGGAAGTGACCTCTCCAGACAATGGAACAACTCTTCTTTTCTTATCTCTGTGGTTACGGTCTCCTGGGTTATGCAGATCCTGTTAGGCAGTTGAATGCGCATGAGTACTGTGTCCATTTCCCTCCTTCCTTTTTGCACGGCCCCAGGCACGGGCAACCCATGCTATGCTACTGCTTGACCTGAGGCACAGCTTTCTGTACACACAATTATGAGCAGGGAAGTACAGTGGTACCTCGGGTTAAGTACTTAATTCGTTCCGGAGGTCCGTTCTTAACCTGAAACTGTTCTTAACCTGAAGCACCACTTTAGCTAATGGGGCCTCCTGCTGCTGCCGTGCCGCTGGAACACAATTTCTGTTCTCATCCTGAAGCAAAGTTCTTAACCTGAAGCACTATTTCTAGGTTAGCGGAGTGTGCAACCTGAAGCGTATGTAACCTGAAGCGTATGTAACCCGAGGTACCACTGTAGAGGGAACCCATTTTGCTTGCAGGCTTGTACACACGCATACTGGGCCCTTTGCTAAAACTGGGTGTTCTGGGTTTTCACCTGCATTGGAGGAAGAGCAGATGGAAGGAAGGGGCGGCAGGTGCAATGGGCTGCCCCAGCCCTTGACTCTTCTGTACAGCCCTTCATGGAAGCTGCTTCAAGCATCTCCACCAGCTTACAAGATGGGCTCATTGCTTATCTCAGACAAGATGCTCTTAGGACTGCAAGGCTCCCTAAAGTGAAATGGGAAATTAAAAGTTTTAATGTTGATGTTGGGAAGCTCGTAAGGAAAGAGGCTTTATGCTTGATTAATGAGGCCTTCCTCTGAGAGCATCCCCCCACATGTAAGGGGGGGGCAGGAATATAGCGGAGACATAGCTAAGAGCACATTTAGAAATCTTTCCCCGTTGCCGCTAAACCTACGAGGCAAAATGCAAAACATTGCTGGTAAAAGGCTGTCATATTAAATGAATGTTGCTAGCAACCCTTTTCCTGTTTTCTCTCGCTGAAAATGTTTGAGCGCATGGATTTACTGCAACTTTCACATACTGAATTTTAAGTACATATGGCAATGGCCATGGAAAATAAATTTCTATTTTGTAACTGACACCCTATCGGTGTTTGAATGTGGAATGGAAACACCTGTGTGTTGTTGTTGTTGTTTTTGCCTGTCTTATGAGACACTCCACAACACCTTCACCAATTTGCCCCCACAAGGTGTCATTCAGCACACAATAAGAGCTCTGCTGGATCAAAGTATCCTGCTCTCAAACCTATGTAGTTAGATGTGATGGAAGCTACTGTACAAATTCTGCCTGGTCTAGTAGACACCTTGCTTCCTGGTCTGTCTTGTTATGAGACATGACTGCATTTGAGCTAATGGCCAGCAGGGCAGATTTCGGGCTCATCTATATTTAGACTTGCTGTGACCATAGTGGAAATCAGCCAGTGCCACCCAGGTGAGCAGAAGATGCCCTAGCCTGCCAACCTGCTTATGTGCCCTATATGTCCCTTCCCATGGGCAAGCTCTTCTGCTGGCTTGCTGGCTCACATTCTCCTTTCACGAAAGTTCAGTTTCCCTTCACAAAGACCAGGGGTAGCCAACATGGTGCTTTCCAGACACTGCAGACTACAACTCCCATTAGCCTTATCCTTGACCTTGCTGGCAGGGGACTGGATAATGGGAGCTGGAGTCCACAACATCTAGAAAGTACCATTTTGGCTACCTATGCCTTAGACGCTGGCCTTCAGTATGATTTGGATTTCAGATTGACTCTCCTGTAGACTTATTCCAGTGTTGCATATTCTGGTTTCTGTTTCACTGGGGTGTGGTGCATTTCAGCTCCTCGTGAGCTTGGCTGCATGTCAGTACCCAGATTACTGTGGTGAAGTGTGTGTGGGGGGGTCCCTTCATACAATCCACAATGCACACTTTCTAAATCCTAGTGCAGTGTAGTGGTTAAAGCGTTAGACCAGGACTGGGAAGACGAGATTCCACTCAGCCATGAAGCTCACTGAGTGACCTGGGGGCAGTTTCTCTCTCTCAATCCAACCTACTTCACAGGGATGTTGTGAAAATAAAATTAATACAGTAGGGGGGCCATGTGCACTACCTAGAGCTTGTTGGCGGAAAGATGGATGCAAATGTAATAAATAGTAAAATTTAGCCCAAATGTGGTTCCTGTAGCCTTCTAAAAACAATGATATCCAGTTCCCCACTATATAATTTGAGCACAGACTGATGAATAATTTTATAGGGGACTGAATTTTGAAGATGCGTGAATTGATGCTTTAGATCTGCTTTATATTCTGACCTGTCCTGTGATCATTTTTGGATAAAATGCATTTTATAAATAATAAAGAAAATACAGATCCAACTTTCCATCTTTATAGCAATGAGAAATATCATTTTAAAAAACCCCAAACAAAAATACTTCAATTAAAAAGTGTTAAAAGGTGTCTGGAATAAATATGAAAGCACCGTTGGCTTTCCACATCCATGTGAAAGCTTTTTTCCTATTAACAATACACAGCTGTGCCATTGGGCCATAAAGACGGGTATGGTTTATCGCCTCTATTAAAATATTTTGGCCTTGTTTGTTCATTAAGTCCAGAACTGTTTCATTATTGCTTGGGTCTGATAAACCGACAGAGAAAATGGAAGGTTTCTAAGAGGGATAGCCTAGATCTTTTGTACGACGATTCGTTCCGGATCATTAGCCTTGATGGTACCAGCAGATCCTGGACACACTGTGGCAATGAATAGTATGGAAAATTTAAGGGGGGGGGGACCCCATGTTCTCTGTCCATTCCATTATTTACAATAAGCTATTTACTATATAATAAGCTATCACCAAATTTAAGTCAGGCAGCGTGTGTGGCACAAGGGAGACCTGTATTCTGCAGCCCTTGAAATGTGCAAAAGGTAAGTCAAAATTCCTAGAGTGATCTTGCTCAGAGCTACAGGAAATGGCCACAGTGTCTCTCTCTGCATGTTTTCAATCTATGCCGCTGTGGGCCAAATCAGGCATGCACTTCATTATTCTTTAACGAACAGTCACCACTGGGAGTGCATGGGCCATAAACTGAATAAGGACTGTGAACTTATGGGAAGTTTGTTTAAGTCTTTGTCGCCCTCTATGGTTCTGACTGGCAGTGAGAGATTTTACTTTCTTGGGCTCCATGATCACTGCAGATGGTGACAGTAGCCACGAAATTAAAAGACGCCTGCTTCTTGGGAGAAAAGCAGTGGCAAACCTAGACAGCATCTTAAAAAGTAGAGACATCACTTTGCCAACAAAGGTCCGTATAGTAAAAGCTATGGTTTTCCCAGTAGTGATGTATAGAAGTGAGAGCTGGACCATAAAGAAGGCTGATCGCCAAAGAATTGATGCTTTTGAATTATGGTGCTGGAGGAGACTCTTGAGAGTCCCATGGACTGCAAGAAGATCAAACCTATCCATTCTTAAGGAAATCAGCCCTGAGTGCTCACTGGAAGAACAGATCCTGAAGCTGAGGCTCCAATACTTTGGCCACCTCATGAGAAGAGAAGACTCCCTGGAAAAGACCCTGATGTTGGGAAAGATGGAAGGCACAAGGAGAAGGGGACGACAGAGGACGAGATGGTTGGATAGTGTTCTCGAAGCTACCAGCATGAGTTTGACCAAACTGCGGAAGGCAGTGGAAGACAGGAGTGTCTGGCGTGCTCTGGTCCATGGGGTCACAAAGAGTCGGACACGACTAAACGACTAAACAACAGTGGTTCTGACTGCAATCACACACGCACCCTATACTCTTACACAAGACACAAAGTCCTGCTCTTTACGGTGAGAGGAAAGCTCCCATTGTTGCCCATGGAGGCTTTCCTCCTTGTTGCCAACGGAGGGGAGATTCTGACCCAGACCCCAATGCATTCAAAGTCTCTCCCCTCTGCAGAAGTCACAGCTCAAGTGTGTATAGGACTGAAGCCTAAATGGGTTTAATAAACAGGTATTTATGTTTTAGGGACGTGGGTGGCGCTGTGGGTTAAACTACAGAGCCTAGGACTTGCCGATCAGAAGGTCGGTGGTTCGAATCCCCATGACGGGGTGAGCTCCCATTGCTCAGTCCCTGCTCCTGCCAACCTAGCAGTTCGAAAGCACGTCAAAGTGCAAGTAGATAAATAGGTACCACTCCGGCGGGAAGGTAAACGGTGTTTCCGTGCGTTGCTCTGGTTCGACAGAAGTGGCTTAGTCATGCTGGCCACATGACCCGGAAGCTGTACGCCGGCTCCCTCGGCCAATAAAGCGAGATGAGTGCCGCAACCCCAGAGTCGGCCACGACTGGACCTAATGGTCAGGGGTCCCTTTACCTTTACCTAATTGTGATATGATGGTGAGACGTTGGGTCACATTCTAAGGTTTGGTCCAATAGTGAGTA
The DNA here is from genome assembly GCF_964188305.1 of Podarcis bocagei. NCBI lineage: Eukaryota > Metazoa > Chordata > Lepidosauria > Squamata > Lacertidae > Podarcis > Podarcis bocagei. The sequence goes on from NC_138143.1 coordinate 18,200,073, forward strand.
GAGAGTATAACGCAGGGAAGGGGAATTTGAGGCCCTCAGATAATCTCTCAGGTTCAGCCCCCTCCCCACCAAACACTAAATATGCATTATTCTTGGGGAAAACATCCCACTCCACTTAGCTGAAAGGGTCCAATGAGATCATATATTCCTAAGGAAAGTGCAAGTCTAGGCAATTTTCGGTTTACTTGCCTTTTCTCGAACACGCCCGGATTTCAGGAATCAGGCGAATAGGAAAAAATAGAAGTAAGAAAAGCAACACCAGCTTCTGCATTTAAAAAACTTCTAGAGGCTGAGGAAGCGGGCAAGCTTAGGACATGTCTGCTGTATGCTGTCAAACTCATACTTTGATTAAACATAATAAAACTGAAGAGGCAAGATGCTAAAATGTTAATGAAGTGTTTTTGCTTTCCCAGTCATTGCCATCTAATAAAGTTGGCTTGATCTGTTTGCAAAATAAAGTCATATTACTTGGGACTCAAGGGTAGTCTTTTGGCTGTGGGAGGTAATCGTATTCTAATTTAATAGCAAAATGGCATGCATAGCTAAAATATCTATTATGCGGGCTCTCCAGTTTCCAGAAAATTGCATATTGCAAAGGGATGGAGGCATGTCAGAGCTTGTTAAACTGTTGGAATTAACATGTTTAAACTTCATTTACAGCATACGCGATTTGATTCATTCTTCGAGAGCCCATTAACAGAAATAGCTTTTAATGAATACCTTAAATATGTTGCTGGAGAGGAAGCAGTCGACTAGGCTCCCCAGACGCATATGAAAAACAGAAAAAGTTGCAGTAGTGTAAAAAAGTAATCAGAAGAAATGTATCTACACAGAAGGAATGCTATTTAAAATTTCTGTGTGTGCTTGTATATTCTCTCCTTCCTTCCTTCTCTCTCTTTCTACACACAATGCTTCCCTAGCCACTCCATTATAATATAAATCAGCTTTCTATCTCTGTGTTGGGGTACCTGCTAACTTAGGGGGGAAAGTAAAGGTAAAGGACCCCAGACAGTTAAGTCCAGTCGCAGTCAACTCTGGGGTTGCGGCGCTCATCTGGCTTTACAGGACGAGGGAGCCAGCGTGTGTCCACAGACAGCTTTCCAGGTCATGTGGCCAGCATGACTAAGCCACGTCTGGCGCAACAGAACATCGAAACCAGAGCAGTGCACGGAAACACCATTTACCTTCCCGCCGGAGCGGTACTTATTTATCTACTTGCACTTTGATGTGCTTTCGAACTGCTAGGTTGGCAGGAGCTGGGACTGAACAACGAGAGCTCATCCCGTCGTGGGGATTCGAACCGCCGACCTTCTGATCAGCAAGCCCAAGAGGCTCAGTCGTTTAGACTACAGCACCACCCGCATCCCTAACTTAGGGAAGTAAGTCCTATTTAACTTAAGTGGGACTTAAAGGGAGTAAACATGCTCAGATGTGCTCTGTGACACTGACACACACACACCTGGTTAGGAGTTCACTGTGTTTTTTAAGCTGGTGGAGACGCTCCTTCAGGTATACTGGGCCGAGGACGTTTAGGTCAGCACCAACACTTTGATTTGTGCTCGGAAATGTACGAGTTTAGGATCGGCCCTTCCCTGCCCCTGGAATGTCTTGTTCTGAGAAATCCCATGGGCTACAGTCAGTGGAAAATTCCACTCACCCTCTTGCTGAGCAAAATGGGATGCATCACATCAGAGAAGAGATGTTGGCATCCTTCTGCTGGTGAAGGCCAATGGAGTTGATTTAAGGGTTCATGAACAGAGACCTTCAAACCAGCATGGGAGATCATGAGTTGGATTGCTATCTTTAACCTAGATGGAGTCACATGCAATCCATACAGAATATCTATACAGTCATACCTCGGGTTACAGACGCTTCGGGTTGCGTGTTTTCGGGTTGTGCACCGCGCCGATCCCGGAAGTACCGGAATGGGTTACTTCCGGGTTTTGGCATGCGCATAAGCGCCAAATCGCGACTTGTGCGTGCGCAGACGCGGTGCTGCGGGTTGTGAATGTGCCTCCCGCACGGATCACGTTCGCAACCCGAGCATCCACTGTATCTCCTTCCATTAATATTCATGCATTAGCATATTGCCAAATCCCTCTCAAAGATGCTTCAGGTATTCCCCTCCTAAGATCTGAATAGTTCCTGGTATCAAGTCCATGATAATCTTACACACCTCACTCAGAATAGTCTGATTACCTGAAATCAAAAATTCAGGTGGTGCATAAACGCTCAAGGGACCTGCAAGGCGATATATTTGCAACATGCCAAACATGTCAGCACTGACATATCTGAAGTCAGCAGGCAACCAGCACTTCTTAAATATCCCCAGACCCCTATCAGCTACGACTTTGCATATTTCAGCTAAGTCATTATCTTCCCAAGACAGCATATTTCCTAATAAATCCCAATTTTTCAGTTTCCCATGATAATGGATTGATGTCAGTGGAGATAAACCTGGACTTTAGTTCTGTTTAAACATATACAGGGGGGGGGGAAGAAATATGGGATTCAGTATATGGAATAACTACAGTGGTGCCTCGCAAGACGAAAAGAATCCGTTTTGTGATTCTCTTCGTCTAGCGTTTTTTTCGTCTTGCGAAGCAAGCCCATTGACGGATTAGCAGATTAGCGCTATTAGCGGCTTTTAGCGGCTTAGAAAAGGGGGGGGGGAGGAAAAAAACCCCGCAGGAACTCGCAAGACATTTTCGTCTTGCGAAGCAAGCCCATAGGAGATTCGTTTTGCGAAGCACCTCCAAAACGGAAAACTCTTTCGTCTAGCGAGTTTTCCATCTTGCGAGGTATTCGTCTTGCGGGGCACCACTGTAGTCCTTTTCCTGTTGCTAGAATACCAGTGTGTATGTTTAAAAGATGTCCCTATCTCCTGTTTCTCCAAAATCTTCAACCTATATTAAATGAACAAACCTTTCAAATGACCCAGCATTGCTTCAGAGCAGTATTCCTTTATATGTGGAAGAGATAAAACGACCTGCTCAATTTAATTTCTCGAAAGTGCTGGCTGTTACTCTGGCATTTTCTCATGCATTAAAATGCAGGTAATCTTTTCTGCCAAGTTTCAACATTGAGGAGGTAACCTGTATTGGTGGAATCTGTAGAAACAAAACCAGAGTCTGTGGCAATATATGCATTTTCAAAGGTGAAATTCTACCTAGTCCAATTCGTATTGGATCCATTTAGGCAAATCTCATCTCAGACGTTTGTTATGACTAAATGGCCCTAAATCTAAGTTTCTGGATTATCCAAATCCTGAGAATTCAGAAGAAAACTTTTTTCCAGCAAATCTACATTTGCTCCAGCTATTCTGCCTCCACCAGTTTTATCTGTGTTAAATCTTTCCTACTCAGATTTGGTAATTTTTACCTTGTGGCTTGGGATATGGAGATAATTGGTTTTTTTCAATGAGCACCCATCGTTCGTGTTGATTGAACCAGCACATAACCCATGTGCTTGGCTGGCAGTTCGGGAAGGAAGGAAATAGAAATAAAGTTCCACAAGTGTTGCTTTGGAGGGAAATTGATGCTGCCTTACAGGCCAGGAGCACCTGAGTGAAGACCCTTTGTGCTCAACATACAGATTTGTAAAGGGAGATCAGAAGAGACTGTAGCATTTTCTCCATTCCAAGAATACATCCCTGTACAGTCACACCTCGGGTTACAGACGCTTCAGGTTGCGCCGAAACCCATAAGTACTGGAACGGGTTACTTCCGGGTTTCGGGGGTTGCGCATGTGCAGAAGCACTAAATCATGCTTTGCACATGCGCAGAAGCACCGAATCGCAACCCGCATGTGCGCAGACGCGCCACGGTGGGTTGCGAGCGTCCATCCTGCACAGATCACGTTCGCAACCCGAGCATCCACAGTACTATGTGGAGAAGTGGAGAAATACACATGCATAAAACAAGAAACACACACACACACACACACACACACGAGTGTTGGACAGTTGGTTAGTGTCCAACTAGGACCTGGGAATCCAGGGTTCAAATCTCCCCACAGCCACAAAACTCAGTGGGTTACCTTGAGCCAGTGACTGCCCCTCAACCTAACTTACTTCACAGGGTACTTGTAGGGATTAATTGAGGAGGGGGAGAGAACCATAGATGCCACCTTGAGCTCTTTGGAGGGAAGGCCGGATATAAATGCAGCAATTTTTATTTATTTTATTTTATGTGAGAAGACTGGATGCCAAATATAAAGACCTTGCTTTGTATAAATACAGAATACTAAAAAATGTGACTAGTTCTTATTAAGGTTTCAACAACCTGTGGCAAAATATTTTGTCCTACAGAGGAAAATCGGATCTCTGGAATATTAGAAATGAGCTGAACTCTTGCCCCCCATTTAACGAACTTTCAGGGTGACGGCGCTATGACCGGGGCAAAAATATTCACCACTTCAGAGAAGGCTGGAAGAATTTCCCTCCTCCTTGGTTGAGTCAATGGTGTTGTTACGCATGCAAATCTGATTGGTTATCTGGTATTGTAGCATCCCTACCCTGGCTAGGTGATCATCCTTTACTGGATGGGACTATGAAACAAGAAGGGACGTGGGTGGCACTGTGGTCTAAACCACTGAACCTCTTGGGCTTGCTGATCAGAAGGTTGGGGGTTCGAATCCCAGTGACAGGGTGAGCTCCCGTTGCTCAGTCCCAGCTCCTGCCAACCTAGCAGTTCAAAAGCATGCCAGCACAAGTAGATAAATAGGTATCGCTGCGGTGGGAAGGTAAACGGTGTTTCCGTGCGCTGCTATGGTGTCAGTGCTCCATTGCGCCAGAAGCAGTTTAGTCATGCTGGGCACGTGACCCAAAAACTGTCTGTGGACAAATGCCAGCTCCCTCGGCCTTAAAGCGAGATGCGCGTTGCAACCCCATAGTCACCTTTGACTGGGCTTAACCATCCAGGGGTCCTTTACCTTTACCTATGAAACAAGAAGCTAAACACACTGGGCAAAGCAAATGCTGAAAGGGACACTGCAGAGATGGTTTAATGCTCACTTGGGAATGTTCACCCCAATTCTTTGGTGCCTAAAATGTTCATCTGCAAACATTTGACACAGCCCCAAATGTTAGACACAAGCGCCTATCTGCCAGTGAAAACATTTGCCAACTCTGCAGAATGTATCTATATACACAGTTCCCTTTTGGCAAAGCGTTTAGAAAACAGCTCAGAACCTGACTAGCTAAATCCGTCTTTTCCCCTGCCATATTTCATATTTACATTGCATATAGAGTCAACACAGCATGTGTTCAGCTATTTTTCCTCACAAACCGAACATTTCTCCAATACCTACATATATTCCAATTCTTTCAGGCCAATTAAAATGCATCGTTGAGTTGGCAGCAGCATGAATTATTGGTCAAGCAGCTAGCATATCATTACATTTTTACAGTTAAATGCAGGATTACTCTCGACCATAAATATTCACGATTAAGCTACACCGGTTAATATTCATGCATAGTCAGGCTTGGAGACAAGGGTAAAAATTGGGAATCTTTAAGGATGACAAATGTTACACGACTATGTTGATATTCTCTGTATCATCTCACTAAAGAGCATGCAGCTTCAAGAGAAAAGATCTGTACTTGCAGTGGACGACAGGTGAAACCAGAGCGCATAATGTACAGATACAGATGCGAATAAGGAGAGGGCCACAGTTGTGGTGCACCACAAGTCTCAGGCATTAAAACAGAAAGAAACAGTGGGATGCAGATGCCCATTATCTGTCTACCACCGTTAACCATTGCCTGATGGTGTCTTCTCTTCTGGTCCCTGGTGACTTCCTTAAGGACCACCACTCTCCTTGAGGTTTGTTTGTGGCTGTCAGGATTCGGGGAATCAAATCCCTCCCCTAGTGGCAGTAAATAAGCAGATCAAAGGAAAGGAGTGCAGTCTTACCAGATAAGCTCTTTAATAATCACAGCAAGAGACAAAGGAATGCATATCTCTTCTAAAAAAATGGCGTTGCTCCTGATAAAGGTCAACCCCCTCCGTCCCCATTAATCCACGTCACTCCTACATCAGGTAATCTGAGCTTGTTGCTGTTGCACTCCCTGTTCTATCACCCTCAAAGCCTGCCTAGTCTTGGGCGAAGGGGGGTCAGAAATGCTGCCCAAGGACACTGAATCTGTCAGCTGTCTCCTGGTGCTTCCTCCTCTTGCTGCACCTCACCCAGTATTTCCCAGCTTTTCCCCTCTGGACTATGCCCTCTTCAACCCACTGTTCTAAATCAATACTGTCCTCCTGCTCTTGGGAAGGTTCAGAAAAAGGGGGACGGGACGGCTCCCACCATTCGTCCTCAGTCCAGTCCCTGACAGTGGCTCATTAGGTTTTGGAAAGGGCCATAGCTCAGTGGTTTGCACACAGAAGGGAGACCAATCCCTGGGGTCTCTGGGTAGGACTGGGTGTGTATCCAGTCTGTGTATGTTGCCGGCAGTCAGTGTAGATGATACAGAGCTAGCTGGACCAACAGACTGACTTGGTATAAGCCCATGTTCCCTATCTATCCTTGCAATCTCTGCTTTGTGGCAAAGCTTGAGTCAGGGAAGAAAAGTACCCAGCATACATGCATTGGGAGCCAGAGATGAGAACTGTTCCAGGAACCCAGCTGAGGTAACACAAAAACCCAGAAACATGCGGATCAGTTATGGGTTGCCATATTTCAAGAAGTAAAAATCTGGACACAAAAAGTTGCCTTTTTTAAAAAAAGAAATCTGTCGAGCTTTTGGCGGGGAAAGTTGTTGACATTTTGCCGATTTCCCAAAATTATAACAGGACGCTAATTCTGTCACTGGAATCCCAGATACGTCTGGGAAAATCCAGATGTATGGCAACCCTAATTAAAGAGAAAACACTCATTGCATGAGCCATCTGACTTGTAGAAGACATCTGAGGGCAGTCCTGTTTAGGGAAGTTTTTAAAGTTTGATATTTTATTGTGTTTTTAATATTCTGCTGGGAGCCGCCCAGAGTGGCTGGGGAAGCCCAGCCAGATGGATAGGGTATATTATTATTATTATTATTATTATTATTATTATTATTATTATTACTACTCTCACCCAACACAACCTGCAGCACCACATTTAAAGCACCCTTACACCACTTTCACAGCTTCCAACGAAGAATCCTAGGAACTATAGTTTTAAAAGGGTGCTAGGAAACCACAAATCCCTCCATCCCACAGCTACAATTCCCATAGTCCACAGGTAGGCAACCTAAGGCCCGGGGGCCGGATCTGGCCCAATCGCCTTCTAAATGCGGCCTGCAGATCAGTGTGTTTTTACATGAGTAGAATGTGTTTTTACATGAGTAGGATGGGAATCAGTGTGTTTTTACATGAGCAGAATGTGTCCTTTTATTTAAAATGCATCTCTGGGTTATTTGTAGGGCATAGGAATTCGTTCATTCCCCCCCCCCTTTCAAAATATAGTCGTCCCCCCCAAGGTCTGAGGAACAGTGTACCGGCTCACGGCTGAAAAAGTTTGCTGATCCCTGGAATAGTCTAACAAACAATTCCTCTTCCCAGAAACTTTGTACCACTGAGAGAGGAATAAGGGTCTTCTAGCAACTCTCAACAAGCTATGCTTCCAGAATTCTTTGCGGGAACCCATGGCTGTGAAAGTGGCATCAGAGTGCTTCAAATGTGTGGTGCAGATGCAACAATAAAGATTCACACTCCTGGAATTATGGGAGGGAGGTGAGTTTGGCAAAGCAGAGGCTGGGAAATTTTCTATTCCACCTTCCGGGGGTGATGCTGGAGGGTGGTCACCCAGTCCCGTGCTCCCTGTCACAATCATTTCCCACTTCCCCAGCAAGTAATGTACTTTTCCGTCTATAAGACGACCCCATGTATAGGATGACTCCTATTTTTGGGGACTCAAATTAAAGAAAATGGGGGGGGGGAGAGAGAGATGGCACAGGGGTGTTGAGCTTTATTTGGGGGGATGGCCCAGAGTTTTTGAGGTTTTTTTGGGGGGGGATTGCCAGAAACTGCTCACCGACACGCATCGCTAAATACGCCTCCCGCCTGTCACATCATGGGCAGAAGCTGAAAATCGCCTACCCAACTGCCGGAACTTCAGCCAATCAACACCACCCATTGATGCACAAACCAGTCAAACGTCCACCCTATGCAGTACCCATGTGTAATAATAATAATAATAATAATAATAATAATAATAATAATAATAATAATAATAATAATAATAATTTATTTATACCCCGCCCAACTGGCTGGGTTTCCCCAGCCACTCTGGGCTGCTTCCAACAGAATATTAAAATACAATAGTCTGTTAAACATTAAAAGCTTCCCTAAACAAGGCTGCCTTCAGATGTCTTCTAAAAGTCTGGTAGTTGTTTGTCTCTTTGACATCTCATGGGAGGGCGCTCCACATGGTGGGTTCCACTACCGAGAAGGCCCTCTGCCTGGTTCCCTTTAACTTCACTTCTCGCAGTGAGGGAACCGCCAGAAGACCCTCGGAGCTGGATCTTAGTGTCCGGGGGGAACGATGGGGGTGGAGACGCTCCTTCAGGTATCATGGACCGAGGCTGTTTAGGGCTTTAAAGGTCAGCTCCAACACTTTGAATTGTGCTCGGAAATGTGTAAGACAACCCCAACTTTTTAGTATGATTTTTGCATAAACAAACATAGTCTTATACACGGAAAAGTACGGTGGATATGCAGATATCTGCGTTGGGGTGGGACAGTGATCAATCTTAAATGGAGAAAGGACTCTGGAGGTTTTTTTTTTTAAAAAAAATAGCTTTTTAAACAAAATATATGGGCATTTATTTAGGTCTAATGCACAAAGATGCCTTTATTTCTGTTACATGGCGCTTCAGTAAATTCTGTTTACATAGCAATACTTTCAGCTGCAATATTGCTAGCCTTTAGAAATAATCACATCTGACAAGTGCAGCAGAAATATATGTTCTCGACTATCACGCTCCCGACAGCCTTCTGCAAAAGCGCACTTGACCTAAAAAGTTAAATATAAGCTCTTTGGAAGCAAAATGCAAGCCTTTTGCCTTCCAATAAGGCACAAATGTGCATAGCACATAGTAGGGTTGCCATATTTTGAAGAGCAAAAAAAGAGGACGCCATGGTGACTCTCATTTCAAATATTCCTACTATATATAGGCCAGTGGTGCCCAAAGTTTTTTCAAAGAGGGCCAGATTTGATGAAGTGAAGGGCCGTGAGGGCCGACCAAAGTTGTTAACCTTTTTTAGGATTAAAATTTATTTAATTTTGTCTATTTCCCAAAACTCTCTCTTTAATATAGGCCTACATCATACTGCTAATCCATAAAACTATCAAAATAAATTATTATTAATTATTATTATTATTATTTATATACCCTGCCCATCTGACTAAGCTGCCTCACCCATTCTGGTCAGCTTCCAACATAATATAAAAACACAACTGAACAGCAAGCATTAAAAACGTATGTGCTTTCATAAAACCTATAAGATCTCCAAGGAAACCATTAGGAGCAAGCATGCAGCATGGAAACTAAAGTGGCACATCTGAGGACACAGGGATATTGGAATTTTCCTCCTATGAGCTTCAACATCTGCAGTTGGCAATATGCATTAAAAACAAAAGAACTGTGTTCGGAAACAGCAAAACAACTCAACGTTCCCGTGATCAGTTGGCTTACTGCTCTTATTCTTATTAATTTAAAATGAACATGATCATCACCCTTCTGAAAGAGGAAAGTTTTGTTTCTACACCAAGGGTTGGGCCAGACATGTCTCCTTAAAAGAGGAGTTCCACAACTTTGCCGTCAGCAGGACATCTGCTTCTTCAAGCCCCTCACCCAGAGCTTTCCAAACTGTGTGTCGCAGCACATTAGTGTGTCATGCAAACACTCCCCACGCTCCTCCCAGGGCTGGAAAGGAAGGGGTTAGTTTAACCTCCGATTTGCCAGTAAAACTGAATGGCTGTGTCGCGAAATGATGCATGTCTAAAAAAGTGTGCAGCCAACGTGGAAAGTTTGGGAAGTTCTGCCCTAACCTAACCTCCAAAGACAGCAGCATAGAGAGCAAGGCTTCCCAAGAAAATCTTATGCAATGGAGTCCATATGACCATGTTTCCGTGGTCTATATTCAACCAGAAAAGTGCAAAGCCCGTGTTCAGATTAACCTTCCATCACGTATTCTAGTCTAGATAGGTATCGTTTCAATCACAGCATTTCGTATTTGAATAAGATTTGCTTTTTCTTTAAGGAATCACATGAAAGCAAAAAATAAAACCCCTTGGACGCGGGTGGTGCTGTGGGTTAAACCACAGAGCCTAGGATTTACCGATCAGAAGGTCGGCAGTTCGAATCCCTGCGACCGGGTGAGCTCCCGTTGCTCAGTCCCTGCTCCTGCCAACCTAGCAGTTTGAAAGCATGTCAAAGTGCAAGTAGATAAATAGGTACTGCTCCGGTGGGAAGGTAAATGGTGTTTCCATGTGCTGCTCTGGTTCGCCAGAAGCAGCTTAGTCATGCTGGCCACATGAACCAGAAGCTGTATGCTGGCTCCCTTGGCCAATAAAGCGAGATGAGCGCCGCAACCCCAGAGTCGGCAACAACTGGACCTAATGGTCAGGGGTCCCTTTACCTTTTACACTCTTGAATATAACACACACTAAGGATTGTATTTCCATGCAAAAACATTCCACTTCTCCCAGACCTTTTGGTGAATTAAACAATCAATGGCCCTGAGAGTCAGGGTATTGTTCTGTATTTATTTTGGTCTTTCTATATTGCAAAACACCCTGTGATCCTTGGATGAAGGGCTGTATAGGAATCTAACAGACAGGCAGGCAGGCAGGCAGGCAGGCAGGCAGGCAGATAGCCAACTAAGGTCTACTCTGTAGACCTACTGAAATTAATAGACCTAAGTTAGTCATGTCCATTAACCTCAGAGGGCTCGCTCTGGGAATAACCAACATTGCATACAAAGCTAAGTCATTGAATTCCCCCAACACAGGCCCATCTGTGCCAAAAATTTACCTGAAGGTTTACGAGTGTACTGTGATGTATCCTCTCAACTGCTGACCATTGATGTGTTTGGGATAGTACCTCCAAGCCGTGTGAACATGATGCTGTAAACAGGAAAAAGAGTGTTCCAAGGTGGGATTAGTATAAACACATTACAAGAAGACTGGGCGGCATGTATTCAAGCAAAAAGCAAGAACCTACCTTCAAACAGCTGATGCAGCCATACCTTCAGAGTGGAAGTATCCTTGCCATGTTGGTATTTGGGGAACTGCAGATAGACGGATTTATCATACTAGATCTTGGACAGCATGGTTCTCCTTGCGTTGCCTGATGTTTCGACAAACAAGAAACAAACAAGGAAGGAGCAGAAGGGAGAGCTCCAGTCTCAGTTCTCAGATCTTTAGGGTCCAGGCTGTGAGTGTGGCAGGATAAGTAGATGGGAGATAGAGGAGGGCTGGGGAACGAGGGTCACTTCAACAATTTCTGGGCTGCAGTCTGAGTCATTGCTGACCATTGGCCATGCTGGTTGGGTTTGAAGGGAGCTGGAGTCCAGAAATATGGAAGGCTACAGGTTAGCCACTCCTGGGGCAGAGGAAGAAGACTATGGGCTCAGGTATTGAAAGTCTAGGTTCCCCGACTCTACGTCCAGTTAGAGCAAGCCAGTCCTGCACTGGAGGGAATTCAACTCCCATGACCCTTGGGGGTTGCTTCCAACTCAATGATTTGATGATTCTAGGCTTCTTTTTCAGGCTCTAGCATCTGTGCGTCACTTTCCTGGTCGAGGTGAACTCAAAGGGAACAAATCAAGAGTCCCTGCTTTCTTTATAGTACCATAGAATCACAGAATTGTGGAGCTGAAAGAGACCACAAGGGTCATTGAGTTGAACCTCCCACAACATAGCCATCTCAACACGTGGTTTGCTCCGCTCCAATTTGACACCATACCAGACCTTGCTTAGCTTTGCAAATATGCTGACAACTTTATTGCTGCACCACTGCTAGAAGGAAATTAAGCATTCCAGATTTTACTGTATTTTTTTAGGATTAATATTGCATTTAATTAAAAAAATGCCCGCTCAACCGCTTTCCTGGTGGGCGCTGGTTGCAGACCTTCGCTCTCCACCTCATTCCCGGCCGAATTCCCCTCAGCTGTTGCAAGCACAGGGGCATGATCTTGGTCAGGATTAAGCGTATTTTATTTATTCACCCCCTTCTTTATCCCAACCTTATGCTGAGCAGCTCAGAATATGCAAATTGTATTTGATTTAGCATCGCAACATGGCAAAGTTGAGTCGCCCTGAGAGGAAGCAACTTGTCCGAAGATCAGCCTGTGAGCTTAGGGCTCAGCAGAGATTTGAACCTGGGTCTTCCTGAACTGCGTCAAACACTGTCTGCTCCACAGTGTCAGCTCTCCACTTTTACGGAACTGAACTGTTATCCAGTGTTTATATGCTCATGGATTCTGACAGAGACGGTGCACCAAAATATGGCACCCTGCTTAGTAACACATGCAAGGAGGGGGAAGAAATGTCTCTCGTTAAGGCACAAAGCAATCTGAATTTTAGCCTGGCTGCTGCATCTGTTAGCAGCACATTTGGTTCGTCTCCCCTTGTCAGTGCTCTGAAACACACTGACAAAGAAATGCAGATCCTCAGAGCAAAACTGAAACAGAGGTGCAAATTAGAATCACACCTCCCCGTCTCATTTGGGTATCACTTCTCGTCTTGATAAACAACACTTAGTTTCACTTCCCTACTCGGTGGCAAGTAGCCATAGCTAACACATGCGTTTGGGATCAGTCACAACACATTACAGTTAAATATCTCTGAGTCAGGCATAGCAAAACCAAGAGGCCTCAGCTGGTCCGCGGATTTGGATAAACAATGTTTCTCGAAAGACAAGAGTTATCTGCTCTTATAAAGGAACACGCCGATCTGAAGAGCGATTCCGTAATAAGGAAAAGTTTATTGTTCTTGACAGCTTTAAGAAAAAGAAAACAACCAAAAGCAACCAAACAAAGAGAAAGTGCTAGTTAAGGGTTGGATTTAGATACAAACATGACAACAGCAGGACAACAGCCAAACTGGTGTCCTCACATTTACTTGTGGCGAGCAGCTATTTATGTATGGCAGGCATATCCAAAGTCCGTTTTGGGGGCCTAATCCGGCCCACTGGTCGGTTTAATCCAGCCCCTGTGGCAGTTTATTTTATTTCCTGGGGTAAAATCCTTAAAAAAGCTCCACAACTTCAATCCTAAAAAAAAGCTTGGTTGGCCCTTACGTGTGCTCACTTCATAAAATCTGGCCCTCTTTGTAAAAAGTTTGGAAACACCTGATGTATGGAATACATCCAGTTAGCTGGCTGAAGGACTGGAAGATGCTGTCATGTGAGATGCCATTAAAATTAAAGATTTCGCTGTATACACATGCATTGGGGCTCAACGGTCACTGAAGTGGTCAACCTGGCTGGAGTGTGAGGCCAGGGTTCGAATCGCCACTCAGCCACGAAGCTTACTGGGTGACCTTGGGCCAGTCATGGCCTCTCAGCTTAACCTACCTCATAGGTTGTTGTGGGAATTAAATGAGGAGGGGGACCATATAAGCCCCCTTGAGTTCCATGGAGAAAAAGGTGGGGTACACATGGGGGGGGACATGATAAATACCTAAATAATGCTTTAATAATACAGTGGTATTATCCTTTCGACTTCCAAAACATTCGGAAACCAAGGGGCGGCTTCCAATGGGCTGCAGGAAGCTCCTGCAGCCCATCGGAAGCTGCGGAAGCCACGTTGGATATTCAGGTTCCAAAGAAAGTTCGCAAACTGGGACACACGCTCTTGGGTTTGCGGTGTTTGGGAGCCAAAACACTTGAGTTGCAAGGCGTTCGTCAATGTGCTACGACAGTATCAGCAAAATAACTAACAGTAGATAGAAAAATAGTCCATCAAAGTAGCATGGCTGATAGAGCAGGAGACTCTTCAATCTCATGGTTCCATGAGTTTGAGCCCCATGTTGGACAAAAGATTCCTCCATTGCAGGGAGTTGGACTAGATGCTCCTTGTGGTCCCTTCCAACTCTACCATTCTAGGCTTCTATGCCAGTGATAAGGTATAAGCGTCATCTCCAACTCCTCAAAAGATTCCATCAATGGTGTCTTTGCAAATTTTTACATATCACTTGGGAAGAAAGGTGAACCAATGTCAGTGTACTGGAAGAAGCAAAGATCACCAGTGTCAAAGCAATGATTCTTCAACATCAACTTTGTTGGACTCATCATGTTGTGCGGATTCCTGATTATCGTTTTCCAAAGCAACTACTCTATTCCGAACTTAAAAATGGAAAGTGTAATGCTGGTGGTCAACGAAAGACTCTCTCAAATCTTAAAAAAATGTAGGATAAACAGTGACAACTAGGAAACACTGGCCTGCAAGCGCTCCAATTGGAGAACAGCCTTTACCAAAGGCGTCATGGACTTTGAAGACGCTCGAACTCAGGAAGAAAAGGGAGACATGTGCTAAGAGGAAGGCACGTTTGGCAAACCCTCACCGTGATTAACTCCCGCCCGGAAACCTATGTCCCCACTTTGGAAGGACGTGTGGATCCAGAATTGGCCTCCACAGTCACTTAAGGACTCACTGTTAAGACCATGTTCATGGAAGACAATCTTACTCGGCTACGAGTGATCTCCAATGAAGAAGATCCGACTAAGCCTTCTCTTTACTGTGAGGTTTTCTTCTTTTAATACAACTTTTTGGTATAGAGGATCATTCGCTCAAGATGCCTCACTTGTAGTCTGAAGTGGGAGAGCTCATGGATGAGGATTAGGTCATCATGAGAGGGACTCACCGAGTTCTTAGATGAGCAGAAATCTGAACCAAGGACGCTTCAGCTCACAACTCATGCTCTTCATTGCTTAATTCTCGCACATGCCAAGGTAATTAGCAATGCTATTTTGTACACCTGCCAGTTGTTTGCTCAATAGGCAGGGGGATATAGAGGGGGAAGAGAAAGAAACTGGGGGGGTGAGAGAGAGAGGGAGGGAGGGAGGGGGAGAGAGAGAGAGAGAGAGAGAGAGAGAGAGAGAGAGAGAGAGAACCTTTACTGAATTCTACTGAATCCAGAAATGAGTCATTTAGGGGCAGAAGGAAAAGAATTAGTTCTCTGAAAAGAAGTCACACAGAGGTTATTTCCGAAGAGGGTTCTGCAACAAGCATTTCACATCAGCAAATACAAAGGCAGGCTTCAAACGACGGCAATGTTACCGAGCCGATGGACCAAGCTGTGTGTTTTGATTCCAAATGCACCTGCCGGTTGCCTTCTCCGTGTTACCTTGAAGACGATGCGTATTTAAGGAAATCTTTTTTCCCCTTTTTGTAACTCTACACATTTGCACACATGTTGAAGGAGAACACCCCCCCCCCCCAAACCTTTATTATCACTGTTGGAGGGAAAGCCATCTAACAGCTGCGACAGCAACTGTTCCAGCTAATTGCTCCCAGCTACAAAAAGAACAAACAATCACTACGGGAAGATGCTTTAACCAGTGAAATATTAATACATCTTTCAAACGTTAAAGCCTTACTGTTTGAGCTGTTTTGCCTGCACAACAGAAAGACTTGGGAAGAGGGTGGGTCTGTCTCCCCCCAAAATCCACCAACACATTCCACCACTTGTCAACATCAGAGGATGCGGAGAGAGATTAATATCTGGCTTTCCACTTTCAGCCGTTCCTAGAAATGGTACTTCAGCTGCCGAGACAGAGCTATGTTAATCTGTTACAGGCAGCAAATACAACAAGGCCATCCAGCAGAACTAGGAGGACTAAGAGGTTTATTCTGGTGTGAGTTTTTGGAAAGAACAGTCCTGTTTAGTAACAGGAAGCTGGTGTATCCAGTTCAGTATTATCTACACAAGTGCCCTTCAGGCTTAGGTCGCCGATTGTGGTAGGACTACAACTACCACCATCCACTGCTAGCTAAGCCAATGGGTCAGGAATGATGGGAGTTATAGTCCTACAGCATATGGGGACCCAAGGGTGAAGAACACTCATCTGCAGCAGGGATGGGAAACCTCATGTCTTGGTTCCCACTGGAGGAAGAACTGGAATGCACGCGTTTTCTACCCAGATCTTTAATGTTCAAAACATAGGAGTGCACAGGCAAAAATGAGGGCCAGGGGCACAGCAGGTGAAGACAACAGCAGCACACCCCCTGCAACCCTGTTATAAGGAAAGGGGTCAGTGACCTGGACGATGGACGAAGTGTTCCTGGATGGAACAGACACAAGAGAGATCAGAATATTGGGCTACCTAAAGGTGGACAAGGAGGTCAACTATGGAAGCCAGCCAAGTCCCAGTGGACACACCTAAGCGACCATCACACCCGGTGGTTGATGGAATTCTCATAAGAAGCTGCATTGGGTAGCTCTTGGTGTGAAATACCGTATTGTTCACTCTATAACACGCACCTGACCATAACACGCACGTAGTTTTTAGAGGAGGAAAACAAGAAAAAAAAATTCTAAACGAAACAGTGGATGTATGATTTTTATGGTTCATGCTGTGGCCACAGACATGTGATCTGACGGTGAGTTTGGGGTAGCCCAATGCAAAAATCCTGAGGATCCATGTGGATCCGTGCTTTGTAACCACGTTTTAAGTGGGGAGGGAAGGAAAAGCACTCAAGGGACAAGGAGCATGCGTGGGGTGTCTGGAGAAGTATGCTGCTAATAATGCAGAAGAGGGATATAAGGGGAGAAGGCTCCTCTCCTCTCCCGCTTTGCTCCTTTAAAACAAGCAGGCTCTGCTTCTCTCCCTCCTCCGCAGCTTAGAGAGCTGAAAAGCTTTGCTGCTATTTAGCGAGCTGAGTGGGGAGGAGAGAGGGACAGAGAGCATGGTTTAAAGCAGCCAACCAGACAGGAGCTGCTTACACCTGTGTAAGTGGCTCCTCTCCCGCTTTGCTGTTTCAAAGCGAGCCACGGAGGAGGGAAGGAAGGGGAACCATGGATCCTCTGCTCACGACTGCAGCAGATCCCTCCCCCCCCCCGTAGGCATTTGCTCCATAACACACACAGACATTTCCCCTTACTTTCTAGGAGGAAAAAAGTGAGTGTTATGGTGTAAAAAATACGCTACCTTTTTTTTTTTAACACTTACAAGCCAAGAATGCACCTTTTGGGTCTCTTAACGCAGGTCACTTGCGCCTTAGGTTTCCAGAGATCTCGAGCGTACACTTTTGATTTGCAAATTTAAATATCCACCACGGGGATCGCAGCGTCTTTAAAAATACCACTCAGGAGTGACGCTACCTATCCCCTGCGAGGTATTTCTTCTTAAACCCTGTTATAAAGGAAAATGGGCTTTCTATTGACATGATAAATGCAGGGATTTAATGTTGCTCTTGCGTTATTTCACCTGAAGTGGGGCGCTTTATATCATACCCAGTAATTAGTGTTTAAAAAAAGATTTTCCAGAACAGTACGCAGAGGAAAATGGAATGAGGAAAAGTACCAGTATGATCATTCCTCTTTATGCCTGGGTCCTGGGTGAAGTGTTAATCATGACTAAGCTTTTGTTCCCATCCAATCACCAAGGCAAGCACGATCACCATAAGAAAGTACCTGCACTCCACAGCAAACATAAGCAGGCAGAGCTATTCAGAGGACTGTCTTAATCATCCCAGTAAATATAATCGAATCACTTTTGGGCCTACGCTCACCTTTCGCACTCATGTGCGTAGGCTGGAAGGGAGTGCTGTCAGCAGCCAGGCTCAAGGCCCAGTTACTCTCATGCCTGAAGTTCTGCATGTGTGAATTGGCTCCTTGGCTCAATCCAAGTAATAATAATAATAAATAATAATAGTTTTTATTTATATCATGCCCTCTCTGGGCTCAGGGCGGCTAGCACCATTAAGATTTCAGTAAAAACATAATGGGGGGGAACCCCAATTTAAAATACAGGTTAAAATGCAATTTAAAATGCAGCCTCATTTTAAAAGTAGCCCATAGATCAAAACCATAAGGAGAGGGAAACATAAGGGTCAGACTGAGTCCAAACCAAAGGCCAGGCGGAATAGCTCTGTCTTGCAGGCCTTCGGAAAGATGCCAAATCCCTCAGGGCCCTAGTCTCTTGTGACAGAGCATTCCACCAAGTCGGGGCCAGTACTGAAAAGGCCCTGCCCTTAGTTTAGACCAATCTAACCACCTTGCGACCTGGGACCTCCAAAATGTTGTTATTTGTGGACCTTAAGGTCCTCCGCGGGGCATACCAGGAGAGGCGGTCCTGTAGGTACGTGGGTCCTCGGCTGCATAGGGCTTTAAAGGTCAAAACGAGCACCTTAAACCTGACCCTGTACTCCACCAGGTAATTGGTTGGGCTTTGCCAGAAGCACCACTGTGATGACCAAAGAAATACCTTCCTCTTCTGCAAAACTCCCACCTGATGTGAGATATAACCCTGCACTGAATTGGCAGCACCACTAATGAACAAACAAACAAACAAAATGCAAAAAAAAAAAAAGGCTAAGGGCCAGCTGGCCAGCCTAAATGCAACTGTTCACAATCCATCTGCATTGGTGAAGACCAGAACAACAAAAAGTGTAGTCGTACCTTGGACCCCAACGCCTTGGTACTTGGGACGTTTTGGCTCCCAAATGCCGCAAACCCGGAAGTGAGTGTTCTGGTTTGCGAACGTTTTTGGTACTTGAACGTCTGATGTAGGTTCCGCGGGTTCCGATTGGCTGCAGGAGCTTCCTGCAGCCAATCAGAAGCCGCGCTTTGGTTTCCGAACATTTTGGAAGTCAAATGGACTTCCGGAACTGATTCCATTCAACTTCCGAGGTACCACTGTATTGTCACCTGCCTTGTTTTCAGTGGATACTCACCGCGAAAGGTATTTTTGGATCCTGTAAAAGCTGCCGCCAAGATTGGGGGTCAGGTTTTGTGCCACCTGGCGGTCAATAGGCAACACTGCAAGCTTGCAAAAAAAACACAAACAGAAAGCTGTCATCTTGCCGCCTCCTCGCTCCTCCCTCCCTCAGTTTTCAGATAACAAGCCAGAAAGCGAGGAGATTTGGTATTAGTATAGTGTGGGAGACGGATTTCTACAGGAAAATGTTACCTAAAGATTCACTGAGACTCCCTGGTAAGAAAGGCAGAAAAGTATGATGGAGAAACTATCAGAAAATACATACAAGAATAGAGGTACCACAGAATAAACAGCTGCTGACGGCCCGAGTAGGCTCTGATGGCAGCTTTTACGGGATCCAGAAATACCTTTCACGGTAAGCCTTTTCTGGAGACCCCATAAAAACTGAGGCCAAATTGGGTTGTGCCTATGGAACCATGAAGGGTGGGGAAAATAGAAAGCTGCTGTTTGGGTGACTGGAAGGACATACTGTAATGGCCTCCTGCAAAAGGCAGCCTCAGGGGAGGTGAAAGTGTCAATTATGTCATGATAAAGGAATGTAAGGCAAAGGTAAAGGACCCCTGGACGGTGAAGTCCAGTCAAAGGTGACTATGGGGCTGCGGCGCTCATCTCTGCTTTCAGGCCAAGGGAACCGGCGATTGTCGACAGACAGCTTTCCGGGTCATGTGGCCAGCAAGACTAAACCGCTTCTGGTGCAACGGAACACTGTGACGGAAACCAGAGCGCACAGAAACATCGTTTACTTTCCAACCGCAGTGGTACCTATTTATCTACTTGCACTGGTGTGCTTTCGAACTGATAGGTTGGCAGGAGCTGGGACAGAGCAACCGGAGCTCACCCCGTCGTGGGGATTCAAATTGCCGACATTCTGATCAGCAAGCCCAAGAGGCTCAGTGGTTTAGACCACAGTGCTACCCGCCGTGGAATGTGGCAACCATATGGGGGCTCTGCCAATCTATTGTAGAGAGGCATTAAGGGAGAGGGCCGCAGGGGTTGCTGTAGGCCTGGCAGAGTCAGCCTTGATTCCAATAGGTAGAGGGAAATGTAAGCCAACGAAATGGATCCTTTTAGTCATCTAGCTTGGATAGCAGACGAGACTCTTTTCCCCCATCAAGGGAGGAAGAAAGGAGGTAAAGAGCGAGCTGGTCTGACATATGGATGGTGTACGATGTAGACCTCTCGTGTTCACTAAGCAGTACTTTGTACTGTGTTCCCCCCGTCAATCACGGTAGTTAAAAAAGTGATTGTCCAGTTGCTCTTGAGTGATTGATACGCCCCCGGCGCTCTGTCCCATCAGCGCTGCTGCTTTGAAAGGCTGTAGTCCCTGCGTCGGTGGCAGAGTTGGAGAAGATGTGCGGTGAGTAGACTGTCTGGCTTGTGACTTAATGCACTCCTCCCCAAAAAGCTGAATCGCTCTCCCGAAACAACAACAACTCTGGTGTCTCCACCTAAAAAAAGCTCAACAACCAAGGAAATGACAATGGGGAGATCACTGCCAGTTTTATTATACTGGGAGTAGATTGCAGTCTCTAAAGAGTTGAACATGCCTGGTCTATCACAATGTTGAAAGCCAGATATCACTCAGCCCTAATACACACGCTTCGTATTGCCAACTGGAGAAAACAACAATTTGGGTTTCCCCTGAATTGCCATTTGTTCCAATCTATCACTACTAAAGGGAAGCAGGTGGCGCTGTGGGTTAAACCACAGAGCCTAGGACTTGCTGATCAGAAGGTCGGCGGTTCGAATCCCCATGACGGGGTGAGCTCCCGTTGCTCGGTCCCTGCTCCTGCCAACCTAGCATTTCGAAAGCACGTCAAAGTGCAAGTAGATAAATAGGTACCGCTCCGGTGGGAAGGTAAACTGTGTTTCTGTGTGCTGCTCTGGTTCGCCAGAAGCGGCTTAGTCATGCTGGCCACATGACCTGGAAGCTGTACACCGGCTCCCTCGGCCAGTAAAGCGAGATGAGCGCCGCAACCCCAGAGTCGGCCACGGCTGGACCTAATGGTCAGGAGTCCCTTTACCTTTACCACTACTAAAGAGAGGGATTTCCACTGGAAAAGAGCTTGGACCTTTCTAGGTATGGCACAAGTGGAAATGTGGGCGAAAGCCACATCACACAGAGATCTTTACAAGAATCCCAGAACCCCACAAGTGGGTTCATTTAGGTGGGTTCACTAGGACTTGGGCTGGTGGGCACAGTTGACTGCCTGTCCATCGTTGGGTAGTCCAAGATTCGGATCTCTCTTGCGCCACAAAGAGTCTTTTACTGAATTCCTTTACAAGGCTAGGAAGCTGGAAGACAAAGGCTGTGCCCAAAATAAATGAGCGGGGGGGGGGGAGACCCCCAATATATCCTATAAGAAAGCTTTGCATATGTGTCAAAACTTTGAGGCGGCAACTCTTTTTCTCTCTTTACCTTGTTTGCCAACACCTTGTGGCAGGGATTTCTGTAAATTATGAATACTGAAAAAATTAAGAGACAATGTGCAGGGGTCAACAAACTTTTTAAGCAGGGGGCTGGTCCACTGTCCCTCAGACCTTGTGGGGGACTGGACTATATTTTGAAGGGGGAAAAAAATGAACGAATTTCTATGCCCCACAAATAACCCACAGATGCCTTTTAAATAAAAGCACACATTCTACTCATGTAAAAACACGCTGATTCCTGGACTGTCCACTGGCCAGATTTAGAAGGCGATTGGGTCGGATCCGGCCCCCGGGCCTTAGTTTGCCTATCCATGGGTTAGGGGTTAAAGTAGGGAGATATTGCTCATGTTTATACAAGTGGGAGTTTCTTTCCCCTTCAGGTGACGTTCTGGAGTCAATGAACACTGGATGAGACCCATTTACTGCAGTGGTTTAGAATTGGTTGGTGGCTCTCCAGACAGTTCGCCTATCATCTTTGACCACTGGCTATATTGGCTGGGGGAGATTTTGGTTGCTGAAGAGCCATGCGCTCCACACCCCTGGTTTATTAAGAAGGGAAAAGATCTGTTGCCGTAACCGTAAGGGTATCACTGGAAAAGAGAGTAAATGAAACAAGAGATTTTGGAAAAGGGGGGGGGGGGAGAGATCCTTTACTTTGCTAGCTGGATTTCATGTTTTTGTTTTACTAGTCAAGATCTATTTAGTTTTATGCAAGTGAAATGCCACTGAGCTAGATTTTTTTTTTTTTAAAAAAAGCCCTGTAAGCTACTTTAAACAATCCAAAAAGACATACATCGTTAAATAAATAAAATTACTATTTTCTAAAGCGGCTGCCAAGCAGCTTCATTTGATAAACAAGCATTAGTGTTAAAATGTATTATTCAAACCACTTACATCAAAATCTCAACAATGTTAAGCTAAAGATGATCCACTCCCCCAAGCATTTTATAGCTGATGTTTCCCATTTCTTCTCAAGTTGTATTCTATTCTTTTCAAGAAATGAATATTTGGAATGGCAAACTAGCATTGTGATCATTGACATAATTTTTTTGTTTTGTTTTTTAGGATAGTGAAGGGGCTGCAAGACATCTTACACTTTTTTCAAAATAAAAGCTGCTGCTCACTCCAGGCCATCTTCAATATTTTCTTTTTCGTTTCCTATCACTCTGACACACTGCCAGAAAAAAAAAGAATATCCTCAGCTTTCCATCTAATTAGAAGTGGCCTCTACCACTTCATAATCATATGAAAGCTTTAGTAATTAACCTGCTGATTAAAGACTGCGGTCCCAGTTTCAGCACACACTGCTATGGGTTCACGCTGATGGTAAACAAACATGAAATAAATAGCAAGTACAAGTCAGGTGTCTGTGGCAGTTCATGCACACATCAACATATGAAAACAAGGAACACTGTAATTTAGCACCTTTCTACAAAACAAGCCATTCGCACTTCCGTTCCGATGAAAATGATCTCTTGTCTTTACAGTACTGAACATTTTTAGTGGGTAAGGATTATCTCAGTGGTAGAACACAGAGTGTGTGTGCAGAATGTCTGAAGTTCAACCCCTGGCACTAGGAGAGATCTCTGCCTGAAACTTTGTTTTAAAAGGCAGCCAACAAGTGTAGACCGTAAAGCGTGTTCTCCTTCATGGAGAGCATGTGTTGCGGTGGGGTCTAACAGGACACCCCCTCTTGGTTACTGGGCGGGACCATTTGGATGCCATGACTGTGATTGGGCCAATTTGGGTTGTTGGGGAGATTTTGATGTTACCGTTTAGTGGATTGGCCCGAAGGTTATATATTCATGGCGCACAGCTCTTTTCAGTCTCTTTTGCTGTGTGCATCGGATCACCTAAGCAACCACTCACATTATGTATTTTAATAAAATTGTGGCCAAAATTATGCCAAAAACCTTAAACAAAACTTTTTGTGTGAATTGTGATTTATTTAGGGGAGTGGCTTGGGGACCTCGACACGCAATGAGATTGATGAATTAACAGTGTGTGTAAAGACAGCTTCCTCTAAGCGGTGGAGCAAGCCAATTGGGAGCCTGGAGTGGTGCGCGTGCCCTGTGCCCAGGGGCAGGGCCAGCCACCTGTGGGGCGGGGCCAGCCGCGGCAGGACTCTCCGCAGGGCCTTCGAGGAGTCTGCCTGCCTCCTCCCACTCAGCTGCCCTACAGCTGAGGGAGAGGAGGCGGGCAGACCATTTGGGGCAACATGGAACCTGCGGGCACCCAAGCCACCACATCACTCCCAGGAGAGATGCGTGGCTCAGGTGCACTGCAGGCCCTGCGGTGAGTGCCGCCCGCCATTTTGTCACCCCCCTCAGTGGGGACACCCGGGGTGGAGCGCCCCTGCCACCCCCCTTCCTCTGCCTCTGCTTCCTCTGCTCCCAAAATTTAGCTCATCTCAGATTAGGACTGGGCGATAAATTGATATAGCTTCCAAAACCGATTTGAACGCCATAGTGTGATATCAGTTTCATAATTTTTGACATGGTTTCAGTTGTTGAATGCCAAAAACCTGCAAATAAGTGCTTCCATTTCCAAACGTTTTTCGGAACTTGAACGTGTGACATGGCTTCCCCTGAGTGCAAGAAGCTCTTGCAACCAATGGGATGCCACGCCTTGGTTTTCGGATGTTTTGGGCTTCCAGAATGGATTTCGTTCGAGAACCAAAGTACCACTGTATACCACGAATCATGATGTTTCTTAGGGCTGCGTGATATATCATCCAAAACCCGTTTGAAGTCCATATTGTGATAACGGTTTCATAATTTTTGACCTGGCAATATACTGAGTGGTGTGTGTGTGTGTGTGTGTGTGTGTGTGTGTGTGTGTAAAAGGAAGAGAGTGAGAGAGCTATGCAAAAATCACAATGTGGGGAAAACCATGAAGCCAGCCAATGCTTCTCTCGATTCCTGCACCCCCTTGTTAACTCTGCTGGCTCAGCAATCTCCTGCCTTATGCAAGGGGCAGCAAATCACAAGAGCAGCGCCGGCAAAAACCACGATTCGGGGAAATCTGTGAAGCCAGCCAATGCCTCTACGTAGCTCCATCTTTATTTCAGACATCGCGATATATCACGATGTTTAGCTGGTGACATATCAGGATGCTGAAAACCAGGTATGGCCTAGCCCTATCTCAGATTTTTAACAATTATGGAGCGAGGCAATAGCTCATTTCCTTGTTGACTGCGCTTCTTGACGTCCACTAGACTCCTAGGTTCAAGGGGCTCAGCATGGTGGCGATCCATCCATCCATCCTATCTCTTAGACCCTCCCCACCATGCAGAGATTGCAGAAAATTGAGCAGGGGGACAGGTTCTGCTGCTTCTCTCGACTCAGTGTAAAAAAGTTGTTATGGCGGTCAAAATAGCACCAACACATCGGCATACATTAAAACGAAAGGAGACTTCTGTACTATATAAGTCTAATATAACATCTGCCATTGTTGTCTCTCTTCCCGGCTTTGACTTCAGGCTCAACTCTGCTTTTTTACAAACAGCAGACAGCCACTCAGGTGCTCAGCAGAGGAAATTTCTACTGCCTCGGGGGTTAGCAGGGAAAAATACCAGTTTTTATTTCAATACTGTAAACACAGATTGGCACTGTATGTAATCACATCCACTTCTCTAGGCTCCCTTCCTAGCTTGTATTAACACCTGCCATCTTGAAGAAAACGCTTGGGAAGATCAGGATGCAAACTTGCCCCATTTGTGGGTGCATGTGAGTTTGTGGGACTGAAACACCCACTTTCCTCAAACCAATGGATGTGTGTGTGTGTGTGTGTGTGTGTGTGTGTGTGTGACTACTCTTACGCCCACGACAACATACTCAAAAAAAATAAACAAAACTGGGTAAAGACCGCTGTACCACACTGCTCTTTCCCTTCAACTTTTGTTTATTGATGTACTGAACATGAAAAAGTACAAAGGATCCAAACACAAAAGAAAACATGTACAGCCTCTTTTTAAATACTCAACAGAATATATTTTTTTTCTACTCCAACAGATGTGAATTAAGTCATACTGTACAACTTCAAATAAATACCAGCCTTACATTTTATTAAGTGCTCTGATAAACAGTGCAAAGTGAAGCCCAACAGACACATCATGCCTTCTCATCGATGCCCCTTATTTGAGTGGATTTTTGATTTTGATTTTCACTATAGCCGTATAAAGCGGCAAAGGTTGCAGGTACCAGGTGCTGGACCCACTCCAACCACCATCACCACCATGGAGCTCCATCACCTTCTGAAGCACAGGGAATTTGTGTTAATGTGGATCCCAACACGAGTGTGGGATTAGGATTAAGCCAATTGATCCGAAGAGCACTGAATGAGTCCGGCATGAGAAAAGTCGTTTGTCACTTTAGCACACTTTATTCTCTCACAGTTTTTTTTTTAATGTACTGTACTATACTGAAAATTTTATAACTACAATTCTTTTCTTAAAAAATAAGAATCGGAAAGCAACTGCAAATATCATGTACAAGAATGTTATGCATAGCACATTGCTTGGTTCTAAGGGGAAGCAAATGAGCATCTCAGTTTATACAAAAAGCAGGACGGATCTATATAGTTTGTCAGTGCATCCTGGAAAAGGCTCTGCCGGCCTTCAGCTTTTTAAAAATTTATTATAAGCTAGATGCTAATCAGAAAATATTTGTACTTTTTTGACCTTAAATTTCTTCCATACATGGTAAAGTCTTTATTATTTTCCCCAAATAAGTGTTTTTAAGCGTCATACAAAGTTAAATTTCAATAGCATACAGGTATTTATGATTCTGGTATGAAAAATGTAAGGAATTTGTTCAAAACCTATGGTTATACTCATTTTTTTTTACCACAAACATATTTATAAACAAAAATGTAGCATCACCATAAACAGCTGAAGCTAGACTATCTACAGACAAAATTTGCAACGTATCTGATACACTGTAAATTCAAGTCCTCAGGACAACAGAAATGAATTAAGCAGACCTCAAGTAACAATCTTAATGCCATTTATACAAAGGAAAAGGAAACATACAAAAACATTCAGAATTTTGAACATCACTTGGCATGTTAAATAAGGGAAAACGAAAAAACCAGAAGGAAACTCAAAAGTTATCAGCTGAAAAGAGGTTCATAAAACAAAAAAGATATTATTTACATTACACAAAGCTCAGGTGTTAGCCTTGAACGTAACTTTCAAAATACCTTCAAATATATCCAACGCAAGACTGCTTCTTTCCTGGTCTGCCATTGGTGCAAACCGTGTGCAAACATCTTTTTTTTATTTTTTAAGACAAAACAATTCTTCAAACAATACTGGAAGTACATCACTAAACACCATGAGCTCTATCTGAAGGGAATTCTATAGGAAGAACAGATTTTTTTCCCCTATCTCAGTTAATTTAAATTTCTTGCCTGCTCTTATATACTTTTAATTTTTTTTCTCCTTTTGTTTCAAAACCACACAAGTTAATGTGAGCCACCTATCACATAGTAACCAGGATGTTCAGAGACTGCACCAACGATTACAAAATCAAAACCAGCAGTGCATTTCTCAGTGATTCCAACTTCTTGAGTAACAAAGATCTCTAAAGAATTTCTACATCATAAATCTCTCTAAAGTGTTTTTTTCCCCCAACCACTGCAAATTTCCTGGTAAGTTTTAAAAGCTCACTAGGTGTCATATGAAGAGATTTCTCAAAGTATTCAAGTCAAAATATTTGTTCCAGGACCTGTAAAAAGTTTCTCCAAATTTTCTCTTTTTTATAAAAATAGATGCTTTGTTTTGTTTTTTTAAACCCACATCAAAGAGGCTCTTATCTCTTTGGCAAGGTACTGCTTTACGAAAAGTTCTCCATTAATCTTACAATAAGCTTTTATAATGCACCACCCCCCCTTCCCCCAGACCCAAATAATAATTACAAAATAAATACTTTCAAACTTTATAAATAAAAATGTAAACTTCGAAACACTTTTCTTGAACAGACTAAACTGCAAGGCATTAAAGTGTAAATCAAACACAACGTAAGACTAAACTTAACTCAAGGATCGTTAACACAAAGCCTCAATTAACTACTCACAGGTTCAAGGCAGTCGTGTAAAAGAAATCGTCTTCCCTTAAGCTCAAACATTTTAAAAGGTTCCGCCTTCTTCAAAGAAGGCAATAGAATGCATTGTGACAGGTAAAAACCCTGTACCTCTTGTCCATATTCAAACATAAGATATTTAAGAAGTTTTTTTTTTAATTCAAATACTAGCAATAAAAAATCTCGCATATTTCTTAGGATGCTAGTCTTTTATCCCCCGCCCCCCCATCTCAACACTGACTTACAAAGACATTTACTAATGTATAAAGTTTCTTTTAACTTGCCTTTGTCGAATAAGTTTTCAAATATAAACTGGGCCGAGGGCACCTCGTTAGGCTTTGTGCGTTTTGTTTGTTTTAAACGAGACCTGCAAAACTCTGTCTCCAAGGCGGTATCCGTTCAGGCTGGCGATAGCCATGGCCGCCTCGTCATAGTTTGTCATAGTCACAAATCCAAAGCCTTTGCACTTGTTTGTGTTGAAGTCGCGGATGACCTTCACGTTGGTGACGGCCCCGAAGGGTCCGAACATTTGCCACAGGATGCTCTCGTCTGCATCAGGAGCTAAATTGTAAACAAAAATGCACCACCCGGTCCCCGCATGTCCCGGGATATTGATCCCAGCCAAACTGGTCATTCCATCAATGGTCATTGGAGAAAACCTACTAACCAACGGAGAGGGGCAAAGACAAGAGAGAGAAAGAGAGAGAGAGAGAGACAAAAAGGAGATTTTTTATTTTAAGGAGAATGCAAGTTCAGAACATGAATTTAAAAATGCAGTCTACTTCCACATGGTATCAGCATGCTGCACAAGTTTAAACTGAGAGCCTTTCTGCCTAGTTTTGTGCCTCAAGTATGCATTGATTTCAGCGCCTGCAAAGCATGCGTTTGGGGGTGCCAACTTGAATGAAATATTGGGGGGGGGGGCCAGGTAAGTCCTGCCACACATAATCGATCGCGTGACACAGAACACACACACCCCATTTGAACTGCAGTGGCCATCAACTTTAGGAGGCCCTAGCTCCTTCAAATGTTTTATTGGGGGGTAGGTGGTGGCGTGGGGACGTGGGTGGCGCTGTGGGTTAAACCAGAGCCTAGGACTTGCCGATCAGAAGGTCGCGGTTCGAATCCCCGTGATGGGGTGAGCTCCTGTTGCTCGGTCCCTGCTTCTGCCAACCTAGCAGTTCGAAAGCACGTCAAAGTGCAAGTAGATAAATAGGTACCACTCCGGCGTTTCCGTGTGCTGCTCTGGTTCGCCAGAAGCGGCTTAGTCATGCTGGCCAAATGACCCGGAATCTGTACGCCGGCTCCCTCAGCCAATAAAGCGAGATGAGCGCAACAACCCCAGAGTCGGTCACGACTGGACCTAACGGTCAGGGGTCCCTTTACCTTTACCTAGGTGGTGGTGAAGGGATCTCAGCCCCTAGGAGTTGCTCCTCTGCAAACATTCACTGCTGCAGCACAGCAGTTTTCAAACTAGGTAGAGCGCAGGACGCACAAGCCCAACTCAAGAAAAATGCATGGCAAGGAATTCTCATTAAGGCTTTGGCCAGGCTTTGTGGATCCCCTTCGACAAGACTATTCTGCTGTTTGCCTGCATTGGGCCTCAAATGTGCTCGGTGCTGAGGCATGAAAGAGTTGTGTGTCTCCTGGAGGCCACCTGCTGTAGCTCAACACTTCTCAGGGTGGGCCTCCTTCCAACACTTCTCAGCTTGGAGTGGGTCTTTTTTAGACACGTGAGAGGTGTGTGCCTCCAAGCCAGGAGACAGTTGACAAGTGCTGAAAGTGTCGGCGCTTGGAAGCCAGCGTGAAAGTTTCAGGAGCAGCACTTTTACATAGAAGAAAAACAAAGGTATCCTTCAGCTTCCTCGTACTCTTAAAAATGAGGCAAATTGCAGCCATTCCCACCAATTCGCTTTCTCAGGAAATCACCTTGCCACTACACAAAAGTCAAAGGGAAAAGCTCCTCCAAGGGGGCAAAATATTGGCCTAGCACTGGTGTCAATATTTTTGTAAAGAAGTTTAATAAAATTAAGTTATTTGTAGGCTGTACTCTTAGGGTCATCTAATCCTTTCTTCTGCAGTGAACTTATCTGCTGTGAGATGCCAGTCTTCCATTTACTGAATATTTTTGTTTTGTTCCTTTATTATAGCCTTGTGAACTATCGATCCCCCTTGTCATATGGTGCAGTATCTAGTCGGACCCCTGCTGCCCTAGTGAGATGTTAACAGTGACACATCTGATTAACAGCGACACATTATTTAGTTTCTAGTTGTCCACACCTTTCCTTCCTGTTGGGACACTCAATGAGGCGTTTGCGGACTGGTCAAACTTTGCCTTAGCCACAAAAGCGAGAACAAAAGTGTCCATAAGACAACTGGGTATTAGAAATCCAAATACTTGTCTCTTTTTAAAAATGCAGACCTGCAATGAAATGTCTACTTCAACCCTTCACTATTTGTGAAGCTTCAGTCCCATAGCTGCAATACGAAAATATTATCACCCTGCAGGATGCGTTAAGATTTACCAAGATAATACACGTGAAGTACTTTTAGCATTAAAGAATTGCATCTGCGTTACATAGCCATTATCATTGCACCAAGTCAATTGGTTCAAGTGTGGCGCTCATGATTGCCAAGGTTACAGGCTTGGTCCCCTTATGGGACAATTGCATATTCCTGCCTTGCAGGGGGTTGGACCAAATGATCCCCACAGGATCACTTCCAATTCCATGGATCTATGACCATCTGCTGGCACAGATACAATACTATTGGCACTGGTGGGAAAGGCTGAATAAACAAAACTCTAGTGCAGAAAGGCCCCAAGTTGTTGCAGAATGCTAGAATGATACAAAAGGCAATGCGATAAAGATTAATAAATTGCCAGCCATTAACTGAAAAAGACAAATACCACTGAAAGTAATGCTGGAAGCTGTTGAAATTATGGATGTGATGAAGAGACAGAATGTGTTAAGTGATGTACTGAAATAAAAATAGCTTTTGTTTAATGTCTGAACATGCAGAGACAATGCAACTTAAAATAAATTAGCTCCAAAGTATGTACAACTGAAAACAGTATAATTTATTATTAGGAAGGGTTAAGCGTTATGGACCTAACACAATTCTTCATTACCTCTTTACTCCATAAGCCATATTGAGCAGATTGTCCAACCTGCAAAACACATTTAGCAAAGTGTTCAGTCTTTGGGTCGTCTACCTTCAAGTGCAAGTTGCTAGTTGGATCTTGAAAGGCTTCTCCCAGAACAGACTTATAAGGCTGAAGATGCACAATCAATACGTATTACCTGCATCCTCCTCTGCCCCCCCCCCCACAGAGAGATCCTACAAGCATCCCCACAAAGCCAGCCTTGATTAAATTTCCATTAGGTATTTATGCAAAAGAGCAGCTCAGCCTCGGGAGGACATAAAACAAGGCTTTCCAATTCCATGCTACCAAGACAATTAGGTTGTGTTTTTTTTTAAAAAAAGTGACAGAACACACGTATTAAAGTACTGGTTCAGAAAATGAATTTCACACAGAAGTCTTTACATGAGGGACCAGACCATTTTGTCCACACTCTCACTCCATTATCAGAAAGCCCTTTGGGCTGAAACACATATTAAGTTACTCTGCACACGTTTCCTAAAGTCCGTTCCTCAAGATTTCCAACGACAAGACATTACCTTCTCGTACCACAATTAAATAGTATGCTATGGGTTTATCTTCAAATGTTTATACCCTGGCAGAGACACTTGCTTAAATGTCAACTGTGCTGCCACAAACTGCAAACATTTTCTACCGTGCCAGCGTAACTTGCACAAAGGAATGCAGATTTGATTTTACTTTTAACCCACTGCGAAACATAAACATCTTATGCAAATCACGAAGTTTTATGCTCAATCAGAGTGATAGAGATATCCGATTGTGTCAATGCTGGACCGTATCACTTATTGTTGAGAATTCAGAAGCCACACTTGAGAACATATTAGTATAGCTGATAGTATACACTTAGTATAGCTGAGTGCAGGCAAACTCGGCCCTCCAAATATTTTGGGACTACAACTCCCATCACCCCTAGCTACCAGGACTGGTGGTCAGGGATGATGGGAGTTGTAGTCCCAAAACATCTGGAGGGTCAGTTTGCTTGTGTCTGGCTGAGTGAAAGGTTGGCACCAGCCATTACTGTGATTAATACTAAGTCACTTTAATCCGCTCTCAAAATGGATGTGGCGATTGGAGGACCAACTCTGAATTGCAAATGTGACACAGAAGGCTGGCAACATTAACCCCACCATGTGGGAATCCCTTGCAGATGACCACAGGGCCTTGGAGACAATCAGTGAGGTCAGGTCTCTACGCAGCAGTGACCAGAGGAGGAATGACAGCTGCGAGGAATGCAGAGAGAAGAAACACCATGATACACTTGCACCAGCACAACAGGACGCCTTTGTCTCCCCGTCTGCAACAAAACATGTCTCTCCTGTATCAGTCTCCACAGTCACAGCAGGCGCCATAACTCTCCCAACAGTTTGACTTCACCCTGAAGACACTCTCTTCCATTTTCTCCTGAGACAGATGGATGCCAACCAACACACACACACACACACACACACACACACACACACACACACACGTATTTCTGAGCTTTGACTAAAGCAGGAGTGGTTTTGAGAGTTGGCCAACCCTCACACACCAAGAGCTCTAGTAATCCTGCCGATGTCTTCAGAAGAGAGACAATCATTCATGATCATCCTTGAGAACCAGCACTTCAGCGGCTCTTGAGAGTGATGGTGACAGGTCATCCCTCTTCGGAAGGAAGAGTTCATACGAATATGGAAGGGCTAACGATCGTGCTGCTGATAGCTTCACAGGCAGCTGAGAAGCACTGTTCATGAGCGGCGGAAACCAACACAAAGCACACACATACAACATGGAACTAAGCTGCCCGAGTCTCTCTTTTTCTGCGGGGGGGGGGGAGTTATTACATAATGGAAATCAATTGAAAAATCACCTAGGGGCCTTGATGAAGTCCAGGGAACCCATGTAAGGTACGAATCTGTGGGGAAAACTAAAAAATAAAGGATGCACATGGCCCACAAGTTAGCCACCCCTGACCTAAAGGGCTTGTTTGTCAATTAAAGAGTAGACTTGGGGGTGGGCAGGTCTGCAAAAGCACAGGAAAGAATGTGGCAGTCTTGAAGCAGAGCATCTAAACCAGGCATAGGCAAACTCGGCCCTCCGGATGTTTTGGGACTGCAGCTCCCATCATCCCTGACCACTGGTCCTGTTAGCTAGGGATGATGGAGTTGTAGTCCTAAAACATCTGGAGGGCTGAGTTTGCCTATGCCTGGTCTAAACCCTGAGAATCAGAGAGGTGAGTGATGAGGCCAGTCGCCTTTTCCCAAATGTAATGCTCTGTTTAGAAAATGTTTATTGCATTTCTGATTTTGTGTGTGTGTTGAAAAGCCACTCAGGGAATTCCGAGACGCAACATATAAATTTCTAAAATTAATAAATGATAAAACTTAAGTGGCAATATGTAACAAAATTGATTTGTTTTCATTCTGCCTTTCAAATCTTTCATTCTGCCTTTGCAAATGTGCTCACAACCATGATTAAAAGCAGTTTTAAAAATATAAACTGGAAGCAGTGCCTTTTGAGTTTAATGAAAGATCCTGACTTCCCAAGCATAAAAGTGTGTGCTTTATTGGCTTCTTTTGAAGGAAATTTAATTTCTGTAACAAGGTAGTCACCTTAGGAGGAAGTGGCTCATGGATCAAGCCTGCTTTAGTCCCATTATTTAGAAAAAGGAGCATCTACAGGCTACAAAATACATTGGTCTTTGTTCATATGATACATTCATCCAATTATCAAGACAGCCACAAAACAAAGGTTGGATAGCCATCTGTCATGGATGCTTTAGATTCCTGCAATGCAGGGGATTGGATAAAATAACTCTACAATTCTAGGATTCTAGGATAGCAGCGAGAAAAGCAATGACAAACCTAGACAGCATCTTAAAAAGTAGAGACATCACCTTGCCAACAACGGTCCGTATAGTAAAAGCTATGGTTTTCCCAGTAGTGATGTATGGAAGTGAAAGCTGGGCTATAAAGAAGGCTGATCACCGAACAATTGATGCTTTTGAACTATGGTGCTGGAGGAGACTCTTGAGAGTCCCATGGACTGCAAGAAGATCAAACCTCTCCATTCTGAGGGAAATCGGCCCTGAGTGCTCACTGGAAGGACAGATCGTGAAGCTGAGGCTCCAATACTTTGGCCACCTCATGAGAAGAGAAGACTCCCTGGAAAAGACCCTGATGTTGGGAAAGATGGAGGGCACAAGGAGAAGGGGACGACAGAGGACGAGATGGTTGGATAGCGTTCGCGAAGCTACCAGCATGAGTTTGACCAAACTGCGGGAGGCAGTGGAAGACAGGAGTGCCTGGCGTGCTCTGGTCTATGGGGTCACAAAGAGTCGGACACGACTAAACAACAAGGATAGCAGCATTCATACAGTCATACCTCGGAAGTCGAAAGGAATCCGTTCCGAAAGTCCGTTTGACTTCTAAAACGTTTGGGAACCAAGGCGTGGCTTCTGATTGGCTGTAGGAAGCTCCTGCAGTCAATCAGAGGCCGCGTCAGATGTCCGGGTTCCAAAGTCCGACTGTGTTTCTGTCCATAATTCCCTGTCCAACACAAGCCACTTTCACACCGAACACGTCCACACTTTGACCCAATTCCCGCACCCAAAACTCCTAATAAGAAGCTCTGTTTTAGACCTCGCTACCACAACCTTCAAATATCTGTGGGTAATTATGCACAAACTCATTTGCACAATTATAGAAGTAAATGGAAGACTATGTTAAGCACTTGATGTTATCAGCCTATGGAATAAATTACTTAATTACGCAAATTGTTCGAGTGAAGGGAAGTTGTCACTATGAAAACACTCTGATCACCTCAAGATGAGATGTATGAGCAGTGACATCGCCGTGGAATTAACGGTTTTGCCTTTTATGGAAAGAAATCCTCTGGAGATGAAAACACCATACAAAAACTAGAAGTGGTCCGAGAGGAACACGGGTTCTTATGTCCCTCAGTTGCCTTTGGAGAAAACATGTCTTGAATAGCCTCTGAAACCGCATTACACACTTCGATGTTGTCCTCATCTCATTGTTGCCCCTGGTGAGACTTTAAGAAAAACCAACAACCCTGCGAACTACAGCTCCATTCAGACTAGACGTGATCGTGGGATGAGCAAGCAAATCATGAGCCCCAGCAGGGTTTTTAAAATAATTTTTGCAAGCCACCAAAGTCTACTGCCCATGCTTGCCTTTCAGCAAATTTAATAGCTAAACTGACATGTGATTCATCAAAATCAAAGTTTTGTGAATGCCAAGAGATACACATCTCTTCATTTGGGGGGGGCAGAGGGGTACACATGAATTCTGACAATTAGGCAATTACAGTGGACCCTTGGTTCTCAAACGCCTTGGTACTCAAACGACTTGGAACCCAAACACTGCAAACCCGGAAGTAAATGTTCCGGTTTGCAAAACTTTTTCGGAAGCCAAACGTGCTCTGTTTTGAGTGCCACGCTTCCATTTTGAGTGTTATGCTGAGGTCTGTCTGTTTTTGCTATTTATTTTGCGTTTTTGTTTTTGCAGGTCTTTTGTTTTTGTGACTGTGTGGAAACCAGTTCAGCTACTCATTGATTGATAGATTGATTGTGTGACTGCAGTACATTGTTTATCGCTTTCATTTTATGGATCAATGGTCTTGTTAGATAGTAAAATTCATGTTAAATTGCTGTTTTATGGCTTGTTTTTAAAAGTCTGGAATGGATCAATCCATTTTGCATTACTTTCTATGGGAAAGTGTGCCTTGGTTTTGGACCGCTTTGGTTTTGGAACAGACTTGTGGAATGGAGTAAGTTTGAGAACCAAAGTACCACTGTATCAGCATTTACTGGTGAAGATTTAAAATAATAATAATAATAATAATAATAATAATAATAATAATAATAATAATAATAATAATTTATTATTTCTAGTGGTTTCCCCCGCTTTCAACAGAACATTAAAAACAGAATAAAACTTCAAACATTAAAAACATCCCTAAACAGAGCTGCCTTCAGATGTCTTCAAACATTCATCGAATTAATCTGAGATTGTCAGTATGCCATTAACTACACGCACAAATTTCTGGACACTTACTTGGTCAGTGGCCACGGAGAGAGAATATTTGTAAGACTGAGTGTTTTTTTGCCCTTGAATGCTTGCTTAAGTCTGTCCCAAAAGTCTGCCTCCCTACAACCTTTCAACTCTTGCTGTCACCCTTTTAGTGATAATCAGTGTAGCTATTTCGATTTGACAGTCTCTTAGTTCCAACTGCTCCCATTTTCCTGTGCTTTAATCCAAAACAGAGGGGTAAGAGCAACACTATATTTGCAAACGAACACAATCCATGTATTTCTATAATGAAGACCATTATTCTGAACCCTGAAATTTCTATGTACTTGACACTCAAAACTTCTACATGGTATTTTAGCAGCAAAGAAATAACCTTGACTGATGAAGCATAAATGTTAATGCTTTGGGGGATCGGGCCAATGGTAGCTATATTAATGAATGCAGGATTCCCCCTTTTCCAAATCAAATTGAGACAGCCATTAAGATACTTCTTTAAGTATACAGTTTTAAAGCTCCCCCCCCCCCAAGTTCTACGTAAGCTTTCTATGCTTTATAATTAATTTACAATAATTATCATATTACACTTTTTTGTTTACTATCAGTGAGCTGCACTGGGAACTAGGGCTGGGCGATGTATCAACAGATCGTCCAAAACTGCTTCAAAGTCCATTTCATGATAACAGTTTAAAGTCGATAAACAGTTTAAAGTCCGTACTGGGATATAGGTTTCATCATGTTTGACCTGACAATATATTGCAAACCACGGTGTGTGTGTGTGTGATGCAAAAATCAGAATGTGGGGAAAAACCAGCCAGTGCCTCTATAGAGCTCCAGCCTTATTTCAGACATCGTGATGTATCAGTATTTCACGATGTTTAGCTGGTGATGTATCACGATGTTGAAAACCAGATATTTCCCAGCCCTACTGGGAAGTTAAATTGATGTTGAAGGTACAGGTTTTAATCAAATAACGCAGGTATACATGACCTTTACACATGAAGGGCAACCAAAATGGTCAAAGGCCTGGAAACGATGCCTTATGAGGAACGGCTAAGGGAGCTGGGCATGTTTAGCCTGGAGAAGAGGAGGTTAAGGGGTGATATGATAGCCATGTTCAAATATATAAAAGGATGTCATATAGAGGAGGGAGAAAGGTTGTTTTCTGCTGCTCCAGAGAAGCGGACACGGAGCAATGGATCCAAACTACAAGAAGAAGATTCCACCTAAACATTCGGAAGAACTTCCTGACAGTAAGAGCTGTTCGACAGTGGAATTTGCTGCCAAGGAGTGTGGTGGAGTCTCCTACTTTGGAGGTCTTTAAGCAGAGGCTTGACAACCATATATCAGGAGTGCTCTGATGGTGTTTCCTGCTTGGCAGGGGGTTGGACTCGATGGCCCTTGTGGTCTCTTCCAACTCTATAATTCTATGATTCTAAGTCACGTATCCTAACTGGGATGGGAGAGCCACGTCCGCCTAAGGAGGTGGGGTTGTGGGCTTCACGGCCCCTCCCTGTGCGCGGCGGGCAGAGGCCTGCCCCACGTGATTGGGGGGGATTCCCGGCCACGTCACCCCCTGGCCGGCCAATTGGCTGGCTCAGGGGCGTGGCCTGCCCTATAAAGGCAGGACGCGGCTGGAGATCTCCCTCTTTGCCACCTGCCAGCTGTTCCTGCTTTTTCCCACCCTCCTGCCCTATAAGGTTTTCGTTCCTTGACTTTGCTATGGACCTTGGTTGGTCGCTGTTGAGGGGCCTGGTAGGAATTTTTCCACTTGGCAAATTGGCACCAGCCACTTGGTTTTTGCCTACCTCATAGCAAATCGTCACAACTTTCTGGGTATCGGCGGCTTGGCATTGGTATTGTTCTGTAGATGGAAGAGGGGAGATAACACCATCACCTGCCCCGCATATTGCAGGGTAGTCCGTTAAAGGATTCTGGGGGGCATGGCCCTGTCCGAAGCCTGGGGAGGTGAGGGCCTAAGGCATGACCCCTAGCGGTGACCCCAGGAGAGTTCCTAGTTGCTGTGCATCAGCAGGACTCCCCCTACTGGTGGTTAGCCCTTCTTGGACTTCAAGCAGATGGGCTGGAGTCGGATATAGTCGGTTAGGACCAATGCCTAAGCCAATACTACTCATCACCTGTAACCAATAAAGTTGTGGCCTTTTTTAACCCATTAACCTTAATAATAGTGTTGTGTGTCATTATTTCCACCTGGGGGGGTCAGGAACTTGCCTGGACCAGGAATATTTCCTATACCTTTGGCGGCCCAGAAATTGAGCAGCCAAGTGGCAGCTGAGAACTTGCAGAAATTTTATTAGGGTGAGGCAAAGGTGTATGTTATGTCTTGTTTATTTTACTGTATTCTAAATATAACTTAAAATGTAACGTTCGTTGGGAGGTTAACGTATAAATACTGCAGATGTAGACACTGGTATATGCACCCCCTAAAAGTGGGAACCCCCTAAAATCTTGGATAAGACCTCCACTTAGAAATGAGACCTCAGATTAAAAGAAACCAGCATAATTCTCAAATCACTTCAGAAGTAAGAGCAAGAGGCTACAGGACATTACAGATTCCAAAGGCTGCGAAACATTTATGTGATGTGGAAAAGGGTAAGATGGATCATCCATTATCAAGGAACTGTATTGTTCTGGCAACTTCCAGGCAGCAAAAGTGCTGATACATTCATCCTGCTCTAGTATAAAGCATGGAAAAACTTACCTCGTGTTTTAATTAAGCCGTTGAGCAAAGTGTTTGGGCATGAAGTAATACGCCATCAGAAACATGGGTCCAAGTGAAACTGATTGTCTTAATTTTTAATTGAAATTTTAATTAAAATGGAAAAGTTTTAATTGAGGGAACTGAGTAAGAGGACATTTATCAACTTCTGTAACTAGTTATCTGTGGTAAAGGAGTTATACATAGGTGTAACAGTTTCCGGGGGCTGGGGGGGGCGGAATTTCAGTGCCAGATTGGAGCTGATTAAACACACCTGAAAATCTTCTGCATTGCATCATGAGCTATCCTATCCCTGCAGTGAATAGGCTACAAACCTAAGGACAGGCCCGTGAGGAATTTGTCTGAAGCCCAGGATGGGAGTCTTGTTAGAATACAGTTATAAACTCAAACGAAAAAGCAGCCCCCGGCCAGCTTAACCCTCCAAGGTCCGGGTCAAGTGTACCTGGCGGCCCCCGCCCTTTGCATGGGCTTGCCAAAGGATGCAACCAGGAATTAACCCCCCACTGAAAAATAGTCCAACTAGCTTCCGAGTCACAGGCAGTAGTGTCCAGAACTAAAATCAGAGGTGTGAAAAGCCAAAATTAAGCTAGAGGAAAACTTTGAAAGCTGCTGGGATCAAGTTCTGAGCCTTAAGTTCCCTGCCCGCTACCAGCCCATGCCATTCCACAAAATGGCAGTAGGAGCAGCAGTCAACACAGAGGGAAGGTAGTTTTGGCCCCCTCTCTTTTTCCACTTTGATACACTGAGTAGCAGGTACACTGGGTTCTAAGTCCCATAGGCCAGTGTAGCTACTGAACATGCGGAAGTCCTAGAGAGAAATACGTTCTTCTCCTCTCCCTGTGTGCCATTACTGTTTCCTGACATTGCTACGCGATGGAAACCAATGGAATGGGGGTTCTGATTTTTTAACGGGAGAAAAGACTTATACCCCGCCCATCTGGCTGGGTTTCCCCAGGCACTCTGGGCAGCTTCCAGCAGAATATTAAAATACAATGATTCATCCAATATTAAAAGCTTCCCTAAACAGGGCTGCCTTCAGACGTCTTCTAAAAGACCGATAG
Organism: Podarcis bocagei; assembly: GCF_964188305.1. Taxonomy (NCBI): domain Eukaryota; kingdom Metazoa; phylum Chordata; class Lepidosauria; order Squamata; family Lacertidae; genus Podarcis; species Podarcis bocagei. The sequence goes on from NC_138143.1 coordinate 18,239,505, forward strand.
TTGTTTATTTCTTTGACATCTGATGGGAGGGTGTTCCACAGGGCAGGCGCCACTACTGAGAAGGCCCTCTGCCTGGTTCCCTGTAACTTCGCTTCTCGCAGTTGACCACTCCATTTATTGTTGGACTTCAACTCCCATTATCCCTAACCACTGGCTCTGCGGCCTGGGGATGATGGGAATTGGAGTCCCAACAACATCTAGAGGGCACCATCTCATTAGAAAACTTAACAGTGGGGTGAAACCACTCCGGTTCACAAAATTAGTGCTGAAGGATGCCTTGGCAACAAAGGCCAACATTCTCTCTCTTTTTCAAACTGTGAGAAAGGTACAGTGGTCAAAGCAGGCCTATTCTGGAAGTCGTTAAGGAATGCAGGTGCAGCCCTCGGAATTCATCCCAACATCTCCCAACAAGTATTGCGTATTCCAGCACACACGCCACATTTCCCCTTCGGATCCAGCTGCCGCCACTCAAAACACAATGAATACCACTCACAATTTGTAAGCTTGCAGGTGATCTAGGGGACAGCTGGGCCGCTGGGATGTTGGAGAAAGACTGCTCAGGGGGTTTGAAAAGGCCACGGGGGCATTGTGTGTGTCCCAACCCTGGCAGTCGCCATTTCTGCAGGAGTTTATTTACCTCTTTTTTCATGTCAGTGCAGTCATTCCCCAATGGCCTTAACTTCAGGCACAGGGCATTCTGGGGTTCCTCTTCTGAGCAGTGCTACCTCTGCCCCGGCACTCAGTACTGGAGCAGGCATTCTGCCTATGGAGAAAGGGCAAGTCTACTTTTATTCAATATTCAGCGGCTTGACAAGAGTATCCTTTGATGAGAAAAACACAAAAACCAAAAGAAAACCTCAAGGAAGATTAGAAAAATCCACTGAATACTGAATAAAAACAACTGCCTTTGCTCCGATAGAAGAGCTCGCCAGGACGAACGCTTTTAAGGGTGAACAAAGTTAATGGAACAAAATGCAAAGAAGTTGCCTGGATTTCGTTTAAATATGCCATTGGCCAGGTGCTTAATTGAAACATTAAAATTAAAGTCCTGGCAAAGCCTAGGTTTTTCTCTCCCCAATGTGAGTATTCTGCTTTTCTTTGAAGGAAAACCAACTCATCCGATTCTGTTTTTGCTCTACTTTGCAGCAATTCTCTGCTGACTCCAACTCTTTATAACCTTTCTGGAAAACCCGGATTCAAGTGCAAGCCAGCGTCAAAGTTCAGAGCATGCATGTGCAAGTGTGCATATGCACATAACACAAAATCTCTCATAGCACGGCACTAAATAGAAAACCCTAAAGCAGTTACTGAATGTAGATCAACACAATGTTTGTTTCAATTCACACCATCTGTCCTTTTCAGTACACTAAAATATCAGAAGAGAAAAACATATGGCTGCAAAGCTCTGTGCCACAGGAACAGAGACCCACACAAAAAACTGTGCAAACTACTTAAAAACAAAAAAAACCCACCATTTTTTCCACAGGAAAAAAAGAAGAAAAAGGGCAAGGTTAGAAGGACGATCCAGAAAGTAGAGAAGAATGGACAATGTTCAAGGCAAACTTTTAAATAAAGAGAATTGTATGGTTGAGAAAGATGTCTGATTTAGTAGAATTATTTACTCTAGAAGTTTAAAAATAACCCTAAAACCCTGGTTGGAAAAAGAATGTTTCCCCATTTCTTTAAGCGTTACTAATTAGCGGCTTAAACTCTTCTGTTTATAGCTGCTAACAGATTGCAGTGCTGTTAAATAAGTGTTGACTGCTATGCCTTCCAGACACACACAAAAGTTTAAGAAACTCAATAACTCTCATATGAGGAAATGCAATTCCTACCAGAGAGAGGACAACCTGGTTCAAAGGAAAATTCGGACCGAATGGTTGGGGGTCTCAAGAGGGTTCCTATACATTTCCACTTACCTAAAACGTTGAGCCTGCTGAGCTAGAGGTCCTGGGTACCTTCTGTTTGGAGACTGGTACAGCTGGGAAAGGATGGCCTGGTTTGTTTTTTGGCTTGGATTGTTGGCGAACTTTACAGTGATTGGCTCTGTGGCACTCGGCGGTTTCTGTCCGTTCAAGCCTTTGATGGCTTCTTCTGCCTCAATCCGCTTGTCAAACCGGATGAAGCCCACACCCCTTGAAACTCCTGCATAAAGGTAGAAGGCTCGTTCACTGCTCTCTTCCAAAACAATGCCGACACACCCAGAACCCCCATTTGCACAGCTACATGTAAGCCAACAAGCCGTATGAAGCAACGGAGGACAAGACCAGCCGCAGAAAAACAATGCTGTCCAGGGTTGTAAAGACTGCGGAGAGAATAATTGGGTGCACTCTTTCCACCTTGCGTCAAATCTACGCTTCCAGGTGCCACAAGAAAGCTGCAGAGATAGCGCAGGATAGTGCGCACCCTGGAAATTATCTCTTTCAGCTTCTGCCTTCTGGAAGAAGGTACAGGGTTATAAAGACTAGGACTAGCCGCCTGAGAAACAGTTTCTATCCAAATGCGATTTTGGTTTTAAACACAGTGAAAGGAGTCTCTATGGGAGTGTATTGTATTTTTAAAAATGGGGTATCAGAGTTTTTAGGGGGCTAACCAGGCTGGGATAGAAGGCTTGCTGGTTTTGAATGTCTTATGTAGATTATCCCCCCCCCCCAATTACGTTGTTCTGTATGGGACAATGACAATCAAGAATATCATTATCGTAGAAGCTGAAGAGGCGGTTCCTGTCCCCACCAAGGTTGTAACACACTTGTTTCCCAAACTCGGGTCTCCGGCTGTTTTTGGACTACAACTCCCACCACCCCTAGCTAGCAAGGCCAGTGGGTCATGGAAGATGGGAACTGTAGTGCAAAAGAGTGGCTGGGTATAAATAACAGCTGGAATACTGGAGGCAACACAACTGTGAGAAGCTCAAGGAAGCCCAATCAACTGTGGTGCCTTCCCCCAAAAAGCAAGCCTAGAGTGAGAGACTAGGGCAGGCATGGCCAAACTTGGCCCTCCAGCTGTTTTGGGACTACAATTCCCATCATCCCTGACCACTGGGTCCTGAAAGCTAGGGATGATGGGAGTTATAGTCCCAAAACAGCTGGAGGGCCGAGTTTGGCCATGCCTGGACTAGGTTGAAGTCAGTAAGTTCCAGGAACCCTCTTCGACGCACATTTTTGGGGGTGATCTGTGGGTCTGTGCAGGACCTGGTGAGAGCCAGGAAAGATGGGTTGAGTCTTAAAGAAGTGCCAGCAGGCGGAAATATCTTCAGTGGGGAGGTGTGTCAGAAGGATGCGGATATGTATGTGTGTGTGTGTGTGTGTATGTTGCATTAATTGTTTTATTGCATGATTTTGGAACATTTGTTCTTCTTCTTTAGTTCTCTGGACACTGTTTGGAGCAGTGTTTCCTAAAGTGGGCAATACCACCCTCGTGGGGGGCGGGGGGGGGCTCTGGAACGATCCAGGGGGGCAGTAGTAGCCTTGGATGCAATTGGCAAGCGTTGAATAAATACAAGGGGGAGGTGGTAGCATAAGGAAAGAAAAAAAAGGGGGGGAACTGTTCTTACACGTTTCACCAGTTGTGTAATGACATTTACCGTCAGGTCAGGAGGTGTTGCAAGACAGCAACAATACCTCCCCTGGATTTGGCGGTCATGCAATGGGTTCCCAAGGCTTGGGGGAACCCTTTTCAGCTTCACCCAGGCCTGGGAAGTGGATTGTAGCCTCTCTCCCTGCCTATTTGGCCAATGGCAGGTGGGCTGTGGCACCAGCCCCACCCTTGGGGCAGATGGGACTGAGCCATCAGGCTTGACTCGTAGATTTCCAGGGGGGCACTGAGTCATTTTTTCCTGAAAAGGGGGCGGTAGGCCAAACAAGTTTGGAAACTTCTGGTTTAGAGGTATGTTCACCTATTAAGCGGTACACAGATTGCTTCACACTCAACGTAATGTTAACACTTAAGTTTAAGGGATCAGAGAAGACAATAGCCTTCTGGGGCCACAGAAGGCCCCCAGATTCAAACTCTGGAATCTCCAGGTAGGGATGGGTAAAAAAAACCCATCTGAATCTCTTGAAAGCTGCTGTTTAATTAGCACAACGTAAGGCACTGGTATTAGGCAACTTGGTTAATCTGCAGGATCAGGCACTTCTACTCAAAACCACGCCATTTTGCTTTTTTGCGTGCCAATTTTTTATTTTTTGCCTCCCGCTTTTCCACACACGGTTACTCTGCTCTACGCTGGCCCCAATCTGTGTGTGGTGGAGAGGGAGAATTCTCTGGACCTGCCTTTCCTAGGTTCAGGCTATTCCTGATTTTGCACACACCGCTACGAGCAGCGAGATGCAAAATCGCACGTGCCATATGGAAGGACGGGATTAATGCATACGGCAGCGGAGAAGACAACACACGACAGCACGACCCCACCTAGAGCCCTAGTCAATGACTATGTTATGTTGCAACTCTATCTACCCTCCTTCAGAACAAATTTTAATGTGGATTTCCATACCGCAATGTTAACTGGGAGTACGTCCTAATCAGCAGCTAATGAAATGAAGTTTCAGAGTCTACCAAAGCACAGGAAAACTTTACAATCCCCCCCCCCCCCTGAATGCATATTTTAGAAACACACATTGTTTTTAAGTAACACCCCTGGAAGGAACTGTTGTTTTTTTGAAGAGGGAATTTTAGGGAACACTGAAATAACTCATTAGAAAAGGGCAATTCCCGTGTAATACTGTGACGATGCATATTTTTAAAAAGCAGACAAAGAGCAGGCCTGTGGATAATGTGTCCTTCTCTACAAAGCATGTCTGCATAACCATGGTTATGTTGATGGTGGCAAAAACAAACCCCTGTGTTGCAATACAGAATAATCTGCTCAAATACAGCTGCAACCATGGTTATGAACGTAACTAATACGTGGTGCTCTAACCTTGCCTCTTGGGTTTACCACAGCCCAAAGCTGGTCTAAGACATGCTTTTGGGTGATCCATCAGTACGGTAATGTTCTTACATACCGTATTTTTCTGTGTATAACACGCCCCTGTGTATAAGACACCCTCTATTTGGGGGGACTCCAAATTAAGAAACCCCCCCCTATGCACTATCCGTGTATAAGACGAGCCCCAAATTTTAACACAATTATTTAATAAAAAAACAACAAAACCCTAGTCTTATATACGGAAAAGTGTGGTACTTAGCCTTTGTACATGTGCAGTTCCACGACTGAACTGGGACCCATGCACAGAAACCTACTTTCTGTTCAAATCAAAACCTTGGTTTGGCAAAAGCAGCTGATGGTCACAAAGTCACCAGCTCTATTTTAAATTTTGTTCGTGGCATTGAAGAAAACGCTATCTAGCTTGGAAATTATGGCAGAATGATAATAGGAAAGCCTGCTGTATATTTTCCTAGGATTTTGAAATGCGTTGGGAGAAAACAGAAGATTCCTGAACCCTTAATAATGAGAAAGGGTGCTCCATTCTCCAGGCCCCCTAATGGATTAGTCTACTTCATTGAGATTATATTATATCAGAAACAGAAAAAAATATGGAGCAATATGCTCACTAGGATGGCAGTGCCTGGAGAGTTAAGACTGAGTTTAATATTTATGCATCAAATCAATATGCCTTTCAGACTTGTTTTTTTAAACCCGTGGGATTTGTTTTCCTCTAGATCTCAACAGTTAATATTCTTCAGCACGAGGATGATGCAACATTATATATATATATATATATATAAATCTAAGTAGCAATTACTAGTTTGCATTTCATGTAGACTTAGCCTAAGATAACAGCAGAGCACTTCCGTGTAAGATTCTGCTTTCCTTATTTTATTTTTAAGACTGTTTATTAGCACTTTATAAGGAGTACAGGGACTATTTTCACTCGGCGGCTTGGAAATGAGGATTATAGCAGCTGTAAATTTATTACAAGGCATGAAACAGGCTTCAAAACCTGCACCTTCGAGGTGGAAATGACTCAGGGCTGGCTGACTACACACTACAATCTATTTTAGTCCATGCATATTTATGAAAAATTCCGGCAGAAAATTGTATTTTCTGGCCCATATATTATACCTTTGATATATTCTGAAGGCAGGCTTGCTATATTGGAAGTTGGAATATCTCACAAACTGCCAGGCTGAGAAAAGCAAGAGAGATAGTAGGGCGCAGCTGTCGACTTACCAGTGACTTGGTCTACTAGAATACGAGAAGTAATGATACGTCCATACTGGGAGAATAGCTGCTCCAATTCTTTCTGGGTCATAGTTTTTGGGAGACCACTGACATACAGATTTGCATCTCTAATGGAAGCTGAACTTGGTCGCGCATAGGAAACCTGTGGGATGAGAATAAAGCGTTTGCTGTTCCATCATGCAAATGGCCATACAAGAAGAACGGAAAGATTGAACTGTGCAAGACTACTTTTCCTTTCAAAAGCAGATGGGCAACCTTGCATCCTCTGCAACTGGTACTGTGCCGATCGGATAGGTTATCCAATGCCAGCAAACTATACCGAATAACTTAGAAGTATATTTAAATGTCCTTGTTTTTCGCAATTGCTCTCTAAATTGTGTGTTGAGACACGACGGTTACAGAAGTTGTTGACGCCATTTCTTTCATCTTCAGCGTTAACAAATAAATATGGGCCGATTCTAGCAAAATGAAATCAAATCAAAAGCCATCATTGACAAAAAAGGATGAATTAGTTAAGGAAGGGAGAAACCTGGAAAAACGTCTAGGGAGGGCAAAGGGATAATCCATCAAAGGGGAGGCAAGTACGCCCTCTCCACAGCGATGCGTGAGTCATTGGGGGTTAGTATAATATACTACTGTTAGTCAGTGTTAGAAACTCAGATATGCAAGCTGCTTAAACCAGGATTACAGTCACCTAAACTGAATGCATAGTTGCCATTTGGAGGAGCTATATGACCTGTCAACTGGGTATCTTTACTTGGCCACAAGTGACCAATAGCCAGGTGCAAAATGCATGTGGTGCCTTGCAAATTTCGAACACTGCTGTTAGTAATAAAAGTTATAAATAGAAGCTGAACTATGATCTCATTTAGCCAAAGCAAAAGATATATTTTCCTTTTCCTTTTCTTTTTTACAATTTCCAGAACCATCAACAGGAAAGCAGGACAAGAAGTACGGCAGCAGCAGCACCCGCTTTCTGCCCCCAGAGCCCTCAATGCTTGTGACACATGAATTGAGCATTTGGGGCCTCTACTGAGAAGAGAAACACAGACTTGTAGAGTTTCATGGATTATGTTTTCCATCGCCCTCACAGCCCGCAACAAGGACCCAGCCGGCAGCATTTAAGTCAACGCTGGGCCTGCCATTTCATCCAACGAAAGGCTAGCCCTGTCATCCAAGACAAAAAACATAAATCACCGATGTGTTATTAGAGACTGTACGGTAATTAAAATACCAACAGTTGCAAAGGTGGCAGGCCAATACTTGTGATTCCAGGAATGGGTGCCACGGTGATCACATGGTGATCAAATCTGAGGTTTTGTCAAGAGGGCAGAAACAAACCTACCAACTGAGCCAACAAGCAGAAAAGGCCCTCAATCAGGCATAGGCAAACTCGGCCCTCCAGATGTTTTGGGACTACAACTCCCATCATCCCTGTTAGCTAGGGATGATGGGAGTTGTAGTCCCAAAACATCTGGATGGCTGAGTTTGCCTATGCCTGCCCTAAATCCTTCTTTCACTTGTGGCAATGGCAGTGCCCCGTAGTTGCAGAAATGCATCTTGTTCTTGCATTTTCAACAACAACAACAACTTTTATGATTTATACCCTGCCCATAGTTTTCCTGACGGTTTTCCTTTCCCCTTGCCTTCACACCTGCAGATTGGCTCCATGTCTGAATGGTGCTCACGAAAGCACTGCTATTTTGCTGCATGACATGAAGAGAGTTGGCCTTGCGCAAGACCAACATGCTGCCTTGGTTTCAATGCCGCTGCTGTAATGGACTTTGCTACGCTTTAAACTAATCAAATTTATTCCCTCCTGTTGATATCTCAGTGATTTGGACTAGAGAGAGCAAGAGGTTTGCAAGCTAAACGTGTTGAAACAATATCAAATTGCTTTCCGTAGGTTATGGGAAATTTCAAGCTGTGTTGTTTGTTTTCCCAGCTTGCCAATGTGGAAAGGCGTATCATCTTATGCAGGGCACAGAGATCAGACGCTTTTCACCAGCCTCCAAGTGTTTTTGCCGGCCTGGAAGGCGTTGTTGAAGTTCAATGATGCCTCATGCCTGCAACGATGGAACAATGTCTTTTTGTGTGCGTGGTTCAAACTACAATGTTTGTGGGGTCTGCTTTATTAAGTCGTATGGATTGCTCCACTCAAAAGGCTGCCCACGAGGGAGGGTGCACTAGCCTCTGCTTAAAAATCGGGTCTTCCCTTAAAGAGGGGACATATTGCGTTGAGACCTGGAAAACCGACACCCTGTGTTGTGGGTGGGCAAGATTGGTCAGCCACAACACCCGATTGGTAGGTTCCTCAAAGCTGGGTGCAATCTGGCCAAAGGAACGCAGTCCAAACGGCCTCTGCTTCAAAACCTCCAAGGAAGGAGAGTCCACAACCTCCTGAGGAAAACGGTTCCACTGTCAAACAGCTCTTATTCCAGCATAGCCTAATAGTCAGGATGATAGGAGTTGTGGTACAGCAATATCTTGAGAGTTATTGGTTCCCCGACTCTGGTTTATACACCGCTTTCACGCATTCATGCTCAAGACAACTCCCAAGAAATCAGGATGGATAAAAATCAATGGGGTTTTTTTATTTAAAAAAACGGACTTTTAAAATTTAAATCAGGTTTTTTTATTTTATTTAAATCAGATTTTTAAAATAAAATGCTTTTGGGGAAAAAAATCTTTTAGAGAGAGTTTTCTATTTAAGTTACATTATAGTCCAAAGGCTATTCATCAGGAAATAAGGAATGTTTTAAGTTTTTCATCTGTGTTAAAACTCAATTTGTTTGTTTTTAAATCGTTTAAACCACATCAGTTAACAAACATGGATACATATGCTAGAATGTTATTGTTTCAGTTAAATAAATTGTTATGAAGGAAATTATTATTTTTTTCCTTCCAATAAACTACAGCGGAAAAGTTGTCCAAAAAAAAACCAATAATTTCATAATTATCTATGTATTTCTAGTATAACCAAATCAGTAATTTTTGATAGGACTGTAAAAACCGCTCCAAAAATTTATTATTCCAAAAATGAAACCTTCATCTGGTTGTAAATATTAAGATTATACCAGGAAGAATGAGTCTTTCTGTAAAATAAATAAATAAATCAAGTCTTGCTGACTAGTGATTTAAATCAAGCCTTACCGACTAGTGATTTAAATCCATTTGATTTAAATCAAATCTACCCTGCAAGAAATGTAAATAAATTGTTTCATGGATGCTTATGACAATATTTTTGTTATATCAAACACATTTTCCATCAGGATGGGGAAACCATTTGCGTGTTCAGACCCAGAAACCTCCCCCCTAAATAAATTAACACTTGACCCAAAATTTTGGTTTGGTTTTTGGCAGAATTTAGGCCACAACTTTATTGATTACAGAAAGTGACTGGTTGCATAGGCTCTGGTTCAACTAGCTCCCTGCCATGCATGTAGCGCTGAGCCAGGGTTCCAGCATAGGTCAGCCTAGGGTGAACACCTGGATAAGCGGACAGATGGCTATCTCCGCCATCCAAATGTCCCCCTGGACCCAGGCACGGGAACAACCACCTCTCAGGGGCTGACCAAACCATCGAGTCCCTGGATTCCTTTAACGGAATACCCTTCACGTAGGGATGGCGAGAGCATTCTCCCATCCCTATCACCTGAACCAGAGCCTATCCGCAACCTTACAAGTTGTGACGATTTGCTACACGGCAGGAGAAACCCAAATGGCAACGGCCAATTAGCCAAGTGGGGAAAATTCCTGCCGTGCCCCTGTCCCAACGACAGACAACACACATAGCAAGGTCAAGCGCAAAGCCCTAAAAGTAGGGAGAGGTGGGCGGGTGTCCCAAATGCACGCGCCGAAAGAGGAAGCTCTGGGTCATGTGCATGGGCAGAATTAGGTCCCTCGAACTGTTTGGACTGCGTCCCATTGGCCAGATTGCACCCAGCCTCAAGGGACCTACCAACCGGGTGTTGTGGCTGACCAATCGTACCCACCCGCAACACAGGGTGTCGGTTTTCCAGGTCTCACCACAATACGTGCCCTCTTTAAGGGAAGACCCGATTTCTAGAAAAATAGCAGCGATATGACTGATATTTGCTATCGGTCCAAACAATTCTGATCACAATTTTTAAAACCCGTGTAGACAGTTTAGAAAGGGACCTAGACTTTATTTTCTTTTTTGGTCCCAACACAAATTGTTATTCTCCCTCACATCTGCAGAAGCACTTCACTTTATCTTGAGAGTACAGTCCTGTGGTATTTAATTACCCTGTCAAGAGCACTAAATGGTTTGGCACCAAGCCCTTTCCCTCAATCTCCGCTGATTGATAGCATCAATAAAATTCACTCACTTTAATTAAACCTCCAAATAGGACCTTCTTTTGCCACTCACTGGGATCAATGTTCTTTAATATGGAAAGTACAACTGCACAGGTTGCAAAGGGGGCGCCTTCCTCACCTTCACAGTTCATTTCCTTCAGATGTTCTAAGGGGATTTTTATACAATGCATACATATTTCACCGTTCTCTTGACACGTTGGTTAATGGAAAAGATCACCATTAAAAACTGGCGTCTACCAAGTCGTACTTCTCAGTTGCATAAGATTTTCTGCCGCTGTTTTTTCTCTTCTTCAAATATGCACACTGGAAAGAGGCAGTGCTACTTTCCCACAAAGTATATTTGGTTATCTATATTTTCTAACGTTGGACAACTGTAAGGTAAAGGTAAAGGGACTCCTAACCATTAGGTCCAGTCGTGACCGACTCTGGGGTTGCGGCGCTCATCTCGCTTTATTGGCCGAGGGAGCCGTCGTACAGCTTCCGGGTCATGTGGCCAGCATGACTAAGCCGCTTCTGGCAAACCAGAGCAGTGCACGGAAATGCCATTTACCTTCCCGCTGGAGCAGTACCTATTTATCTACTTGCACTTTGACGTGCTTTCGAACTGCTAGGTTGGCAGGAGCAGGGACCGAACGACGGGAGCTCACTCCGTCGCGGGGATTCAAACCGCCGACCTTCTGATCTGCAAGTCCTAAGCTCTGTGGTTTAACCCACAGCGCCACCGGCATCCCCACAACTGTAGTTCAAGCATTTATCCTGTTCTGAAAAGCGCGTTAATAAATTCAGACGTTTGCAGAATTTATTACACCAGCATATGTATTTTGAAGTAGCCGTTGCTTCCAAGTGCCAAGAAGCAAGGTGACAAACCGATGTTTGCAGGATTGCAACACCTTCCTTAAATACAGAAGCCTATTTAAGTGCAATGTGACTTTTAAGCATGTGCACTCCAACTTCTCTGCTGCCTACATTTTTTAGGTTTAACTAGAAATAAAAACCCTTGGCAAGAAATATCAGTCTCGCTACCAAAGAGGCAAGTCAGTTTTAAACTCAAAAGTGGCTTGTCTCTTCAGCAGTAAGAGTTGTTGCAACAGGAAACAAAAAGCAGAGCAAAATAAATGTAGGTCTGTGAGCTTAGATACCCTTTAAAAATGAAGTTCCTTAATCGGACTCTTATATGAACCAATATTTGCATTTCACAACCAGGTGTGGTAATACCGTATTTTTCGTTCTATAGGACGCACATTTCCCCCTCCAAAAATTAAGGGGAAATGTGTGTGCGTCCTATAGAGCGAATGCAGGCTGCGCCGCTAAGCCCAAAGCCAGAACAGGAAGACGGAGCACTGCGGAGCGCTCCGTCTCGCTGCTCTAGCTTGGAGACGGCTGCCCGCACAGCCTCTGCAGGGCAGCGGGGTGCCTTCACCCCACTGTCCTGCAGAAGCTAACAAGGCTGTTCCCAAGCCAGAACAGCGAGACGGAGGGCTCCATCTCGCTGCTCTAGCTTGGGGACGGCTGCGCGCAAACCTCTCCAGGGCAGCGGGGTGCCTTCACCTCGCTTTCCTGCAGAAGCTAGCAAGGCTGTTCCCAAGCCAGAACAGCGAGACGGAGGGCTCTGTCTCACTGCTCTAGCTTGGGGACGGCTGCGCGCAAACCACTGTAGGGCAGCGTGGTGCCTTCACCCCGCTGTCCTGCAGAAGCTAGCAAGGCTGTTCCCAAGCCAGAACAGCGAGACGGAGGGCTCTGTCTCGCTGCTCTAGCTTGGGGACGGCTGCGCGCAAACCTCTGTAGGGCAGCGTGGTGCCTTCACCTCGCTGTCCCGCAGAAGCTAGCAAAGCTGTTCCCAAGACAGAAGAGCGAGGCGGAGGACTCTGTCTCGCTGCTCTAGCTGGGGGATGGCTGCGCGCAAACCTCTCCAGGGCAGCGGGGTGCCTTCACCCCGCTGTCCTGCAGAAGCTAGCAAGGCTGTTCCCAAGCCAGAACAGCGAGACGGAGGGCTCTGTCTCGCTGCTCTAGCTGGGGGATGGCTGCGCGCAAACCTCTCCAGGGCAGCGGGGTGCCTTCACCTCCTGTCCTGCAGAAGCTAGCAAGGCTGTTCCCAAGCCAGAACAGCGAGACGGAGGGCTCCATCTCGCTGCTCTAGCTTGGGGACGGCTGCACGCAAACCTCTCCAGGGCAGCGGGGTGCCTTTACCCCACTGTCCTGCAGAAGCTAGCAAGGCTGTTCCCAAGACAGAACAGCGAGACGGAGGTCTCCGTCTTGCTGCTCTAGCTTGGGGACAGCTGCGCGCAAACCTCTGCAGGGCAGCGGGGTGCCTTCACCTCGCTGTCCTGCAGAAGCTAGCAAAGCTGTTCCCAAGCCAGAACAGTGAGACGGAGGGCTCCGTCTCGCTGCTCTAGCTGGGGGACGGCTGCGCGCAAACCTCTCCAGGGCAGCGGGGTGCCTTCACCTCGCTGTCCTGCAGAAGCTAGCAAAGCTGTTCCCAAGCCAGAACAGTGAGACGGAGGGCTCCATCTCGCTGCTCTAGCTTGGGGACGGCTGCGCGCAAACCTCTGTAGGGCAGCGTGGTGCCTTCACCCCGCTGTCCTGCAGAAGCTAGCAAGGCTGTTCCCAAGCCAGAACAGTGAGACGGAGGGCTCCATCTCGCTGCTCTAGCTTGGGGACGGCTGCGCACAAACCTCTGCAGGGCAGCGGGGCGCTGCTCTCCAAAGGCTTCAGGGATCTTTGAGGCTGGCGGTGGGGGAAAGCAGCGCTTCGCTCCACCGCCAGCCCCACAAGCTCTGGTGAATGTACTTTGGACGCACCTAGTTTTAGAGGGGGAGAACAAGAAAAAAAAAAATTCCCTGTTCTCCCCCTCCTATGGTCCTGTGCGTCCTATGGTCCGGTGCGTCCAATGGAGCGAAAAATACGGTATGCAATTTCAGCAACTGGGACAGGTATTGCATAGGTAACTATTAAAACTTTAGAGCAGTTGCATAAAAAAATGTTTCAAATCCTACTTGCCAACACCTCCGTAATGGCAATACATTTATGATTTTTTAAATACTGCTGAGTGGGAAGAAAACCCACAGAGTTAAAATCAAGGTTGGTGGTTTATTTTTTTTAAAAAAAGCTATATTCCTCTGACAGGTGATAATTATACATATACACATTAACTGACAATTCAGAAGAAATGTCATGTCAAGAAATCTTCCATGAAAGAAAAACAGAATATTTGGCTAGCCTTTGCCCTGTGAGGAATTAATTCTAACCTGCACTGTGGATTTAAAGACAGGGTTTTTTTATTTATTAGCCAACCCTAAATAAATAAATAAATAAATAAATAAATAAATAAGAGTTGTTCCAATATTCCTACTCTTAAGTTCTCTCTATGAGCATTTTGTAAATGCAACTTACAAAAGCCCCAATTTGCTTTATCTTACCATAACATGTCCTGCCTAGAGGTGACAACAACTAAGTAGGTTAGTGAAGTCTAGTAAATTTAATTAGATTCCTCTATTTTTCTGAGAGAGCAGGGAGGACAAATTGCTTTGGCTGAAGAAGCGAGGAGTTTCTCTCCTGGTATCATCTCTGGTTGCCCACCTCACTTCACAATGTGTGGTTGTGACTAAAAATGCACCCAGTGTTATGCTTTTCTCTTCAGAAAGCATAGTATCTCACTGTTTAAAGTCTGGTGACCATGTGCATCAAATCCGCCAAGGTCCAGGGATGCCTAAAAAGTAGCCTTCTGGCTTCTACGTCTCATGTAGCATTGAGGTCTTTGCACCAAGTCGACCTTCTCCATCAAGATTCGCTCTTCTCCATCACTGTATCAGAAGGCACGCAGTGCAGTGCTGCCATGTCATGATCAGCAGGGAGGGTGAAGGTAAAGGTTAAGGTAAAGGACCCCTAGACGGTTATAAGTCCAGTCAAAGGCGACTATGGGATTGTGGTGCTCATCTTGCTTTCAGGCCAAGGGAGCCGGCGTTTGTCCACAGACAGCTTTCCGGGTCATGTGGCCAGCAGGACTATACCGCCTCTGACGCAACGGGACACTGTGATGGAAGCCAGTGCAGGGAAACACCATTTACCTTCCCGCTGCAGCGGTACCTATTTATCTACTTGCACTGGTGTGCTTTCGAACTGCTAGGTTGGCAGGAGCTGGGACAGAGTAAAGGGAGCTCACCCCGTCGAGGGGATTCGAACCACCAACCTTCCGCTCGGCAATCCCAAGAGGCTCAGTGGTTTAGACCACAGCGCCACCCGCGTCCCTCAGCAGGGAGGAGGAAGTGGTTAATTACTAAGGCAAAGTTTTAGTTTAAGTCCTGGTGAGAACACAAGCATGACCACACTGCCAAGGCCACTATATGCATTGAAGAGGAAATGGTGGAATCCTGCAGGCAACACACAAACACACTGTACTCAGAAAGCTTTGTGCTTGGCTCCAGGTCATGGGTAGGCAAACTAAGGCCTGGATATCCGGCCCAATTGCCTTCTAAGTCTGGCCTGCGGTCTGGGAATCAGCGTGTTTTTACATGAGTAGAAAGTGTGCTTTTATTTAAAATGCATCTCTGGGTTATAGGAATTCTTTCTTTCTTTCTATAGTCCGGCCCCCCCACAAGGTCTGAGGGACAGTGGCCTGCCCCCCTGCCAAAAAAGTTTGCTGACCCCTACTCCAGGTAATAACCGGGCAAAAATTCCCAGGAATGGATTGCAAAACAGCTCGTTGCTCAGAAACCATTTTAAGCTAGTCTTAAGCATGTCTGGCGCTGTGGGTTTAACCACAGAGCCTAGGACTTGCCAATCAGAAGGTCGGCATTTCGAATCCCCTTGATGGGGTGAGCTCCTGTTGCTTGGTTCCAGCTCCTGACAACCTAGCAGTTCAAAAGAACGTTAAAGTGCAAGTAGATAAATAGGTACCGCTCTGGCGGGAAGGTAAATGGCGTTTCCATGTGCTGCTCTGGTTCGCCAGAAGTAGCTTAGTCATGCTGGCCACATGACCTGGAAGCTGTACGCCGGCTCCCTCGGCCAATAAAGTGAGATGAGCGCCGTAACCCCAGAGTCGGCCACGACTGGACCTAATGGTCAGGGGTCCCTTTACCTTTACCTTTTAAGCATGTCTTTGCAACCGAATTGCCATTTTAAGCCTTCCAGAACAAAGCTGCTGTACTTGTTACTCTTTAACAAGTATCCTGAGTGAGTAAATGAGTAAATTTTTACCTTTTACATGATTTGTTCGTGCAATTATTGCTTTAAGGTGAAAATACCTTAAAGCATCCTGGATTACGTAAACAGAAAGGCTACAATGAGCCTATCTAAGCTTCCTTTTTAAAGATGCAAAGGGGTGCACTCTGCTGAATTCACAAATGTGAGGAAGGAAGGATCATATCTAATAAATATACTGTATTTCACTGCATAATGGTCCTGTTTTTAATGCTGAATGTTCTTTTCAAAAAAAGGGGGTGCAGCCATCATACAAGGAAAAAAGTGGGGATGATAGCAGGTGGATCCGAGGGGGTGTATTTCTGTAACACACCACTTAAAGTGACCGCAGGGAGAGGAAATGGAAAGACTTTCTGTATGGAAATACCTTTCTGTAAAAGCAAAGCCTCCCTTCTCTTGTTCAGTCTACTGACTCAAGAGGCTAACGGAATCTCTACGGCGAACGAAACCACTCTATACTTTGCATTGCAAGAATGGAACAGCTGTTCCAAGTTCGGACAGGAAGTTCCAGCGAGGAAAGCCACGGGAACAGAAAACGAGCAGCGATGGCACCACCTGCAGCCAGGTCTGCTAGCGCCCGCCGCATCTTCCCGTGGCCCACAGAACCCAGCTGACCCCAGCATTGGTTTCCGCCAAACCGTGATAAAAAAAGGAAGATGGGGAGAAAGGTTCCCACCTGCTCCGCTCCCCCTAGGAGCTCTTCGTCGAGGAGGAAAGGAAGGGGACCTGAGGCTTAGCAGAGCTTCAGAAGTTGCCCTGCAACTATTATGCAGTAAATGCTTTGGGGCCGATTTCAGGGCTTGGGAAAAAAGGGGGTGCAACTATTATGCGGCGGCAATGATTATGTGGTTAAACTCATTATCCTCTCCTAGCATCTATACATTAGAACACTATGTAAATTACCAAGTGTAAGGATGCCATTTTAGAATATTTGCAAATGCCTGCTATGGAGGTAAAAACTTGTCCTGAATATCCTTGCATATGCAAACTAGTAGTATAGGCCACAGGAATTAAAGACTTGTGAATAAACCACCAATTCAAAAGCCAGGTATAGCCTTTGGAAACACATAGCACAAATAGCAATGGGCACTGTCTTCCAGTAGCACTTAATTTCCCCCATAAAAGTTCTACATACTTTTATTGTTTTGGTTTGAAGTCTCAATCCATTCAGAGTATTGATCGCCTTTTCTGCATCCTTAGGGTCAATGTAGTTCACAAATCCATACCCCAAGCTTTGTCCTGATTGTAAAAAAGAAAAAAGAGAAAGGGGAAGAAAAATATTATTACCCAACGATGCAAGCAACTACATT
Source organism: Podarcis bocagei (assembly GCF_964188305.1). Taxonomy (NCBI): domain Eukaryota; kingdom Metazoa; phylum Chordata; class Lepidosauria; order Squamata; family Lacertidae; genus Podarcis; species Podarcis bocagei. Next base: position 18,256,536 of record NC_138143.1, read on the forward strand.
TGTATCTTAACCCTTTATTAGCAAGAGGTAGATAAGCTGTTTTACACTGAAGACAAAATAAAAGACAGCCTAAGTAACTTTAAAATTAATTTATAGTTGCCAGCTAATTCACTTCCCAAGTACTCACTGAAGCATGCAAACAAACTATGCTACTGTCAGAAGAACAGCAATAGTGCAAGTTGTCACAAAACTTTAAACAGATGCAGGTACACAACGCTTGGAATTTCTGAAGCACAAGTTAGCATACAGCAAATACACTTAGATATATAGACAGGTATTCTATTCAGGGAGCCTGGGAAAATGGATCCAAGCTTTCTGCGGGTGAGCTCTTCTCATGAGATATGAAACACATTTTCTATCAGGGTGGGGGGTCCCATTTTTAACCAGAGGCCAGTGCCTTCTCCCTCAGACTGCCTTCTGAGTGGAGTAATCCATATGACTTAATACAGTACAGTGGTACCTCAGGTTACAGACGCTTCAGGTTACAGACTCTGCTAACCCAGAAATAGTACCTCAGGTTAAGAACTTTGCTTCAGGATGAGAACAGAAATCGTGCGGCGGCAGTGGGAGGCCTCATTAGCTAAAGTGGTACCTCAGGTTAAGAACAGTTTCAGGTCAAGAACAGACCTCCAGAACAAATTAAGTTCTTAAACTGAGGTACCACTGTAGACCCTACAGACATCGGAGGAGTTGGGCACCCACCCACACATAGACATTTCTCCATCCTTGCGGCCATGAGGCATCACTGAACGTCAACATCGCATTCCAGGCAGGCAAAAACACCTGGAGGCTGGCAAGAGGTACCTGCTTACTATGTAATTACCGTATTTTTCACCCCATAGGGTGCACCGCCCCATAGGACGCACCTAGGTTTTTTTTTGGGGGGGGGGAATAAAGAAAAAAAATATTTCCCCCCCCAGGTGCAGGGCTGGCGCGGGGGAAGCCCGAGCTTCCCCCGCCCCCAGCCCCCAGAACAGCCTGCTATCCGCAAGCCTAGGGAGCCTGGTGGGAAGTCGCGCCGGTCTCCCTAGGGTTGCGCAGAGCTTCCTGAAGCCTGCATTCGCCCCATAGGATGCACACACATTTCCCCTTCATTTTTGGAGGGTAAAAAGTGTGTCCTATACGGCGAAAAATACGGTAGCTTCCATGTTAGGCTACAGTCGCATATAATAAATATTGATAGTTGGCATAGCGTGTATGTCCTTTCTGATACACTGGTTTTTTACTTGTGGACACATGCATGTTCCCATCAGATTGAGGTTGAATCCTGATAAGACAGAAGTACTGTTTTTGGGGGATAGGGGGCGGGCGGGTGTGGGGGATTCCCTGGTCCTGAATGGGGTAACTGTGCCCCTGAAGGACCAGGAGCGCAGCCTGGGAGTCATTTTGGACTCACAGCTGTCCATGGAGGCACAGGTTAATTCTGTGTCCAGGGCAGCTGTCTAACAGCTCCACCTGGTAGGCAGGCTAAGACCCTACCTGCCCGCGGACTGTCTTGCCAGAGTGGTGCATGCTCTAGTTATCTACTGCTTGGACTACTGCAACGCGCTCTACGTGGGGCTACCTTTGAAGGTGACCCGGAAACTGCAATTAATCCAGAATGCGGCAGCTAGACTGGTGACTGGGAGTGGCCGCCGGGACCACATAACACCGGTTCTGAGAGATCTGCATTGGCTCCAAGTACGTTTCCGAGCACAATTCAAAGTGTTGGTGCTGACCTTTAAAGCCCTAAACGGCCTCGGTCCTGTATACCTGAAGGAGCGTCTCCATCCCCATCGTTCAGCCCGGACACTGAGATCCAGCGACGGGGGCCTTCTCGGTAGTGGCGCCTGCCCTGTGGAACGCCCTCCCAGCAGATGTCAAAGCAATAAACAACTATTTTACTTTTAAAAGACAACTGAAGGCAGCCCTCTTTAGGGAAGTTTTTAATGTTTGATGCTATACTGTTTTTAATATTCAGTTGGAAGCCGCCCAGAGTGGCTGGGGAAACCCAGCCAGATGGACGGGGTATAAATAATAAATTATTATTATTATATTATTATTATTATTATCAATTCCCTCTTTCTCCCCAAAGTCTCCTGCACTCTCCAAAAATATGATTTTGGAGGGTTCATCCCAGAGAACCGTAAGACGTGTTGCGAGCGCTACTTCCAGGTTTCGCCGCTCGCGCATGCATAGAAGCACCAAATTGTGCCGCGCGCCTGGAGCGCTTCAAGTTGCGGGCATTTCATGTTACGGACGGGCCTCTGGAACGGATCCCATCCCACGAGGTATCACTGTAGTCCCTTTTCTTTCTACCACTGGGAGCCACCACTGTATCAAATGCTATTTTGTTTACCTGTGAGCATAGCAAATAGGAAAGCAGACGGTCACCATAAAAGACCTATATACTATTAATATGTATTATATTGATGGTGACATAAAGTCAGACATGAAAGATGCTACAGAACAGGAACATTACATGTGGAGCGGAGGGAAGCAGCCCAGTATCTCTGCTGTTTAGAGGGATGGGGTGGGGTCCTGTGGTTGCGCCGATGGAAGGACTACCACCAGAAAGGGGCTCCCAAGAGTCCTACGGCATGTTCCTGCCTCAGCTACATAGTATATCAGATTAACAATTCTATATAGTGTGAAAAAATACACAAGAATACAAAAATGCATTGCAATCATAGGTAAAGGTAAAGGGACCCCTGACCATTAGGTCCAGTCGTGACCGACTCTGGGGTTGCGGTGCTCATCTCGCTTTATTGGTCAAGGGAGCTGGCGTACAGCTTCCGGGTCATGTAGCCAGCATGACTAAGCCGCTTCTGGCGAACCAGAGCAGCGCGCAAAAACGGCGTTTACCTTCCTGCCAGAAGGTATCGACTTGCACTTTGACATGCTTTCGAACTGCTAGGTTGGCAGGAGCAGGGACCGAGCAACGGGAGCTCACACCGTCGCGGGGATTCAAACCACCAACCTTCTGATCGGCAAGTCCTAGTCTTTGTGGTTTAACCCACATGCAAAGTATACTCTAGCACAGTGGCTCTCAAAGGGTGTGGTACGCCACCCTGGTGTGGCAGGAGAGCACGGAAAGCGGGGTGGGAAGATTCAAAAACAATCAATGGAACATTTAAATATTTCAACATAGTACAGTACAGTATCAAAATTATTATTTTCATTTGCAGAATATGGATAGATTTTTTTTTTCAAAATGAGAACAAGAGTATTGGAGGTGTGCCTATGTAGCTCAGGTAGTACAACATCAGACTCGATCTTAGGGTCGTGGGTTTGAGCCCCATGTTGGGCAAAATATTTTTGCATTGCAGGGGGTTGGACTGGACAAAGCTCGTGGTCCCTACCAACTCTACAATTCTACGACTCTAAGTGATATTGAGGACAATCCTAGTCGTCGTTTAAAATTATATATTGGGAATGGTTCATGTTCTTATGTAGCTACATTGTTTCATACTTTTTGGATGATCACATTATAAAGTAGTTATGTTTTATGTTATAAATCAGAGGTCAGCAAACTTTTTCAGCAGGGAGCCGGTCCACCGTCCCTCAGACCTTGTGGGGGGCCGGACTATATTTTGGAGAGAGAGAAAAAAAGAACGAATTCCTACGCCCCACAAATAACCCAGAGATTCATTTTAAATAAAAGCACACATTCTACTCATGTAAAAACATGCTGATTCCCGGACAGTCTGCAGGTCGGATTTAGAAGGCAATTGGACCGGATCTGCCTCCTGGGCCTTAGTTTGCCTACCCATATAAATCAAGCATTGCTAAGAGTTTTTTTTTTGTTTGTTTGTTTGTTTGTTTTCCAGGGTATTTCGTATCTCTGAAAAATTCTGTGTGGCGCGAAGCAAATTTTTATTCTGAAAGCGTGGCCAAGAGAAAAAAGTTTGGGAACCACGGCTCTAGCATTTGCTGAGGGAACTGAAATGGCAACGAACAACCAGTGGTTGCTAGCAAAAGGAGAACGAGACAGGAGCCATTCTCTGGAAGGACACATCATTCGCCCCCAAGGGCACCGCTAAACTTAAGGTAACGGTATAGAGATGCAATCCAATTTGATCAATGTCTCTTCAGGAAAAGCACTTCACTGTCGATTTAGCTCATGCATATTCCACTGTGAAGTACGGTGTATTAGATATATATATATATATATAATATATTGTAAGTCACCTCAAAACTATTTTTAGTAGTAGGCACCTAAGAAATTAAATTAAATTAATGTGAGTTAGGCATTCAACCTTGCCAGAAACGGCTGTATACCAGATCCAACAGCACTGTTACACAGTGGGCAAAGAGGCAGGTATCTAAGACATAGCTATCAACTTTTCCCTTTTCTTGCAAAGAATCCTATTCAGAATAATGGAATTTCCCTTTAAAAAGGGGAAACGTTGACAGTTATGATCCAAGAACATCCTCACCTATGCTCAATGCCACAGACATGCAAGGTGCAGAGTTCCAAAATTCTAGTACGAACCAGTCCAAACAGGAAGGATGCAAAGAGCACAGCGATGAAACTGTCAAGGAATCACCCGACATCACCATGACACCTGGCAAAGAGCTTTCCTTTGTTCGCGAGGCTTGATTTCAAGCTGCACAGGCAAAAGAAGCATTTCCCTGACTCCTTGAGGAACAATCGGAAGCAGACTTCAAGGCTTCATGTTGCTCCTTTGCAGCCGTGCCCTTACCTGACATCACATAGACAATGGGTAGGCAAACTAAGGCCGGATCAGGCCCAACTGCCTTCTAAATCCAGCCCACAAGAAGGTCCGGGAATCAGCGTGTTTTTACATGAGTAGAATGTGTGCTTTTATTAAAAATGCATCTCTGGGTTATTTGTGGGACATGGGAATTCGTTCATCCCCCACCCACCCCCAAAAACAGTCCGGCCCTCCACAAGGTCTGAGGGACAGTGGACCGGCCCCTGCTGAAAGTTTGCAGACCCCTGACATACACCATCAGTTATGAAGCAGGTAGGTGTAGTTTGGGGGAAATCTGCCGCATAGACTCAATTGCGACCACTGCTGGGTCCAATTTTGCCTGTGAGCTTCAGATTCCCCCAATGCTGTGATAAGTGTGTGTACATGTGCACAAATGCATTTTTTTACAACATTTGCAGCTCTTTGCATTTCCATAAAGCACTGATTTCAGTTCCAAAATTATTTGCTCCACTCCCCTTGTGCTAAGGGCAGAAACCGGAGCAATGTTGACCATTTCTTATCCCCTTCTCTTAACATTGGCAGATTGTAACTTTCAAGGTTAAAAAGAAATTGTTCCAGAAGAAATGAAAAGGTCATTCTGTAAAGCAAAAGGGCAAACAAAAGTAAATTTGGAAAATCAGGCATGGAAATGTTCAGAAGCCAGTGGGAGAATATTTTGATCTCTCAGAATACCCAGCTGTTAGCCTGAACATTTCCATTATTGTTATCATAGAATAACTTGACATTAAAGGTAAAGGGACCCCTGACCATTAGGCCCAATCATGGCTGACTCTGGGGCTGCGGAGCTCATCTCGCTTTATTGGCCGAGGGAGCCAGTGTACAGCTTCCACATCATGTGGCCATGACTAAGCCACTTCTAGTGAACCAGAGCAGCGCATGGAAACGCCGTTTACCCTATTTATCTACTTGCATTTTGATGTGCTTTCAAACTGCTAGGTTGGCAGGAGCAGGGATTGAGCAACGGGAGCTCACACTGTCGCAGGGATTCGAACCGCCAACCTTCTGATTGGCAAGTTCTAGGCTCTGTGGTTTAACCCACAGCGCCACCCGCGTCCCTTAACTAGACATTAGAATGTATCAATTTGATTCTCTTTATGTAAGGATTCATGGTGCCCCCTTAAAGGGGATCAGTGGGAGCTGCTTCTGTCCAGATGTCCAGACAGGGGTTAATGGACCAAAGCAGCCCCCCACCCCCGCCCAAGATGGTGAGCTTGGAAGGCTTGACCCGAACTGATGTCCGTCATAGGGTGATCTTTTTTTTATAATAAGTTTTATTTATTTTCAATTACAGTGGTGCCTCTGGTTGCAAACGGGATCCGCTCCGGAGGCCCGTTCGCAACATGAAAAGAGCGCAACCTGAAGCACCATATCTGCGCAGGTGCGCGGCGCGATTTGGAGCTTGTGCGCATGCGCAAAGCGTGATTTAGCGCTTCTGCGCATGCACGAGCGGCGAAACCCAGGTCGCCGCGGGACGTAACCTGAAAGAATATAACCTGAAGCAAACGTAACATGAGGTATGAATGTACAATCCAATAATAGCCTCATTATAACAACACCAAATTAGAATACAATTACTAATACCAATAAATCAAATACAGAATTGTATAATTTAGGTCCCCCCTCCCCGTGCTAGAATTGAGGGTTTGATGTTTTCCTTTATTTCTGCGTTCCAAAATTCAATTTCAATTACATTCCAGTCGAAATAATAATCCCTTATACAACAACTGAAAAATTAATAACTTCCATTCGTGTTGGCACATTAAATGATTTATAGAACTATAAATGAGGCACTCAAACTATATCCTTGTTCCTCATGTATGTGGCAATCATCATCGGGTGATCCATAGCCCAGGTTTGACTGCCAAACAAATAACCATCAGACAGCCAGGATGATTCAGTATACAGTGGTACCTCGGTTCTCAAACTTAATCCATTCTGGAAGTCCGTTCCAAAACCAAAGCGTTCCAAAACCAAGGCGCACTTTCCCATAGAAAGTAATACAAAACGGATTAATCCATTCCAAACTTTTAAAAACAACCCCTAAAACAGCAATTTAACATGCATTTTACTATCTAACAAGGCCATTGGTCCATAAAATGAAAGCACTAAACAATGTACTGCAGTCACACAATCAATCAATCAATCAATCAATCAATGAGTAGCTGAACTGGGTTCCAGACAGTCACAAAAAAGACCCACAAAAACGCAAAATAAATAGCAAAAAGAGACAGACTTCAGTGTAACACTCAAAATGGAAGTGTGGCACTAATATTGGAAGCGTAACACTTAAAACAGAGCACATTCGGTTTCCGAAAAAAGTTTGCAAACCAGAACATTTACTTGTAGTCTTTGGGTTCCAAGTTGTTTGAGTACCGAAGGATTTGAGAACCAAGGTACCATTGTATACACCCAAGGCCTACGCCAAAACCTACTGACAATTGTCATTGTGATTTGTTTACATCCCAAGATGCTTGTCCTCTGAATATTGCGTCTCCCCATGCCTTGGCCTCTGATGGCTGTGTGCTTACTGGCCCTAGTCCCGGTTAGCCTTGCAAAGCAAGGCTGATGGTATTTTCAGCCATCTGGACCCACTATTTTATTTTTTTACCTTTCACTCTCTCAACCAACTAACGATAATAACTTCACGAAACGGATGCAATCCATGAAAGCTAACACAGTGGTAAATCTTTAAAGAAAGAAGGAAACCGAAATCACGAGATGCACTTCAAATCGTTTTTGGGTGATATATCACAATATATCGCTCAACCCCACCCCTGGAAGTTGATGACATGTTAGCAGAGAGGAAGGGATCATGGTAGCGAAGGCAGTTTAGGATGTTACTTTCACAACAGAACTTTCTCCCTCCCTCCAAAAAAAATCTGTTCCAAAAGATCGGGGAACCCCCAGAACAGATTTTTTTTTTTAAAAAAAAGGGGGAGCAGGGAGTGCAGAGGGGAAGTTTTTTGAACAAGTGGAAATCCTTGCACTGATGGAATGAGTTAGCTAGATACTGCCTAACGTACTCACACCTTAGAAAAGTAATATGGGAAGCAACTCTCTCCTCCAAAATGTTGCATAGCTACTATTTTTAACCCGACAAATTTCATTTGAAACGATCTCAAAGGGGTATGCATCGTTGGAAGTCCAGTGTGGATCAGTGAAAAACTTTTTGCCAGTGGACGTTCAATTTCAAACCTTTGCTACGAAGAGAATTTCCAAGATTGGGACATTAATAATGCATCGCTTGTCATATAGCACAAGCTGAAAGTCATTTATAGTTGGGAAATGAAATTCCCCAATCTCTGGTTAAGCTTTCAAACAAAAATGTTTGAAAATGAATGTTTGGCCAAAGGTTCCCCCCTTTTTAAAAAATATTGGTTCAAGTGCACACATTTAAAAGCAAACAAAATCAATGTGGGGAAAAGGCAAAAAAATAAATAAAATTATTTGTTGTTTCCCCAGCACTTTTTTCCGAGATACCCCCATTAAATGCATGAAATAACTTTTGTTCTCAATTAACTGCTTAGCAATTTTAGGAGTCTGGCTATGTATCAGTACTTAACTTTATCACTTTCAGAAAAGATTGCTGCTTTACCTAATATACAACTTTTGTGAACCCAACACTACAACTTTGGCCCACAGGACATAGAAGCCATTCTATTCTGCGTCTCCCTACTATTGGGACAATCCTAATGTTTTCATACTGTCCCCTCTTTCCCTCCACCACCATCTTGCTGCCACAAGGGGCGAGGGGGCAGGTAGGGGGCAAATGGCGATGGCAGGGGTGCAGTGGGGGACAGGATGCGTACCATCTTTTCCTTGAAAAAAAACACCAAGTGTGGGTGTGAGAGAGGAAGACAATGTCTGAGCTATACTGACGGTTGCCATCTGCTTTCTAATGCTATTCTTAAATCATTTTAAATGGTTTTATTATTCTTATTTGAGTTATTATTTTGTGACCCATCCCAGGACCGTAAAATTTTGAAGAAGAATGGAGGAGACAACTTAAAAATTAAAAAGATGACAGACAACTGAGCCTTTATACCAGGCTTCCTCAAACTTGGCCCACCAGATGTTTTGGGACTACTATTCCCATCATCCCTGACCACTGGTCCTGCTAGCTAGGGATCATGGGAGTCAAAAACAACTGGAGGGCCGAGTTTGAGGAAGCCTGCTTTATACTAATACAGTGGTACCTCGGGTTGAGTACTTAATTCGTTCCGGAGGTCTGTTCTTAACCTGAAGCACCACTTTAGCTAATGGGGCCTCCTGCTGCCGCTGTGCAACCGGAGCACAGTTTCTGTTCTTATCCTGAAGCAAAGTTTTTAACCTGAAGCACTATTTCTGGGTTAGTGAAGTCTGTAACCTGAAGCGTATGTAACCTGAAATGTATGTAACCTGAGGTATCACTGTACCAAAATGATTAATTCTAGCAGCAGACAAGCTCTGTGTGCACATTTCCACCCTGCAGAAGACTTATTTGAAGAATTTATACCCCACCCTTTGGCCACAAAGCACAATATAATACAAAGCCTGTGGAAAGTATTAACAAAATACTTCCAAGTTTAAATAAATCACTTTGTCAATTTCATGTCTAAATCGGCCAGTCGTACTCTTGGATCATCCATAGGGCCAACGAACCACAAATTTTGCTAACTCAAAGTAGGCGCTTGCCTGATCTCAGAGGGTAGAGGTGCCACTGTCAAGATGGCTCTATTCCAGATCCCAACCAACCAAACACTTATATGTAATCAGAAAAAGCACCCCAGTAGTCACAGCAATCCAAGTACCAAGAAGGTAAAACTATAGGGGATCACCCCACAGAAAAAAATGCATGTTCAACTCTACTCTGTTGAGCAAGATTGTGTATATGTGTATATATATACACACATACGCACAGTGGACCCTCGGGTTACATTACCTTTCGGTAACGTAACTTTCGGGTTGCGAACATAGCAAACCCAAAAGTGTATACTTCCAGGTTTCGCCATGCGCGCATGTGCAGAAGCAGCACCTCTTCTTGCGAAATTTTTGGGGTGTGCACAGACCCCTGGAACGAATTAGATTCATATCATATCCTCTCTCTCTCTCTCTCTCTCTCTCTGTGTGTGTGTGTGTGTGTACATCCTATTCCCTTCCCCATTCCCACAGAAGAGCACTTTTTCACCCAGCTTACCTAGAGAAAGAAGAGATGCTACAAAGTTATGAAATGATAAAAAGAGAAGGGAACTTGCTCTCTTCCTCCTGTTGCATTTAGTCCAGCACCAACAACCCAGCATGGGTTAATTCTGGTTGCCAATATTTGGGGACCCAAGAGCCCGTTTACAGTGGCCAGGGCTGAAGGGGTTTCTTCAGCAAAACCATACTGGCAAGGGTAGAAGTATTACTATTAATTAGATTTCTTAGCCGCACGACACCAGGAGGTCCCAGGGCAGGTTACAAAAATACAACAACACACAGTACAAAAGTTGGTTAAAAAAAAATGCAGAAGGCTAAATAGAACCTTTACAAAGCATAGGAAGGTATGAGTGGAGTTTGGGAGTCCCTTGAGCCATTTTTAGCAGGATAAAAGAGGATATCCTCACATATGGACATCATGGGTTCAAGGTTTAGGAGTTGGAACAGGCAGTCCACGTGAGGATTGTGCAATTTACCACTCAGTGGTATGGGGTGGGGGTGACAGCAGCAGAAATACCTATGAACAGCTAGTGGACCCACCTTAAATAGGAAGACAACTCATCAGGTGCTAAGAAAGGTTTAAGGAAAGTGCTCCAGTGTTTCAGATTAATATAAAGCTACACCAGTGGAAAGGAATTTAGAGGTTACGTTTTAATCCATTGCGGATATTTTAAAATTCTTATCAACAAAGCTGTTGTTGCATCTTAAATTCTAAACTGGAGTCACATCTCCTGACCACTGGTGCAGAAAGAGGCAGGATCTGAAAGCGACAAAGCAGGAGCAATGAAGTTAATTAATACTAATACCAATAAAAATAATTTATATACATGCCACCCATCTGACTGGGTTGACTCTGGGCAGCTTGCAGCAAATTATAAAACCACAGTAAAACATGAAACATGAAAAAGCTTCCCTAAACAGGGCTGCCTTCAGGTGTCTTCTAAAAGTTGTGTAGTGATTTATCTCCTTGCATCTGACGGGAGGGCATTCCGCAGGGCGAGAGCTACGACCAAGAAGGTCCTCTGCCTGGTTCCCTGTAACTTCACTTCTCGCAGGGAGGGAACCGCCAGAAGGCCCTCGGAGCTGGACCTCAAGTGTCTGGGCTGGACAATGGGGATGGAGACACTCTTTGAGGTATCCAGAGCCAAAGCCATTTAGGGCTTTGAGTTGTGCTCGGAAACATACCAGGACCAACTGAAGATCTTTTAGGACGACTTATATGGTTCTGGCGGTCACTCCCAGTCACTAGTCTGGCAGCTGAATTCTGGATTAGTTGTCATATCTGAGTCACCTTCAAAGGTAGCCCCACGTAGAGCACATTGCAGTAGTCCAAGTGGGAGATAACCAGAGCATGTACCTCTCTGGCGCAACAGGGCGCAGGCAGGTAGGGTCTCAAATGGAGATGGTAGACGCCGCCCATGGACAGAATCATCCATGGACAATTGCACCTCCATGGACAGCTGTAAGACCAAAATAACTCCCAGGCTGTGCACCTGGTCCCATTCAAGACCAGGGAGTCGTCCCCCACCTGCCCACCCCCTGTCCTGCAGAAACAGTACTACTGCCTTGTCAATATTCAACCTCAATCCATTAGCCACCATCCGCACCCCCACCCCCCAAAAAGCAGGGTGATTTTCAAGTCTTATCTGCCAAAAAAACCCCAAACACACAGCCCACCTCACCACTAGAGCATATTTCTGCTAGGAAGCTCAAAGCACGGGAAGTGATCAGGAGTAGAGATGAACTGAGAATTTACACAACTAACCTGCACACCCCAGAACATTCAACTTTAATTCTGAGATAGAAAGATGGAGATTTGTTAAATCACTATAGAAAAGGGAAACAACTATTGAAGATAAAGAAAATGAGATGCAGCAAATTAGACCTAAATTGCCCGAGGCAAATGTAAAGTTTTAAACATATTTCTTCATTTTCATACTTTAGGGATGTGAAGGATTATACAGCAGCCTCTCTGCTACCAATAGAGTTTTCTTCTGCTTCTGAAAAATAAAAACGAGTTCGTGCACTCAAGTCTAAAGGCACAAGTTAAGTAAATTATGTTCATCTGGCTATGCATCCATGCCATTATGTTTCCCATGCTTGGTAATTATAAAAATATCAGCCTTTGACAAGTAAACAACAGGGAAATCATTCAGACTGTCAGCTGTAATGAGTCAAGAATTATTATTGTATATTAGAATTTGAACACAATGAAGTACACACGCTGGTGAAATCATCGTTGCAACTTCGGAAATAGAACCTTCACCAGCTAAGGAATTAACCTAACTCAACCAAAACCAAACCACACAGCTTTCAAAACTCCCCTGAACTTTTGCTTTCTTTTTTAAAAACTTAACGTTAATAATGTTTTAGAACATGGGTAGGCAAACTAAGGCCCGGGGGCTGGATCCAGCCCATTTGCCTTCTCAATCCAGCCCGCAGTCGGTCCGGGAATCAGCGTGTTTTTACATGAGTAGAATGTGTCCTTTTATTTAAAATGCATCTCTGGGTTATTTGTGGGGCATAGGAATTCGTTCACCCCCCCCCATATAGTCCGGCCCCCCACAAGGTCTGAGGTACAGTGGACCGGCCCCCTGCTGAAAAGGTTTGCTGACCCCTGGTGTAGGGAATAGGGGTCTTCTAACAGGACCCCTGACAAACTACACTTCTCAGAATTCTTTGGAGGGAAGCCATGTCTGCTTAAAGTTGTATGATATTGCTTTAAATGATGGGACAGTAGCTGAATAATACCCAATGCATTCACAGACAGGTTTCATTCTGAGCCATTTTTTTTAAAAAAAAATATTAATAAGAAATACCAGCATGTTTTATTTCTGACGATTGTCAACTTGGGGCAATATGTTTTCGCCATGTGTTTGTGCATGCGCGCACACACACACACAAAATAAGTTACAACATTTTTTCCCATTTCTTGTAAAAAAAAAAAAAATCGCCTCTTATCACGAATCATTAGAGACCAATCATTCACAGTCAGCAACGTTGCACTTCTAGGACCCTAAGTAATGTACAGATGACAAGTCACACCTTGATACATTTTAGCTTTTGATTATGGCATTGTTCTGTTTGAGAACAATCCATTTTGCTACACAGGCATAAGCAAAAAACAAACAAAAATAAGCTCTTAAATATTCATATGTGAAACATACTGGATGCAGGTAAGATCACAGCACAAAACCAATCTAATGAAATGTTGCAGAATTGTAGGATATTAAGACGAACCGGCTTCCTCCACTCTTTCCATGAGGCACTTCTAGGAAAAGGCAAAATTCCCCGTGCCCATTCCACCCAAAATGACATTCGAGAATGATACAGCAAGCAGGGAATGTAGGGAGATCAAAGAGGAAATTGACATACCCCATACGTAATTCCCTTTACCCAAAAAACCAATGGTAAAATTTCTCCCAAAGCATCATTTTAATCTGCTTCTGACTCTGGACTGTGAAAGGCAGCAGGAGAGCTTTCTCTAATGCATAGCCAGAGTAACCACGCTCCCCCCATTTTAAATACTAAAACAGAACAGAAGCGTTTGGGCTTCAAAGCACCAAGAAAGGAAATGAGTAAAAAGGAACAAGCACAAACAGGGCAATTCAGAATGCCAGACACAAAATTTCAGGCCATTAATACCATTAAGCACAGATGTTTAAAATGTGTGTGTGCATGTGTGTGAGTGTGTGTGTGTGTATTTCCAGTGTTTGCTTTTTGCACATTTCAGAGTGAAAGGAGGTCTTTTTAAAAACCAGACAATTAAGGCGCAGTTCAAATTATGAATTATGAAGTCAGAAACTGGAGAAGTTTTACACATTCTAAACCCCTAGCAAATTGGTGCTTTTCCCCATTAACAGCTACAGGAAAAACACATGCATAATGAATCATACAAGAATGCTGCATCACTTGGAGAGAGAGAAATGACAAACCCAAACCGTGAAACTGTAAACGTTAATGGAGCCATTCTAAAGATATTCCAGTGGCAAGCTTCAGAATTAAACTCTAACATAGTCAAAGCTAAAGATCTGACAAGTGAGGGAAGAAGGCTTTCTTGTAGCAGGTAATTTATTTATACAGTATTTCATCAATAAATATTAAACTCTGAGCACACAATGTTTTATTCAACTATTAAAACTTCCAAGTCCATCCTTTTTGGGGGGTGCTGGGTGCAGGCAATCTAATGTAATAAGAGCATGAGATCGGGTGGGGAAGTAAGAAGTCACCCAATAGCAATTGATTTCCTTTAAATTTTGATCAACTAGAGTAATCTACTAAAAACAATACAAAAACAAAACACATACAGTGGTACCTCGGGTTACATATGCTTCAGGTTACATACGCTTCAGGTTACAGACTCCGCTAACCCAGAAATAGTGCTTCAGGTTAAGAACTTTGCTTCAGGATGAGAACAGAAATCGTGCTCCAGCGGCAGCGGGAGGCCCCATTAGCTAAAGTGGTGCTTCAGGTTAAGAACAGTTTCAGGTTAAGAACGGACCTCCGGAACAAATTAAGTACTTAACCCGAGGTACCACTGTACACACATTAACTTTGACCGTTTGCACCAACAGAGGAAACGTCTCTCCAAATTTTGAAATATACCACTTTCTGGAAAAGTACGAATGAGAAGGGGTTGGGGAATGCAAACAGGTACAAAACTAACTTGCTTATTAAACTCTGAATTTATGTATCACTTTAGGAGCATGGAATGCCTTATGCACAACTCAGCACTTGGGGCAAAAATAGCACCATGAGAAATTCATAACTTTTTTTTAAGGTTATTGGATCAGCTACTTTTGTTTTGGACCAGTGTGATGGGATATCAAGGAAAAGTGTTATTTCTGGATTGTTATTATTATTAAACCTACTCAAAAACACAGTGTTCTGAACATTGTTTGAATATTTATTGAAATAACGTTTGATGAAACAATCACCGCATCAGCCAGTGAAAGCAACTGAACTTGGCGGTACTAAGGAGTACTAATATTTGGTACACGCAATATTCTGTACATTCGCCAGGGCTGAATATTCAGTACTTTCACGAGTACATTCCTTCCCAATGCAGCCCCCAAATGTTGGGCGATCCACTGACCACATTCCATGTAGCACAACAGTCTACACTGATCACACATCCCAAAGAAACTCCTAGCTTTCTTCATTTTTGCTCTACAACTGACTATGAATGTCCAAAGTCCGTTTCAGGGGCCTAATCTGGCCTGTTGGTTGATTTAATCTGGCCCCCAACAACTTTGGCTGGCCCTCATGCACATCCACTTCATCAAATATGGCCCTCTTTGAAAAAAGGCACCCCTGGATGCGATGAGCAAAGACTCTTGGTGGGCAAAACAGAGGAAGACCACCTGGGCAAGGATTGGCTGCCCTCACTGTAGCCCAGCTTGGGTTGTAGAAGACATCTGTACTAGCTCTGTGTACATCCTCAGTGACAAGGTGAATGGGATGATTGAGGTGAGTTTTTCCTTATGTTGGACTGGCCAGTCAACAAGGTGTCTCAAGTCAGATCAGGGGCTCCACTAAAGTTCTGAACTACTCTGTGGACTTGGGTGTGCCCCCAAAATGCAGCACTTTGAAAAGTGACCACTTCCAATTTGCTGGTTTACAAGGGAAGCCAAGTTGATGAGGGAAACAGAGAGAAGGGTGTGAAGAGATGAGGGAGCCCTAAATCCACCAATCCAAAAAGCCCTAAATCCACCAATCTCTCCCTTTTTATCAAAGGGAGGGAAGCAGGGCAAGCAAGCAAGCAAAAAGATAGGTAAAGGTAAAGGGACCCCTGACTATTAGGTCCAGTCGTGACCGATTCTGGAGTTGCAGTGCTCATCTCGCTTTATTGGCCGAGGGAGCCGGTGTACAGCTTCCAGGTCATGTAGCCAGCATGACTAAGCCACTTCTGGGGAACCAGAGCAGCACACGGAAACGCTGTTTACCTTCCCGCCGGAGCAGTGCCTATTTATCTACTTGCACTTTGACGTGCTTTCGAACTGCTAGGTTGGCAGGAGCAGGGACTGAGCAACGGAAGATCACCCCATCGCGGGGATTTGAACCACCGACCTTCTGTTCGGCAAGTCCTAGGCTCTATGGTTTAACCCACAGCACCACCCACGTCCCAAGCAAAATGACAGACTCCTTTAAATTAAAAAAATACCATTCTTTCTTAATATGGAGGAAAGCTACAACATAAACACCAGCAGAAAATGAAAATAAAAACTCTTCCCCTTCTTTTTTTTACCGGTGGGGGTGAGTGTGAAGGAAGTAAGTGCTTTCCAGTTCTTTTACTTTTTCGTTTACTTTGCTGCTGGATCTTTGATTGTGTCTAGCCGTGGGGGGTCCCTCCTGGATTGTTAGCAGGCTCTGCATAATTAGCTGAGCTCTAAGTGGAAAGATACCAGGTGAAACTGAAAGAGTTTGCTGGTTTGTGAGAGAGAGAAAAAGCGGGAGACACAAATTATCTGCAAAGTATCTGTTCAGCTGAGCTACCCCCCTGGAAAGTTGTCAAGTCTCCACCTCTTGTTCACAGGCATATTGCCTTGTTGAAACACTTATCACTATATACATGACTACTTGCCCTTCTTGCCTCTTCTTCCAGCTCCCCCCCCCCCCCGATGCCACTTCTCCAGCCCGCCGCAAGGTCTGAGGGACAGTGGACCAGTCCGTGGCTACAATTTTTTGCCGACCCCTGAGCTAGGCTAAGTAAGATTAGAATGAGCCTCAGTTGCTCTAATAAAAGTTTTCTGCTACCTCTTCAAAATCAAGAATTATACACCACCCCCCAATTGCACCTTTACTTGAACAAGTTAAGAGGAGGGAGTATATTAAAGATACAAAAGCTAAAATGTGCAGGTTCAGCTACAGACAGAAAAGCCATTTAGAATTACAACAGCCAAGTGTTGGTGTTGGCTGGTTGGTTGAACAATTTGCAATAGGGATGAAGCTCCTATGCTATTTGGGGATCAAGAGAAGACAGCTAGCAACTGCACAAGACAGACTGGCCAATCTTCTTCACACCGTGTTGCCACTGCCAGCCAGAAGATACCGAAGGACCTCTACCAACTGACAATACGTGGGGGACATGACGAGGCCTCGCGTCCATGAGGCTGTTTTCTCATCTGAAAACTACCCAGTGAAAAAGCCAGAAACCGTTCTGAAGCACAAGCTTTGTGACTTTGTGCAAGAGAGTGAAGAACG
This sequence comes from Podarcis bocagei, assembly GCF_964188305.1. Taxonomy (NCBI): domain Eukaryota; kingdom Metazoa; phylum Chordata; class Lepidosauria; order Squamata; family Lacertidae; genus Podarcis; species Podarcis bocagei. The sequence goes on from NC_138143.1 coordinate 18,273,635, forward strand.
TAAGGAGGGGTTTCTGGATCAGTCCTCCAAACTAGTCTCATCCATGCATTAATTTCATCCAAGCTGGTGGCCCTTACTTGCTCCTCTGGGAGAAGATGTGCAATGTGTGAGGAAGGTCTGTTCTCTTGCCTGAACTGAATCATCCAATGCTCAGTGGTTCTCTCTAGCGTTCAGAGAGAGGGAGAAAAGATTTCCTTCTGTTTAGGGAAGTTTTTAATGACTGAGGTTTTAATGTATTTAATGTATCTTTTGTTGGAAGCCACCCAGTGGCTGGGGAAACCCAGTCAGATGGGCGGGGTAGAAATAATAAATTATTATTATTATTATTATTATTATTATTATTATTATTATTATTATTATTTCCACTTACTGCTCCACCATGTGTAATTTTAGATACTTCAAGTACACATCCTCTTACCTTTTCTCTAAATATACTCAAATGCCCTAACCCAGGCACCCCCAAACCCAGCCCTCCAGATGTTTTGGGAATACAATTCCCATTATCCCTGACCACTGGTTCTGTTAGCTAGGGATGATGGGAGCTGTAGTCCCAAAACGTCTGGAGGGCTGAGTTTGGGGGTGCCTGCCCTAACCTTTCGTGATCCACCCCCTTGATCATTTGGGTGGCATGATGAAGGAATGCCATTGGAAGCTTTCAAATCAATCCTTCCCACATGCACACCAAAAGCATTGGACTGGCTGCCGCTGCCACGATTGGCAGCTGCTATTCTGGGATGCGCATGATCAGAGCCGTCCTTCCCATAGGGCTTAGTGGTTCGTTGCGCCAGGGCGCCAGCCTCTCAGGGGTGCCCAGCAAGTGGAGGAGCTGTGCGGCTTTGCCAGCGGCCTCCCCTTTCCCAGCATGTCTACCAGCTGCGCCCTGTCAGCTGGCGGGCATGCAGCTAACCTTCCAAGCCTCAGTGGGAGGAGAGCGGTCCCTGCAGAGGCTTAGGGTGGAAGCTGTGCCCCGCCAACTCTATGCCTGGCCGCCACGCAGCTTCCCTCCCAAGCTTCTGCAAGGATTGCTCTCCCGCAGTGGCATGGGGGAAAGTTGCGGCCCCCCCAATGGCTGGCAGCGCAGAGCTTCCCCCCACACACACACACACACTATCTGTGGTAACTTGGGGGCTCTGGGCAGATATTTGCATCCCAACACCACGTCTACTAAAGACAGCCCTGCACACAATTGCCAGCGGACAGATTTTCTCAGCCAGGTAAGAGATTTTTTGCTGGGAAAGGGTCTGTTTGCGATTGGCTGCCACTGTGGCAAGTGGGCGATTGTCAGCTGCCGGGGTTTGTCAGTGTCAATGCTGTGTGTGAGCATTTTTGGCAATTCTCTCTCTCCCCCTCCCCCCAGCTGTAAAACTTTGGGCAATCCTCCGCAGTTCAGACCCCATGCATGTTTATGTGAAAGTAAGATATATATTTTTTGCTTCACTGTGCCTCACTTTAGACTTGCTTACAATGAATTGTGTTTGCCATATTGATGCCCATTCACCTGGGGTGGTGAGATCCTTTTAAAACTCTCTTTCAGGTTGAGACTTGAAGTTTTAAATAAACTATTAAGAAAAAACTAAGGAGCCTGGACCAACGGGAAGTGATCCACTTCTTTGAAAAGTGACTCCCATCCCCGAAACACACCCCTGCTAGACAAAGCCCCAAATCCATACAACACGAAGGCTGAATTGTTAACAAATTCCACACATGCGTATGGAAGTGGACAACTGCCAAGAAAGTCTGGCACATTCACATTTGAATTCCAAAGAAGAAACATCTCAAAAATGAGGGGGATTGGTAAAACAAAAGTTGAAAGGAAGTCAAGAAGCAGATCTCTTCAGAATGCATGGGAATTATTCAAAGTCACAATTACAGCTCGGCTAGAATATAAACTCCAATCTGGAAAGGCACCACCAAACCCAAGAGGACTTCAACGTGATTAACAAAAAGTGTCAAGGAATCTATTACAGGCAAAGGTTTCCTTCAGAAAATGGAAGTTGACTTGTTCAAATGAGGAGAATGAAAAGGAATACAGTTTTGGAGGGCATGCACAAACACAGCCAGGCAGACAACAAGGGATGCAAACACAGTAGTAATAATAATAAAAATAATAATAATCAAGGAGCATATCGCTAAAGACATGCAACCCACAATAAAACATATTTAAATACAACAAACAAGAAACTGGCTAGAGATGCAGTTGGATGAGGATGGAGTCAAATATGAGCTAATAGAATGATGAGGAGATTGTAGACTACTTGCTGAAGATATTGGACAGGTAATAATAATAATAATAATAATAATAATAATAATAATAATAATAATAATAATAATATTTATACCCCGCCCACCTGGCTGGGTTTCCCCAGCCACTCTGGGCAGCTTCCAGCCGAATATTAAAATACAGTGATTCATCAAATATTAAAAGCTTCCCTAAACAGGGCTGCCTTCAGATGTCTTCTAAAAGTCTAATAGTTGTTTATTTCCTTGACATCTGATGGGAGGGCGTTCCACAGGGCGGGCGCCACCACTGAGAAGGCCCTCTGCCTGGTTCCCTGTAACTTTGCTTCTCGCAGGGAGGGAACCACCAGAAGACCCTGGGAGTTGGACCTCAGTGTCTAGGCAATTCACATACCCTTAACTGAACTTCTGTCAGAAAGGGAGTGTGAGGAACAGATGAAATTAGTGGAAACAGGGATTGTTTTAGGCCTTGTTGACAAAAGAGAAATGAACAAGTCCCTGGTTTTAGATGTGTAGTCATGCACAATGCATTTAATTAGGGAATGAAGCCAATGATTTTTTTTTTTAAGGTGAATATTTATCAAACTAAAGAAACTAAAACTGAACTAAACTTTTTTTTTTAAATGAAGAACTAAATTTTACTTATGTAATAACATACTGGCTCCTTTTCGCTTGTCACGAAAGCAGTCCCTTAGCCCCATAGATCTCTCTCTCCATAAAAAGGTGGTGAGTCATGAGACTGACAGGCAAGCAGAAGAAAATGGCTGGAATGGATCTTCTGCTTGATCCACTCCAGATCCCGGCTTTTTCTTCTGCCTGTATCTCTCTCCGTCTGCTTCCTTCCTCTCTTCTGTCTTTGTCTCTCCCATTTCCCTATATGTCAGGACCACTGAGGACGCCGAGTTGCTGCGCCATACTCTCCACACAAACACCGCCATGATCCTTGGTTTTTTGAAATACTAGGGTGTGTCAGGGCGTGCCACTGTAAAGCTTTATTGAGAAACAGTCGTAACAGTGCCATGTTTGCTATTCTCTGTGTTGAGTTTTACACCATTTGTGCTCTATAGAAGACATCCAATCACATTCATCATTTGTAGCAGCTCCCTGGAAAACCAAGGAGCGCTGTGGGATCTGTAAGCAAAAAGACACTCGGGAGCAATTCTGCTGAGCGGTTCTGGCATCTTGCAAATATTCACTGTTTAGAAAGTCAAGTCTATGGAAATCAGATAACAGTTGTTTTCGAACAATCAATAGATTTCTTGGGATACTGTGTTTTCCAGACTTCCTTTGTGCACGCAAACTTCTACAGCAACTCAAGGGTGCCACATCAACTACACATTGTCATGTTATGTGGAAATGCAGCCATATCATTGAAACTTGCACAAGCTCCCACTACTGCATTAAACATCATCACGCAAAAACAACACAATTAGTGTTTCCTCTTTATGTGCCAAACAACTAATACGTAAGGGCCAGCCCGTGAATCATGAATTCGTCCCATAAAGTGACCAGGGAATTCCAAGGGAAACCCTTCACACAAACCCTCAGATCCCATTTCTATAGTCTCATAAAAGAGGCATAAAAATAAAGGTGGCAGCCATCTTCCCCAATTCTTTAGTATTAAGAAGATATGAAGTGTGGAACAGAACAATCTCAAAGCGGCAGACAGAGACCTAGTTTTCCAATGAGCTAGGCAATACAGCCAGATGGGCAAGGTACTACATTATTATTATTATTATTATTATTACATCATCATCATCATTATTATTATTATTCTCACTTATGACTGTCTTATCAGTCAATATATTATACTAATCCAGGATGGTACCTGCTACAGTCACTGACAATAAAGGAGTGAGGCCTACCCAGATCACTTTGGCATTCTAGGTCGGTCATACGCTGCCATTCTGAGCAAATGATCAAGGGGAAAACCCAGAGCTAAAATTTCAGTTGTAACTGCCTGAGACCATGCAGATTGAAATTCACCCTTAAGGACAAGGGGAGCTAGCCGAGTAGGAAAGAATGATAATCTTAGCTAATAGTTGAGTATAGACATCCATACTCTGGCCCCCATAGAGGTACAGAAGTTGGGGTAACGGTTCTGGAAGAGCTGAGCTACTCTGCACACAATATAACGAGACGCAGTGCAAATTTAAGTATCTGAAGACGTGTGCATGCACACGAAAGCTTATACCCAGAACAAACTTAGTTGGTCTCTAAGGTGCTACTGGACATTCTCTTATATACATATATATAAATGTGTGTGTGTGTGTGTGTGTGTGTATACACACACACACACACACACACACACACACACACACATATACACACACACACATATGTATACATATACATATATACATCTACATTACACACACACACACACAAACACATGCACACATGCACATACACACATATATATCTATCTCTCTCTTTCTCTCTCTCTCTATATATATCTATAGATAGATAGATAGATAGATGTAGATATAGATATATATCTCAAATGTAACAGTAACAGATAAAGGGCTTGGAAGTGCCCCAGGGAAACTTGGAGATCAGATTCAGTCTTCCTTGTTTCCAACATTGCCACCAACAGGTTATTTCAGCAAGCGTGAACTGAAGACTACAGTTACAATACAAGACTACAATATGGGGAATTTTCTTTCCAAATATACTTATTTTTGACCACTGTATAACGTGAAGCAAAACATGCAGAAATCCTAGCTGCCTATTTTGTAAATTTTATTTCTGGTAGTTTCTAAACCTGGTCTTTTGGTTTGCAATTGTTACAAATAATGATCCGTTGAGGCCCTAATGTCCGCAGCACAGGATTCTGTTAACAGGCTACAAATTTTGATAGATCTCTCCCTAGAGTTTTCCAATGACCATACTGCAAGTCAGAAATACCTACCTCCGCCCTCGCCGTCTCCCTCAACGTTGGTTGCCCAACAAGAGGCAGAGCAGGAAATTTGCAATTTGCCATGGCAATTCAGAACTGATTTCAGTAGGGGTCTCAAAAGCTACTGAGCTAGTTCAGCCTTTTCCTACCACAGTGGTGGTGCAGGAACTTTGTCAGTCAATGAGCAAGCCCAGCATGCTTTGGTCTGATAAGGGCCTCATCTGCCCCTTCTTCAGACAGAGGAACTGGGGAGGTGGTGGAAGCCAACAGAATGGTACAATCCTTTCCCTTGGCCCTAGAAGAAAGTATTCTCTACGCTCCCCACCTCACTTCAGTGAGGGGCCACTAGTTCTCCACACAGCCTCTTAAACCCAGGCTTATTGTTTTATCCATTGCAGAAACTGACTGGACAGGAGTCCCCTCAAAACTCCTAAGTACAACTTGGCTTGAATTGCAATTCTTGATTTTCAAAAAAAGACGCTCTTACATTATCAAGAGAGCTGGACCATAAAGAAGGCTGATCGCCAAATAATTGATGCTTTTGAATTATGGTGCTGGAGAAGACTATTGAGAATTCCATGGACTGCAAAAAGATCAAACCTATCCATTCTGAAGGAAATCAGCCCTGAGTGCTCACTGGAAGGACAGATCCTGAAGCTAAGGCTCCAACACTTTGGCCACCTCATGAGAAGAGAAGACTCCCCGGAAAACACCCTGATGTTGGGAAAGATGGAGGGCACAAGGAAAAGGGGACGACAGAGGACGAGATGGTTGGACAGTATTCTCGAAGCTACCAACATGAGTTTGACCAAACTGCGGGAGGCAGTGGAAGACAGGAGTGCCTGGCATGCTCTGGTCCATGGGGTCACAAAGAGTCAGAAACAACTAAACAACAAAAACATCAGTATCAATTAAAAGCAGTGAATGTGCAGTTGGGAAGCAGAACCAAGACTTAGCAAGGACCACACACTTTCTATCCCCTTCCATAAATTGCATTAAGCCAAACCACGCCCACCCCATAAAAAAATCACTTAAGTGGCTAACTTTTTATATACTGCCAATTACTCAACCCAACTTTCCAGCTGCAAGCACAATTCGTTTCAAGCACTGGAGAGTCACAACAACTAAGCTTCCTTGCTGCCTTTTTTGGCCCAAAAGCTCAGGAGAGATTCCAAGATCCAAGTGTCAATATGGCAGCCAACTCTGGAACAGGGTGATGAATGGGAACAAAGAGGGGGAAAGATGGAACACAATACTTGGACGCTGCCAAGAGAATAATGCAAATGCAGAACCTTGAGACAAAGTCAGGGTGGGGGCGGGACTTTGTCAAACTATTAGCACATGAACAAACTTCGGTTTCACTGCCAAGGATGACCCATAATGAACTGGAAAACTACAGGATGGATTCAGTGCCTTGAAGTCGATGGACTTTGCTGCACTTGAGAGAGACCTGCAAATCCCTGCCTTCAAGTTATGTACCGTATTTTTCCATGTATAAAAGGCCCCCATGTATAAGACGAACCCTATTATTTGAGCCCAAATTTAAGAAAAAATTAACTGCAACATTCTGTGTATAAGACGATGCCCAATTTTAAACTTAAAAAAAAAACCTGGGGAAAATATAGTCTTATAGACAGAAAAATATGGTATTTCACATGGTCTACTTCTGTGAGCAGAAAACAGCTGGGGCTGTTTAGTACCATGTGGCTTCCTCAACTGGGACTAAAATATTGATTCCTGTTCCTTAAGGTTCACTGGGCATCTGTACCTGTAAACTGTTTGGGCGTTTTCTGATCCTAAATTCCACTTTTATTTAAGACCTTTATTTTACTAACCCAAAAGTGGCACCCCTGGGTTTCTTAAAGGAAAAGTATTTTCAGCTCCGCATTGCTAGCTTTGCGCTCTGCACTGCTTGTGAAGGATCAAGGGATCTAAGGCCAATTTTAAAAGTTTCCCGACGCGTCCACACATGATTCATTTGATCTTTTTCTCAGAACATTTAAGGTGAATTGCAAAGGTCAGCTTCACTTTCTGGTGTTTTCCCGTCACCCTCGCCCCATGACAACAATTAAGTTACAAGCAGGCAGTTTTAAAATCTGCCAAGACTTCATTTTTCTGTAGTGAAAACCAAGAATTGCTAAGAAGATGAACATGCATGTTGCCTTGGCGACAAAATATTGCTCTCCAAAAGCCTTTGCAAACTATTCTTTGATATTAAGCTTTCTATTTCTCACATTACAGATGAGATAAAACACCATGTTCCCCACCACCACCCTTGAAATTCAGAAGTAATGCAATTCAGACTCCTGTTTAAGCAGTAACATGTACGTGTCGGTGCATATGCAAAAACCTAGTGCTTACGTACCTGTTATTTTGTCTCTTACAAGTTTGCAGGATTCTATCTCGCCAATGCTCCCGAACAGACTTTTGAGCTCCTCCTGTGTCATATTCTGTGGAAGATAGTTGACTATTAAATTGGTTTTGCTGTCCTCCGTGTTTCCAGAGTCAACTGGTGATGAGCAGTTGTTGTTTATGGTAGTAGGACCATTGGCTGTGTTATTGCAAGTTGGCCCATTAGACAGTTGTGTTTCCATGGCAGCAATTACCTGCTAAAAACAGAGAAAATGGGAACTGTCAGAATTCATATTTCAGAATCTATTAGCGATTCTAGCCAAGAATTTAAAGCTTTGTCACTATAAAACAGTGCCCAGCTGTCAGGTCTGCAATAATGGTCTTAACAATAAAATGAAATAGTTTTAATTATCTAGCAATAAAATCCATTTAGAAGTTTTTTAAAAAAAGAACAACAAAGGTTCTACTGAAAGATTTTATAAGTTAGGGCTGGGGGGTGGAAATCCCATGAGCTTTAACTGACAGCAAGGGATTAGAAATATTTTCCCCCCTAAGCCAGTGCTGTTATTTCAGTAAATCCTAAGATTTAACTGTGCAAATACAAAATTCAGATGAAGCCCCAGAGTTGTTCAGCTAAGGAAAACACAAACTACAAATTTCAATGGTGATTGCAAAAGCTAAATTAACAATGGCAATCAATGGCAGACTTTACGAAATGCATTACTAGCAGCAATGTACTGTTTTGGTTACTTTTGCAGTATTGAAGAGATTTAGCCGCATTGGTCACAATGCTGGCAAAATACGAATTTCTGTTCCAAAATGTTGCATTTAAGTGGGCATTTGCCTTCTGACATAAGCCCTTTTTTGCCGGTGACTCTAAGATAGGAAAAGGTGTACCCATCAATTATTACGCAAGTATTTTGACATCGCCTGCTCTTCCCAATGTTCCCAGAGATCTTTGTATCTATGCTTCTAGTTAAACTGGACTAACCTCAAATATTGTCCACCAGAAGAACTGGGGTTGCTCATACAAGATATGACTATTCTAAATGTGTGTACTCATTTCAATGTAAGGTTTGCTACTGCTTGGCCATCGTTGGGTACTGCTGACATCTTACAGCTCAGAGATTTCAATCAAATCTGACAAATTTCATCAATTTAAAGAATTTCAATTAATTTTTTCCCAATACAAAACACAAACCCTATTTCAACTTGCACCAGTAAAACTGTTCTCTACCCTAAAGCTCCACAAAGGAACCTCCAGCGTAGAGTCAGCAATTTGCCTTTTGGCAGAACATGCCTTTTTTCTGCCTTTGGGAAGTTCAAGAAGACTTACAATTGTATATTGACAATAATGGGAATAAGCCTGTATTTACATTAATTGCACATATTTTGCGAAGGGATGAGAGGATTATGGATTAACCCAGGAGATAACTGGGTTCCAGGAAAAAAAGAGAAAATCTCTTCAGTGTGTATTTTTAAAGAACCACATCTTCTGGATAAGCAATCCTTTCACTTCAACCAAGATAAACTCTACACAAAAGACTCTAAGCAAAACTAAACTGCCTATCCACAAAATGACCAAGAACACCTTAATAAAGTCACTGTTCAAATATTCCAGCTATACCTGCCAGAAGTTGAATAACTTGGGCCAAAACATTGTTCTTTCTAAAAATAAATATGTTTTTTAAGCATCCGTTGTTTGAAAACAATTTTTAAAAGGCTTCTTCAAACAAACAAAAAAACAACCACCACGGTATCACCATATAGCTGCATATTGTATTTTCATATTCAGACAGCAAGAGTGAAATCCTAGACCATCATTCAAATGAACAGATTCAGGAGTCTGGATTCCTTGGAACAGCTCGATCGTTAGATAATGAGATTTTAATCTGAGGGTTGTGGGTTCGAGCCCCACGTGGGGCAAAAGGTTCCTGAATTGCAGTGGGTTGGACTAGATGACCCTAGTGGTCCCTTTATGATTCTATGTTCTGTAATTATGTCTCAGCTACAAGACCATCTGCGCTGTTCCAAATAAAGCAATGCTATTAAACAGGGCTTTTTTTGCCAGAGCTCACCGCAGCACCTCTCAGGTGAGCGCCATTGGCATTCTAAGAGAACAAGGGAGAAGTTCATGGTGAGATCCATCACTTTTTCTAGAAAAATACATTGCTAATAAATCTGTATTTTAACACATAGTTCCTATCCCACTGAAGGTGTCAGAATAAAAACTTAGCTGTCACCTGATACAGATCAGGCTTTTCAACAGTTCCTGATATAAATATATTTTTTCCTCTCTTTTTCTTTTTTTTACCGGCCAAAGTAATTTGAATGGAATTCTATTAATTTCATCAGTAACCAAAAAAATACACATTAATATTTTTTTCCCCTCCAAAGTTACTGTTATTCAGCATTCAGACCATACCAAATAAAAGCTTTAATGCAAGCTTTGCTCTTTTGAAATCAAATGTTGACTTGGGTGTTCAACTCCAGTATACTATGAGGAAAGTCGGGGGGACGTTATTCGAGGAAGTCACTTGTATATTTTACAAGTTCAGAGGATGCCCTGAGAGTCCCCGTCCCCCAAAACCAGGGATACAGACTGATTCCTGCACCAAAACTTAAAGAGAAGGTGTGGTATATGCAGAGGTATTCCGAATATAATTTGAAGGGTTTGGTATGGCCTCAGCACTACTTTTTAACATGTCAAAAATTATCCTACAGAATTTAATAAAAAAATCCCACAGACCCCAGTCCAAGGCTCTGCTGCCCACGAACCACTTCTAAGCAGAGAAGCCACATCACACAGTCTGACTGCCATGTTAGTTTGGAGTTGCCGGCTGCAATATGGACACAAAAAGTACCGTATGTTAGATTAGCAAAAGATAATGCAACAAATCAGTTTGTACAAATTTACCGTTAATTGTCTTTATTATTCCCAGCACGTCCATGCAGTGTGGCTTAATAGAATTTTCAGGCAATTCCAATCTAATCTTTTTCAAATTCGTTTAATGTGCCGCTGCTGTTGCTTTGCATGAATTAAGACACTTTTTTTAGAAGCTTGGTTTTTTTTAAAAAAAAAAAGGTGGCACAAGCTAGCTTCGTTTGCACCCAAGCCTTAAACCCAGTGCTTCCCCTCCCAAAAAAATTAGGGGTGCTCTCATTTTGACTCAAGAAAACCACCATTTTATAGTTCAAATTGGGAAAAATAAATACAGTAAATTGGACAAAAGTACAAAGATTCATAAAATGTTTAGGGGTATGCGTACCCCTGCGTACCCCCCAGAAAAAGCACTGCTTAAATGTATAATAAATGCATGTGTTGTAGACAAGTGTCTACGATGAGCACATTGGGGCAGGCAGGGAGAGGGAATTAAATGCCTAATGGAGACAGGTAGAATGAGAAAATGTAGCTGAATTGTGTGTCCATGGGCTATTTTATACATATTCCCCTTAATAAAAGCCTTCTAAATTACATATCAGTTGCCGTCTAGCTCTGTTAGAATCCACCCTGTTCATAAATAATATCCTTAGTAGGATATAAGTTGCTTTGTTCAATTTGATGTCGTAATAGCACCCTCATTCAGTGTGTTATTTATTGGGAAGCATTAGTGAGAGCTGAAAAGCATTACAGAGATGGAACAACAGAGCCACTATAAATAAATGGTCTTCAATAATGCGTTGTTCCCAGGCACACAGAGAAATTAAGTTAGGCCCCATGCAAATTGTAAACCTGCCAGGATTCAAAATTTTGCAAAACTAGGCAGTGACAAATATTGCTAATGTGTCATTTACAACAGATTACAGCTTTCTGAACTTGGGTCAGCGCTGGCAGGATAGTCAAGGCTGGACAGAAGGAATTTTTTTAAAGACAGAACCATGAATACACAAAGCTATCTTTGCTAACTCTTCCAAGCTGGATTCATTTGCCAAAATACGACTGTATGCCAATCTGTCCTGTTAAAACATAGATACATGTATGTAAACACAGCATCGGGGGTGGGGGGGTAGAGACTGCCTTTTGGAGCCAATTCATTCTTTGGGACAATTAATTTTTGGCTTTCAATCACACACAGGCCAAACTGAAGAGAGCTTAGCTCAGTCTTGCAAAGAGAGTTCCACAAAAATTCCTAGCTAACGGGAAAGGAGTTACTGAACATCACAGCTTTCGTTAGGTTATTTGTAGCACAACAAGAGCTTGAAATAAAATGTTATCTTCCAATTTACAAAAAAAGAGAAGGGAATCCCACTTTATCACATACACAATGCAAGTGCTACAGACAACCATGTTTGCGGCAGGTTTAAACTTTCATATTGCAGACATTATTTGGTCTAAAGTTCAAAATCGTTAAGATTAAAATGCAGCCGTTGCAAAATTAAGTATATTAATAGTCAACTAGCTCACTGGATTGCTCACAAATCTGCACCACTACGTATATAGCCTCAATTAAGTGGTAAGGCACCTAAGCTGTAGAATTTTCTCTATCCACTGCAAAAAGCACACACTCTGCTATAAAACAGTGAATCCTCCAAGGACAGAATTATCAAGTTACAAGTTGAATATGAATGAGATAAGCTGGGAAAAATTCAACACGAGATGGAACACATACTGAACAGGAATGACATTTATTAGCTGTTCATGTAATACCTTGACAAACCTGATAAAAGCAGTGGTACAGGATACATTTAGTGTCATGTCATTGTACACATTCGCTAGAAGACACATCACACTTCACTATATCATAAAATATAAAAAAATCTCCTACATTCTTCCAAAGGAATAAAAGATATCAGCAGCTTCAGTGGTACTGTGAGCTTTTAATACAATGGTAAGCAAAGACAAAAAGGCTGTGCTCTTTCTGGGCTAAGCCAGAAGATGATGGCTGCTTAGAACTATATCCAGACCTTCAACAGGGGAAGGCAGGCTACACAGCCAGAGTTGGAAACTCAGCTATATAAGCCAGGCGCCAAATGGCTCATTAAACCAGGGTTACGGTTGCCAAAGCAGAATGTCTAGTGGACATTCTGGGACCGGACGGCTCAAAAGTCGAATTTTCCAATACAATGGTTTGGGTTCCTGAAATTCGTTCCGATTGTGCAGGTAAGATATAACAGATGGAATTCTACAGGATGTGTTGCTAGTGTGTGAAAACAGTTGTCAAGATCCAAAGATCTCCATAAGGTGGAGATGTCAAGGTGCCGTCCTGGCACCTGGGCATCTACCTTCACTTGGTGGCAAGTGGCTAATAACCAGGTGCAAAATGCGCCTGGTGATATTGTTGTACACAACCAGTCTTTCCTTTCCCCTGAAGCCCACACCTCAAATAGCAGGAGACCTATCAAATAGCAGGAGGGCAGCAGGAGACCTATCAATTGTTTCCCGCAATATTTGCAATGGCAAGGGTACCAATACAAAATATTTGGCAAAGAAATACGATGTCCTGAAACCGACTACCTCCATCTCTGCGTTCTTGCTACTGTGCTCTGTAATAATATGCAACATGTGAGATAGCGTGTTTTCCTTCATGGAGAGCATGTGTTGCAGTGGGGTCTATCAAGACATCCCACTGTTGCTGGGCGGGTGAAGGTAGTTGGCCACTGCTGCGATTGGGCTCCTCTTGTCACTGGAAGAGAAGTTTATGTTGCCATTTTGTGATTGACAGTCAGAACTCTTAAATTCCCTGCGTGCAGCGTTGAGCTTCCTCTTTTCGCTGCACGCATCAGATCACCTGCCCACGCTCCCTATATTTAGGGTTGTTCGCGTTGACCTTGCTATGCCTGTCATGGGGTCGTCTGCTTTTGGGGAAGGGCCCGATAGGAATTTTGTCCATTTGGCTGATTGGCTGGTGCCATTTGGTTCTGGCCTACTGCGTAGTAAATCGTCACAACTTGTAAGGTTGCGGTTAGGCATTGGTTAAAACTGGTTGGTGAAGGGGTAAGGACTGGCTGTGCCTGCCCCTCCAATGCTGCCGCAGCAGGGAATTCCGCTAAAGGAATCCAGGGGCTTGCCATGCTTTCGTCCGAACCCCTATCAAGGGGCTAGTGCCACGCAAGAGCCCCTGGGAGCATTTGGGAAGAGGCGAGGGCATGGTACCCAGCTCCATCTTTCTCCCCAAAATGTTTTCCCTTTTTGACTTTCGTGGGCGTGCGAATGTCAGTCTGTCCCTGTGCGGGATCAAACAGTTGCAACCAATGCCTAAGCAACCAGTCACATTTTTTCTATTTTAATAAAGTTGTGGCCAAAATTATGCCAAAAACCTTAAACAAAAATTCTGTGTGAATTGGGTTTTATTGGGGTGGCTTGGGGACCTCGACATGCAAATCTTTCTCACTATTAAGACAAGAAAGAGCTCCTTCAAAGGAAACCACTCCTCTACAAATTGCCAAGGAAATTTCCCAGGAATAAGGGGAAGTGGAAACGAAAAACTTCAAGAGAACTATTGTACATACTCTTAATGTGCACAGAAGCAACACGGGCCATTTAAGATTAAAGGGAAATTGTCTCAAGAATAAACTGCAGACTTTGGAAAAATCCCTCTTCTAACATTACAAAAACACCCACTCAATCGGAATGCAAACCAAGCAATTAATGTACAGAGATTTGAGGTTTGTATGGAAGCAGAGAGGACATGGCAGAGACAAGCAAGTCATTGGAAGGAGAACAGCAGACACTCCAAGCACCACTCTGGTCAGCAACTGAAATAAATCGATTTAACAAGAACATTGGAAACTTTTAAGATGTGTTCCAACTCTAGGAACAAGTAATGGTGTGTTCTTGAATCAGCACCACTATTGCTTACACACAGAAAAATGTCCTACCTTGATGTTTAAGAAACAAAGTGAATCGCCTTTTAGCGATAAGAAATCAGCATGTTATGGCAAGCGACGATAAATGCAACATTAGGCCCACGGTAGAAATACACAACACTCACAAGAGGACTGGCAAATCCCACATTCTTCCAGTATTATTTAAGCCAAGGAATGAGCCTATGTTTATCCCCATTTCTGCCAGTGGAAGCCCATGAAGGGGCACTGGGGAAAATAGGGATAAACGTTTTGCTAGGCCCGTGACCAGTTTGGTGCATAATGAAATTTCAGTTTTGTTTCATTTTTACGCAGGTAATGGAGATTGTCTGCACAAATTCAACATGCCCAATGATCCTTAGACTTTAGCTACCTTGACACAAAATTTTAAGTATCAGCTGCACGCAACCTAAACATAAAAACGAAAGTCAAAGTAAAAGTTCTCACAAGGACAGTCAACCTATTTTTAGATTGCTTGCATCTAGCATACCTTTTAACACCCTCACGCCCCCATTTTAAGGACCTGCATATCCATGGGCAGAAACGGAGCAATAATGTAAATTCAAGCTAAGAGTATAAGCTAATTATTTTATTTTATTCTAGTCTGCTCATCAAACACAAACCTTTGCAGTATCACAGAAGCATCGGTTGTCCCATACGGGGATCAAACCTACAACCTTGGCACTATCATCACCATGCTCAAACCAGCTGAGCTATCCAGGCTATTTCACTTTTTACCTGCAACTCAAAAGGATGGCACCAAGTTTAACATGGCCCACAGCCAATGCCCAGCCAGCCGGCAAAACACTGCCCATCCAGAGCTTATTGGCCATTTTGATTCCAGCATTTTGGTGGGGAATCCCCTCTTCCTTGATTCTGCCAGGTGGGAAACTCCCCTAAGTGCTGGCAAGACATGTGGGCTCTAGTTGCTGGGGATGGTGAACAGAGGTGAGGTCCACAACCACTGCCCACCTGCAGTGGCGTAGTGTGGGTTGTCAGCACCCGGGGCAAGGCAAGTAATTTGCACCCCCTAACCCGTGGATTTGCGCCCCCTAACCCTAACCCTCAGATGTTGCGCCTGGTGCGGCCGCCCCCCCTGCACCCCCCACGCTACGCCACTGCCCACCTGGGAAGCCAATCTGATCTAAGCTTTTCCACCACTATTCCTCTTTCTTCATAATCCTAGAAACAGTACGTGGGAGGAAAAAGCCTCTTGAATATCTTGGACTCTCATTGTTTATTGGGTGCCGTCAAACTGCGAAAACACTAAAAAACACTAAAACGCTTCGCAGTGTGCTTCAAGTCCTGGCATTAACCTCTTGAAAAGGCAGAAAGCTACAGCAGAAGCAATGTTCCCCCAGTCACTCTGGGTGGCTCCCAACAGAACATTAAAAACCTGATAAAAGATCAAACATTAAAAACTCCCTTAAACGGGGCTGCCTTCAGGTGTCTTCTAAAAGTCTGGTAGTTCTGGACTTCCGGGTTGGCGCGACCTGGAAATGGCGGATTCCCTCCGAGCTGCGGAGGGAATCGGCTCAACCGAGGACGGGTCTTTGCCGCGCCGGCGACGCGGGGACCCTTAAAAACCGCAGGCGCGGAAGCCTGCGGACTGAAGACTCGGCGGGTGCCTTAAGCGCCCCCCCGATCCATGAAGAGCCTTTTTAAAGGCTGCGGAGAGGATACGGAGGGTGGCGTGGCACTGAGAGTCGATCGCTACCTCGGTGGAGCGAAGCCGCGAGCCATGACCGGAGAGCGCTGACTTTCTTCCTTGAAATTTGGACTGAAAGAAAAACCCGTGAGACGGAATTGGATTCTAAAAATACTATCCTGAATTGGAGACGGGTGTGCTAAAAGGAAGTCCGCACCCCCCCCCTGCAGACCATCTAAGCAACGACATAAGAGCTAAGCTGGAGAGCCTACCCTTGGAGGGGTGAGTTAAAAAGGACACTAACTTCCAAGATTTAGCTAAAGCAAATTTTGAGCTGGAGAGTGGAGCTTTGGAAGCCTTCTTTTTGTTTTAAACAACCCTCCTCCCGGGCCCGGGAGTGTCCTGTTTCTGTGCCTGTGTAAGAGCTGCGGAGTTTGACAGCTGTCAAAGCTGTCAAACGGGCAGTTTAGAGTGGAAAAGTTGCTATTTAAGATCCCTCTGGACTATGATGAGTTACAATTGAACTAAAATTGTTGGAAACAAAGTAACAATAATAAGTTAAAGGATTGTTGGAGAAAAGGCTAATAAGTAACCAGATTCCCCCTAGGGGGAACTTTGTGAAACTACAATGGCTACAATGGCTGTGGATGGAAAGTTACTAGCGGAAATCGAAAGGATGTTTCAACTGGTGGGAATCCTACAAGAGCAGAGTTTGGCAATGAATAAACAACTTTTGACCTTGACTTCTGGAACAGGCAACTCTGCTGTTTGTATTGAGGACTTGAATGAGAAAGAATCCACAGCTGAATGGGAAATGATATCTAAAGAGGCCCAAGAGACTAAACAAGAAAAAGAGAAAGTAAAGCTGTGAAGTAATAACCAAAAGCCGACATTTGTGGAATACAGACAAGGAGATTATTGGAACACATTCACCACAAGTCTGCGAAAGATGCAGAAGATGAAGGAGGAGGCCCCGGGAGTTTATGGAATACAGGAATTTAAAACAAAGAAATATGATTGGGGCCTCCATTCTGACTTTGACTCTGAAGATGCAGGATTTGTGGAAATTTTCCAGCAGTTATTTTCAAATCTCCTTGTGGGAAGAGAATTGATGGTGAAAGAACTTTTTCCAGACTTGACGACTGACACAAAGGACTACCAACAAGACCGGTGGAGAGGGACTGAAAGAGACATGAAAGCCTCGGACGTGAGGAACCCAGGCTAAGAACTGTTATTTTGGATTTGTATTGGGAAGGGACAAAAACCGGGGATGGGAGGGAGGGAAGAAGAGAATCTTAAAAACACTCAAGACCTTTAGGTTTGGTTAATATGACTTTTAACTAAGACAAAATGAGAAATCGATGGAAGAGAACTTGAGTCCAACTTAGGAAAATCTATATTTCTTTATAAAAGAGGTAATAAGATGAATAAGATGGTTAAGAGGAGAAATACCAATTTGCTGACACAATTTTGGGAATTGGGATGCACGAGGGGGGGTGGGGGGAAGTCAGGGAACAGGGTTAGGAAATTAAGATTTTCTGAATTTATACATGTTTTTGTCTTCTGTTATTTTTGTGTGTGTTTTGTCTTTATAAAAGTTGAAAAACCAATAAAAATTTATAAAAAAAATAAAATAAAAGTCTGGTAGTTCTTTATTTCCTTGACATCTGATGGGAGGGCGTTCCACAGGGCAGGTGCCACGACCAAGAAGGCCATCTGCCTGGTTCCCTGTAACTTGGCTTCTCACAGTGAGGGAACCGCCAGATGGCCCTTGGAGCTAGACCTCAGTGTCCAGGCAGAACGATGGGGGTGGAGATGCTCCTTCAAGGTATACTGGGCTGAGGCCATATAGGGCTTTCAAGATCAGCACCAATACTTTGAACTGTGCTCGGAAACGTACTGGGAGCCAATGGAGGTCTTTCAGGCCTGGTGTTATATGGTCTAGGTACAAACTACAGTGTGCAACCTTTTTAAAAAAAAATAGGACTTACAAGGAGCCACATTAACAATAAAGCATCCTCAGTGAGACTTCAGAATGCCTTCCGACCACTGCATAAAGTTCTGTGCCTGAAAAATTTGCATTAAAACATTTGGCTGCTCCATGGGAATACATTCATCTGCATTTCTACAAAGCCCGTCTATATTTCATCAATAGCCCATGTAGGGTTGTTACAACCATTTAAACAAGAGGTACTTTTGTATGGCTGAAATGGGGGGGGGGGAATGTCATCATTTTCTTTTCTTTTTAATTATTTTTTATTAAGGTTCATGAAGTAAAATGCAAAGATTATTGTCTAATGTCTTTTTTTTCCAAACTAAAAGATGAATCCAAAGGCAAAAAAAGAGAAAGAATAAAAAGGGAAAGGGAAAAGAACAAGATAAAGAAAAATGAATATAAAAATAAACAGTAGAGCTGGGCGATAATATTGCTTAATTGTCTGAAACCAATATGGCTTCCAGATTGCGATACCAGTTTCAGACCATTTGAGATGGCACTACATCGCACACCAGCTCTCAAATTCCTTCCCCTAGCATCCCACTATTCCGGAAGATATAGTATTTATGTAAGTAGCTAAACACATGTGATCATAACCTCAGGAAATTATGCCTCAAGACTAAGAAAGAAGGAAAAGCAGAAGATCGAGGTTTGCTTGTTAAGGGGCACGCAAGCGAGAAGTGTGTTGTCTCATGCAACACACTTTTTCACCAAAGGTGTTTCATTTACACCTAAAAATGTGAAGCATGGATGCAAACAGCTGCTGTTTGCAAACACTTGCAATACAGATTTTATTAATATCATAGGCTTATATTCTTTCCATTTATATCCTGTCTTTCCTCCAAGCAGCCTAAGGTGGCATGCGTGGTTTGTTCCCTTTCATTATTCGTTCCGGAGGTCCGTTCTTAAGCCGAGACCGTTCTTAACATGAGGTGTGCTTTCGCTAATGGCGCTTCCCGGTGTGCAACTTCCGCTCGCATCCCAGGGCAAATTTCGCAACAAGGGGCATCTACTTCCGGGTTGGCGGGGCTCGTAATCCTCAGCGTTCGCAAGGAGGATGGTACATAACATGAGGTTCTACTGTATCAATATATCATCCACACCGGTTTGAAGTCCATACTGTGATATTGGTTTCATGATTATTGGCCTGCCAATATTATCGCAAATCATGTATATGGGTGTATGTATGTGTTATGCAAAAGTCAAGATTGGGGGGTGGGACATGAAGCTAGCCAATATATAGAAAGCACCATCCTTATTTCAGACATTGTGATTTATCCATGCATTGCGATGTTTAGTTGGTGGTATATCACAACGTAGAAAACCAGATATCTCCCAGTCCTACACTATACTGGTATATATCCCAACCTTCCAATAAAAAAATCAGTGTGCCTTTCAAAACACCAGAATAACACATTACAGAATACGAATTTTCAGTAAGAAATCTAAAGCAGCTGAAAACAAGATCCATTTCCAATTTGGGTTTTTTAAAATAAAAATAAGAAGTTCAAACTTATCTCTGCTGAAAAGTTTCGTTAACAATACGTATTTCAGCTACTGTTGTGGTTTCGGTTTGGGGTTTACCCTTCTTAAAAACAACTAAAATTTAAAACAAAATGCCTTCACCTTGTTCCAAAACGATAATACAGGTGACCCTCTTTGAAAGCATTTCATAGGCAGCACTCTACCATGAGGAAGGCTCCTCTCTCTGTACCTCAATTGGTACTAGCACCTGAAGAACCACTTCCAACAATGGCCTTACAATACAAGAAGATGATCCTACAAGATGTGACTGACAGCTGAGGCTCAATTTCCTTTCTTTTGCATAATGGATTTTATTAAACCTTCCAAATTATTACATAAATCCAATCATATATATATATCAGTATGTGGCTTTTTTTTGTTATACCTTTTCTTCTTGACTTCACGTCCTTCCTTCCCCGATGTCTTTTTTTTTTAAAAAAAATCCCACTCAATAGCTGCATTAAAAGACATCTGCATTTATTTTCTAAGCCCCTAAAATCCATTCTCTACAATTTGTGTTGCTCCATTCTCAAATCCTGCACGTGATTTCATATAAGTGATAATTCGATAGGTTGCCCACCAATGGGCCTCCATCTTTCTATGAAAATATCATCATGTTGTCCTCTTGGTTTTAAGCAGTCGGTTTCGCCATTTCTGCACAGGCTGAGGTTCAAATTTATTCCAAATATCCAGATGAGCTCACTTAGAACTTCATAGAATAAATACCAGGGAGCAGCTGTCTAGTGCCACCTTCTGGAATCAGATGTAGTAAAGAAACCACTGTGAAACGTGTCCCCAACTTGCAACCCAGAGAGGCTATCTGAAAGAGCACTGTGGCTGTTAGTATCTATAATACAGTGGTCCCTTGGTTCTCAAACGCCTTGGTACTCAAACAACTTGGAACCCAAACAATGCAAACCCGGAAGTAAGTGTTCTGGCTTGGCAACATTTTTCGGAAGCTGAACGTGCTCCGTTTTGAGTGTTACACTTCCGCTTTGAGTGTTACGCTGAGGTCTGTCTGCTTTTGCTATTTATTTTGCGTTTTTGTGGCTCTTTTTGTTTTGTTTCTGTGACCGTGTGGAACCCAGTTCAGCTACTGATGGATTGATTGTGTGACTGAAGTACATCACTTACTGCTTTCATTTTATGGATCAATGGTCTCGTTAAGATAGTAAAATTCATGTTAAATTGCTGTTTTAAGGGTTGTTTTTTAAACGTCTGGAAAGGATTAATCCATTTTGCATTACTTTCTATGGGAAAGCACACTTTGGTTTTGGAACGCTTTGGTTTTGGAATAGACATCCAGAACGGATTAAGTTTGAGAACCAAGGTCCGACTGTATCCACAAAAAGATAAGCAGGGATCTCACTGCCCTGTCCTTTTCTTAGCAAAGGCCATTTGTCAGAACAACCAGGGCTATTTTGGTACCAAAGCTGGACCTAAAGTCCACCTGAAATTATGGAGAAGACACCAGGATTAGCAGCTGATCCTTGCCAGGTGCGCACTGAGTGATAAAACACCCAGGTTTACCCATTGTGCAACATACAAAAGAGCAAGAGAATTCTCACTGCAGGAAACAGAAGCTACTTAGAATGCCTTGCATTTTGGGTTGTAGAAACACAGAAAAGCAAGCAACCCTGGGTACCTGATGGTTTAACCTTTTAAAATAATCTTAAAAGCTCTAATTTTACTTACTACAAGTAAGGTAAGGCATGGGTGGCTAACTTGATGTTTCTGAACTCACCCAACATCCCTGAACATTGGCCATCCTAGATGATAATGATGGGAATGGTAGTCTAACAGCATCCAGGGGCCACCAATTTAGTTGCCTTTGATTTAGGGGATGATGCACTATAAAGCATGTCAGCAATGAAAATAATTAGCTAAATGATTCATGCACTGTTAGCCCCATACAGGGCTGCTTTCTTGAATACCCTGCCCACCCCCAGCATCACAAATCTCAAGGAAACACCTGCTAAATACAGAACGTGGCCCATCAGAGATAGGCAAGACTGAGTAGTTAATCTCCAGGGTTGTGGATTCATTCCGACCCAAAGGACGAAATAGTACAACTACTTCAATTCCATGTTGGCTTAAATATGCGAACAAGAAAAGGGATGCGCCAAGTCATGTCTAAATTCTCTGGACCCTGAAAAACGCAGAGACCATGAAAAGCACTGAAAGAGAGCTTGCACCAGTATTACAGGCCCTTTCATCTTCCAAAATATAAATTCTGCTGATTTCAGTGGAACACATTTCCAAATGAACTTTATGGTAAGAGAAATCATAAGCTAATTCTCCAAGTGCTGTAAATTCAGAGTGCTTAGTGACTTAAGTTGCCTGAGGACCACAAAGAAGCGGCTTAACCCCAGATCAAAAGGTTTACTATCGAAAAGTAGAAGGAACTGAATAAACAGAATGTACATGCCCTATATAATTCCACAAAGCGTGTTCTCCATAATAGAGAGCACGTGTTGTGGTAGGGGCCAAAAAGGCCACCCCACTGTTGTTGGGTAAATTGGCCACATGCTGTGATTGGGCAAGGAGTGTTGCTGGGGAGAATGTTATGTTGCTAAAGTGTGGGAGGGGTCAGAGGTCTTAAATACAGGGCTCGCAGCCTGGGGCCTTCTCTTGGGCTGCGTGCACCGGATCACCCGCCCACCCTCCCTGAAAGGGGGGGGTCGTTGTCCTCTGACCTTGCTATGCCTGTCATGGGGTCGTCTGCCTTGGGGCAGGGGCCTGGTAGGAATTTTGTCCATTTGGCTGATTGGTTGTTGCCATTTGGTTTTTGCATACTGCGTAGCAAATCGTCACAACTTGTAAGGTTGGCGGTTAGGCATTGGTTAAAATTGGTTGGTGGGGGGGTAAGTGCCTACCCCTCCAATGGTGGTGCTGAAAGGGAATTCCGTTAAAGGAATCCACAGGTTTGCCATCCCTTTCATCCTAGTCCCTGGCATCGGACTTGGGCTGTGCAAGCCCCAGGGGGCATGAGGGTGAGAGATGGGGGACTGATGTCCAGCTTCATTTCTCCCCAATATGGTTCTCCCTGTCTGGCTTCCGCTGGAATCCGGAAGTCAGTTCTGTCCCTGGGGCAAGGACAGATAGTCGTAACCAATGCCTAAGCAACCACTCACGTGTGTGTATTTAAATAAAGTTGTGGCCAAATTCATGCCAAAAAGCTTAAACAAAAATTGATGTGTGAAGTGTGAGTTATTGGGGTGGCCTGGGGGACCTCAACGCGCAACAGAAAGTTGACTACACAAAGAGCCTATTGGGTTTGTAACAGCCACTTATCTGCTCACCTGGGGCTAGGGCAAAAGGGTCTCAAGAAAGCAGGTATTGAGCCACCAACCTCCCCATGTTACAGGTTTCCAGTGCAAACCCACCTCTTTTAAAGACCGGCATGTGAATGAGTCAGCTTTAACTGCTCGTGCATGGATTATAAGAGGCACTACGGTCTAATTGCAGCCTCTTACTACTTTGTTCAAGCCATGTCTCCTGAATCTTCGCTTCACGGTTAACTGCAATGGTAGAAGTCCACTAGATTGTTCCATCTTGAAAATTGGAAATCCCAAGAAATACCAACAGTGGAAGATTGGCAGATGAAGATGTTGGACTTTTTGGATCTGGCCGACCTTACTGGAAGAATCCAGTATATCAGAAATATCAAGAAGCTTGGAAGAAATTTAAGGAATATCTAGCTAAATATTATAATATTATATAAGTGGAAATACTTGCAAGTATTAAATTGGATTAGGATTAAAATATGTTGAATTGTATAATATTATGGATTGAGATCATGAGGAAAAGAAAGGAAGTTAGTAATTCGAACTAGTTAATGATATTAGATAATGAATATTGGGAAATTGCTAAAATGAGACCTAATGAAAATCAGTTAGGAAGGATTTGAGAAAGTCACTTAACAATGGAAATTAGCTTGGGTTTTGATTGGAAGAAATTTTCTATGTTTTTTATATGTTTTGGTTTTTTGTGTTATGTTGTATTTGTTAAAAACTTGGAAAAATAATTTGAAAATTTGAAAAATTTTGATTGTTCCATCTTGGATCAAAGTCCTGGAAGATCTGCTTAAGGACCCCTGGACGGTTAAGTCCGGTCAAAGGCGACTATGGGGTTGTGGCGCTCATCTCGCTTTCAGGCCGAGGGAGCCGGCGTTTATTTAAATCAGATTTTGAAAATAAAATGCTTCTGGAGGAGAAATCTTTCTAAAGATAGTTTTCTACTTAAGTTACATTATAGTCCAAAGGTTTTTCATCAGGAAATAAGGATTTGCTTTAAGTTTTTCATATGTGCTAAAACTCAGTCTAAGGTTTTGTTTTCTTTAAAAAAAATTAAAAAATCGTTTAACCACATGAGTTAATGAACATGGATACATATACTATAATGTTATTGTTTCAGTTAAATAAATGGTTTAAATTGTTATTAAGGAAATGATTATTTTTCTCCTTCCAATAAAGTACAGCAGAAAAGTTGTCCAAATACAAACAATAATTTCATAATTACCTGTCTTTGTATTTCTAACAGTATAACCAAATCAGTAATTTTTGATATAACTGTGAAAACTACTCTGAACATTTATTATTCCAAAAATGAAATCTTCATCTGGTTGCAAATATTAAGATTACACCAGCAAGAATGAGACTTTCTGCAAAAAGTAATATAAATTGATTTGATTTAAATGAAATACACCCTGGCTAGAACCCACACAAAGATGCCAGACGAACACACGTCCTGTTTTGGGGGGGGGGGGGGTTTGCATGTCGAGGATCCCACAGCCACCCTCAAATAAAGACAGAATTCACACAGAATTTTTTTTAAAAGGTTTTTGGCATAATTTTTGGCCACAACTTTATTGATCACAGCATGTGAGTGGTTGCTTAGGCATTGGTTCGCGACTATCTGTTCCAGCCTAAAGGTAGGAACAGAACTGACATCTGCAAGCCTGTGAAAGTCAGTAAGGGAAAATATTTTGGGGGAGAGCATAGAGCTGGGAACCATGCCCTCACCTCTCCCCAAATGCTCCCAGGGGCTCTTGCGTAGCCCTAGCCCCTTGACAGGGGTTCAGACAAGAGCATGGCGAGCCCCTGGATTCCTTTAACGGAATTCCCTTGCAGCAGTAGCATTGGAGGGGCAGGCACAGCCCACCATGCCCCCTCCACCAACCAAATTTAACCAATGCCTAACCGCAACCTTACAAGTTGTGACGATTTGCTACGCAGTAGGCAAAAACCAAATGGCACCGGCCAATCAGACAAATGGCAAAATTCCTACCAGGCCCCTGCCCCAAAAGCAGACGACCCCATGACAGGCATAGCAAGGTCAACGTGAACAGCCCTGAATATAGGTAGGGTGGGCGGGTGATCCGATGCGCGCAGTGAAAAGAGGCAGCTCCATGCTGCGCACAGGAAATAAATAGCCCCTCGGCTGTCAATCATAAATTGCAACATCAAATTCTTCCCAACGACCAAGTGGTGCCCATTCGTGGCCATCCAAACTAACCTGCCCGGCAACAGAGGGATGTTTTGTTTGCTCCCACCGCAACACGTGCTCTCCATGAAGGAGAACACACTCTGTAGCTCTTGTTTTTCAGTTCAGTTCAGGTTTCTGATTCTCGTTTACAAACCATTATTACAAACCAATTACAAACCCTCGTTTGTCAATTCAGACAGCGTGGGGTATGATTTCTGTGACTGAATCTGAATTGAGCCTGGTTAGGTTTAATAGATGATTGAACAAATATTGCAGATGCAACTTTTATAGGTAGGGTGGGCGGGTGATCCAATGTGCACAGCGAAAAGAGGAAGCTCAATGCTGCGCACAGGGAATAAACAGCCCCTCAACAGTCACTCATAAAATTGCTACACCAAATTCTCCCCAACGACTGAGAGGTGCCCAGTCAGATTTGTGGCTATTTATACTAACCCACCCAGCAAAAGAGGGGTGTCTTGGTTGCCCCAACTGCAACACGTGCTCTCCATGATGGAGAATACGCTTTCTCAGAACAGCTTTTTTCTTCTCATGGGTTTAAGCGGCAAACCGAGCCTTCCGGAAACTTGTCCTGCGCCCCAAGTTGACTGGGATTCAATTGAGATGGTCAGACATATTTAGCAAACAAAACTGATCTTAATCTGCATATGGTATAAATCTCTCAAGTGCTTTTCTAATACCCAAAAGCACACACACCGAAATGGCCGATTAGGTAACATGTCAAGAAGTGTACAGTGTGTTTTAGTGTCATAGTCCAACTAATGTTAATCTTTAGAAGTTATCTTTAATAGCATGCTTGTAATATAAACATGAGAAATTCAACAGCATGCTTCTTTGTGTTTTAGGATAGAAGTCACTTAATTTTTTATGTTAGGTTGTTGTTGTTTTTACTTCATGCTATGCATTGATATATTTTCCTGCATGGAAGGTTCGCAGGAATACGCCCTAAAAAATAAATAAAAAAATAAAATGTTTTGAAATGCTGGTTTACTGATGTATTTAAAGGTTGTGAAAATCAGCCAACTTGCAAAATTCTTTAGGTACCCTGCCTTGAATTACTTGTTCCACATGCATATATATTATGCATGTTAACCAAAAATTCCAGAAAGGAAGGAAGAATAAAAGTCTAAAACTAACCAATTAACGGGGGGGGGGGGGGGTTGGAGCCCATTGGATTTTTCTCTGAAAAAAAATGGTCAAAGCCAACATGACTGGTGTGAGTGGAATAACTCTGGTAAACAGATATTTGGATGTTAGGAAGAGAGAGAAAAAGTAAAGACAAACTGGATATGGTTTATTTTTGAAGATTTCAGGCAGTACACTGAATTAAGCAGCAGCAGCACATGGAGAGGAACTTTTAAATTTTACACAACCCTCCACAAGGGGGACGGAAAGGCTTTCTTCAACTCCAATTCCAAAAGAAACCCCCCCCCCCAAAAAAAACCCCAGCTAAGTTAAGGCAAATTGTAAAAAGAGCAATTGAGCCAGTCAGCCACCTTATTATTATTTTCTTGGGGGGGGGCAGATATCAAGTCTGTTCTTCCTGTCAGATTTGCCACTGGTTGCCTATCTATTTAAATAACAAACCTCTTATTTTGCATCCCGCTTTCTCCAAAAAATAGTTTAACCAGCGTATAATACATCCAAAACACACACAAATCCCAATGAATGGTTGTAACTGCAACATCAGCAAGCTGCATTTGCCTCCAAAGCCACCAGAAATCATTTCCAAAAGGAGCTGCAGGACAACACTGTGTCAGGACAAGGTTGCTGGGTTGATCAGTGTTGCCCTGGATATGAGAAGATGGGCTAGCCATCCTCAAATATCTGAAGGGCTGTCACATGGAGGATGGCACAAGCTTGTTTTCTCCTGCTCTGGAGGTTAGGATGCGAAGAACCAGTGGATTCAGGTCACCGAGAAAGGAGATCCCAACTAAACGTCTGGAAGAACTTTCTGACAGTTCAGAGCTGTTTGCCGGTGGAACAGATTCTTGGTGGTTTCTAAGCAGAGGTTGGGTGGTTGTCCACCATGGATGCTTTAATGTAAATTCCTGCGTTGCAGGAGGTTGGACTACAAATGACTTGTGATCCCTGTGGTCTAAACCACTGAGCCTCTTGGGCTTGCTGATTGGAAGGTTGGAGGTTTGAATCCCTGTGACGGGGTGAGCTCCCATTGCTCTGTCCCAGCTCCTGCCAACCTAGCAGCTCAAAAGCATACCAGTGCAAGTAGATAAATGTGGACCACAGCAGAGGGAAGGTAAACGGCATGTCCATGCGCTCTGGTCTCCGTCCAGTTGCGCCAGAAGCGGTTTAGTCCTGCTGGCCACATAACCCGAAAAACTGTCTGTGGACAAATGCCGGTTCCCTCGGCCTGAAAGCGAGATGAGCACCACAACCCCATAGTCGTCTTTGACTGGACTTAACTATCCCTTTACCTTTCCCCCTTTAATACTATGATTCTATTCCTCTTCTCCCTCTACTTCAAACAGATGCTGCTTTGACCTTGTACATGGGATGCACCCCTCGTAACTAGGAACAGCTGAAGTGTGGGCACAAACTGCAATATGCAGGCATCCAGCTGTGAATGTCTTGTTAAGATTTAGATTCCCCCACACTGAGTCAGCCTGGAAAGTAATAGGGGGTCTAGTGCAACGGCCACGTTACAGGTGAAATAGGTTACTGCTGCTGCATTCTGCAACCATCAGTTTCAAATGAAGCACTGATGGTCAATGTACAACACTGTACTGGAAGAAGCAAAGATCACCAGCGTTGAAGCATTGATTCTTCAACATCAACTTCGTTGGGCTGGTCATGTTGTGCAGATGCCTGCTGACCATCTTCCAAAGCAACTACTCTATTCCGAACTTAAAAATGGAAAGCGTAATGTTGGTGGTCAACAAAAGAGGTTTAAAGACTGTCTCAAGGCAAATCTAAAAAATGTAGTATAAACACCAACAATTGGGAAACACTGGCCTGCGAGTGCTCCAATTGGAGAACAGCCTTTACCAAAGGTGTCCTGAGCTTCCAAGACGCTCACACTCAGGATGAAAGGGAGAAATGTGCTAAGAGGAAGGCATGCTTGGCAAATCCACACTGTGATCAACTCCCACCCAGAAACCAATGTCCCCACTGTGGAAGGACATGGGGATCCAGAATTGGCCTCCACAGTCACTTACGGACTCAATGTTAAAACCTTGTTTATGCAAGACAATCTTACTCGCCTCTGAGTGATCTCCGAAGGAGGAGGAGGAGGAGGAGGAGAAGAAGAAGAAGAAATCTGATGGCTAATGTACAACTGCTATAAGTGCATGGAAAGCCATATAAAGGTACCTGCTTTACACTAGGGCTTATCTGGCAAAGAAAGTATTAAATGCAAGGAACTTCCTAGTCGCAGCTACATCCAACACTTGCGTTTCCACTCAAACAACAAACTTCCCCTTCCTTCCCACTGAAACTCACAAACCCATGTTAGCCAATGGTTTCAACTCTTGAATAGTGCTAGCATTGAATGCCACCGTGTTTTCCTTCTACACTCATTTCCATAGAAAGAAGTGCAAAAAAAGAAGAAGTGAGAGTCAAGGCTCAATGAATACTACATGAAATTTAATGCGTTTTGTTTTCTGAACAATCACTATCAATTTCTGCTTTTGTATTTGTCGTCATAGTTATAGACTTCTTAAAGCACGCCTCTCTACACTTTCACGCGCCATAGTCAGACATGTTCCGCCCAAAGGGGTGTTTTTCTTCTACATCCCATCCCTGCCGCTGCCCAGGCCCTCACATCTCTATATGTGCTCAGTCATGAAAACTGCTTTTTCCATTTAAAAAATGGCACGCTGCAGCTACCTTAATATCAGGGATCAGGTCAGCAATAAAACACCCAACATCAATGAAGTGAACTCTTTATTCCAGGAAACCAAGATAGCTCAGACCTAGTGCTCACAGAAATCTTCTCAGGGGATTTTGCCCCAGTGAGGCAGTTACGAGGAATGATGGTCCCCACCTTCCCACCACTCTGAGTCTTCCCCCAGGGTACTTTCCCAGCAACTTGAGGTGCCTTCTCTTGCCTTCCTTTGCTCTACTCTCTTCATACCTCATCTTGTTCTGGGAGACCAGAGAGGAGGGGAGCTGGTTGCAGTAGGAGGGGGAGACTTCCCAGCTTCTTCTGCATCCTGGCTCATCTGTGCCTCTTGACCCCTCCTCCTCCTCTATTCTGCACTGCTCTCTGCCCCAGCCTCTTCCTGCTCACTAAACCCTGTTCTCCCCTTCAGCTTCCAACACCTCCTCCTTCCAGTCTGCTCCCTCTTCGCCCTCGTCATCATCCCACCACCAAACCCTTGCCTCCGAGACCTCTTCCCTTGGGGGTTCCCCAGCTGATGCCCCCCCCCAACATCCAGCCTGTTAAGTTGTGGGTGAACATATCAGATGACACAGCAATTCTTCAAACAGCCCTTGTTTATTCACAGGCCAGAACAGAACTGAAGGGTTCAGCCAGCCTGCTTATATAGAGCTCCACTAGGACGTAACAGTAACCATTTTCTGTAACTATCCAATCACTGAACGTCACTTTCGATCCCTTATTTGCATAGGTGGACCTGAACTATCTACAGTATCCCCCTGCTGGCCCAGGGTGAGAACTTCAGTACATAACACAGCTGGTCCATGACACTCAAACAGATCCGATACTCAGGTTAGAAACAGGTCAATGGAAGTTGTCTCATGTGTTAATGCATTGCACTGTTCCATCACATGCTCAGGCATCAGTCCCTGTAACGCAGCCCTGTATCAGGAAGTTTATATATGTTTGATGTTTTATTACGTTTTTATATTTTGCTGGAAGCCACCCAGAGTGGCTGGGGAAACCCAGCCAGATGGGTAGGGTGTTGTTATTAATTATTATTATTAGTCTGAGCAGGTCGTTGTGCCAGAAAATCGGACTGAAGGAACAGAAGAATTGACAATTTGCTCAGAAACAGACCAAGATACTCTCACTCTATCCTAGCTAACGCTGACTAGGCAGTATGGGCAAGAGTCACACTTAATTCCTTCGTGCGACCTTTCTCCAGTTTTCATAAGTACTAGGCACTTGTGCCTTTACCCTTCAGCCACAAGGATTCTCTTTCGTTACAGTCACACATTCACAAGGTAAAAAGGTAAAGTTAAAGGACCCCTGGATAGTTAAATCCAGTCAAAGGTGACTATGGGGTTGCGGTGCTCATCTCGCTTTCAGGCCAAGGGAGCTGGCATTTGTCCACAGACAGCTTTCCAGGTGATGTGGCCAGCAGGACTAAACAGTTTCTGGCTCAGTGGGACACCATGACAGAAACCAGAGCGCACGGAAACACCGTTTACCTTCCCGCCGCAGTGATACCTATTTATCTACTTGCACTGGCGTGCTTTCAAACTGCTAGGTTGGCAGGAGCTGGGACAGAGCAATGGGAGCTCACCCCGTTGTGGGGATTCGAACCGCCGACCTTCTGATCGGCAAGCCGAAGTGGCTCAGTGGTTTAGACCACAGCGCCACCCGCGTCCCTACATTCACAAGGTAAGTACCCAACAAACGTAACAAAACGGCCCCACTTTCCCTAAATCCATTTGACAACTCAATCAAAAAGCTTGCTATTCTAGGATTCTGAAAGCATCCCTTCCCGAAACACCTATAAAAGCATTTTACGAAATGTGCCCCGTATACTTAAGCTTGCATTCATACTCCATTTTGTCATCCATTATTACCTTCAGAAAACAGAACGCTTACATCACTGCCACAATTCTCAAGAGCCCATCTCTCGGTTCTGCTCAGTGCAAGCTCCCAAAGTTACCAAACTGAAAAGAGTTTGGGGGGAAACTGAAGATGCTGTAATATTTATCAAATTTAAACCGCCTAACACTTCAAGGAACTCCAGATCCATTATGAATACCTTAACAGCGCACACGACTTTGTGGTATGTTTGTGAATAGAAATTGTTTTCCCCCAAAATAATAAATACACGCATTGTGCAAGCTTCTGCAACTGTACATGTCTTTGCCAAACAAGAAAAGAGCACAGAAACAAGACAACACTGATAACACGATAACAAAGATGTTAGATTTGGGCTTAGAGCTACCATACAAGCCTTAGTACTTAGTACTTAGTACATGGAAGAAAGCTAATGGGTGTTTTGTTTGTTTTTTTAAGATGGGGAAAACACATACCTTTTGAATCTTGAATCTAAGAATAGTGGCAGGTGTGTGTTTGCTCTTTAAGGCGTTTTAGCATTTTTAAAACACTCTTTCACTCATTCTGAAATTACACCTTGCAGAAGAATGTTAGTTTTTATGGTGGGAAGAACAGAGAAGATATCTGGCAAGAAGAAAAGATTTTTATGTGCACGGGACTTTTTCTGTGTGCATTCTAGGGCTTTCTCATCTCCCAACAAATTATAGTGTCAAGTACAATTTCTGCATTTCAAATAAAAGGACACAACTAATTCTATGTTGCGTAGTATGTTTCAGCCCCTTGATATCTGCTGATCATAATATGCTGCTAGCAACTGCTAGAATAAATTCTTCTTTAACTTGAATTTTACATTCTGCTGAGCTTTCTCACCTGCCTCAGATTTTCAACAACTGTAAAGAATCTAATAAAAAGTCTGGTAACCCACACAATCTATCGACAAATTAGCATGTGAAGTAGAGATGCTTTTATCTAAATGGAACCCCCGGCCAATAATGCGGCTGTTGCATTTGGGACTAACTGAAGTTTCCGGGTCGTCTTCAAGGACAGCCCCACGTAGAGTGCACTGCAATAATCCAATCTGGAAGTTACCAGAGCATGGAGTACAGGGGCCAGCTCACCTCTGTCCAAAATAGGTCATACAGTACCTGGCGATCCATCTAGAGTTGGAAAAAAAGAAACTCCTAGCCACCAATAATAATAATAGTAGTAGTAATAATTTATTATTTATATCCCACCCATCTGGCTGAGTTTCCCCAGCCACTCTGGGCGGCTCCCAATCGAGCGTTAAAAACAATACAGCATTAAATATTAAAAACTTCCCTAAACAGGGCTGCCTTCAGATGTCTCTTAAAAATAGGATAGCTGCTTATTTCCTTGACATCTGATGGGAGGGCGTTCCACAGGGCGGGCGCCACTACTGAGAAGGCCCTCTGTCTGGTTCCCTGTAACCTCACTTCTCGCAATGAGGGAACCGCCAGAAGGCCCTCTGCACTAGATCTCAGTGTCCAGGCTGAACCAAGACTCCTGAGCCTCCAGTGACCACGTTGAATCCAGGAGAACCCTAACGAGTTGTGAACCCAACAGGATGAGTGCAACCCAATCCAGGGCAGGCAATCCCCCCAGCTCCTGGACGCTGGAGCTGGGAAATATCTGGGTTTTCAACATCACAATATGTCACCAGCTAAACACTGGTATACTGATATATCACAACGTCTGAAATAAGGATGGAGCAATGTAGAGACATTGGCTGGCTTCACGGTTTTCCCCACACTGTGATTTTTGCAAAGCACACACAACACACACCATGTTTCACGATAATATTGCCAGGTCAAAATTTTTGAAACCAGTATCACGATACAGACTTCAAACCGATTTTGGACGATGCATTAATATATCACCCAACCCTACTGGACATGAGAACCTGGGGCACATTACACCTCTGACATTTCAGGGTTCAGCTTCAGTTTATTGGCCTGCATCCAGCCCACCAGTACATCCTGAGATGCTAGGTTCTCCCTCCAATTGCAACAGGAAACATAAAAAGGAAATTTGACTTGTAATTATTGCCCGAGTGACCCGTATTTTTCCTATTATCAGACAATGTAATTTTATGGGAAACTAAATTATAAATACATGTTGTGTTCTTAAAGTAACAAAGTGATTTTCTCTGCTTAACAAAAATGAGGCTATTGCATAGTTTAATTTTCTCCAAAATGTCTCTTAAGCAAAAAAAAAAAAAATTTCCATGGCTTCAGAATTTCCAGGAATTTTAACATCTGTAAAAGAGACTGAAGGACAGAACTGTACCCAAAGCAGAGAGGTGTGTTTTAGCAGGTAGCTATGCCTCAATATACAATACAATACATGCAACTTTATTTCTATGTATCATCGGCATATCGATGGCCTCACATTCTCAATCTTCTGATGAACTCTCCCAGCAGCTTCATTCATATATATATAGGCACATGGGACACAGGATGGAATC
This sequence comes from Podarcis bocagei, assembly GCF_964188305.1. Taxonomy (NCBI): domain Eukaryota; kingdom Metazoa; phylum Chordata; class Lepidosauria; order Squamata; family Lacertidae; genus Podarcis; species Podarcis bocagei. The sequence goes on from NC_138143.1 coordinate 18,306,802, forward strand.
CTGGGAAACCCCACTACACAATTTCCATGAGACCAAGCAAATGTCTGCTAGGAGCAGAACAAGCACCATCACTGTATTTCCAATTCTCATCCCACAAAGCCTCTCCCCGGAGGATACCATGGTCAACGGTATCAAAAGTCGTTGACAAATCAACGAGACGCAACCAAGGACACACTCCTCCTGTCTTTCTCCAGACCACCTGAGTGATCAAAGGTCATTTCAGTGCCAAAGCTAGGCCTGAAGCCGGACTGAAGCGGACTGAGAGAATCTCATTCTTCCGAGAACATCTGAAGTTGCATGGCTGTGTTATCACTCTATCCTGAAATAAGGATATCCATTCTGTAAGCAACGTACTCAATGTTTAGCTTTGCAATCGCTTTTATGTAACGGTCCAGCACTGTCTTCTATTATATTGTGTTTGCTGATATACATTTATTTTCATTTATATATTAAGTATTTATGTACAAATACACATGTGCATATACAGTGGTACCTCGGTTTAAGAACAGCCCTGTTTACGAACTACAGATTCATTTTACAAACTCCACAAAACCGAAAGTAGTGTCCCGGTTTGCAAACTTTACCTCGGTCTAAGAACGGAATCCAAACGGTGGAAGGGCACGAGCGGTGGAAGGCCTCATTAGGGAAAGCGCGCCTCGGTTTAAGAATGTTTCAGCTTAAGAACGGACTTCCGGAACGGATTAAGTTCGTAAACCGAGGTACCACTGCATGTGTTATTCTGTGTTATTCTGGTGGCTATTCTCAGGAGACCCCGATTAAAACTTGGGCAGGGGGTGCTGAATGCCAGAGCATGAGTCAAAGATGAAACAGCTGCACCCACTCTGTGTAGGTGCTTCAAGCCACGGGAGTCGTAATTTAATAGTGCTGCCCTAGTTTGCATCAGTAGAAGCTCTGGGAATTGCTAGTCTAACTCTTTAAAAGGAGACAAAGTGCACAGAACTGGTTTTTTCCCCAATGCACTAGGATCATCACCTACTTGAAGCCTTGTGGCGCACTTTGCCAGCAATGCTAACCAAAAGCTGTAGACCCCTGCAAAGGCAGTATGATGCCAAGTCAATAATTGGAATTACCAATTTCTACTTCTCAATTTCTACTCAATTTCTTCTTCTCAATTTCTACTCCTCTCCACACTCTGGCAACTTGGTTGTTGAGTATCCAATTGGCTGCAGATAGTTGGAGAAACCCCGAGTCCCTTCAGCCAGTGGTCTCAAATTCTTCCCCATTATTGACTTGAATAATGTAGAACAGAAAAGGTCAACAGGAAGATGGGGGGTTCTCCAGGCTTTGGAGCTGGGAGGGAAAAGAGGATGAGCACACAACTGCCTAGACATTCTCTGCCCACCCCTGTAGCTCAAAATTGGTAGAATGGCCACTCACTGAGGGGAGGAAACTTGCCCTGTTGAGGGGAATTTTTGATGGCCATCCATTGGTATCCTTACTGCAGTATCAAAACTGACAGCAACGCAAGTCATCTAGCCAAGCTGCATGTTAGGTTAAGAGTGTGTGTCTTAAGTTTCCATCTATTTACTTTTTAAAAACTGCTTGGGGGAAGAGAGCAAAATGAATCAGACTCACTTTGTGCATTGGAGAGGGCTTAAAATCCCACCAAGCTGCTATATGTACCAATGTATGGTTTTCCCAGTAGTGATGTATGGAAGCGAGAGCTGGACCATAAAGAAGGCTGATCGACGAAGAATGGATGCTTTTGAATTATGGTGTTGGAGGAGACTCTGGAGAGTCCCATGGACTGCAAGAAGATCAAACCTATCCATTCTGAAGGAAATCAGCCCTGAGTGCTCACTGGAAGGACAGAAGCTGAAGCTGAGGCTCCAATACTTTGGCCACCTCATGAGAAGAGAAGACTCCCTGGATGTTGGGAAAGATGGAGGGCACAAGGAGACGGGGACGACAGAGGATGAGATGGTTGGATAGTGTTCTTGAAGCTGCTAACATGAGTTTGACCAGTAGAAGACAGGACTGCCTGGCGTGCTCTGGTCCATAGGGTCACGAAGAGTTGGACATGACTAAACAACAACACAAATAAGAGTAGGCCTACTGAAATTAATAAATAATAATAATAAATTATTTCTACCCCGCCCATCTGGCTGGGTTTCCCCAGCCACTCTGGGCGGCTCCAACAGAATATTAACAGCACAATAAAACATCAAACATTAAAAACTTCCCTGAACAGGGCTGCCTCCAGATGTCTTCAAAAAGTCAGATAGTTGTTTATTTCCTTGCCATCTGATGGGAAGGCATTCCACAGGGTGGGCGCCACCACAGAGAAGGCCCTCGGTAGGGAACATTTATTCCTCAGAAATGAATTTAGTATAATACAGTGCAAGGGTTTTTTTCAGCCGGAACTCAGTTCCGGCACCTCTCAGGTGAGAGCCATTGCCATTAGAAGTGAACCACGGAGGTGTTCACTGTGGTTTCCAATACCTCTTTTTCGACAGAGAAATAGCACTAGTTGAATGACAGCCATCAGCATTTCCCCTCCCAGGCAGCTTCATGAGTACTTCATGAGTACTTCCTCAGTACTGCAGGGGGAAAGGGGAACAAACCCATTTTGTTCTTTTACCTCCCCACCCCCGCTTCAAAATTGAATATTTAAAACAGAAGCTCTGAATAAAGACAACCCTCTGGAGCAGGCTTCCTCAAACTCGGCCCTCCAGCTGTTTTGAGACTACAGTTCCCATCATCCCTGACCACTGGTCCTGCTAGCTAGGGATCATGGGAGTTGTAGGCCAAAAACATCTGGAGGTTGAGGAAGCCTGCTCTGGAGGGTATGCCAGTTGTGCCAGGAAAGGATCTTCGTTCCATAGGCAGCTTCTGTAAAATGAAGACAGTGATGGCTTGCAAAAATCCCCTCTTTACTCCTGAAGCCCACCACACTGTCCTGAGGAATCCTATCCATCCCTTTTTTTTGCGGGGGGCTGCCTTTTCCCTCCAGCCCAAAGAAGCCTCTTCTACACCAAAGACACAACCCACTGAACACCACATGCAGTGACGCTGACAGATTTACTGCTGAAGGAGTGGGAAATAGGTGTGTCTTAAAAGTAATTCAGTTTCAGCATTCAAAATAGAGCTAATTTGGAGCGACAAGCTCCCTTCTACTAAAAAATACAGATTCCCAACTTTAAATAGAAACCGTGCGTGCAGTCAGCTCCCAAGAGTGAAGCACTTAAATCCTTTTATTACGGTTCTGCGAAAGTATTGTTGGTTACAGCTATCAAATCCCCACTGAATATAGCAGGGTCCCAATCCTTCTACTGCGTTGCAGCAGAGGGGCTGCCAGACTTCCTCAGCTATGAAGCCGGTCTGCTATTCCAAGAGTCATGCGCCAGGGTAAGTGTGTGGTCAAGATATCACACACATGCACCACAAATACACACAACTGCCCCTCCCCAAGGACGGAGCCAGGGCTCCTTTCCAGAACTGGGACGAGGGAAGACATTGCCTTTCATGACTACAGTCATACCTCGTTACATTTGCTTCAGGTTACACGTTTTCAGGTTGCATCCCGTGGCTACCCAGAAGCACCAGAAAGGGTTACTTCTGGGTTTTGCCACTCGTGCATGCGCGCAAAATGACATCATGCACATGCGCAGAAGCGGCGAATCACGACCCGCAGAGGCGCGGGTTGCGTTCTACTCATGTTGCAAACGGGGCTCCGGAACGGATCCCGTTCGCAACCAGAGGTACCACTGCATTCTCAAACGAGCAAGAAGGGGGCTTCATCTCCCAATCTCAGGAAGATTAAAAACATATCACAAAAGCAGGTAGAGGGGTTTTATCCCCCCCCACACACACACACCATCTCAGTGCTGAGTTCAGGAGATAATATTGCAGCATCTGGTGAAGGCTGTAGGCCACAGGTTAGCATTACAAAATGCTCTCAACACCGAAGCCCCAATGACAAACTTGTTAATTTGTTGTATGTCATTACTGTGGGATATGGAGCAGTCAAGTACAACATTCCTTGTTTTCCTAGAGTGGACATGCAGGGGAATGTTTGGTCCAGCCAGTCGAAAACTTCCTGTTTCCTCCTGGCTGGGAAATCCTTCCTTTGCATGTGACTATAGATGGGCGTGACCTTACCTGTGCAGGTAACAAAAGGACAAGGCACGCAGCACACACACTCTCCATCGCTGGAGCAGCTTTTTAGCTAGAAATACCCTGTTGGCTTTCAGCCAACAGAGGGCACTGGGATTATTCCCATATGGGATAGACTCACATGCATTTATCTGTAACTAAGTCTGCCTTCAGGGATCCCACTGCAAACTGATGTGAGTGAACTTCTTTTATATACTTTAAACAAGATTGTGGTATGTTTACTCTTTTTAAGAGGGATATAAGGGAACTTACCAGGAACATACAATTCAATACTGAATTTTATGGTAGAGAGAGGCTTACACAAGCCTGCAACCAGCTATCCATTGTGCATTTAAAAGGGGAATGTAAAATTCTGCTAAGTAAAAACTTGCTAGCGCAAGTTAGGAAGGATATTAATATACAATATATCCTTCATAAAGAAGGCTGGTCACCAAAGAATTGATGCTTTTGAATTATGGTGCTGGAGGAGACTCTTGAGAGTCCCGCGGACTGCAAGATGATCAAACCTATCCATTCTGACGGAAATCAGCCCTGAGTGCTCACTGGAAGGACTGATCCTGAAGCTGAGGCTCCAATACTTTGTCCACCTCATGAGAAGAGAAGACTCCCTGGAAAAGACCCTGATGTTGGGAAAGATGGAGGGCACAAGGAGAAGGGGGTGACAGAGGACGAGATGGTTGGACAGTGTTCTCGAAGCTACCAACATGAGTTTGACCAAACTGTGGGAGGCAGTGGAAGACAGGAGTGCCTGGCGTGCTCTGGTCCAGGGGGTCACGAAGAGTCGGACACGACTAAACAACAACAATCCTTCTCCTGCCTCCCTCAACATTCCCACAATTACAATGCAATAAAGAGGTCTCAATGGACTCAGATCAAATGCTCCAAGTGGAACTCCTGCATTCATATCACCCCCTTTCTGGCAGTTCAAAACTATAAGGAGGAAGCAGGTAGCTCTGTTAAGAATGACTGAAGAGACTCTGTTCCTAATGTAAATAGGATATGAATGTGGCAGGGAGGGGGCATATAGCATCATGGAACTGTCAAGCTGGAGGGGCCACGGTGGTCATCTAGTCCAGCCCCCCGCAAAGGAGGAATATTTTGCCCAACGTGGGGCTCAGACCCATGACCCCGAGAATAAGAATCTCATGCTCTACCAACTGCTAAAAACACTCAATATCTTTCAGCTACATGGTTGTAGTACTCATAAGTAGGGATGGGGAAGAAATTAGATTCAGTCTTGAAATAAACTCCTAATTTGGACTTTCTGAAACTATACGCAAGCCAAAACACAGCCAACTTTCAAAATTCACACATCACCAAATTTTGCAAGGTGGTCATCCGGCCATGTACTATGTTAAAAAATGCACACACAAATGCATAATGAAGATAGCATGCAAAAAGGTCCCACTTTCCAAACACAGTGCGTTCCCATTCAGGAAAGTTTATTAGGAGAAAGTTTGCATAACAAGTTAATTGTTTCCATTATTTCCTACAGAAATGTTTCTAATCTGTGATTTGTCCATCGTCTCTCCTTTCCCTCCATGGTTTCTGCCTGTCAGGGAACTGCCATCAGAGGCACGGGAGAAGGAGAGGGTCTCTGATTCTGCAGGGGAAGGTCCAAGCGCTAGAGGGAGACTCAGCCAGGAAGAAGGGGAAGAGAATGAGTGTAACACCAGGGATCCAGGAGAGCAACGGGACAGGGAGGTGCAGGGGCTCCAGGACTCTTCGTTGGAAGTTAGCGAGGAGAGCCCAAGCACCCCGCTGCCCACGCCCACCCTGCACAGGAGACTCCCGCGCAGTGAGAGGCGGAAACGATTGTGCGTCAAACAACTCTTATGTTGGCAACGCTTTAAGAAACGCCCACAGACAGATTCTACGAGTGACTAAGGGCAGCCACGCAAATATGGGCTGCGTAGTCCGGAGGGTTTAACCAGGCAATCCGATGCTCAAACGGAGCAGGATTACGCACGAGTAACTCCCAACCACTACACTGCCCGAAACTGCTAGAGTCAATCAACAAAAAGCAATCAAAGGAAAAACTGATTTCTCCGATCTCTCACCCTCCCTCTCCATGGTTTTCTGCCTGAAATGGCTGACCAGCAAAAGACAAACAAGGAAGGAAGTAGGCATATTCCTGCTGTTTGGTTATTTGAATCAGCTGCTTGTGGAGCAAGGTTTGGGTAGAATTCTTTGGGAATGGATAACTCAGATTTCAGATAACAAGTGTTCAGATAGTGGGATTTGCACGTATTGGGAGAAATTCACACTAAAATGCTTATTTATTTTCACGAGGATTTTTTTTTAAAGAAAAGTTTGAAAATTGATACAGAAATATGGCAAGCAGAATTTAAGATTGGAAATATGAGAAATCCAAGAAAACCTGAAAAGGACAGATTTGCTCCTCCTTAGCCAGGAGAGTCATGGTAGACTCAAGACACTTTCTTCCCTAATGCCTGAAGCATGAAGAATAAGCTAGGCAGCTGTTGTGGCCAAAGGTATCCAATGTCCCCATTCCAGAACAGCAAGGGATGTGTGCTAACAGAACTTCCCTCTCTGCAGCCTCACCACCACCACACTCAAAATCAGCTCCAGAGGGTTGGGGGCACTCTCTGAAGAAAATGCTGGCCAAGGAGGACCAGATGAAACTTAAGTGCGGCTACACCAGCAGAAATCCACCAGCGCTGATGCAGCCATAGGTCATGGCAGCAATGCACAATGCCAAATCTATGACCAGCTGGTTCTGTCAAGTCATGGAGAGCAGACCTCAGCAATGGGGCCTATCAATTTTGCTACGTTTTCCCATACAAAACAAAGAGGTGGAAGCTCTGCGCAAACACTAGGTAAAATCCATTTAAGAAGGATGGGCAAGCTCTGCACAAAGGAAAAATATCAGGAAGATATTTTTCATCCCTATTATTATTATATTATTATTATTACATTGAAAAGAAGAAATAACCATTCTCCTTAAGTGCAAGGCGTCCCAGCTTCTTAATCCAGTTTCAATAGGCAGGTACAGAAACAGCAGCGTGTTTAACAACCCTAAACCCACTTTAGAAAGCAATTTCAGGGCACCCCAAAGAATTATCTCTTTGGCATTACTAACGAATGGGTTTTTGGGTTTTTTTATCCTACAGAGAAGGAACATTAGGAGAATATGTTAACTGGATCAGGCTGTAGCAAACCCAATAGACGTAAACAGGGTCAAATACTACCTGCAAAGTTATTTGCCCTCTTTGGTCCATCTATCCTCCTTTCTTACATTCAAGCCAGGCTCAAATCAGATTCTTTTCCTTGGCTTATGAGGTAGATCGACTACGACAAAGCTAAAAAACCCCAAACCCAGCACACTATTCTGATCAAACTCTTTTTTCCCCTCTCTTCCTCAAGGCCATTCTTCTGTGGCAACTTCCTTATCAGAAGGCAGCAGACATGACACATTGCGCCTCTCCTGAAGCATTGAAAGCAAATGCATCATTACAGGAAAAAGCTAAAGGATTGGAGAGGTAGAATATATATATTCATTCTACCTTTGCTAGACAGTGCACAACCAGAGAGGGAGGAAGAGGAGGAGAACAGATTATTTGGAGTCCATTTCAAAACAAATACTTAATCTCAGGAGTTCATGAAGTCTCATGGCAAGAACCACGGACAAGGAAGAAGACAAGCAAAGGCTGTGGAGATGCCCAAGCATGATTTGAAGTTCATACAAAGTAAGCATTCCCTGGGGAAGACCGCCTGGGGTTTTGTAGGCAAGTATTTTGTCCTCCCAAACATTGGCTGGACCAGAAGCCAATAGTTAACTCATTTCCCACATGGGGAAAGCCACTGAGCTACGTATATGGTACCAGCTTGGCTTAGATAGAGTAAGCCCAGTTGGATTTGACTATGAGGTGCAGCGCTCATCTCTGCTTTCAGGCCGAGGGAGCCGGCGTTTGTCCACAGACAGCTTTCCAGGTCATATGGCCAGTAGGACTAAACTGCTTCTGCCGCAACATTCTGCAGAGTTGGCAAATGTTTTCACTGGCAGATAGGCGCTTCTGTCTAACATTTGGGGCTGTGTCAAATGCTTGCAGATGAACATTTTAAGGCACCAAAGAATTGGGGTGTGGGGCTGGCCTGAACATTCCCAAGTGAGCATTAAACCATCTCTGCAATGTCCCTTTCAGCATTTGCTTTGCCCCGTGTGTTTAGCTTCTTGTTTCATAGCTAAAGGACCCCTGCATGGGTAAGTCCAGTCAAAGGCGACTATGGGGTTGCGACGCTCATCTCACTTTCAGTCCAAGGGAGCCTGTGTTTGTCCACAGACAGCTTTCCGGGTCATGTGGCCAGCAGGAGTAAACCGCTTCAGGCGCAACGGGACACCGTGACGGAAACCAGAGCGCACGGAAACACAATTTCCCTTCCCATCGCAGTGGTACCTATTTATCTACTTGCACTGGTGTGCTTTCGAACTGCCGGGTTGGCCGGAGCTGGGACCGAGCAAGGGGAGCTCACCCCGTCGCGAGGATTCAGACTGCCGACCTTCTGATCGGCAAGTCCAAAAGGCCCAGGGGTTTAGACCACAGCGCCACCCGCGTCCCTCAGCTTGGGTAGGGAAGAGCTAAGCACCCCACTTTTTGACTTGGCCACACAAAAATACAATTGTACCTTAGTTGTCGGATGCCTTGGTACTTGGACTTTTTGGCTCCTGAACGACGCAAACCTGGAAGTGAGTGTTCTGTTTTGCAAACGTTTCTCAGAAGCCAAACATCCGACACCGCTACCGAATGTGTGCAGGAAGCTCCTGCAGCCAATCGGAAGCCACGCCTTTGTTTTCAAACAGTTCCGGGAGTCAAACGGACTCCCGGAATGGATTAAGTTTGACAACCAAGGTACCACTATATCAATGCACTAGGGGACATTAATCATTGGTCACGCTGGCTTTGGCGGATGAGAACCGACATTATTATCATTTATTGCATTTATATACTGTCCTTCATCAAAATATCTCAGGGTGGTCCACAGAATAAAATACAGGATAAAACACAAGCAAATAATTAAACCAAAACAATAACCCCTCCTTCCCACAGATAAATGTAAAAGGCTGTAGAATATTCATCAGCTCAAGGTCCGGTTGAAGAACGTTTTTGCCTGGTGCCTAAAAATATATAATGAAGGCGCCAGGTGAACCTCCCTGGGGAGAGCATTCTACAAATGGGGAGCCACTGCAGAGAAGGCCCCGTTCTCCTGTTGCCATCCTCCGGACCTCACAAGGAGGTGGAACAGGAAGAAGGACCTCAGAAGATAATCTCAGGGTCCAGGCAGGTTCATATGGAAAGAGGCAGTCCTCGAGGTATTGCGTTCCTGAGCCACCCGGAACACCACCCAACACTTGCCGCCATAGAAGGAGAACAACCACAATATGATTTATTAGACAGCATTTAGCTTTTTTAAGAAGAAAAAAAACTAGCCTGTATTTTCAAGTGACTCCTCTGTAGCCTAAAAAGAGAACCACCACATCTTCAGGAAAGCATTTCTGTCTGGGTACCCAAGAAAGAAATGTGATTCTTACTTGCCACAGATAGAGATGGGGGTTAAATTTGATTCAGTTGACATTTAAAGGCAACCCGACCTAATTTGCCCTTTCCAAAACAATACACTAAATGAAAACACAGCCATCCTTCAAAATTCACGCTTCCCTGAATTTTGCAATGAAGTTTTCCATCCAAATAATGTGTACAAAAATGCATACTGTTAGTGAAGGTAAAATTGCATTATGTTAGAGTAGATTGCTTTGCGAAAACATGCACATTTAGCAAAATTGCCTACAAAAATGTTTAAATAAGGAGAAATATGCACTAAAGTACTGACAAGTTCTCATGAGGGTTTTTTTTAAAGCAAAACTGTTCTGCAAGTATGAACAACTCAAGAGCAGAAAAATGAGGAACCAAGAAAACCAAATTGACATATCCACCCATCACTAGGCAACCTTGGAGATTTTTCATGTTTTTAATGTAACGTTTTCATTTACATAATATATTTATATATGTAATATTCTTATTTATGTTTATTTAACTTGTTTTAAACTGTTTTTAATATTGTGTTTTACCATTGTCATGCACTAGGGTGAAGGGTGGGCAATTACTAATAGTAGTAGTAATAATAATAATAACAGTGATTAACAAATGTTAGTATCTGTCCATCAGTCAGTTAAAGTGCAAGCACAATCTCGAGGGCCACGTGTTTATTAATTAAAAGTGCTTATCATCTGCCCTTCACCCAGAGGTCCCACGGCAGATATACACTGACATCAGAATCAAACTTAAGCAAGCATAACTAAAGTAGGAAGCCAAAATACAAAAGCAAATAACAGCAACAGCCGCTATCAAAACATATACCGTATTTTTTGCTCGATAAGACGCACCAGACCACCTAGTTTTAGGAGGAGGAAAACAAGGGAAAAAAATATTCTGAATCTCAGAAGCCAGAATAGCAAGAGGGATCATCCGTTGCACAGTGAAAGCAGCAATTCCTCTTGCTGTTCTGGCTTCTGTGATAGCTGCGCAGCTTGCATTTGCTTCATAAGACGCACACACCTTTCCCCTTTTTAGGAGGGAAAAAGTGAGTCTTATAGAGCAAACAATACGGTATCTATCTCCAATATACATCACCCCTTCCCCAAAATCCTGGGTAAAAAGGTACATCTTCATCCGTCACCAAAATGAAAGACGATGGCGAAGATGCTCTGAAGTTATGTTCCATTATATTGCCTTGCCTATTCCTTTTTGGGGGTTTGCATTCTGTTATTTTGTTAAGCTGTTTTCCTTATGTTCACCGGAGTGGCCCAATCATGAGGCAAGGTGAGGCAGCCACCTCAGGCAGTAGAATGCACAGGGGCAGCATAATCCAATGTAGATCTTTACTGCCCCCTTGTTCCCAATGTAATCTTTATTCGCCCCTTCTTCCCCGGCAGGGAGAGGGACGCCATTTTGTGGTTCGCTTCAGGTGTCAAAATGTCTTGGTCCGTCACTGATCATCATTCAGGGGTCATTGATATTTGAGTCGTCCTATGTCGATCAATCAATCAATCAATAATAAAATCAGGACGTCTTGGTTATCATTCACAGGCCAGCTTTTGAGAATAGCTTTGAGCATTTCACTTCCATCAAAATGCCTCTTCTTTGAGCCTAGCATGTTGTTCTTTTCTCAGATGACAAAGCTCTCAAGTCTGGGGTGCCCTCTCCCTCTAGCACTGCGGAACACACAACAGCAATGTTTGGAGACATTGTCTTTCCGAGCACAAACATAACCAGATGGGCAACGAAGGGCACCTTTGCGGGGAAGTGTGAACAGAAGGAAAGGAAGAAGATGCCAGCCAATCGAGGCACCACCAGCGGAGCCTGTCAGAGAAGCAGCTTAGAAGGCTGAAGATGGAGAGTCAGCAACTGAACGTTTGACTAGTGTTATTGCTCATCAATGAAGAATACGGTCCACAAAGCTGGCAATCTCACGGCGTTACACAAAATCCTGCTTTCAGCAGTTGTGAGATGCACCAGTGTTCAAACTTATGTGGAAAATGCTCCACTTAGAGGAGCCCAGACAAAAAGGCACCTGCAATTTTTGGTTGCATGTCAAGACCCTGAAGCCACCCCCTCGTTGCTGAATAAGACACAAGGACATGGATATTAGGTCAATGGTTATTGGGCAGATTTAGGCCACAACTTTATTGGTTTCAGAATGTGAGCGGTATTGGCTTAGGCATTGGAATTGACTCGACTATATCTGACTCCTGCTCATCACACAGGGAGTCCAGTAAGGGTCAACCACCGGTAGGGGGAACCCCGTCAATGCAAACCAACTCAAGCTCCCCCTGGGTTTCTGATGGGGTCATAGCATGGCCCTAGCCCCACCCTGGGCTTCAGACAAGAGCCACACCCCCAGATTCCTTTAACGGATACCCTTAAGCTTGGAGGGGCAGGTAATGGCCGCACTTCCCCTCCCCATCATAAGATCAACCAACGCCTAACCATCACTGGAGACCAAAGCTCGCCGCCAAATACCCTCACACTGCAACCAAACTTTTACGCCTTCTGCAATATCGGCTATTAAGTGGGAAATGCTCCACTCTGAAGAGCCCAGGAAAAAGGCACCTGCAATTTTTGGTTGCAGTTGCTGTGCCTTAACATCACCAATTGGAAGAGATGATGAAAGGCAGTTTGGGTCCTTTGATGATTAAGTACAATACTACTATAGAAGTACTGAGTTGCTTGCAAGGGTTTGAATTCTCAGCAGATCACAGGGCTGAAGACCTTGATTCTGTCGGAATTTCAAAAAGCTTTACTTGGAAAGCTTTCACACCTGCTCACTAGACACTCAATGTGAGAAACTCAGATATAAGCTAGGCATCAAATGGCTCCTTAAACCAGGGTTACAGTCGCCAAAACAGAATGCTTAGTTGCCATTTTGGGGGAAGAAACCTCGAAAGTCCTGTTTTCCCAAAAATCTTTTAGGTTCCTGAAATTCATTCTGATTGTGCAGATAGAATTCTACAGGATGCAAAATGCACCTGGGAATTCTGAGCGCTGTTCTGAATGCAATTGCTGCCAAGTGTCAAACTAAACTTGGGGTCCAGAAGATGGATTATGCTACAGTTTTTCCAAAAGATGTGCACCACAGTGGGGACATACATCACGCCTGTAGTTGTCTCACAAACAGATAAGGTTACAGGTGGGCCCATGTTTCTTAGAAAGGATCCCAACAAGCAGAAGAGAATATATAAAGAGGATATAAAGTCAACATGAGGTTCCCCTGATTATTGGGAGATGGGATTACTGGAGAGAACTATGAAAGCATATGCAGTGGTACCTTGGTTCTCAAACAACTTGGAACTCAAACAACTTGGAACCCAAACACTGCAAACCCAGAAGCAAGTGTTCCGGTTTGCGAACTTTTCTCGGAAGCCAAACGTGCTCCGTTTTGCGTGCCGCACTTCTGTTTTGGGTGTTACGCTGAGGTCTGTCTGGTTTTGCTAATTATTTTGCGTTTTTGTTTTTGCAGCTCTTTTTTGTTTTGTTTTTGTGACTGTGTGGAACCCAGTTCAGCAACTGATGGATTGATTGTGTGACTGCTTTCACACAATTGTGAACTGTATTATTGCTTTCATTTTATGGATCAATGGTCTCGTTAGATAGTAAAATTCATGTTAACTTGCTGTTTTAGGGGTTGTTTTTAAAAGTACGGAACGGATTAATCCGTTTCGCATTCCTTTCTATGGGAAAGCATGCCTTGGTTTTAGAACGCTTTGGTTTTGGAACGGACTTCCAGAACGGATTAAGTTTGAAAACCAAGATCGCACTGTAGCTCTTGCGGCTGTCAAATGATAACCAAATATTACTCCAGCATGTCAAGGCACAGTAAACTTATGTAGGAATTATGTTCTGGGAATCACGCCTAAAGCTAAAATTGCATATAGTCAAAACACACTGGGTTCAATGGAAGGGTGGAGGGGCTTGCCAGAAAAAAATTTCCCTGGATATCCACTCTTTTTGATTTATTTATTTTTAATTGCCAAGCATGTGAATCTGAATGTGCACATGTTAAATGTGCACAACTTGCAGGCTCAAGACGCAAGGTGAGGGAGGACAGAGGGAGGAACTCTAGCATAGCAATTCCTATGCTAGAGTTCTACAACAATCCCAGAGTTGGGCTTCTGCATAAAGGAAGAAGGCAGAGAATCAGGCAGAGGGCCTTCTCGGTAGTGGCGCCCGCCCTGTGGAACGGCCTCCCATCAGAAGTCAAGGAAATAAACAGCTATCTGACTCTTAGAAGACAGACACAAGCCTTCCACATTGTTGTCCTTTTTAGAAGCATATGCAGGCCTCAGATATAATGAATGCAAGTTGCAGTCCCATAAGCTTTGAGTCATTCATACAACAAGCACCAGTTAAAGAAAATGACTTCGTCATGTGATCCGACACAAAATCCAAGCAGTATTAGGCATTTCCCCAGCAGAAACGTGGGGTGGAATTTTTTCTAGTGTTTTGTTTTACGCACTTTTGTAAGTTTATCGGTAAGAATGCAGTATTAGTCAAGCTTTGCAGTTTCATAGTTTTTGGCTTTGTTTACTAGATCACTCTTCTCCAGGGCATCAGACTATTTTGCAATGCAAAACTGAACATTATCTCATGGAAATCACCTTATGCAAATTGGCCTGATTTGCATAAAGGTTTCCCGGAGAACCCACACATTGCTTTACTTTAGCTTGTTTCCAGAGCAAGAAGTCAGGTCTGGAGGAATTGATTATTCAGGGCAAATTTACACAACAGCGCCAAAGAAAGTCACCCCATAATTAACAGGCCAGAAGACACTTTCTATGGAAGTTACCAAGTTTATAACAAAACACCATAGGGAAAGATAGAAACGCTGTGCTATTTCCTAATATATGGCAAATGTTTTACCTCTACAGCTGGAAGCTTGACCCTGAAGTATTTAAATACATCAGGATAGCTTGGTTGTTAACTTTACAACAATTTATTATAATCGTTAAGAGTGAATCTCTGTTTAATTATTATTTGCTGATGTTTCGAGAGTCAATTTTATTGTGTATATTCTAACAGATTATTGTTACTTTATTTCATATATGTTGTTCAATTTTAAAGTTGTGTTTTATTACGACTTTTTGTATTGGATCAGATTACTATTAGGTGTGTGTTCTTTATTGTCTATTTTGTTGCTGTAAAGTGCCGTGTGTTTGTATGTAGTAATATAGAAAAGCGGTCTACAGATTAAAAGTGAAATGAAAAATGAAATGAAATTGAGACTAGGTGGAAGGTAGAGGCAAGGTTTGAGGAATGCACTTATCTCAGCTGTTTTACTATAGAACTCAAGTTTTCAAGACAAGCAAATGAGCAATGAGAAACCACTGGGCAAAACACTGAACAGCACGTGCACTCTATTTTTTCTAGGAAAGAGGTGCCAGAACTCATCATGAACGCCTCCCTTATTCTCTTATAATGGCAATGGCGCCCACCTGAGAGGTGCTGGATCTGAGTTCAGGCAGGAAAAAAACCTCAGTACAGTAGTACCTTGGTTCTCGAATGCCTCCACTGTCGTATGTTTCGGTTCTCGACCACTCAAAACCCAGAAGTAAATGCTTCTGTTTTCAAACTTTTTTTGGAACCCGGATGTGCGATGCGGCTTCCAATGAGTGCAAGAAGCTCTTGCAACCAATGGGAAGCCGCACCTCAGTTTTCAATCGTTTTGGAACCCGAACGGGCTTCCGGAACAGATTTCGTTCGAGAACCGAGGTACCACTGTATGTATATTTCATTCATTCATGTGTATTCATTCCCCAAAGAGCTTAAACATCCTAAACATTTGTAAAAAAAAAAAAGGTAAAGGACCCCTGACAGTTAAGTCCGGTCGCGAACGACTCCGGGGTTGCGGTGCTCATCTCGCTTTACTGGCCGAGAGAGCTGACATTTGTCTGCAGACAGTTTTTCGGGTCATATGGCCAGCATGACTAAGCCATCTCTGGCAAAACCAGAGCAGCGCACGGAAACGCCGTTTACCTTCCCGCTGGAACGGTACCTATTTATCTACTTGCACTTTTTTTGGTGTGCTTTCGAACTGCTAGGTTGGCAGGAACTGGGACAGAGCAACGGGAGCTCACTCCATTGTGGGGATTTGAACCGCCGACCTTCTGATCGGCAAGCCCAAGAGGCTCAGTGGTTTAGACCACAGCACCACCTGTGTGTACTTCTTAATAAATTATACTATGTCCAACAACCCTACCAGATGGGTCATTCTTCAGTGAATCCACTGAACATTCCCCCCACTCACATGTTAGCATCTCCTTTAATCCAAACCTTATCTTTAACAGCCCAAGACTTGAGAAGCTGGGTTTCTCTAAAGAGGGAATGTGGCACCAATACATGGCTGGCCTGTGTACTACAAAGTGCACTGCGAGACCAATTAATTCTTGTAACATCATTATTCTGCTCTAAGCCACAATAAAGAAACACATCGGATCCGAGCAAACAAGCCAAAGCAACCCAAGGACACTTCACTTTTGTCAGAACATTGTCAGGAACAATTCTTCCCAGTACACAATTACGAATTTGTCATCTCTGCAGAGACTCAAGTTCTTAACATGCAGTGCAGCTCTTTGCAGTGAAATTTAAGCATCTCCCTCCTAAAAAGTTAGCATCCACTTATATTACCACTTGCACTGTTGAAAAATGGCCAGCTTTACAAGATAACTCTTTTTCCCCAATATGACTTTTTTCTGCCTGAAATTCATTCCGATTGTGCAGGTAACATTTAACAGATAAAATCCCACAGGATGTGCTGCTAGTGTGTGAGAACAGTCAAGACCCAAGGATCCCTAGGCATGCGACTCCAGATGGTGGAGACATCTGGCGCCATCCTAGCACCCGCGCATCTTCACTTGGTCGCAAGTGGCCGACAGCCAGGTGCAAAATGCGCCTGGCTCCTAGCTAATTTCGAACGCTGCCAACAGAGTATACTATGCTTACCAAAGTAGTCCAATATTTATGGATAATTGAGATGGCATGGCAATGTGGTATAATACAAAAGAGCCCCCCTCCTGGCGGAAAAACCCACCCAATTTATTGTATGAGTTCTATAGGTGCTAAGCATCGTTCCTGCAACTTTTATACTTCTCTTCTTCCCCAGAGCCACGGCTTTGTTTCAATGAAAGAAAGAAAACAGTTGGCACAATATAAGCAAGAAAGCAAACAGTAAAAATCTTACATTGGAAAGGCTTCACTAAATTCCTACATTTGCTTTGTACATTTCGCTTAACAGCTTAATAACCCCAGTCTAGAACTCAATCCTGGGTACTGGCTAGGTAGGTCAACCAAAATGTTTTGACAACTGTCTTGTAGAGATGAATGTTTGCTTCCAAACACCTACCTAATTAGGACCGTTTTCTACCAAACAATAAACAGGTACAACCCCACTCCGACAATGAAATAAACCCCCAGAAGTCTTAGTTCAGTGCAGCTCCTTAACTGAATACTTAAATCAGGCCTATCAACACTAAGAAAAGCAATACTGCCTGCATCATAAATGCAACGTACTGCCAATTCTGCATAGCAATTTTAAGGGAACAAGAACTAGCTTCTATCTGACCTGCCAGTTAAGACATCACTTATCTCTATATCCATGCCACTATGTTGCTGTATTATTTACAGGCCCATCACCATATGGGGGAGCCATTTTCAGAAATGCCAGCCCAACAAGGGATCGTGGGCATCGTCTCATGGTGGCCTAAGGAGCCTACAGAAAACCCCTCCCCTCCTTTAACCTGCTTGCATGAAACTTCTTGTCACCTGTGGCATTTAGACTAGTTGCTAAAAACAAGGATGCATCATGTCAATATATGATTAAGGAAAATAAATTTGGGTGTGAAGTCAACACAATTCAAAGTCTTGGTGCTGACCTTCAAAGCCCTATAACAGCTTTGGTCCTGTATATCTGAAGGAGCATCTCCACCCCCATTTTTCAGCCCAGACACTGAGGTCTGCATCCATGAACTCAACAGGTACACTTTATCATGGAGCTACAGTTAACAGGAGCTACACCTGATGAATTTCTGTGTTAGCTTGTTCCTAGCCATGTACCTTATTGAGGTGTGTAAATGGTAACTTGATCTATGTTTATACCATGTATTGACTTGTGGAATAAAGCCTTCAGGAGTAAAATAATATTTAATAATATTAATTGGAATAATAATAATATATCCCCCCTGCTTATATAGCCTGAAGAGTTCTGGGCTCAAAATGCTTGCCTGCTATTTTAGCTGACCCTAATAGAAAAAAAGTATTGCACGGATGAGAGCAGGCGAGTAGGTATTATTTAACTTCATAGTTGCCCTGCATAGATAACCCAAGTTTTGTTTCATGGTTGGAACTTTGGAACGCAGAACTTTCATGAAAGCGTTCCAAGAATACAGCGGGGAGAGATTAATAGCATCTCTGCAGTTGCCCTTTTGATCCACGCTAAACAGTTTCAACTAGAAAATCACTTTTCTTTCTCACTAACAAAAGCCACTGAAGAGAAGCTACTTTGGTGAATTAACATTTGAAGTTGACAGCTTTTTAATTAAAAAAAAAAAAAAGGCAGAGCAAACTAAAATGGTGAACAGTTACTAATTAATAGTTTGTAATGCAGACATTCATAAACATGCCAGAAAACAAGAGCCCAAAACTTTCCTGTAACTAAAGGGTCCATCCCAGCAGATTTTGCGTGTCCCACGTACCAGAAACCATCTCATAGAAAGATGAACGAGGCCACTGGGCAACACTGCACCTGTTAAAACAGGGCCAGATTTAGGTTTGATGAGGCCATAAGCTACTGAAGGTAATGGGGCCCTTTCTATGTCCAGCTGTCCTTTGGATATATGCTAATTTATGGACCTAATAGGTATCTCAAGCCATCTGCACATGCAGAATGTAGGCACCCTATACATAGAAATGAGCAAGCCAGTGATACTTTAGGGGGCAGGCTAACAGACGGGGCCCATGGCTTACATCCTAGGAGCCTACACAACACAAAACACTGTTGTTTTATGTAGGTTTTATTTTTTTATCTTATAGTTTGGAAATGTACATCCAGCTTTTTTCCTTTAAATTTTTTTGGGGCCCCCAAGAGAGCGGGGCCCTAAGCTATAGCTTGTTTAGCTTATACGGAAATCCAGCACTGATTATAAAGTACTCTGAAAACAACCATATGAACCTCTAGGTGCCAGAGCTTTACAATCCTTATCTGTTCAAAAAAGAAAAGAAAAAAACCTTAGTCCCATTTTATAGATGGGAAATCAGATGAAGTGATGTAGATGGGTTTAGGTAGCTGCTGATAAGCCTACTGTTCAGCCACATTTTAAGGCACCAATTGGATTCAAGTCTAATCACATTAATCCCAGGTGGAAGGAGGAGGCAGAATGGAGCTCTCGGTTCGCTAGTACTTATAGAGTAAAATGTGATTATCTTCGAATTGCCGCCTTGGGGTAACCTGCTCAAACAGTCCCGCAAAGTAATTACTCAGCCTGCAATTATGCTTTATGTCCATTACCACAGTTCTCAATTTTACCTACTTTGGTCCCCCCCCCCCACACACAAAAGATGCCAAATATTTGCTGCTAACCCCAAAGGGTCTTGCATATTGTGAGCTGGTTTGTGTTGACAGGTGCCTTCTGGACACACAACTCATTGGGGTTCCACAATCCCCTTGAACATTCAAGTGGCAGGTTGAATAGATGGGCAAAGAAGGTCATCTTTCAAGGACTTCCACTTTTATCCTTTCAAGGAAGCGAATTTTATTTCTATCAGGATCAAATCAAGCAAGAGCTCGTTCCAGACTACCGGCATACACAATAAATATTCGACTGGGGGTTGTTTCGAAAGTTTGACTATTTTTTCATGCAACCATGAAAGAAAATAAAAAGAGTGCATTGACACAAGAGAAGCAAACACAAGTACATATCATAAAACCGAAGTCAAAATGAACTTCCTTCTTACCAAGTTCAGCTTTTATCAACGAAAGCACAAACGCCAACAACTGCGGCAGCACAACTCTCTCCTACAGCACCACACCAATCACTGCTTATGCTCACACCTGCACTGCGTCAACCACAAAAGCGGTGTTGGAAACTCAGATATATAAGCTAGGTGCCAAATGGCTTCTTAAACCAGGGTTACGGCCGCCAAAATGGGAATACCTAGCTGCCATTTGGGGGCTAGGCAGCTCAAACGTTTTTGGTACCTGAAATCCGTTTGGACTGTACAAATAAAATAGGATGGATGGAATTCTAGCAGATGCGTGGTATGAGTGAGAGAAAACAGTGCAGAGCCAAGGATCTCCAGGCATGTACCTCCAGGTGGTAGAGATGTCTGATTCTGGTGCCCAGGCATCCTCACTTGGTCACAAAATGCACCTGGTGAATTTCGAATGCTGTGCAAAAGCCATGTTGAGATGCACAGACAAGCTCCCAAGCAGACAAACCAAACCCCAAGCAGTTGTCATACGTGTTCCCCCTTTTCTACTTTTACCTTTTTCCATTGCTTCTCATCAACTGCCGTTACAGCCAATATTACGCCAAGGCAAAAGCTTCATATTCGTTTCAATGAACAAGCCAAGATTAACCAAAAACTGTCCAAGTTAAAACAAGCACACAAACGAAAACACTGTTCTTTGAAAATGGAAGCAAAAGCTCCTGATCTCTTTCTCACAGCCACGTCAGAGGGATGGGGGGGGGGAGCACTCAGGCCCATGCGGTTAGCTTTCCACACAAATTAGACCCCCTGCCTAAGTCCTGTGTTGATTCCAGCACTGAGGAAGATACACCCATCTGCTCTCCCCAGTTCTCTGCAATTCAGGGAGAGGGGGAAAGCACTCACCACTGGGGAAAAAGCAAAGAGACCTTCAAACCATTCTGAAAAGGTCAAACGCAAAGAAGGCTTTTCAGAAAGGCTCTCCAGTTTTTGCACTTGCCTTGGGAGCGCTCCAGTATACAGCATGTTATAGTGAGGCATCTTGCCAATGTAAGGTGATGGCTGCTACTCAAATATGGTGCAAGAGAGGTGAGAAAGAGCCACTGCTCTTTCTTCCCAAGGCAGGTTAATGCTGTGTCCAGGGCAGCTGTTTACCAGCTCCACCTGGTACGCAGGCTGAGACCCTACCTGCCTGCGGACTGTCTCGCCAGAGTGGTGCATGCTCTAGTTATCTCCCGCTTGGACTACTGCAATGCGCTCTACATGGGGCTACCTTTGAAGGTGACTCAGAAACTGCAATTAATCCAGAATGCGGCAGCTAGACTGGTGACTGGGAGCGGCCGCCAAGGCCATATAACACTGGTCTTGAAAGATCTTCATTGGCTCCCAGCATGTTTCCGAGTACAATTCAAAGTGTTGGTGCTGACCTTTAAAGCCCTAAACAGCCTCGGTCCAGTAGACCTGAAGGAGCGTCTCCACCGCCATCGTCTAGCCCAGACACTGAGGTCCAGCACCAAGGGCCTTCTGGCAGTTCCCTCGGTGCGAGAAGTGAGGTTACAGGAAACCAGGCAGAGGGGCTTCTCAGTAGTGGCGCCTGCCCTGTGGAACGCTCTCCCACCAGTTGTCAAGGCAATAAACAACTATTTTACTTTTAAAAGACACCTGTAGGCAGCCCCGTTTAGGGAGGTTTTTAATGTTTGACACCGTATTGTTTTTGATACTTGGTTGGAAGCCGCCCAGAGTGGCTGGGGAGACCCAGTCAGATGGGCGGGGTATAAATAATAAATTATTATTATATTGTAAGGCTAGTTCTCACCTTGCGCCAATGAAACGGGAAGCCTTAGATCAAGTAAATGATAATAAAATCCTAAACCATCAGTGCAATGTAGAATTTGGCTGGGAGGAGGGGATCTGGCTTTGTGGTGGCTATCACACCACAACGTTGACATGTGGATTTTCACAGCAAGGTGTTCTTGCTTTTACACATTCTCAGAGTTTTGTGGCATCACCAGTGCCATGACTGGAGGAATTCTAGGCGGCCGGTTCCCGGCAAGCGAGACCTGGAGGACAGTGATGCAATTTCCTGTGGCCTAAAGGCCAGGGCGCATTGCCTGCTACATTGCAGAAAGGGAAACTCGAGACAGAATTTAAAAGCAAAATGCAAATCATGAACCCAGAACGGGATACAGTCCTACTCGTGTTGTCAAAATATCAAAAACTACTGATTTGGTTATACTATCAGAAATACATAGGCAGATAATTATGAAATTATTGTTCATATTTGGACAGCTTTTCTGCTGTACTTTATTGGAAGGAAAAAATAATCATTTCTTTAATAACAATTTCAACAATTTATTTAAATAAAACAATAACATTATAGCAGTGTATTCATGTTTGTTAACCGATGTGGTAGAACGATTAAAAACAAACAAACTTAGGGCTGTGTTTTAGCACATGAAAAACTTTAAACAAATCCTTATTTCCTGATGAAAAGCCTTTGGACTATAATGTAACTTAAGCAGAAAACTATCTTTAGAAAAATTTTACCTCCAAGAGCACTTTATTTTAAAAATCAGATTTAAATAATTTTAAAAATCTGATTTAAATAATTTAAAAAATCTGATTTTTTTAAAAAAATTATTGATTTTTATCCACCCTGCCTGTTACTCAATTTCTCCCCTATTTAGGCTTTCAGATTTTAATCTAGTAAGAACAGCTTGTTTAATCCAACTTCCCCAGAAAACCACCTTGGAACAAAAAGTTTTGGGGGGTGAGAGCCACTAGCCGTTTTCAGGGATACATCGTCTCTGTCTCCCTAGTTCATTCAAGCTGCTTATTGCCACCAGCTGTACCAGAAAGCAAGGAAGGGACAAACACATTTTACGAGGGAAGGAAGTACTGAATTAATCTGAACGTCTCAGAAACAAGCAGAGCTGCACCTCTGTGGGGTTTTTTTGTTTTTTTGGAAAACGCTAGGCACTTTCCCAGCCAATATAAACAGAGCCGACCTTTATCTAATTCAAAGTGTAGAGTATCTGTATGTTTAGACTTGTGCATGCAGAAAAAAAGACTGCCAGCCCCCTTCCTGATACACCCAAATCCTTTAGCTCCACTGAAAGACTAAGCAACACTCTGCCAAGTATTTCAACAATACAGTGGTACCTCTGGTTGCGGACATGATCCGTTCCGGGGTGCCATTCGCACCCCAAAAAGTCCATAACCAGAGCAGGGCTTCTGCGCATGTGCAAAGTGTGATAGAGCACTTCTGCACGTGCGGCGAAACCCGGAAGTAAACACTTCTAGGTTTGCCGCATTCTTAACCCGAAAAAACGCAACGTGAAGCATTCGCAAGAAGAGGTATGACTGTATATTGTTAGAAACTGGGAAGGTTCAGGGAGAAGTCTTTGATGAAAATATGCCTGATGATTACAAAATAAACTAGTTTATTTCACAACTGAAATATTACTGTGGGTGTTTTAATTAACAGAAATTTACATAGTAGTGGCAATGTTTCTGGTGTGGAAGTAAGAATACAGTCGTACCTCGGAAGTCGAATGCCTTGCAAGTCGAACGTTTTGGCTCCCGAACACTGCAAACCCGGAAGTGAGTGTTCCGTTTGGAACCCGAATGTCCGCCGGAGGTTCCGCAGCATCCGATTGGCTGCAGGAAGTTCCTGCAGCCAATCAGAAGCCGCGCCTTGGTTTCCAAATGTTTTGGAAGTCGAACGGACTTCCGGAACGGATTCAGTTTGACTTCCTAGATTCGACTATAGTAGTTAAGCACTCACATCTAAAATGTGCAAATTCAGCAATGTAATCTAGCCGAACCGGGGTTGCCTGGTTGCACAAGACCTACTTGTCAGCTCTCGATTGAGAGGATAGCTTCCTCCATGTCTCATTCTGTATTTATACCGAGAGCAAAAAGCGAAGGAGTGGTATCAACCACATCAGTAGGCATTAAAACTTTGGGACAGAAACTGCACAAGCCAGAAAGCCAAACTCTGGCTCACAAAGAGTCCTTTGCCAAAGGCAAGCAGATACAGTACCACCTCTAGTTGTGGACTTAATTATTTTTGGGGTGTCATCCGCACCCCGAAAAGTCCACAACTAGAGCGCCTCTTCCGCGCATGTGCACAGCGCAATCAAGCCCATGCGCGAAGTACACAGATCACTTTTGCGCATGTGCAAGGAATGCTTCTGTGCATGCGCGTGTGGTGAACTTCAGGGTCTTTACTTCCGGGTTTGCTGCGTTTGTAAGCTGAAAAACAGTAACGAAATAGGAATGCAACTACAGGTACCACTGTACCGTCCCCAGATTTTCACTGTGCTTCCTAACCCCAAATGTAGCCATAGGGCAGGAGGGGAGGCTTTGCACATAACTCAATTCAGAAGCAGCTAGAAGAGAAGGAGAGGGTGAAGAAAGAGCTGGGGGGGGGGCTTTCCCCATCCTTTGAACCCCCCCGGGAAACCCAACAAACCTGGTGTACGTGGAACTGGTTTTGCAGACTGCACCTTTAAAGGGACACCTGAGTAGGCATCCTGAAGGAAGAACCACGCACCTTGCGCCTGTCCGTAAAAAGCAAGTCTAGAGTGAGAGATTAGGGTGATGCCTCGTTTCCAGAAACTCTTCCTGTTGCAAGACTTTTGTGGGTGAGCTGAGAGTTTGCATGGACTCTGAAGGAGAACCTGGGAGATTAAGAGGGAGGGTGTTTCTGAGAGAAAATGAACCAACGTTGATTTGCATATATTAGTCGCCTTGCATTAATGTGACATGTTCATATGCAACTGTGTGTTTTTGTAATGTTTTGCTTAAGTTGTGTGTTGTTTCTTCTTGGGATTTTTTTGTATACCGCTTAGAGGTATTTTTAATATATTAAGAAGTAGAGAAAATAAATAAGCAAGCAAAGAGAGCAATTTTAGGACACTTGGGCTGGATGATGTATCAATACACCATGCAAAAATCAGTCTGAAGTCCACATCGTAGCAACGGTTTCATAATATTTGGCATGGCGATATATCGCAAATCGCGATATGTGTGTTTGTGCTATGTAAAAAATTGTGGTATGGGAAAAACCATGAAGCCAGCCATCGCTTTTCTCTTGATTCCTGCTGCCCCTGTTGCTGCGTACTATAAAGTAACAATTGTAATAGTGTTTTAAAGGCAAGTAAAAATGTATCAGGTTTTGGACCCCCTAAGTAGCAGCAATTCCCAGAACATCACCCCATGCACCTCTATATAGTTACACATCCTTATTTCAAACATCATGATATATCGGTATATCGCGATGCTTTGCTGCCGATGTATCACAACGTTGAAAACCAGACATCGCTCAGCCCTATAGAACACATAATCCTTTCCCTACAGGAAGGGTTTTGCTTTGCTTTTCGAAAAGTTTGCATCGTTACTGCACTCAATCCAGATAAAACATGCCAAATTAAGCCTTAAATTCAAACTGCATGCATGTTTGCCTGGGAGTGTGGGCTTATCAACACTTCTTGTCCTGTTGCTTCCACCCCAGGGAAAAATGCTCTTTTGGCATTCAAGCAGAGCAAATGGCAATTCAGACTCCTGCCGCCACCACCAATTGCCATTTGTTCCAAACTATCGCTAAAGAAGGGACGCGGGTGGTGCTGTGAGTTAAACCACAGAGCCTAGGACCTGCCGATCAGAAGATCAGCGGTTCGAATCCCCGCAACGGGGTGAGCTCCCGTTGCTCGGTCCCTGCTCCTGACAACCTAGCAGTTTGAAAGCACGTCAGATTGCAAGTAGATAAATAGATAAATAGGTACCACTCCGTCGGGAAGGTAAACGGCGTTTTTGTGCGCTGCTCTGGTTCGCCAGAAGCGTCTTAGTCATGCTGGCCACATGACCCGGAAGCTGTACGCCGGCTCCCTTGGCCAGTAAAGCAAGATGAGTGCCGCAACCCCAGAGTCGGCCACGAGGAGATGCTGCCAAGGAGTGTGGTGGAGTCTCCTTCTTTGGAGGTCTTTAAGCAGAGGCTTGACAACCATATGTCAGGAGTGCTCTGATGGTGTTTCCTGCTTGGCAGGGGGTTGGACTCGATGGCCCTTGTGGTCTCTTCCAACTCTATGATTCTATGATTCTATGACTGGACCTAATGGTCAGGCGTCCCTTTACCTTTATCGCTAAAGAGCAAGTTTTCCCTTGGAAAGGAGCAAAGGATGGTGACTGGTCAGACCCGTACTTTCGAAGCACACCACAGGCGGAAATGTGGACAAAACTTAAGTCCCATTGAGATGAGCGGGGCTTCCTTTTGAGTAAGTTCCTAATGTTTGATGTTGTATTGTGTTTTAATTTGTTGGAAACCGCCCAGAGTGGCTGGGGAAAACCAGTCAGTTGGGTGCCATATAAATAAATTATTATTATTATTAAGGTTGTATTTTTCAATGTTGTCTCTGATCACCCTGTCTGAGAAAGAAAACTTTCCTTTTCAAGGAAAGTTGGAAAGTGTTTTGGTCCTTTTTTAGGTTTTCTTGGGGAAGGGGGGCAAGATGTGTGAAATTTTGAATAGCACCGAGGGAACAGGCAGGGAGAATCCTCTCTCATGACAGAGCTCACGGTTACCCAATGAACTACAGTATTTCACACCAAGGACAAAAGGGAAGAATTTCTCAAAACATGCATTTGTCAAGTTCACTGCCACGGGATATGGTCATGTTTAGATGGGTTTAGGAGAGGTTTAAACAAGTATCTGGAGGATAGGTCTACTAGCAGTTATTATCCGCAGCAACTAAGTGCAGCTGCCACACTTGAAAATAGTACTTTTCTATCATCATAAGCAGTGTTAGAAACTCTAGATATACAGTGGTACCTCGGGTTACATACGCTTCAGGTTACATACGCTTCAGGTTACAGACGCTTCAGGTTACAGACTCCACTAACCCAGAAATATTACCCCAGGTTAAGAACTTTGCTTCAGGATGAGAAGAGAAATTGGGCTCCTGCGGTGCAACAGCAGCAGGAGGCCCCATTAGCTAAAGTGGTGCTTCAGGTTAAGAACAGTTTCAGGTTAAGAATGGACCTCCGGAACGAATTAAGTACTTAACCCGAGGTACCACTGTATAAGCTAGGCACCAAATGGCTGCCAGTCGCCAAAACAGAATGCCCAAGTTGCCATTTTGGAGGCCAGGCAGCTCAAAAGTTGTATTTTTCAGTATGACTTTTTGTTTCCTGAAATTCATTCTGATTGTTCAGACAAAATATAATGGAAAAAAATCTACAGGATGTGTTGCTAGTGTGTGAAAACAGTCGAGATCTAAGGATGGACCTCCAGATGGTGGAGTCGTCATCCTGGCGTCTGAGCATCTTCACCTGGTCACAAGTGGCCTATAGCCATGTGCAAAAAGCGCCTGGCGAAATTCCAGCACTGGTCATGAGCAGCATGAACTACGCTGCTTGTTCCTATTATTTGATTTTAATTATGACTGAATGCAAACCAAACCAAAATTCCCAAGCCCAACAGGACAGCTGAAATCCCTCATCATGGGCTCCAATGAAATTGTCTCGCTTAAGAGGCTATACTCCAAAAATGAGCCCAAAAGGGGGGGGGGAGGGATGCAAAAACCAATTACTAAACTTACAATTTAATCACTGGATAACCCAAATGCGTTTTTATTTTGACTAGCACGCTCTGCGAAGGGCTGCTTTTTTAAAAGTGTTTAGAAACTTTCACCCAGAGACGAGGAATCTGTGGCCATGAGACGTTTGTTGGAGGAGTGATAAAAACTTGGCAGAGAAGTCCCTGTTTCCTCACAACAGGCTAGACTGACCACAGAGACCCCTCAGTGATTAAACCTTTTGCTGAGATTGCGAGCCGCCTTTTGCACATTTAAATGCACGACTCTTTTTCAGTAGGTTTTATTCCTGCTTGTCTTTTGCATTTAAGCAGCCTAGATGCACAGGACTGCGCCACACTCTCTACTGTGAGGGAGAGCCGAAAATATTGAAGCGTGGTGCCAATGAGAGATGGAAATTTGCTTGCCATTCTTGAATATAAAAGAATGTTCTGCTTTTATTATCAGCTTGATGACACTGCAGATGCATCACTTTTCAAAGTACTTTTAACTTCAGTCCTTGACATGGGCATGGTAAAAGGACTTCAGTAGATTCTTTCCATTTCCTCTCCCCAAACTGCTATAAGAAAAAAAAAATTCAATACAGAAAAACTGTGAGGCTTTTCTAACGGAAAATTTTAGAGACTGGAATTTTGTACGCCCTTGATTAGACAGATTACAAAAAGGTTGTTGAAAATGGCAAGGGAATCCATTATTACGTTAGTTGCAAGTTAATGGCAGGTGCAAGCTGTTAATATGAGCCCACTGTGCATTTCAGACTCGGGGGGGGGGGGAATACTTGATAAAATTATAGACATAGGCGCCGACTCCATGGGGCTTGAGGGGGCCCGAGCCCCCTCAAAAATTCGTTTGGGGGGGCTCCGCCCCCCCAATAATCTCCGGCGCCCCTCCAGCAGAGCGCCATCGCCGCCCCTCCCTCAGCCCAAAATGCACAGGGTCGGGCTGCATGCCTCCTGCCCTCCCTCCCGAGCAAAAGCTCCACCCAATTTCCGCTCCGGAGTTGATTAATAGGCGCAGCACGCTCTCCCCTATTCGCTCACGAGGAGGCGGCGCCACTTTATTTGCATATTCATGAGCTTATTTATTATTCATGAGCTTTCCCGGGCCCCCCCAATATTTTTTATAAGTCCGCGTCCCTGATTATAGAATACCCGCCTCCTACCTTTTAATTGATTATGGTTGCGGGTTCAAAATTTACAGTGAATTGCACATATAGAAAAAAGCAAATCAAGTCTTAAATATCCTTCTCCGCCTTGCAATTAGGACATATAAAATGTTTTGCTAATGCTGGGAAAAGTAAAAATATTTATCTTCCTAGCTTTCTGCAAGCAAAACATGTTTAAATTGGACCCCACTGGAGGAACTAGAAAAGGAACCCCAAACTCGGCTCTCCAGATGTTTTGGGACTACAACTCCCATCATCCCTAGCTAACAGGACTAGTGGTCAGGGATGATGGGAGCTGCAGTCCCGAAACATCTGGAGGGCCGAGTTTGGGGATGCCTGAACTAGAAGCTTCTTCCACAAAACTGTCCAAAATGCCCCTTGAAGTTCCAATGTTCACCACTATAAGGCACACAATCTTCACTTGGGTTTGAAATGCAACACAATGCACATGGTCAAATCAACTTTTGATACTATTCTTTGCGGTTTGCACTCTTGGTAAAACATTAAGCTAATTTATTCCATCCTACAATGTTCTTCTGGTTTCTCTTGGCACAGCGGCATCCAATCCTGTCCCAGGGTTTCATTCTGAGCACCCACACACTATTCTGTGCTTCCTTCTCTGCAATCTCATGACACTATAAACAGCAAGCGACTCAAAGATGTCATCTTGGGGCTGCTGCACTAAAGACAATTTCAGAACCCTCTAGCTATACATGCAGTAAGTATATAAGCACATCAGTGTGCTACAAACCCAGCACCAAATGCTCAAGGACACATTCGTCAGAACAACCGAAGTGTTTTTCAAGAGAAAAAGCTGGTTCCGAAATGTATTAATATACTAACATCCTACAGAGCGTTCCAGCCAACTCCTAGCCCTGCATGCATGAGAACACTGCCTTATACAAGCACGTTAATCTCCAAGTAAATGTCCATTCCCTAATACTAAACCAGCTTGCATAAAAGCATATTTTTTTAAAAAAAATTGTTCACATCAAAATGCTTTACTCATTTTACAAGAAAAAAATATTTCATATGTGTGGGGTTTTTTAAGTACTTCTGAAGACACTTTAAAGACAATTATAGTACGTTTCCGAGAACAATTCAAAGTGTTGGTGCTGACCTTTAAAGTCCTAAAAGACCTCGGCCCAGTAGACCTGAAGGAGCGTCTCCACCATCGTTCAGCCCGGACACTGAGGTCCAGCACCGAGGGCCTTCTGGCGGTTCCCTCACTACGAGAAGCAAAGTTACAGGGAACCAGGCAGAGGGCCTTCTCGGTAGTGGCACCTGCCCTGTGAAACGCCCTCCCACCAAATGTCAAAGAGAACTACTACTACCAGACTTTTAGAAGACATCTGAAGGCAGCCCTGTTTAGAGAAGTTTTTAATGTTTGAAGTTTTATGCTGTTTTTAATGTTCTGTTGGAAGCTGCCCAGAGTGCCTGGGGAAACCCAGCCAGATGGGCGTGGTAGAAATAATAAAATTATTATTATTATTATTATTATTATTATTATTATTATTATTATTATTATTATTATTATTGCAGCCCCTATGAGGCAGTTGTGGGGAATGAAGGTCCCTGCCTTCCCAGGAAATCCAAGACTCTGTTGAAGCATCTGTCTTTGGCTCTGCCCTCTTCATACCTCTTCTTGTTCTGTGAGACCGGGTTGGGGGGTGGGAGATGGTCACAGTAGGAGGGGGAGACCTCCCAGCTTCTCTTGCATCCTAGCTCATCTGTGCCTCTTGATCCCTCCTCCTCCTCCTCCTCCTCTCCTGCCTCTATTCTGGACTGCTCTCTGCCCCAGCCTCTTCCTGCTCACTAAACCCTGTTCTCCCCTTCCACTTCCAACACCTCCTCCTTCTGCTCCCTCTTCTCCCTCATCATCATCATCCCACTATTACTCCCCAGGGCTCTGAGCCTTCTTCTCTTGGGGGTTCTCCAGCTGATGCCCCCCACCCACCTCACAGCATCCAGCCGGTCCATGATGCTTAAACAGATCCGATACTCAGGTTAGAAACAGGTCAATGGAAGTCGTCTCATGTGTTAATGCATTGCACTGTTCCATCACATGCTCAGACATCAGCCCCCTAACGCAGCCCTGTATCAGGAAGTTTATATATGTTTGATGTTTTATTATGCTTTTATATTTTGCTGGAAGCCACCCAGAGATGGGTGGGGTATTATTAGTATTAGTCTGAGCTGCTCTCTTCTCCTTCGTCATCGTCCCACCACCAATCCCTTGGGCTCTGAGACCTCTTCCCTTGGGGGGTTCCCAAGCTGGCGTCTCCTCCACCCCCACCCCTCAGAATCCAGCCGGTCCATGGCCCCTCTAATGGATAGGACTAGCATGAAGTTACATAAACAGGAAATGACACCTTCATTTTCAGCAGGCATCTTATTGAAATCCATGCAACTTAATTTCTAAGTATGCATATCGTATCTCTTAGCCAAAAATTATTTGAGGTACTTGGTTGTAGCCCAGGCATAGGCAAACTCGGCCCTCCAGATGTTTTGGGACTACAACTCCCACCATCCCCAGCTAACAGGACCTGTGGTCAGGGATGATGGGAGCTGTAGTCCCAAAACATCTGGAGGGCCGAGTTTGCCTAGGCCTATTGTAGCCCAAGCCTGACTACAGCTTAAGAGCCTGGAGATCTCTGCTTATAATGTATATACAAAATCATTGTAAGCAGGTCAAAATATTAGCAGGATTTTAAATATACTTGTAATGTAACAGAATGTATAGGTAACTTAGGAAGATGAAAAATTGGAGAAGTATTAATATGCACTTGAAAACAGAACTAAAAGAACCCAGGGAAGGGATGGGGGAAGCCAGGAGATTCAGAGTAATCTCGATATTTGGATTCTGTACTGTTTTTTGTTGCATATTTATATTTTTTGAAAATTGAATAAAAATGACTATATATATATGTTTGTGTGTGCGTGTTTAAAAAGGAAGTGTCTGGAAATTTCAGGTGGTTTCCATACTTCCAGAATGTGTTTTCACAACTGCAATATTGTACCGGGGGGGGGGGTGTCCCTAGGCCATTTTAATACAGTAGCTGCCATGCATTCAAGAATTTGCTGCTGGCGACTAAACTATGGAGACGGCAATTCTATGCAGCTTTTCAGGGAGCAAGTCCTATGGAAATCAATGGGACTTTCTTCCAAGTAAATAAATGTAGTTAGTAAGAATCCTGATAGCAGTATACCAATTCTAAGTATTATAATTATTTTATTATTTGTACCCTGCCCATCTGACTGGGTTGCCCCAGCCACACTGGGTGCCTTAAAAAGCGCAGAAACGAAAGTACCAAACGTTGGGCATTTCACATTTTCTTCTTCTTCAATTTGGTCTGCAAATTGCTTGGGACAGGGATCTCTGTCTTTTGTTTTTTCTTATTTGCAGGACACCCTGCACACTCCTGGTGCTAAAACCATCGATCTATTTTAAGGATGTGCCTGCAGGATGAGCAGAACTGAATTCCAAGTTATAATTAAAATTATAAATTAAAGTGTTTTCCATTGGAATCATTTGTAAGCCGTAATTACTTCCACGGCAGCCCCATGCAACACAAACACTGCTTAGCATAAATAAATTTCCAGAGGGGCAGTCATGTCAGCCCATTGCAGCACAGAGAGTCTTTTGCAGCGTGTTAAAGATTAACACATTTATTATGACTTTTGTAGACCTAAAATTCACATGAAGTAAAATCCCAAACCAGAAAGCATTATTTATACACACAGAATTATAAATTGGGGGGTGAAGAAGGGAAGGGAGAACAGAGAGGGGTGAGGCCAGCAGATAACAAAATGCAAAAAGGACAGAAACAATATCTATCACCGGCGCTTGAATTGAAATTACAGACTTTACAGGATGTTTGTGTTATCAGCAACACAGCCTGGTTTATTGTCACTAATTTGCTGTTACTAACTTATCACTGTGTTCTTCCTTTCTGTTTTTGCATTTTGTTTTCCTCTGCCTCCCTCCCCCCCCCCCCCGCAACGCCTCTCCATCCTCTCACCATGTGTGCATATATGCCTGGCAATGTGGGATTATATCATATGTCTGATGAAGCGAGCGCTCAAAAAAGCTTATGCCAAAATAAACGTGTTAGCTTAAGGCGCTGCAAGACTCCTTGCTGTTTTCACTTAGCATAAAAGCAAGGATGGGTAATGCTGGCACTCCCACCCCAGCCAACGTGGCCAAAGGTCAGGGATGGGCAAAAACTGTAAATCCAGAGGCATCTGTGATGGCCATAGGTACCCTGTTCCCAACATCAAGGTCTTAAGTGCCAAAACACTCAATCAATGCAAACTAACTCTATCGCTTTTGGGGGGGCAGGAAGCTTTTGGGGGGGCAGGAAGCTTTTGGGGGGGCAGGAAACACTCTAAAGCAGCATTTCCCAAACTTGGCCCTCCCGCTGTTTTGAGACTACAATTCTCATCATCCCTGACCACTGCTCCTGCTAGCTGGGGATGATGGGAGTTGTAGTCCCAAAACATCTGGAGGGCCGAGTTTGGGGATGCCTGTTCTAGTTCCTCCAGTGCGGGTCCAATTTAAATATGTTTCCCTCCCAACAAAAGCTAGAAAGATAAATATTTTGACTTTTCCCTGCATTAGCAAAACATTTTATACATCCTAATTTTGGGAAACCCCGACTTAAGGAGGGTTGGAATGCCCTTTGGGATTCCAGCAAATGTTTTTTGTTTTTTTTTAAAGCAAACAAACAGGAACTCCAAGGACCGTAACTAGGTTCTGTACTTAACAGCATTGGCTCCCAGTAGGTTTCCAAGCACAATTCAAAGTGTTGGTGCTGACCTTTAAAGCCCTAAACGGCCTCAGTCCAGTATACCTGAAGGAGTGTCTCCACCCCCATCCTTCAGCCCGGACACTGAGGTCCAGCGCCGAGGGCCTTCTGGCGGCTCCCTCATTACGAGAAGTGAGGTTACAGGGAACCAGACAGAGGGCCTTCTCAGTAGTGGCGCCCACCCTGTAGAACGCCCTCCCTTCAGATGTGAAGGAAATAAGCAGCTATCTTCTCTTTAAAAGACATCTGAAGGCTGTCCTGTTTAGGGAAGTTTTTAATATTGAATGCTGTATTGTTTTTAACACTTGATTGGAAGCCGCCCAGAGTGGCTGAGGAAACTCAGCCAGATGGGCGGGGTATTAATAATAATAATAATAATAATAATAATAATAATAATAATAATAATACTTTTTATTACAGTTGCTCCCATACACTTACACTGCGACACATTTCGAGTTTCCAGCAAGTTTAGTGCTTAGTCACTATATATTGTGGAAGCAAATACCATAGTTTTAACAATGTGCTGTGCACACTTCCTTTGCCTGTTCTGAATCTTCCAACAGAACAGGGTCCTAGGAGACGTCTGCCAAACCTTTTCTGGAGCTTTATATACCCAAAGTGGCTTTTTAGCCGAACCTCTCTTTAGTCTGGGATAGCATTAACGCACCTGAAGACTACTTAAAATCTCAGCTGCACACCACAAAAGGCGCAGATTATATTAACACTACTGCGGAGTCTGAAGAGCTGAAATGAAAATCTTGCAGGAAACTGTGTGTTTTTATAATACAAACCGCCCTGTGATCTTCAGATGAAGGGCAGTATAGAAATTTAATAATAATAATAATAATAATAATAATAATAATAATAATAATAATAATACCACCTCGCCAAATGCCACAGAAACCTAAGCGTATTTATTAAGAACCAACCCTGCTGCCCATTCCCCAAGCTCAACAGAGCTTACTTCCTAAGAATACATGCTCAGAAATTGCAGGCCAAACCTGGACGTTACTTGCTAAAACTATCTGTGTCGAGCAAGGCAGAATAGCAAGCCTGCAGTTGCTTTCTGTTTGTGTAATTTGGCAGATATTACAGAAGTCTAGCTCCAGTTGTAATCCATTAGATGCTGGAGTCCCAGCAATTTGACAACAACGCCTGCTGGGCTAGTAGCATAGGATGATCTTCAAATACTGGCAGCATAATGGCAATTTCTCTCTCCAGAAAGGGATAAAATATCAGTCCCTGCTCTCCAGCACACCCATGTGGTTTTTTTGTTCTGCTTTTAACTACCGCATCTTCCATTGTTTTAAAACAAATGTTTGGGGTACAATATTGTTGTCCGCTTAAAAAGGTACTTTCTGCTTCAGTAGCTTGGTGACATAAACACACAGCCATTCCAACCAGAAATCTAGATAATTCACACACACACACACCCCGAACAAGAACAGAACTGAATTCAAAATTCGGTTTTGGGTTCCTCTTCCGTAATACTTAATGCAATGTTAAAAACTCACAAGAAAGCTAGCTCTGTATTTATTTGTGCCCAGGGCAAGCAAGAGAAAGCAAAGAATAGTCATCGCTGTCAATGATACAGAACAGAAACCTTAACCTCTAGAAAGTTTAACCATTTGCGGAAAACAAAATATTCA
Source organism: Podarcis bocagei (assembly GCF_964188305.1). Classification (NCBI taxonomy): domain Eukaryota; kingdom Metazoa; phylum Chordata; class Lepidosauria; order Squamata; family Lacertidae; genus Podarcis; species Podarcis bocagei. The sequence continues at coordinate 18,341,650 of NC_138143.1, forward strand.
CCGGGAGAAGAGAAACAGCCATGGATATTTAAAATGCAAGTAAAACCATCTGTCAACTGCAGATTCTCTCACCAGGAGAGATCAGCAAAGCAAGCCAAAAGAAAAAATCTTCAGCAGGCAATCCAGCAAAGCATGATCATATATGCATGCAATATTTTACGATGGGTGGTAAAGACTGTGGAGGAGAAATTCCCTTCTCAGTATGGCTGCAAATTCTGAAGTACAACTAATTATTTTGCATTCACAACAAAGCAGAACGTAAGAGGAATGGGGAATACCATGCCTTGGGCCTGGGCAAGTTTGTCACACGCTTTTAGGAGCCATTTCAAAGAGGAAACAAAAAGTATACCATGTGTCTCAATGCTCATTGTAACAGGAAGTTCATGAGGGAGACTACGAATTTCAGGCAAGAGTCTCAGGATTTATCTGAATGTCAGAAGCTTTCCGCTTCACAAGAGAGAACTGAGCTTGCACCAAAAGTCACAGAGCATAACACAAACAGCAAAGTGTGAGAAATGTGGAGCTGGGCATGGAATTTAGCATCCTGAAAATTGCACGTTTCCTTGAAGAGCCCTTGGGGTTGAGAAGATATATTTAAGAGTTCATGTAGGCAATACTTGGAAGGGAATGCTGAGCAAAACTCCCAGTTAAGCATGGAGATTTGCTGCCTTCAACACTACCTATCCCCATATCTGGGGGGGGGGGGGGGTTTGATGTAATTATGCAAAATGTAAAAATTATGTGCATGTCTTTAATTTGCATAATATTGAGCTTTTTATTGTAGTTTTTTTGGTATAGGGTGGTATTCAACTGTGTTTTACTCAGAGCTGGCCCACTGAAATTAATACGACAATGTTAGGTCCATTAACTTTAATTGGTCTACTCTGAGCAAGATTTAACTGCGTACCACCCACAGATTACACACAAACCTGACTAATAAAGGAGAGACTTGTTCAAATGTCAATTGGCATTTTATTTATTTATTTATTTATTTATTTATTTATTTTTTAAAAAACAGGCTTTCTGGCTTCACTCAAGACTAATTTTTTGCAGTGCCGAAGCAGAATAAAAAGCCTTTTTTAAACACACACACAAATCCACTACAGCTGACAAGCATCACCATAAAAGAAAACATCAGTTGAAGTGTATCTACAACACGGCTTTTGTAAGGGGAAATTTAAAGGGTATTTCAAACCCTTTAAATGACAATACAACTCTTTTCCATCCTCAAGGTCATTGACAATTGATCTCACTTGCCACACAGAGAAATATTAAAAGCAGCAACCTAGGAAGTTGACTTACACCTGAAACACCAATGGAGTCTATTCATTCGGCTTTTAGACATAGGATTACTTAACAAGCAAATACCTTTTCATTCAGGTATTTCGCTCCATCTGCTCAAGAGCTTCGAAACACATTTGATCTAGGGGTGAATTTACTATTATTATTATTTTCAAACTGGAAACAGATGCCTCTCAATCTTTGTTTAAAGGTTTGCCTGCACAACTCAACTATTTACACATATAGTCCCACCCTCTCTCCCCCCCCACACCCCTCCAAACATTCCATTCATCTTGCAAAGATCTGAAATCGTATGGACACCACACATCACAGCTGTCAGGCAAGTTGGTGTACAACACACCGAGTGCAGCAAAAGGCCAAATGCATTTTGTCAACAGAATGCATATATCCTCACCCATCTGCATAAATGGAAATTCCATGCTTAATTATGCAGGGGGGCACTTGCAGAATAACTGCAAACACAAAAAATTCAGTCCTGAGCAGATCTGAACGCCATCTGTTTTTTATCCTTGACTAATACAGTAGCAATCGTGTGATGATCTTAACTGGCCACTAAAGCTGCAATCACATTTACACGACTTTGAATTTAACAGACCTTCCAAGTACTCATGCATTGGATTGAGCTGCAAGTCGATCAGTTTTGCTAAAATTTAAAATGGTTGCTCAAACACAAACGTGGAAGCAATTCGAAAATTAAACTTTTGCGCAATAAAACCAATGTTTAGAAAAAAGCCGCTGGCGCATTAAAAACCAGTGCAGTGGTACCTCGGGTTACATACTGTCAGAGCTGCTTCAAGATCCTAGCTCACAGAGGATCACGCTAGCCAGCGGTCATTAAGTAAAAGTCTTTATTGAGTTATAGTTTCCATTCCCAAGCTGCTGCGTGCAACTCTACGTCTAATGGCTAGATCGGCGAAGCTCCGTCTGAGTCTCCGCCCCTTGTGCACCAACTTAATATCCTAGCCCTGCTCCACCTTTTCCGCCTGACTGCTCTCCTCTGGGTCCCTCTGCCCCCCGGGGTCTCTTCCTTCCGGGATTCTTCTGACGCCGACCCCCCGGAACTCCCTGTCTCCTTGCGCCGGGCTTTAGGACCTGGCTCCCTTTCCTGGCTGCCTACTGCGTCACTTTCCTGTGCATTTGAACTTGGCGCGCGCGCCCAACCTTCCACTTTCCGTCTGACCGTTTCTTCGCTCCCCGATGGAGGTGTGGCCACTCCTGACTCGTGCCCTCCCCCCTGTTGCGAGCTGCCAGCGCTTGATCTCTGGCGCTCTTCCTCTTCCCTGCTCTCTGGCTGTGACGCTGGTCCCGATTTCCAACTGCTCTCCTTGGAGTCCCCTCTGGCCCTATCTTCCTGGGGTGTCCCCCTAGGCTCCCCCCTTGCCCTGACCACTGGTGCTCCTTTCTGTGAATCTTCTGATTCACTGGAAAGACTCGGAGATCTCGGGTCGTCGTCATCACTCATCTTTTCTTCTGCCTCCTCCCCCTCGCTCTCTGTTTCCTCCCTTGCCCTTGCCTCTGCTCCTGAACCCCTGACACATACGCTTCAGGTTACAGACTCCGCTAACCCAGAAATATTACCTCGGGTTAAGAACTTTGCTTCAGGATGAGAACAGAAATCGTGCTCTGGCAGCACGGCCGCAGCAGGAGGCCCCATTAGCTAAAGTGGCGCTTCAGGTTAAGAACAGTTTCAGGTTAAGAACGGACCTCCAGAACAAATTAAGTACTTAACCCGAGGTACCACTGTATGGGGGAAAGGAGGATAGTAAAATATGAATTGAAGAGCTGTAAGGAACCATGAGGGTCATTTAGTCCAACCCCCTACAATACAGGAATTTTTTGCCTAATGTGGGTCTCGAACCTACTATCCTGAGATTAAGAATCTCACACTCTACCAACTGAAGAGGACAAATATTCATACTTCATCGCCCCCAAAGTCCAAAATGCATTTCTTTTTTTTCTAAGGAAGATTTCCTCCTAAGTAAAAGTCATCGTTCTGTTATATTCCCTTTATATTAATCCTTTCTTGGTTTTATTTTTTTAGCTGGGCGGAGGGGGATAATATGACAGAAATGAAGTTAAATACCCATTACCAATCACCTCATATTGTTTATTTTAGTTTGCTGGTGTTCTCAGTTTTTGTTTTAAATTTCACCTTTGACCACTTCTGCTATCCGAAACATAAACATACCATTCATTTTAAGCTGCTTGGGAATGCTCCTGCTGCCAGTAAACTATTACAGTGGTAACTCTACTTACGAACGTGATCCGTTCCAGGGTGCCGTTCGCACCCTGAAAAGTAGAGTGTCACTACTGCGCATGCACAAAGCGCACGTATCGCTTCTGCACATGTGCGAAGCGCGCAGATCGCTTCTGCGCGTGCAGTGAACCCAGAAGTAAACACTTCCAGGTTTGCTGCGTTCATAACCTGAAAGTTACGGAACCAGAGCGGTACATAACTAGAGGTATGACTGTATTTGAATCCCAGAAACAGGGTAGAGGCACATACTTCAGGTTTGTGGGATACACTTTGAGGTTTCTTGTTTTACTAGAACCCCAAAACACAGTCAGCGGCAAAAGACACGCTTAAGAATTCAGAGCTCGGGAATTTGTGTTGAATACTGAGCCTCAACCTTTCTTAATTTCAGAAGCACAACTTGTGAGGAAAGGGGTCATTTTGACAGGCGTTGTTTTAAAACAACTGGGAGTCAGAATCTGGGCCTGAATCCGCAGCAAAGTACCCGGAGATTGTCCAATAGGCAAACAGAGCAAAAGGCACTGGGTTCACCAGAACACCAAGATGACCAATTCTGGTTCAGCTTTGCAAATGGAATGCAACTTTTTGTGCATGAATAAAAGTTTGGCAGCTCGCAAACTGGAGTTACTGCTTCGTTTCAGGGGCAGATCTTATCAGTTCAAGGTTTCTGTGTACATAACCTTGGGAACTTTCAATTCCTTGTCCTGTTCCCCATATGTATTAAGTCCCCATGTTGCACTTAAACAGACACACAAGTTCCTCCCCCCCCCCTTTGAATTATCTGCCTCTATTCTCTACCTCTTCTCTGAGAGCCAAAGGTCCACCTTAATTTTAGTAATACAGGCTTGGTGTGGGCAGAAGGCAGATTTGTGTCTACTGGCAATTTCCTCCTCTTCAAATCCAGCTCCGACTGCTTGCTTTCTTTGCAACGTGGCATTTTCAATTTCTGCTCACTGCCAAGCCAATAACCTCTCCTCTGTGATTCATTTCTCTAAAGCAAGGCTGTAGGAGTGGTTGAGGGTAATGAGTCAAACTCTCAGCAGTAGACGTTAACAAAGTTGAGCCACTTGCTTCAACCAGTTGAAAGGCAAAAGAAGATGTCAACCGGCTATTTCCCCATTTATATTGGGAAAATAAAGATTCCATTCCTCTGGCTCTGCAAATTGACACATTACTCATCATGCTCTCGCTTGTACATTACGGTTAATTATGAAAGCAAGCTCAGATTACTTTATACAGGCACCCAAGTGCTATTTTTCTAGAAAAAGAGGTGCCAGAACTCACCCCTTGTTCTCTTATAATGGCAATGGCACCCACCTGAGAAGTGCTGGAATCGAGTTCCGGCTTGAAGGCATCCCATAAATTGTGTCAGTAGCTCTGCTTACGATGCCTCTTACCAACAGAAGAGAGCCTTTCTTACAGGACTTGCCATTCGAAAGGTTCCCCTTCTTACTTGAAATGCAAGCCGCACTCCATAATCTTGCTTGCAGAGCAGGCCAAACGCAACCCTCCAACCTTAAACACTGTGGTCTGCCAGCTTGACAATACCGCCCACAGGCGGCAGAAAACAACATTTCCTGGAAGACTCCCAATGCACGGTGCTGGGCTGAATTTCGGTCTTGCAAGCAACCAGTAATGAAACCCGGTTCTGGAGCTTGCTCAGAGTTTGACCTTTAGCAGCTCAAATGCTGTGAACACTGCTCAATATAAATACTCTTATACCACCACTTTCCTAAAATCAAAGATACATGATGGGATGGTTTAAACAGCAAGCGTTGACCGCGACAAAGCAGTTTGAGGGGATTTTTTTGCAATATAAAATTATGAAACCCTAATAAACTGGCTAAAGTTACCGTATTTTTCGCCCTATAGGACGCACTTTTCCCCCTCCAAAAATGAGGGGGAAATGTGTGTGCGTCCTATGGGGCGAATGCAGGCTTTCCCGGGCTTCTTGCAGCTCCGCGCCACCCTCCGGATACCAGCGCAAAGCTGCGCGGAGCTCCGGAGGGTGGCGCGGAGCTGCCTGCGCTCCAGGGCTTCTTGCAGCTCCGCGCCACCCTCCCGATCCCGGCGCGAAGCTGCGCAGGGCTCTGGAGGGTGGCGCGGAGCTGCCTGTGCTCCAGGGCTTCTTGCAGCTCCGCGCCACCCTCCCGATCCCGGCGCGAAGCTGCGCGGAGCTCCGGAGGGTGGCGGGGAGCTGCCTGCGCTCCAGGGCTTCTTGCAGCTCCGCGCCACCCTCCCGATCCCGGCGCGAAGCTGCGCAGGGCTCTGGAGGGTGGCGCGGAGCTGCCTGCGCTCCAGGGCTTCTTGCAGCTCCGCGCCACCCTCCCGATCCCGGCGCGAAGCTGCGCGGGGCTCCGGAGGGCGGCGCGGAGCTGCCTGCGCTCCAGGGCTTCTTGCAGCTCCGCGCCACCCTCCCGATCCCGGCGCGAAGCTGCGCGGGGCTCCGGCGGAGCTGCCTGCGCTCCAGGGCTTCTTGCAGCTCCGCGCCACCCTCCCGATCCCGGCGCGAAGCTGCGCAGGGCTCTGGAGGGTGGCGCGGAGCTGCCTGCGCTCCAGGGCTTCTTGCAGCTCCGCGCCACCCTCCCGATCCCGGCGCGAAGCTGCGCGGGGCTCCGGCGGAGCTGCCTGCGCTCCAGGGCTTCTTGCAGCTCCGCGCCACCCTCCCGATCCCGGCGCGAAGCTGCGCGGAGCTCCGGAGGGTGGTGGGGAGCTGCCTGTGCTCCAGGGCTTCTTGCAGCTCCGCGCCACCCTCCCGATCCCGGCGCGGAGCTGCGCGGGGCTCCAGAGGGTGGCGCGGAGCTGCAAGAAGCCCTGGAGCACAGGCACCTCCGCGCCACCCTCCCGATCCCGGCGCGAAGCTGCGCGGGGCTCCGGAGGGTGGCGCGGAGCTGCCTGTGCTCCAGGGCTTCTTACAGCTCCGCGCCACCCTCCCGATCCCGGCGCGAAGCTGCGCGGAGCTCCGGAGGGTGGCGCGGAGCTGCCTGCGCTCCAGGGCTTCCTGCAGCTCCGTGCCACCCCCCGGATCCCGGCGCGAGGTCCTGCGGGGTCGCAAGGCTTGCAGGCAGCAGCCTGCAGCCCATAAGCTCGGGGGATAGCAGGGAGGCGCAGCGCCGCCACCCCGCTATTCCGTGACCTGATCTGAAGGCTGGGGGGATCAAGCTTGCTTCTCCCCCCCCCCGCCAGCCCCACAAGCTCAGGGGATAGCGGGGAGGCGGAGCGCCGCCACCCCGCTATTCCCGGACCTGATCTGGAGGCTGGGGGGGGGGGGGAGAAGCAAGCTTGCTTCTCCCCATCGCCAGCCCCATAAGCTGGGGGACAGCGGGGCAAGCCGCTGCCCCACGGAGGCTAGAGATGCTGTCCCTGAAGGCAGAAGAGGGAGATGGAGCGCTCTGTCTCTCTCTTCTAGCTTGGGGATGGCTGCGCAAACCTGGGGGGGAAATAAATTTTTTTTCCTTGATTTCCCCCCCAAAAAACTTGGTGCGTCCTATGGGCCGGTGCGTCCTATAGGGCGAAAAATACGGTACTCTTCTGCACACTAGATCAGCTTTTCCCAAACTTAGATCTCCAGCTGTTTTTGGACTACAATCCCCATCATCCGTGGCCACTGGTCCTGCTAGCTAGGGATGATGGCAGTTGTAGTCCAAAAAACAGCTGGAAACCTAAGTTTGGGAAACACTGCTCCAATGCCAAAGTTTGTAGGAAATGAGAGTCCAGATTTCCAGGAATATCCCTCCCCTTGCAAAGAATTACTATACGATTTAAAGCAATGATGGGGAATGTGTGGCCCACCAGATGTTGTCAGACTCATCAGTCGCTGCCAGCCTGGCCAATGGGCGGTTCAAATTCGAATCCAGAAACATCTTCAAGGCCCAAGTTTCCCACTCCTAATTTAAAACTACAGAGGAAGTCTATCCTGAGGGAAATATGCTGGCTGAAGTGATATAAATTTAATGGAAGTGTGCTACGTGTCACGAGAGAAGCAGATGTGACATAAAAGTTTGGGTGGGTGGGTGTGTTTTCACATTCATCCCCGACTACCATTTCTTACCAGTTAGCCAAGAACAGGCATGAAGACCTTTGGGCTTCCAGCTGTTACTGAGCAACTCCCAGCACCCCTGGCTATTGGATATGCCAGCTACGGTCAAGAGCTGTAGTCCAGGAACATCTGGATGATCAGATGTTGCTGTCATAGAGGAAGAGTGGTGCTTTAAAGAAGACTTGCCTCATCAGCTGCACAATCTGACGGATGCTAAATAATCCTCACTGCTTTCAATGAAATTTAAGCCCCAGCCAGAAAGGCAAATGAGGAAGGAAGGTGAAGTTGTTCTCCAAAACTTTTGGCAAGCTGTTCTCCGGAGCTAACGAACAATGTCAATTCAGATCAACAGAACTTGACTTTAGAATACGCCCCATTAGCTATTCAGTTTTGGAAAGGACACCACCAGTTTTGTGGCCAAGCATTTAAACACAGTCCTCCTGCAGACTTGAGAAGACACTATCTTTCCCATGCAAGCGCGTTCACTCAAATATTGCCTCCAATCCAAGACTCTAGCAAACCTCATCTCTTTGTGATCTTAAGCCCTCTGCCTCTCCTGAACTCTACTTCCAATTATGCTGAATGGTTTTCAGCTGTACTGAAAGAAACCTGCATATTTCCCATACCCAAACCAGAAGACCTGAGAAAGCCCCAGTCTCAAAAGGTCTAACTACAATAATTTCCCCCTAAAAGGAAATTAAAGCTCTGCATCTGCAGCCTTTAGCAAGAGATTCCTTCTAACATCAGTAAGGACTGAAAGTCAATGTGGATTTCTGGAGTAATTTCAGCAAGATGGCACATAGGAATAGTACACTTGCCTCTCTAGAAGCAAATGTGTGCAGCCACACGCACAGGGAGAATTTGCCTCTACCTGAAAGAAAAAGGGGGAAAAACTCCCCCCCCCCGAACATTCAGCTCTTATTTTAAAAGAATACCCAAGTCTTTTGATGGAAGGAAAAATCTGCACACAGAATTTTAAACCTGCTCCTGACTTTCAATATTGTGATCGGCGAGCACGACAAGCACTAGGATGACTTGGGATTTTTCAAGCATCTCCTCAGAAGGAAGCCCCACTGACGCTTATCTCCAAGCTCAAGGTTGCAACCTTAATGTCATTAAGAATTGCACTGAATACATTAAACAGCTTCATCCTCAAGGTTCTGAGTCAAACAGCAGTTAATAATAGCTAATGTTGACTATTAGCTGCTTTGCTTTGATTCCCGATAGCAAAAAATAATAATCATTAAGTTGTTGCAAAGGGCCTATGGGGCGGCACGCAGAGAACTGTTCACACAAGAGTGCAATCTGACCGGCTACAGCCTCCTCTTTGAAGTTTAGAGTGCACCTCCTTGAGCTCTCATTCCAGCTTTGCCCAACGTGCTGATGAATATATATATATATAAAATTCTGGAAATCTGAAATACTTGGTCTCCACATACTGTAATGCCAACACAGCATTCTGAAAGGGGGGAGAATCAGGAATTCTGCACGTACAGAGAATGCTGCCTTTCACAAAGTGGAGACTATTGGTTTTCTTTCTCTACAATAACTGGCACCAGCTCTGCAGAATTTCTGGCAAGAGCTTCCAGTCCTACTTGGAAGTTGCAAAGGGGTTAGACCTGGGATTTTCCACGTGCAAAGCATGCACTCTTACCAAAGATTTACAGCCCTTCCTGGAATATGTGCAAATGAACACATGCCCTCTGGTTTGCATACCAGCTTACAACTCTGGCACTCCCAGAAGCCACACGTTCACACGAAATCCTGATTTTCAAATGCACCTTTACCCAAGCCACTAGCAAAGAGAACGACCTTCACCAAGAGAAAGAAAAAGCAAGGAAACAGAAACTTAAAAATCGCCATCCCCTTCTCAACCCCTCCCCAACCCACCAACACGCCCCCCAGGAAACAAAAGGGGAAGACCAGCCGTTCACAGCTCCACACAAACAGGCTTGTGGGCTAGCTGGAAAGAAATGAAAAATTAACTTCCCGAGGATAAAGAGCTAACCTGACCAAGGTCAAAAAAGGCGACGGTCTTCTTCCGACGTTTCTGGCGCCCTTCCGAAGGAACCCTGCGGAGGACGCGGGGCGGCGCGCGCGCACCTGCCTTTACCCTACCGCAGCCAACTGCTTGCAGCTGCGGCCGTCTCACCTCACACCTGCGCGCGCGCGCGCTGCTAAGGAGGGAAGGGAGGGCGCTAATCAGAGGCGCCAGGCGCGCCCGCGGAACCCCGCGCGCGACCACTCCAGCCGCTGGGCTGCGCTCCTCCGCCCCGCCTTTCCTCCACGTGCAACCCCAGGAAGGGCGCAAACGCAGCGAAGGCGACTCCCTGCAACCGGAGACCTGTTACTTTCGCACCAACGTTGAAAATCGCCCCCATTTTGCAAACCCGACGACAGCCCCGCGGCTACTACGAGAGAGGAAGAAAAAGCATTGCCCGAGCAAGGTCTCCTTTGCAACGACTTTTTGACCTCCCTATTTAAGTTCTCCTAGCCAGGCAGCCGTTGCAAGCTGTCTCCGGGAGGCCCCGCCGAGCTCAACACGGCCTGCTCTCCAGAAACTGCACAGTTATAATAGGACCGTATGTGCAAGTTAACGCGAGGTCGGTGGGGCTTTTCGTTTCGAAGAAACGCTGACCATTAACACCTGCATCTGACCAGATCCGGATGGAGTTACGCACTGCACGGAACCTTGCGGACTTGGTTTAGATTTCGCGTCTGCAAACGGTCGGACGCCACTGCAATGCCAGCCACGTTTTCCAAATTAAGTACGACATAAACCTATATGCATGGTTATGCAGAAGTCACATCAGCCTTACTCTCCGGTAGACGTCGAGGATTGCAAACTAAAACCGCGTACCTAACGCATACTGCTTTGGAAGGCCTACTGAAAGAAGCGAGGTGTCTTTGCAAGTGCGCACAGGATTGGCCTAAAATCCTGTTTCGCTTTCAGTACAGATAAATAGCTTGCATGTCGATATACAAAAAAACCCCTGCCTCTTAAAAAGCAACCCAAGACTTATTGCAATATACTAACTTTGCAGTGTCTGCTAGCGGTCATCACAGCCGGTCGTGCACCCTTGCAGAAATAAAATAAAATCTGGCCTCCGGCGTTTTTAGTACAAGAATACTCTCGGTGCAAGCGAGCAACGTCCTAGCACAGAACTCCAGTCGGGCGCCGGCGGGAAAAATAAAATAAATGAACGGCCCCCTGGAGCAGTTTTTGAGTGACAACAGGGGGTGCTCTCGAAGTGCGCCTGCGCCACAGTGGGGAAGGCGGGCTCAATCCAACCCCAAGTTAAACTCCATATTTAAGCTTGAAAGACAGGTTGGGGGGGGCGGGTTGGAGTCCCCCCCCCTTAATGTAGGAATTAGGAGACACTTAGCTCTGGACCTAGTGCAACAGCAGCTCCATTTCGAGAGCCTAATGTGATGCTCTGTAATTTCTGGAAGCCTTGGCGCCGAGTTTATTTCTGCTGATGCCCAAGACGACCATTGATATCACAGGCTCGTCCAATGGGTGGGACGCAGCCAGCTTCCAGCCTGATGCCCCCAATGCCTCAGTTTCTCCCCCCTGCAACTTGCTGCGCTCCAGATGTTAAGACGCCAACTCCCATCAGCTCCAGCTAGGATGACCAATGTTCAGGGATGATGGGAGTTGTAAGTCCCAAAGTTAGTGGGGGAGATGCGCCAGGTTGGGGGGAAACTGCCCAATTCTATGCACGCTTGCTAGAAAATAAATCCTGCTGAAATTAATGGTGTCAGATGGTGAATATGGTCGTGGGCTTGCTTGGAAACAATTCCCTTTGTTTTCCATAGGAATTAATTGCACGTGGCAACAGTGTAGTAAATAAAATCAATGGCTTTACTTCTGGGAGAAGGTGGAATAGGACCGGGATGTTAGAAGGCGATCCGAAGCTCCGGGGGTGCCAACTTGAATGAAATATTGGGGGGACAAGGTAAGCTCCGCCCCACAGAATCAATCACATGACAAGGACACTATTTGAATGGCAATGTCCATCACAACTTTTAGAAGACCTCTAAAGGCCGCCCTGTATGGGGAAGGTTTTAATGTTTGACGTTTTATTATGTGTTTATATTTTGAAGGGTAGCCACCCAGAGTGGCTGGGGAAACCCAGCCAGATGGGCGGGGTATTAATAATAATAATTACTACTACTGTACTACTACTATTAGGGACCAGCCCCCTGAAATAATTTATTGGGGGGACCTCGGCCCCTAGGAGTTGGTTCCTATGCTAAGCTCACAGCCATACATACTTGGAGGAAAATATTTCCGAGTTACATGGCGCTTACTCGCAGTTGTAGGTGCGGAGGGTTACAGCCATGCAACAATATGCGCAATTATTAGGAAGCCAACCCCGTTGGAACTAATGCGGCCCAATCCTAGGCATGCAGGCGTGGTGGGCACAAGTCCCACTAAACTCATTAGCACCGACTTCCAAGTGCACAGAATCGGGCTGCGCGGCTGTATAACCGAACGTTTGGTAAAATTTGGTGTGCACACTTCCTTGGGAGTAAAGCGCCCCTGAACTCGACGAGACTTCCTTCAGCTTAAGCACGGGAAGCCAGTAAGCAGCTAGCCCTGCTTTGGAAGCCGTCATCCTACAGCTCAAGTCAATGACTCCGGAGTAAACTGTGTCGAACGAGCGCCTTTTTGGCTGTAATCCACCAAGCCTCTTAACTCTGCAGAACATCTCGTGAAAGATTAATGGGAGACTATGGAGCTACGTGAAGGGAAATCGTTGGTGGCTCTCGTCCATAAAGCACTTAAGCCGTCATGCCAAGATTCGCCGGTCTGAACAAAAGAGGGGGGCGGGTTGCAGGCATCCTGCCTTAAAAACATGTTTAGCTTTCAGCTGCCTTAAGTGCTTTCTAGATAGGTGTGGTCATGGCCCTGTGCGCAGTCTTTCTCACCAGCGACTTCTAAGGAGTTGGAAAAGGCGTTTGACTGTCTTCAAGGGCATTGGAGGGGCATTGTGGAGACCTCCGTCCTTGTCCAACCCTCCGAATACGGAACAGCAGCGCCCCTCAGGTCCAGAAAGCAGGAGCCGAACTGCAGCCTCGACGCCCCCCCCCCTCTCCAAGGACCGCGTGCAGCAGCCCACTTCACGGGAAGCAAGCCCCACCGAGTTCAGTGGGGCCTGGCCCTCCACGGAAAAGGATGGCAGTCTCGCTTAGGCGAAGGCAGCTGCTTGGGCTGGCTCCTTTGGGGGTCAACGGGCCTAAAGCTCGGTTGAAATGCAAGAAGGGCCGGGTTAAGTGGCTTCAGGATCTCGCGCGCTCCGCGCCAGCTGGACCGCACCTAGAGCGCGCCGTCGGCGCAGGAAATCACGGGAGACAAATTCAGAAGGGCAGCTTTGTAGCGATTCAATAAATCGGCAGCAGCTCTCGTAAACGCGGAACGACCGAGTCCTGACCTCGAGGCAGCTCTAAATCCCACCGACTGCAACAGCATTATTTGCTACCGGCTTCCGCCATACATAGCTTGACCTTCACCAGACAATTAGGTGGCATTGCTCGCACCTGCCCCCCTAGCGGAGTCCGTCCTTCCTCTGCCAGGAGGCTGATCTCCTTCACCTGCAGCCTTGCGCAGGGGAGGTTTAGCCGGCGCAGAGCCGGGATGGAAGCTCCCTTAAAGCGGCGCGCCCTTGAAGCCCCCGAGACGCGCTCAGCGCAGGCCTACAGCCCGGTTTTACTAGGCAGGCGGACTCGGGGAAGGAGCTGCTTCGGAGTCACCTTGGCCATCTTACTCCCCAAAGCAGAGCTTCTTCTGTTGGGTGGTGGAGAGAGGAGGGCAGATAAGGTCCGCCTGGCTTCTTGGGGAGGGAGGGGGTCTACCCAGAGGCCATCTGCTCCCACCCACCACAGAAAAAGAAGCAAGTAGCTCCTTAGGAAGCTGCCTCGCCCAGGCAGTCTGCCATGGGTCCCATCTTGGCCAGTGTTGCTCAGATTGACAGGTAGCGGCTTTCCAGAGTTTCAGACACGCCCGACCTCCTGATGAAGGGCTTGAACGGGGAACTTTCGAGCGTGCAAAACATTTGTCCTATAGCACTTGGCCTTCTTCCGTAGCATATATAAGCTTTCCACGTTTTTACTGCAACTACTGATGGTGACCACCCGTCTCCCAACCAGCTGTATTGGGGTGATTGTAGCCCCAGTACTCCAAATATTAACTACGCTCGGTTGTAAGTGCCAACGGTCACGCTGAGCTTGGATTCTATACCTCTCTCTCTCTCTCTCTCTCTCTCTCTCTCTCTCTCTCAAAGCGTGCCTTCCACAAAGAGAGCAGCTCAACTTCCCAGCGTTGAGTGCCTGGCAATGTCACTTTGCAGCGTGGCCTGAGAAGGAGAAATTTAAAAGCTAGCAGAGCTGGCGCAGGAAGACGAAAGACCAAGCGGTTTTTTGGGGGGGAGGGGCACCACCAACACGAAGCACGTTCCAAACCCCTCCAGAAGAAGGTTCCTTATTACAATGAGCCTCGTTTAAAGTAAGAAGGGCGGAGAGACCCTCTTGGGAAATCTGACGCTGCCAAACCCCTCAGCCACTTGCTCCAGATGAGTCCCACTAATGTCTCCCCCACGGCCGCGGCCAGAGCTTTGAACACTGCAGCCTTGCGCGCGCCTGAGCGCATCCCGAGGCTGTGCAGGGCGAATAAAACGTCGTCTGATATTCTGAGCAATATCTGATAAGCAGGCTCCAAGGCATGCAAGGGGTGTGCTTCAAAAATATAACACACTGACACTTCCTGGGTTTCTCTCTCTAGCTCTACGTAGTCGCCCCCGCAAAAAAAACCCACAACACCACAAAAACCCACCCACCCTGAAGGCAGCTGGTTAAACAACACAAACACCAAAACCCCCCACCCACCCTTCAATTGTTAATTAAATCTCGGCGCTTCGATCCCAATTTCCTTTGCTGCCCACTTGGAACAAACCGAAGGGGAAACAGGGCGCCCAGGCTACCGATTTGCTCAGAGTGATAGAGCTCTACCGTTAAATGCTTCCCGGAAGCGAAATAGGTGGATACATACATACATACACATACACACATAGCAACGTGCTGGGCATAAATTAAGCTACAACGGCAAGCCGGAGCCGCTCCTTGCCGAAATCCAAGGCCCCGGGGCGAGCCTGCGGTCACTCACACATAACCAAAAAACGACACACACACAGAGAGAAAGAGAGACTGCCATAATCTCATCGCCCCATGTCCCCCACCTTTTGCCACCAACTTCTTCCATGTAATATTCAAGGACGCGGAGGGAGTGGTGTGTGTGTGTGTGTGTGTGTGTGTGTGTGTGTGTGTGTGTGTCCTTCATTAAACCATAGGAGCAGACGCTTTCTCCCCCAAATGCTGACACCAGGCGAAACGAGAGCGGGCTGGGGACTACGAACGCCTCGCCTCCTCTCCAGCATGGTATCAGTTTCACAATAGGAGGGGACTGTGGGAGGACTGTCTCGTCGCCCGGCTGACTCTACGCTTCCTCGCCTTCAGGGGACCGATTTCTGGTTCCTGGGCTCTCGAGCCGGCCGCCCTCGCAGCCGCAGTTTCAGGACCAAGGACAGCGACGCGAGGAAACGCTTCGCTCTCCGCCCAAGCAAGGTACGCGAGCCGGGCTGCCGGCGAGGACGTCTTTCGGCTGCATCAAGAGCTGAAGCATCTTTCTCTCTCTCCCTGCCCCCCCCCCCCCCCACAACTCACCACCCTTCTCAGCTTCCTCAGAACAAAGAAAATCGTGTCTCCCGGATATAAAAGCGGAACTCTCCCTGCAGAGCGCTATAATCGTCATTGGAAGGTTCTTTAAAAGTCTGGTTCTCCCACCCTGCGGCCACCTCCCCATTTTAACACACACACACACACACACACACACACACACACACACACAAAGATATATATCCTGGCACATCTCCAGACAGCAGCTCTGACAGCTAACACACACCAGGATCTGCAAATTTTCGCCAATATCAAGCTACTGCTTCTCCCATCTCGTCTCTTGTCTGCTGTGTGCGCGCGCCTCTGTCTCTCCTACCCACCCACCTCCCCGCCGCCGCCGTTTCCACCTTCTCTTTCTTTCCAAGCCACCCAATGCTATTTGGCTAATGCAATTACAGCGGCGAGCTTATCCCGTCTGATCTGCAAACGCCGGGCTTAAGCTCCTCAAAGCGATGCTCATTCCACTCATTCATCCTCATGCCCTGTGTGTTGGGTACTTTCCGCTGGTCCAACGCGAGAGACGCGTTTCACCTTCAGAGGTGGTTTGTTTTGTTTTTTGTTTTTTTTTAAAAAAAGACTGTGAACTTTACACCTCCAGCTAAGCTGCTGTATTTTCCTCCAGCGTTTTGCTCCCTGTGAGCACCTAGCTGCCTAAACGCAAGTAATAGACATATATAACGTATATCATCCTCTACCAACTGCTCTATCTCATGCAGATATTTCTACAACCTTGCAGCGGGTCTCTAACCCTATTAGCAGGGGGCACCAAGCGCTGAAAACCGAGCACAGAAGTGTGTGTGCGGTAAACTTAATTGTCTACCACTTTTGGTCCTCCTCCCTCTGTGGGCGAGGTAGCCACCCTAAGGGTTAGCAGAGACACGAAACAGCAAGAGTAATAATAATAATAATAATAATAATAATAATAATAATAATATAGTAACAAAAAGCGCAACTTACCTTTCTCGCTTCAGTTTTGGAAAAGAAAAAGAAAAAAGAAAAAAAGGGGGAAAAGGTAGCGGTGTCCCAATAAAGATGAGTAAGAAGCAAAAGGGGGAAGGTCTCACGACAACACCCAAAACCTAAATTGCGGACAGTTGTAAACAGAAGAAAATAAAAAATGGAGGGAGGGGGGCGGAGAAACGTAAAAGAAGATTGAAATATATATATATATATTGTTGCTGCTGCTGCTGCTGTTGTTGTTATTATTATTATTAAAAGCTGCTTTCTTTCTCCGCTCCCACAGCGCGGGAAGAAATTTGGGAAGGGGGGGATGAAAAAATAAAGAAAGGGGGAAGAACTTAAAAAAATAAGGAGCGTGGCAAGAGCGAAGGTTCCCCTGTTACAACACAACTAAACAGAAAAAGGGGGGAGGGGAGGAGAAATAAAAGGTAGGAACAAAGGAAAGAAGGGATGAAAGGAGGGTTTCCTAAAAGGCTGCCTCCCTCTCTCTGCCTCCTTCGCTCTAGCAGCTCCCAATCGAAGTGGGCTGCTGCATCTCTTTAAGTGAGAACAGGCACGAGGGGGGAGGACGCCTTAAATGGGAGGCGAAGTGGAGCACAGATTTATAGGAACCGTATCACCCGGCACTCCTCTGCTTCCGCACGAGGGTGCGCGCCTATGTGTCTCTGCAGCCGCGCCAGGCTCTCCCACCTATCCCGAGTGCCACGCGCGGAAGTATACGCCGGAGCCAGGGACAGCTGAGCTTGCTCGCAGGCCTTGCGGAGCCCCCGATTGGTCCGGCAGGCTCCGGCAGGCACCGCCCCGGCGGAGAGGCTGCTCCGGATTGGCCGCAGGGCCGTGTCACTCCGGAGGGCTCAATGGAGTCCCGTTTCAAGGGTGCGTTGCGCCGAGCAGGGCAGGCAAGGCAGAGAGAGAGAGAGAGATAGGGGAGAGGCAGCGCAGGAAGCGAGCAGCGCAGGATTGAGCGAAGTTGCCTCTCCTCCCCTTGTCCTTCTCTTGCACAGCACCCGCCCTCCCTTTCTGTCTGTCTTTCTGTCTCCTTGGGAGAGGAACTTCCACACGCCAGACGAAATGCAAGACGTTGGCAATGCTTGCCACATTTTTTTTTTTGCAACAGCAGGTTGGAGCACTGCTCGATCGGCTGGGTTTAGGTCGGATACTGCTGCCACGATTCTTTAGACGGAGGAAGAAGGTCTGGTCTAACCCTCTTTTGGGGGGTTTGTCACGAGTTCTCTTTACCAAAGAGTAGGCACCCCTCTCTTACACACACAAACACAGAGATACACAATTATACGTTCCCCACCCCCTCCAGTACACACGGTCTGCCACTATGTAGGTCAGCCAGCTGAAGAGAAGGAAGCAAGGAAGCACACCTTGAAGACTTGTAGGGACTTGTGTTCACCGGGAGAACACAAAATTCTTTCTTTAAAAGGGGGGGGGGAGCAGCTCCATCCCAACTGCAGAGTCTTTTGCATCTGCCATGCGTTTTAATTTCACAGGGCGTCTACCGGTCTTCCCTTTGAGGAGGAAGAAGCCTGTTAAGATGAATCTGCCCCCCTCCCAGGCTGCCTAAGAAGCGTTTCTCAGGGTCCTGCCTCCCACCTCCCGCCCTCAACTTCCCTCCTGTCCAGGAAAGTTGCTCGCCATCCCTTCCAAGATGCTCTCCTAAGCTGCTAGGGCGGAGGGAGAGGTGCTGATGATGGTGGCGGCGGGGGTGGGGGAAAGCAAAGACTCCCCCCCCACACCTCCACTCGCCCTCCTTGCCGATTGTTCTGACTTAATTCTGTTTGAGAATGGTTTTTTTTCCTTCTGCCTCCCCCGGTGGGTACACCGCAGCAGCTTTCCGTGCCTTTGCCCTTCCGTGTCCTTCTCTTGTACTTCAATCTCTCTCTCGCTCGCTCGCTCTCCAATCGGAAATGCCTTCTAGACTATATTTGGTGGGAGAGGGAAGGAGGAAGGGGCGAACCGCGACGTGTAACATCTAAGCACTCTATGCCCCCGGGGGAGGCGGTATTATATGCCATCCCTCCCCCCCCCCACCCGAAGTACAACCGAACATTTTGCATGTGGAGAGGAGTGCCAGAAAGTAGGTAGGGACCGTGAGATTAATGTTAATTTGGGACCCCCGGGAGCGTGTCCTTAAGTGTTTACAAGGGATGAAAGGGACGGATGCCAGAGCCGTCGGTTACCCGACTGTTTGGTCCCTACAATATCAGGATTCAATCGACGTCAGATGGAGGGTGTGTGTGTGTGTTCATTTCTACACCGCCTAGCCGCCTTCAGGTGAACTGAAATGGGCGCTTCATCCTCAAACGAACCTTTCCCCTTGGGCTGAAGTTGGTACTGTGAAGCATTGGGATAACGCTAGCTGCTTAAACGCTGTCTGCCTCTTTGGGGAATGTGGGATGGGATGGATCCTGAAACCTTAAAACAGAAGAGGTGGGGGAGGGAGAAACAGAACAGTGCTGTCTTTATGACTGATGCCTTAGTTAAGTTTTAAAAGGATACCCAACTCAACGATGAACGTGGGGTTACATTTCCAACGTTGGTGTCCCGTAAAACACCAGGACTTTTTGTTTGTTGCTTTTGAAATTTCAGATGTGGGCTCTGCCTAATTATGACCACCTTTGTTTCACTAGTGATGCCATCATTAGAACAAGAAAGCCAGGCTGTTTTTTGTTCCCTTTAACACTCTAGCCATGTGTTATAGACACGCCCCTCATTCAGGAGCATCTCTTGATGAAGCCAGATTATTATATGTCAAATCGGCGTTTGAAGGACGAGTTTGGGTGGAGGAGGAGGAAGAATGGAGAGCAGCGGCAACCTGGACTATTGATAGGCTGAAAGAAGTAAGACAAAACTCTCTTTGGAGTTGCCTAAGTGACTAACTTCGGGGGGAGATGTTTTAAGGGGAGAGTTGGCAGCCTTGGAGAAGAAAGGAAGGAGAGTAACCTTGCGAAATGCCAGAGCTGATTAAAACGTGCAGCAAAGTGGCATTCTGTCTTCAGTGGAATCGATTAAAAACAATATTCTTGCTAAGTTTTCAAAAGCAGCTGCTCTAGAGAAATCCCTCGAAGGTGTGTATCTTTTCTCTCTCTCTCTCTCTCTATTTCTGTTTTAACTTAAGAAATGGGGTTTCGTCAACTTTACCCAAGGACTACATGGAGATTCTAGAAGAAGATGCCACCTGCTAACCTTGTACACAGTGCAAATGCCATGTTAACCGCTAGTTTGAACTCTTTTCTTTTCTTTTAAATGCACCCGTAAGTTTACAAACACTTAGCAAGGTAGCAAGTGAAATTAAGTAGAAGTTCTCAACCATCAGACTGACCTGAAGGCTTATCGCCGGGTCCCTCTCCTGTCCCATTCGTGTTTAGGCAGAAGATGATCCTCATCTCTTTTTTTGTTTTAATTTTTTGATTTTTTTAAAACTTTGTAGAAGAAACCACATTTCCGACATCAACGTTTGACACATAACACAAAGAAATAAAGAGACTCTCATTCTGGTTACACAGCTGCTTTTTCTACGTAAGAACACAGCGACAAAAGAAAAAGTAACACACACAACTGTGCTCTTCAGAAATAACAGCACCATCACTTTTCGGACGCGGGCAACGTAATTTTTAGAGTTGAGTAGGTCCTGCTACCACCCAGTCACACGCAAACCAAACTCAATAATTTAGGATCTTAGCAATTTCAAGAAAACAACAACAACAACAACAAATAAACAAGTTGTTTTTAACGCGCCTGCCCGGGAAGGTATATTTCATGTGGGAGAAGAACACTTTTTGGGAGGCTGGACGGGGTGGGGAAAGCAAAGGAACCATCCCCAAATCTAGGCAATCTCTTAATCTCCAGTTCCCACTCTAAAACTAAAGTTGGGGAGTTTCAGGACCATGGACAGAGGTGCTCAACGCGCCTTAGCCAAAGCAGCTCACGTTCTTTCGCCTTGCTTTCTCAGCCGTCTCCCACGGTCGGCGAACGAGGAAGTCACACAGCAGCCAAGAGCCAAGTTTAAACACACACAAACTCTCTTTTAGAAAACCACTCTTTCACAAGAGCCGTAAAGAACGTCGCTTAGAAAGAGAGGCTCGCTTGCCCACGCTCAAACAGGGAGCGGGGACGGGAAGGGGACTTCAGCAGAAAAAATAATATCTGAGATGTAACTGTCTATTCCGTTTGGAAAGCATGTTATCTCAAGGCGATAGTGCTGCCCATGTGTGAAATTGTGCGAGTTGAGAGATCGGTCTTTAAAAGAGCTTCCTTTTGAAAGGGCTCTCATAAGGTCATGTTTACTGGGCGTGCTCTCTAAACGCAAAGGAAGTATATAATAAACGGGAGGGCTCCAGCGCACGAAATGGTCTAGGCGTTGCTTAATTCAACACACTGCCTCCTGCAACTTCTCTCTCTCTCTCTTAACTGGAGAGAGAAAGTCTTGCTTCTTTCCTTGTTGCAAAATAGCCACCGAACGGGCCTCAAGCTTCAACTGACTCACTTGTTCCGACGCTCCGTTTCAGTTCCTTTCAGTGGACGCCTGTTTCGGAGTGTCTTTCGGAGCGCCACTTGGGCTCCGCACTTCCTTGGGGATAAACCAGTGTTGACTTCCGAGTAGACACTGACAGGATGTTGCTACTTGGAAGGAAGTCCCGCTGACACGAAAGCTTGCAGCCTTAAGCCTCTTGCCGAGAATTGAGTCCAACTGAACCCAATGAAGATTTCTTCCAAATCATACACGTGTGTGTGTGAAATATATATACAGTATATATATCTCACGCCTAGACTCGCGCTGCACATGTTGGCAGCAAGTTTAGGAGTTGCGAGCCTGACTAAGCAACGCTTCTTCTTCTTCTTTAAAAAAAATTAAAATTAAAATGATGATGATGATGAGGCAGCCTGAATACAAATGAGCTTTCTTCTCCCCCCACATACAACCCCCGTGAATGTTTGGTATGTACAAAGGCAGTTGCGAATAAAGGGTTGCTTTAAAAAAAATATTCTTTCCGGGCAAGGGCACGAGCAATCTCTTAACTTCTTGAAAGGGAAGATAAATGATCGTTATTTGGATTCAGATTGGAGGAAGCCATCTGCTTGCTTTCTCGTTGTTATCCCTTGCCCATTTGCTAGGTTTTTTTTTAAGGGTGTGGGGGAGGGAGACGGGGGAGTTTCTGGCTTGCTGCTTGTGGGCAGGGGGGTCCCTCTCCTCCTACCCCCCCCTTCTCTGCAACTTGGGCGCGGATACACGCCGCAAAGCCATGCCTATCAGCCAGGCGATCATTCCCATCTCTTTTCTCTCCCCTTCTCCCTCTCCCACCCTTAGTCTCTGTCACTCTGCAACCCCCCGCACCTCGACCCAGCCACCCAGCCACCCTCCCCCTTTTGTGCTCGGATCAAACGCCCCGCACAACAGAGAAAGTGACAGCAGCAGGCCAGGGTAACAAAGCCACAGTTTGTACCGAAAGACAGACCGGGGCCCGGAGAGACACGGCGGCGAGAGAAACAGCTGTCTTATCAGCGCGCTGCAGAGATGGAGATGGCTCTAGAGGTCTTCGACAGATAATCACTTGAATGGGGCGGCGGGCTGAGCAGGGATGGAAGGGGGGGGGAGAGAAGGATGAAGGGAGGCGAGTTTGCAATGCGCCAAACTTTCGCCTCCACAAGGCCAGCCCAGTGCTGTAAGGGAGCAAGCAGCAAGCACAGACCCAGCTGCGTTCTGCTCTGGCAAATAAAGAATTAAAGCCCTCCCCACCCCCAAAGATATGCTTACACGCACCTGCTGCGCTGTATTCCAGCGGGTTGGGCTAGATGACCCCCGATTCTACAGTTCTATGAAATTAAGAAGTTGAGATGTGGGGTGGGTAGGTGGGGTTAGAGAGCACGTTGCTGGCTGGACACTTAAAGGGCACGTATATTGTGCAATGCCTTTCCACTTGCAAGGAGAGAAGCGGCTCCCGCGAGCCTTGATTCGGGAGAGAGAGAGAGTGAGTCAAGAAGCCAATATTCCATGTCCTTAAATGGCCCCTGGATTAGGCATGGAATAGCGGGATCTCGTGTTCTGCTGGAGACAGGAGTCCCTCGTCGCAACAAAATTCATCTTCACAACCGCACTGTGAGTCCACGCACAGCGTCGTTCCTTTGAAAGACAAATGGGGACTGCATGTTGGGTGTGCACGCCTGCTAATGCAGTTTATCTAAATAAAAGGCCTCAATAAGTTCAGGTGTTGTGTTGTGTTGAAGATGGCTTCTCTCCTCGTACCGCACAGAGACACAGACACTTCATCTCCCAGGGATCATAAATTTGCCAACTCCTCTCTGAAGGTGGGGGGGGGGGAGAGAGAGAGCCTGACTAATGAGCTTTGGAATAATTACTGAATTGGTGTAAGAAAAATGAGCCATATGTTTGTGTAAGCAACAAATCCTGTTGGAAAGGCTAATGGTGTCAAGGACTCGGCTCTTCCCTGCTTTAGCAGGGAAACGGGCTCCTGTTGAAATGAGACTTTGTTTATTTAGTTGAAGATGGAAAGGTTGGAGAGAGTGGTCTAGCGGGTGAAAGTTGCCGCTGCAAATCTCAGCCCCTTCCCTAATACATGGGACAGCCACCAGCAAGTTCCTTTTTCTCAGACAATGCACCTTGCAATGGAGGAAGAAAAGTAACATTGCAAGGCCTTACAGGCTTATTGTTAAGATTGCTGAGATACACTGTAATGGAGCATACCTTTTCAAAATTTAGAACAGAAAATATTTTATGGTTAGGCAGCCAGCATAGCTGGGGATTTCATAGGATTTATTTTATCTTTTAACGTCTTCACTTAAATTTCTAAATGGACACAACCAGCCTTTTATGACTTGTTCACTAATCTGGTCACTCTAAACCTGTGTTTCCCAAACTTGGGTCTCCGGCTGTTTTTGGACTACAATTCCCATCATCCCTGGTCACTGGTCTTGCCGGGTAGGGATGATGGGAGTTGTAGTTCAAAAACAGCTGCAGACCCAAGTTTGGGAAACACTGGTTATATATTTATGCATATAAAACATCTGGTCAGTGTGTTTGTACACTGGCTTCCTACTACCATTGGCCCTACAAGCATGGGCAGAAGTCAGGGATGATGGGAACTGTGGTTCAGGAATGTTTGGAGAGCCAAACGTTAGCCACCCCTTCTCTAAAAATACACAAGGCAGCAAATAGCAATAAGTCAAAGCATGCAATAAAACAGAATGCCTAAAAAATACCTAACAGCAGAACACGCCTACACAAAGTACAAAGCAGATTTTCAAACAACCAGGTATCTTCAGCCAGTAAAACCATTCAGCTCAGCTGCTTTAAAACCATTTGTGGCTCCAAAGTCCTCCTATACAGTGGTACCTCGGGTTACATACGCTTCAGGTTACATACGCTTCAGGTTACAGACACTGCTAACCCAGAAATAGTACCTAAGGTTAAGAACTTTGCTTCAGAACAGAAATCATGCTCCGGTGGCACAGCAGCAGCAGGAGGTCCCATTAGCTAAAATGGTGCTTCAGGTTAAGAACAGTTTCATGTTAAGAACGGACCTCCGGAACGAATTAAGTACTTAACCCGAGGTACCACTGTACTGGAAGGATGTTCCCATCCAGTCATCCAGTGGAAATCCATTTAAATGGGGGCCAGACCAGCCTCCTGTTGGATAGAGTTCCAGAGGCTGCGTACGGCCAGTGAAAAGGTCCTCTTTGTGGTTTCAGCTAGGCATACTTCTGCAGATGCTGGGATATACTGATGAGCTGAAAGAAAGTGTGCACCATGCATCACAAAGCATTTGGTTCCTGCTTTGGTGCCTGTGGTTTACTGGGTGCAGGCAGAGTTGATACCAGAAGATGAAATCCCAGCAGTGGGTTTCATAGCAAATGCTGGGGAGCCATTGACCCAGGTGTCTAAGCAAGCAGTCATGTAATTTGTGCAACGTTGTCATTTGCACCAAACGGCATAGTCCTGCATTTTCCGCCCACTTTGGATAGCACTACTCAGCTTAAGGGCATAGCAAACAATAGGTGACTTCTGTCAAGTCTGGATCAGAATCAATAAGAACATTCACAGTTACCATTTTGTTTTCCTAATATTCCACCAGCGGGGGTGGGGGACGGGACATGCTCCATGTTTGCCATTAGTAAAGGGGACCCCTGACCATTAGGTCCAGTCGTGACCGACTCTGGGGTTGCGGCGCTCCTCTTGCTTTATTGGCCGAGGGAGCTGGCGTACAGCTTCTGGGTCATGTGGCCAGCATGACTAAGCCGCTTCTGGTGAACCAGAGCAGTGCACGGAAACGCTGTTTACCTTCCCGCTGGAGCGGTACCTATTTATCTAGTTGCACTTTGACATGCTTTTGAACTGCTAGGTTGGCAGGAGCAGGGACTGAGCAACGGGAGCTCACCCCGTCGTGGGGATTCAAACCGCTGACCTTCTGATCGGCAGGTCCTAGGCTCTGTGGTTGAACCCACAGTGCCACCCGCGTCCCATGTTTGCCATTAGCCTGTGTCAAATAATGTGCACCCAAGACAGGGAACAGGTGGCTGTAGCTGAGGTATCTATCTCACTTTCCTCAGCATCAATAAGCTCCCAGAACTATTTGCAGAGGAAATAAAGGAAAAGATAATCGCCTGTCCACAAATGAGTAGATACCAATATTTATTTACAGAGCGACAGTAACTTCAAACAGCATGATATGTAAGTCTAATTTGCTTGCTTTTTATGCTGTTTGATGCATGCTCTTTGGCGCTAACTGACTTGTATACCAAGGGTGGAATGCTCATTTGTTACAATTGGCTGTGGCCTCCAGAGCAGCTGTAGCTCAGTTTTCGCTGTAGCAAGGTAGTTGCCGGCTCAGCATGCAAAAGTTTCCAGGTTCAATCTTTAGCACAGGCATAGGCAAACCTGGCCCTCCAGATGTTTTGGGACTACAACTCCCACCATCCCTAGCTAACAGGACCAGTCATCAGGAATGATGGGGGTTGTAGTCCTAAAACATCTGGAGGGCCAAGTTTGCCTATGTCTGCTTCGGGTAGGAGTGGAAAAGATTTCAGCCTGGTACCTTGGAGAGCTACAGTGGTGCCCCGCAAGACGAATGCCTCGCAAGACGGAAAACTCGCTAGACGAAAGGGTTTTCCGTTTTTTGAGCTGCTTCGCAAGACGAATTTCCCTATGGGCTTGCTTCGCAAGACGAAAAACGAAAACGTCTTGCAAGTTTGTTTCCTTTTTCTTAACACCGTTAATACAGTTGCGACTTGACTTCGAGGAGCAACTCATAGAACGCGGTGTGGTAGCCTTTTTTGAGGTTTTTGAAGACTTTGGTGATTTTTGAAGCTTTTCCAAAACTTCTTTTAAACTTTTAAAACTTAGAATCATAGAATCATAGAGTTGGAAGAGACCACAAGGGCCATTGAGTCCAACCCCCTGCCAAGCAGGAAACACCATCAGAGCACTCCTGACATATGGTTGTCAAGCCTCTGCTTAAAGACCTCCAAAGAAGGAGACTCCTCCACACTCCTTGGCAGCAAATTCCACTGTCGAACAGCTCTTACTGTCAGGAAGTTCTTCCTAATGTTTAGGTGGAATCTTCTTTCTTGTAGAAGACTTTTTTTTGGGGGGGTTGGATTTTGGGTTGGGGTGTTTGGAATTCAAGGACTTGGTGTTGGGGAGGGGTTTGCAAGAATCTGGAAGCTTGTGTGGTTTTTTCCCTGCATTTTTATGATTTTCTGTGACCATTGGGCCACTCTGCTGTTTTTTTAAAAAAATTCTGGATTTGAATTTGTGGTGGGCGGCTGGGGGAACAGTTGGGGAGGGGGTTCTTCAGCAAGAAGCAAAGAGTGGAAGAGGAACCTTCTTCGAGTTGTCCCCCAGAGTCTTAGAAAATGCACTGTACACTTTGTTGATTTTTAAATGTTTTTCTGTCATGTTTAGAAACTTAATGTGTTGTTCCTTCAATTTTTGAAATGCTCTTTACAGTATGTGTGACTTTAAAGAGCACTTAATAAACTCTTGTTATACCAAATTTGGCTTTGTTTGGACTTTTTTTGACCATAGGAACACATTAATTGAATTTCAATGCATTCCTATGGGATTTCGTGCTTCGCAAGACGAAAAATTCACTAGACGAAAAAACTCGCGGAACAAATTAATTTCGTCCTGCGAGGCACCACTGTACTGTGAGTCTGGATGCAGACAATACTGAACCAGATAAACCCATGGTTTAACTCAATATAAGACGGTTTCAGAAAACAACAAATAATTACCCTAAGATGTGACAGTAAACCCAAGCTACAACAGATTTTTGATAATAATGATGATAGTAAAAACATATATATATATATATATATATATATATATATATATATATATATATATGCTTTCGTAGATTTTCACGGGTACAGGAATGCAGGTTTTGGTGTCTTCGGGTGTCTTCCCGTGTAAGAGTTGGGGTGTCTAGGCGACGTTTCGACGAGGTCTCACTCGTCATCTTCAGGCTGGTGCTTTCGGCTTCTTGTTACTGGAACAGAGCAGGATCTCAGTGTTTGAGTTCCTATAAATACTGTTGAGGGGGTGTGGTGTATAGCCTCCAACGTTCTGGGCAGAGAGGAAGTTTCCAGGTTAGTGTGCCTTTTCTTCTTTTGTTCATTAATTACTTGAGGGATATCTTGAGTGATTTCTTGAGTGATATTCTGAATATCACTCAAGAAATCACTCAAGATATCCCTCAAGTAATTAATGAACAAAAGAAGAAAAGGCACACTAACCTGGAAACTTCCTCTCTGCCCAGAACGTTGGAGGCTATACACCACACCCCCTCAACAGTATTTATAGGAACTCAAACACTGAGATCCTGCTCTGTTCCAGTAACAAGAAGCCGAAAGCACCAGCCTGAAGATGACGAGTGAGACCTCGTCGAAACGTCGCCTAGACACCCCAACTCTTACACGGGAAGACACCCGAAGACACCAAAACCTGCATATATATATATATATATATATATATATATATATATATATATATGCTGCACAACCATTGTCAATTATATGGTTACCATTGCTTGTTGCTGTTCATTAACACTGCAGATCAGTATGAGAACTCAATAATAATAATAATAATAATAATAATAATAATAATAATAATAATAATAATAATAAAATACAGTATTGCATCAAACACTAAAAGCTTCCCTAAACGTACTCATACTGAAACATTCTGAGCATTCTAGCAAGTAAACTCTATGACGCTGAATTATATGTACCAACTGGGCAAAGCTGTTCCAAGAAGGATTAGGGAGGAGCGAGGAGGAATGATAACTATTGGAAAGATTAGCATGCACCTGTGATATGAAAAGTTAAAACCAGCCACACAAGCACTTTATTATCACGAACATGAGTTTTATGTTTTCATGCAATTATCTAAAGGAGAAGAGTGTGTATTGTGCTAAAAGATCTCTCCTCTGCTGTAATTGTTCTGCTAATGATACAGAGCTGTAAAATAATGGCTATTGCCTATTGATAGTTACTACCTTAAAAAAAAAATTAAAAAGCTTCCACGTTCCTTATATTTGGAGCACTGTGTAATTATATCTTAAGGTACTGTAATAAGATCACATGCATAAGAGAGATTTATACTGTGGACTGGGACATATTTAAAGTATAGGTATAACGTTAGGAACAAAAGTTATGGTTTTACAGCCTGATTTGAGAGAGCACAATGGGATGGTTTTCCTGCTTATCCGGCCAAAAGTCCAAATAACCTTTCCTCCCAATTACATATATACATGACTGCATCCGATCATCACTTATGGTGACAACATATGACATTCATACTGTTTTTATTATCTGTTAGTGTATCTGAGAACCGTAGGCTCAGTCAGATTAGAGCAGTAGTGGTATTTGTGGAACAACTGTATGACCTTTTGGAAGCAAATATCATTTTTGTAAATATACAAAAGATGAGGAATACTTGGCATTTATAGAGTTCGTTTGAAGTGTCCAAAGTGCTTTGCACATATTACAGGCTACGGGCCTGTAAAGTAGGCCTTTAAACTAGGCAACAAAGGGAATCATGCAGATGAATGAGCAGAAGATAAGCTGGACCATGGTTTGATAACCCACAGCTCAGTTCCCACCCTGAAGCAAGGAAAGGATAGTCCTGAAGGAACGACTCACTGGAAATCATATATAAGCTGCTCTTTGGAAATATAGTGGAGTAGAAGAGTAAGCCTGTTTTTGTCATTAAGTGCTATATGCATTCCACAGAAGCACAGTGTTAATTAATTAAGCATCTTAAAAAGCAGAGACATCACCTTGCTAACAAAGGTCCATATAGTTAAAGCTATGGTTTTCCCAGTAGTGATGTATGGAAGTGGGAGCTGGACCATATAGAAGGCTGATCGCTGAAGAATTGATGCTTTTGAATTATGGTGCTGGAGGAGACTCTGGAGAGTCCCATGAACTGCAAGAAGATCAAACCTATCCATTCTTAAGGAAATCAGCCCTGAGTGTTCACTGGAAGGACAGATCCTGAAGCTGAGGCTCCAATACTTTGGCCACCTCATGAGAAGAGAAGACTCCCTGGAAAAGACCCTGATGTTGGGAAAGATGGAGGGCACAAGAAGAAGGGGGTGACAGAGGACGAGATGATTGGAGATTGTTCTCAAAGCTACTAACATGAGTTTGACCAAACTGCGGGAGGCAGTGGAAGACAGGAGTGCCTGGCGTGCTCTGGTCCATGGGGTCACGAAGAGTCGGACACAACTAAACGACTAAACGACTAAACAACAACAACAAAAATGTATGATAATTGTTAACAACATATATAAATTTAAGAAGTGTTTAGGAAAATACAAAGAAATCCCTAGCTCTATAGAAACAGAGCTGTGGACACCCCATCTTGGGGTGGAGTAATTGTTCTGGGGAGGACTAAATTTCTCCAAGTAGTAGGAGAAATTCTCTGACAGTTTCTTATGGCAGGAGCTCACCAAGAGCTGTGTCACACGCAGCTTCCTATCCCCTTTCCCTCCAAGGTTTATTTTGAAGCCCCTTTTGTGAGTGGTAGTTAACAACAACAGCTGAGTTGGCAAGCTGGCCACCATTTTGCCTCCTTTCTGGTCCTCTGGACCTAGCCTTGTGGATAGAGGGAATGTTGCCAAGCAAAGACCTGGAGAAAATTCATCAGAGGGGCTTTCCTTTTGGTAGGAGGGCAAAAGAAAGTGAAATGTCGATTAACTTCTACAAGATAATTTATGGTACTTCAGTTAACAACTGTAAAAAAGAAGAAGATAATAACGAATTAAGAAGGAGGCAGTTTACCAAAAATGAAAAGAGAACTGTGCAGAGGATGAAGGAAGTCAACTGGAAGAAAAGAAGAACTGAAATATGCTGTGTGTGTGTTTGTGTGTGTGTGTGTGTGTGTGTGTGTATATATATTGTTCATTATTTCATATGTTGTTCTGTATTTCATATATTGTTCTGTATTTCATATGTTACTATGGGTTATCTGTATTCCTTTGTTTTTCATTTGATTCTTGTTGTTATTTTGTCTGTTGTTGTTTGTTTGTTTTTCTTTTGATTATGCAATTTTACAAGTGTGGGTGCATATGTTGAAAATAAACTCATATAAGCTCAATAAATAAATAAATAAGAAAGAAAGAAAGAAAGAAAGAAAGAAAGAAAGAAAGAGAAATAAACAACCCTCATACTTTTTCATTAGCAAAAAAAAGCAAAAAGGAAAAAAACCCTTCAGCTTTCTTCCCAGTATATTTTGAGTAAATTTGAATATTTACTTGGGAGCAGGTTTCTTTATGTTTGGCAATGATGTCTCTCTCACAGCATTTTCAAGGATGTACCGGTAGTTTTTAAAATATGGCAGTTGGGTTGTTTCACCCTCGCAGTAATGATAGCTTTTCCATAAGATGCTTTCTGGCGTCAAGGCTGTAAAGTCTACTTAAACTCACTTCAGTGAAACAGTTTTATTTAGCTATTATCCTATGCATGTTTACCGAGAAGTCTCACCAAGTTGAATGCATCCTACTCCCAAGGAACTATGGTTATAATTAAACTCCCTTACGCCTGCGCCTGAAATTAGTGCACTCACGCAATGCTAAATAAATGCATTTAGTTTACCTTTTGGATTTTGCAGCAAATCAGTTCAGGTTGATACCCAGAGAGTGCAACAAACTTCCACTGATTATGTGGTTTTTTTTTTAAATGGCTTTCTGCAGTCACCTTGCATGTTTGTTTGCTTTGCGCCTTGTCCATATTGATTTCTAGGTTTGGGTTACTCAAATTCTAGGGATCCTACAGAAAAATATATTTCCCCTTTGCAGTTGTAAACCAGTCTCTGTTACATGATGTTCACACCCACCTCCACAAACTGAGTGTGGGTAATCAATAATCTGTTGAAAGTGAATGTGATGCCTTTGTCCAAAAACATTTTTATTCAAGACTATTTATTGTGTCCCCTTAGCTCATTTGAAGAAGCATCTCAAGATCAGATTGGGCAGCTCCAGATTAATTCTGTTTCTGAACACAATTTTTCAACAAGCACTGACTCTGCATTCATCATCTGAGGCCCATCTCCATGTGACTCCTCCTTGAGAGGTCTGGAGGGTGGCAACACGAGAATGGGACCTTCTCTGTATTGGCACCCTGTTTGTGGAATGCTCTCCTCAGGAAAGTTCACCTGGCGCCTTCATTATATATTTTTCGGCGCCAGGTGAAAATGTTCCACTCAGTGCTATTTTTCTAGAAAAAGAGGTGCTGAAACTCACCATGAACACCTCCCTCCTTCTCTTCCTAGTCTGGAAACCTTTAACAACTACCTGAAGTGTAATAACTGAACTTAAGCGACTGAAGGTTGAAAGAAACTATGCATTTACTTCCTTGTTTGGAAGCCTATAACATCCATTCGATCAGGCTTCCTCAACCTCGGCCCTCTAGATGTTTTGAGACTACAGTTCCCATCATCCCTGACCACTGGTCCTGCTAGCTAGGGATCATGGGAGTTGTAGGCCAAAAACATCTGAGCGCCGAGGTTGAGGAAGCCTGCATTAAGATTTAATACAATTGTTAATAAGTTCACTGTTTCCTGAAATAACATTACCACCTGATACAGCCTTTGTTTTATCCACTTTGTTCTATAAAATAAATATTTCTTATTGGTTCAGCTTTGGCCTGAATCTCCAATTATCTAAGATTTCCCTCACACAAAATCCAAAAGATAACCGGTGGTGGTTAAAATATACTTAATAGGAGTCATGCAGAGTAATGGGTTCCTCACACAGCCCTTCTAATCAGGGGAGCCTAGTTAGGATACAAACAACCATGTTTTGCTTTATTTTTGCTTGAGGGTCTTTGAATCCTGAGAGGGTTTTCCTGTGAGAGGCAGACTAATAATAATAATAATAATAATAATAATAATAATAATAATAATAATAAATTTATTATTTATACCCCGCCCATCTGGCTGTTTCCCCCCAGCCACTCTGGGCGGCTCCCAATAGAATATTAAAACCGCAATAAAACATCAAACACTAAAAACTTCCCTAAACAGGGCTGCCTTTAGATGTCTTCTAAAAGTCAGATAGTTGTTTATTTCCTTGACATCTGATGGGAGGGTGTTCCACAGGGCAGCCACCACCACCAAGAAGGCCCTCTGCCTGGTTCCCTGTAACCTCACTTCTCACAGTGAGGGAACTGCCAGAAGGCCCTCAATGCTGGACCTCAGTGTCCAGGCAGAACGATGAGGGTGGAGACGCTCCTTCAGGTATATTGGGCTGAGGCCGTTTAGGGCTTTAAAGGTCAGTGCCAACACTTTGAATTGTGCTCAGAAATGTACTGGGAGCCAATGAAGGTCTTTCAGTACCAGTGTTATATGGTCCCTTATAGATGTGTGTCCCTCACTGCTGGGTGTGCATGTTGTGGAAAGGGCCGGTCGTTATTTAGTGAGCCTGAGATGCTCTTGAGGACCAATGTGATTTGAAACACTGAGCGGGTGAGGGAAGGAGCTCCTCCAGGCTCCTGTATTCTGAATTGCCGACCTACGGTGTTGTCTTGCAAAATGCATGCTTTCCCCACTCTCTGCCAAACTCAGCACGCCGGTCGTGATGTGGCTGTTGCCATGCACGAGAGCACAGCCCTGGAATAAATCCTTCCTTTCCAAAATAGAAGAGCGGTCTTGTCACACAACTAATACAGCTTGTCTCCTGGTAAAGGGGTGTGTGGGGAGAGACGGGGTGGTGGAGGAAATCCGCTGACAGCCCTGCTTTTACAGATCTCCTTGACAGGCAATCTTGGGCTTATGAAAAGGTAATGCAGCATTAGCAAGCCTGAAGCAGAAAGGTGTAAGATAAATGGCACAGCCCAGTGGTGTAACTCGCGTAGAGTACAGTA
Source organism: Podarcis bocagei (assembly GCF_964188305.1). NCBI lineage: Eukaryota > Metazoa > Chordata > Lepidosauria > Squamata > Lacertidae > Podarcis > Podarcis bocagei. The sequence goes on from NC_138143.1 coordinate 18,374,331, forward strand.
GGCATCTGAGAAGCGGGATGGCAGCATAAAGACTCATGCGAGGCTTGCATGTTGTATATAAAGTGCAGAGGGAGGTTGTTTTGATTAGATTTCTTTTTTTAAAAGTGCCGCAAATATTTGGAAAGGCATTACATTCCAGGAGATATCTGGATCTTTCTCTGTGTTAAAAGGTAAAGGTAAAAGTACCCCTGACCGTTAAGTCCAGTCGCGGACAATTCTGGGGTTGTGGCACTCATCTTGCTTTATGTGGCCAGCATGACTAAGCCGCTTCTGGCGAACCAGAGCAGCACACGGAAACGCCGTTTACCTTCCCGCCAGAGCGGTACCTATTTATCTCCTTGCACTTTGACGTGCTTTTGAACTGCTAGGTTGGCAGGAGCTGGGACCGAACAACGGGAGCTCACCCTGTCATGGGGATTCGAACTGCCAACCTTCTGATTGGCAAGCCCTAGGCTCTATGGTTTAACTCACAGCACCACCTGCATCCCATTTCTAGTTCTATTAAATTAAGATGATGTAGTAATTCCTACCTCACGCGGCTTTTAACCACTGCAGATATGAGCTACACCAAGGTCAAGGACCGTCAGGCAGCTGCTAGTGCCCCAGAAGTGCCCACTGCTTCTGCCACCTGTCCTGCGTCCCCTGTGCCAAAAGGCCAAGTTTACAAGCCATCCTTTGAAATCCCCCATTACATCTTTTGTTATGCTTTGTTGGGTACTTCCAGGGCATTGTGGGAAATTTAAAATGGCAGCTCACAGCTTCCCACTGCTGCCCCTGTGGAAGCCCTCAGTATGGGGTCCACCAGCCAGCGGTGGAGCAAGCCGACTGGGCGCCTGAGGCGGCGTGCATGCCCTGTGCCTAGGGGCGGGGCCAGACACTCACGGGGGCAGGGCCAGCTGGGGTGAGATGCTCTGTGGGGCCTCTGAGCAGTCTGCCTGCCTCCTCCCACTCAGCCGCCCTACAGCTCTACAGCTGAGGGGGAGGTGGCGGGCAGACCGTTTGGGCAATGTGGAGCCTGTGGGCACCCAAGCCGCTGTGTCACTCCCAGGAGAGATGCGTGGCTCGGGCGTGCTGCAGGCCCTGCGGTGAGTGCTGCCCGCCATTTTGTCACCCCCCTCTGTGTGGACACCCGGGGTGTGCCGCCCCTACCACACAACCCTTCCTCCACCCCTGAATAGGACACAGCCCCAACTGTTTTCACTGTTTTCAGTGCCACTGCCAAATCCTAGTTCACATCCAGACTTTAACTCTCTCTCTCTCTCCCCCCCCCCCGGAAGGATCCAATCGCATACCTAGAAATGTAGGTTTATTTAAAGTGGTTTAAAGTTGCAACAAACCCACTTTTTTTTTAACCACTTACATTTTTGCAATGAGGAAAGTGGTTTTTGCAGTTAGGAAAGCTTGACAAAAAAAGAGTGGACTTTGCCTCGCCTCAGGCGAAGTTTTGCAGAAGGCAATCAGGATGAATGCTCAATAAACAGGCCCTCTAAGGTGCAGAGGAAGAAGAAATGACAGTGTCCCTGAACAGACCCAAAGAACATTTCTCTCACGACTGAGCAACTGCAATGAGTCCCCACTTGGGGAGGAACAATGAGCAGATCAGAGGGTCATGTTTCGAGATGGTCTTCTCTTCTTTGAGAAATCAAACACTAGCTGTACTTAATTCCTTAAAAACATAATCTGCATGTTGTTCAGTCTCCCAAGCAAGATTTGACAAAATGGAGGAAGCCTGTTGTGCTCTAAACTATTCTTCACTTGCAGGGCACTGTGACTATTTTCGGGTGAGATTCAATCACACACTTGGAAAGTCAGGTTGTACAATTATAGCTGATTGGGAGGCCTTGCACACACACACACACACACACAAACACTGCTAATCCCCCAAAAATCAGATAGGGAAAGAAATTGGCGAGTTAGATCATGTTTGCTTTGATACAAACAAATCAGAACGGAGGCTTGGAAATAGCCAACACCATCTCATCCCCCTGCAAGCAAATCAGGATGGGTTGTCCAGAAATACTCAAAGTATCCCGTCTGCCAACCCTTGCATCTCCTTTCTCTCCTCTGACTCCCATAATGATGCGCTGCTTACTATAATGAAACTTCCAGCAGAGCAGGCAGGCAGGGAGATGTGTTGCAAAACACCTGTCAGTCTGCTATCATAGCCATATCTCTGAGGTTGGGCTTAGCAAATTCTCTCTTCTCCCCTCCTTCCCTTTCTTTCTTTCCAGAGATGCTGAAAAGGGGCATCTGTCCTGCAGTATTCTTGGCTGGCCTACATTCCAAGCTGACTCAGGGTTCTCTAGTCTCCAGTGGAAAGGTAACTGGGCTATAGGCTACAGTTCCTCTTCCTGGAAATTCCCCTTTAACACCCCCTGTTAGCTCAATAAAAGCAGTGTTTAAATAACCAAAGTGCCTTCATTGAACTATACTTGCCATTTCCCTCCCGCTTCTTAGTGAGATAAAATAGGGATAATTACAAAGAGGGATGAGCAGGTTTAATGAAAGCCAGTTTCTTTTTGGTATATTCCTGAAGCAGCAATCATCATCTGTTTGGCTTTTGAAGAGCAACAATTATAATCACTTAAAACCCCCAAGGGGAACAAAAATAGAATTTAGATTAGCATATAAAATATACAGCTGGATTGGGCAAGCTTGCAAAAAAAAAAAAAAATTAAAACAAAAAATTTGGGAAGATCATTCTCATTTGAATGCTATTCAGTATCACAAGCAAAATGAGTTCGAGAGGATTTCACATGCATCTTTCTCCCTTTAATAATAAAAAAGGAGACAACATTTTGAATGATTTTCCTAAATAACAGGACATGCAAAGCAGCTGAGCTTAGAAAAAATACCCCAAGGCAGCAAGGCTATATCAAAGTGACAGGATATAGCTCAGTGGCAAAGCACATAGTCTGTTGCAAAAGAGTCGCAGGTTCAATCTCAAGCGATTTCAGGTAAAGCAGGGACCCAGATGACCTAATCTGTACTACCATCATACAAAAACATTTTTTAAATTAAGAAACGAGACCCCAAATGCATGTTTGGGCTGACCTAAAGGTGAATCTTGGGTCTGAAAAAGGTAAAGGCTACTGACATAGACATGACTCAACAAGGTGATGGTCTGACTCCATACAAGGCAGCATCCTATGTCCTAAGTACAAACATCCCTGGGCGGATGTGCAGAATAAAAATTCTGGACATAATTCTGGACGTATAGCAACCCTGATTTACTCAGAAATAGAGGATACTATGACCAGTGGAGCTTACGCCAATGAAGTGTCTATCAGTGGGCAGCCTAAGTTTCTAACATCTTCTAAGGCGGTGGTTCCCAACTGGTGGTCCACGTATGCTGGGGGGCCGGTGGTCTGCACAGCGGTGGAACAAGCCAATTGGGCGCCTGGGGCGGTGCATGTGCCCTGTGCCCAGAGGTGTGGCCAGCTACCTGTGGGGCAGGGTGAGCTGGGGCAGGACGCTCCGTGGGGCCTCTGAAGAGTCTGCCTGCCTCCTCCCACTCAGCCGCCCTACAGCTGGGGGGAGGCCGCAGGTGGACCGTTTAGGCAGCACAGAGCCTGTGCGCGCCCAAGCCACCATGTCACTCCCAGGCCCCACGGTGAGTGACACCCACCATTTTGTTACCCCCCTCAGTGGTGACACCTGGGGTGACCCGCCCCCACTGCACCCCCCTTCCTCCACCCCTGGGTCTGCATAACCCATCCAGGGGGTTCTGTGGCACCATTCACATAAAATCAACATTTCAAAAGTAGGGGGCCCATGGCTTGGCTTTTGAAAAACGGGGGGGGGGGGTGTCTGCAGTACTTGGCAAACTGAGGCCCATGCATGTAACTAAGAAGGCAATCATTAAGATGGTCTAGAGCAGGCATAGGCAACCTTTGGCCCTCCAGATGTTTTGGACTACAATTCCCATCATCCCTGACCACTGGTCCTGTTAGCTAGGGATCATGGGAGTTGTAGGCCAAAACATCTGGAGGGCCGAAGGTTGTCTAAGACCAGGGTGGTGAGCATTCTTTTTTCCCCAGCTGCATTCGCTCGTGGGCAAACTTCTGATGGATACATGACAGGGGTACTTAGGGACAGAAGCGGGCAGGGTAACTGATGTGACTCAGTGAGCAAACGTATAGGTTGAGATCCTGTTGTGTTTAGGGGATCCTCTGTCTCATTGCACTGTTCTGTTTCGAGCAAACAACTGCATGGGAAAGATGCCGTGATAATTCAATAACTGAATGGCATTAGTTTGCAGTGAAAACTATGCAAACACAGCACACACACACACACACACACACACACACATTTTGTCTTTTTATAAAGTAAACAGTAATCAAAAAAGTTGTGTTTCAGAAAGCACTTAGCTGCCACTTCGCTTAACATTAAGGTCTTATTAAAAAGGGCACAGCAAGTTCCTTCTCCCTCTCCCTCTCCCCCCACCCCACCCCACCCTACGCACATACACACTTCTTTTCCTGGGCTCCCTTGGCCATCTGTTTCATATTTCACATGCACAGAACAATACGATGCACTGTAGCATGCAAAACCCCATCAATGCTTGCTCAGTTTAATGTGAAATCTAATTGCCTGCTTGCTTAGAAACAAACCAACAAAAAGTGTGGGGAGGAATTAAGTGCAAGGACATCATATGCTGGTGGGCAGGGAAATTGAGAAAACTGGATATCCCTTTCCACAACATGTGTCCAAAACAGCATGGTTAGCATAGATGACCGGGCTTGTGCTTTCCTACATTAAAGACATCGCTGCATTCTTAGAATGCACCCGCCAGGACGTCAGAGCTGGGCATATTTTTAGAAGAAAATGCTTGACTTGCTAACAAATGGCAGTCAAAAATAGATTCGCCCCTTCCCCTAAAGAAGCACAACATTCTTAACCAGCCACTCCTTCCGAAGTACAAGGACCCCGTTTTGCTGATTTGCCTCTTTTTTAGGGTCGCTAAAAAAATTAAAATACATGACCATGGGGCAAGACAGCTCCTGTATCTGCAAGAGTTGGGCATAAGAAAGCATTTAAGCAGCTTATTGTTGTGGGGTAGGGAAAGCTGTGCTTGCTGGAATCACTTCTTCGCACAACACCCACCTCCCTTGCTACCAGAAAGTTCAATGGAATTTACCCCTGCAGTGTGTATAGGTCTGCAGTCTAAGTTAATTTTGTTTCTGGTTCCAGAATCGGAGGCATTTAGGGGGGTGAGGGAAAAAATCCTGTTGTGAACGCACATGTGATGGAGTTGTCTGCATTTGCCAGCCTGAGCTCCTTTTAGGAGAGAGGGTAGGGATGTATCAGAGGAGGGTGGGATATCAATTTAATAATGAACAAAGTGGGATGCCAAGTTGTCAGCCATCTCACTTCTTTTCAGGTAGACATGTTTAAGCATCTCACATATTTCTTTTCCTTTCATGCTGGCCATTGGATGTGTCAACTCATAGGCTCGACACCATGGGTAGGCAAACTAAGGCCCGGGGGCCGGATCTGGCCCAATCGCCTTCTAAATCCGGCCTGTGGACAGTCCTGGAATCAGTGTTTTTTTACACAAGTAGAATCTGTCCTTTTATTTAAAATGCATCTCTGAATTATTTGTGGGACCTGCCTGGTGTTTTTGCACAAGTAGAATGTGTCCTTTTATTTAAAATGCATCTCTGGGTTATTTGTGGGACCTGCCTGGTGTTTTTACACAAGTAGAATGTGTCCTTTTATTTAAAATGCATCTCTGGGTTATTTGTGGGACCTGCCTGGTGTTTTTACTTGAGTAGAGTATGTGCTTTTATTGAAAACGCATCTCTGGGTTATTTGTGGGGCATAGGAATTCATTCATTCCCACCTCCCAAATATAGTCCGGCCCCCCACAAGTTCTGAGGGACAGTGGACCGGCCCCTGCTGAAAAAGTTTGCTGACCCCTGCTCTACACACTGAGCGGCTGGGGAGAGAAGCGTTGCACTTGGATTTTGCTTGTGGGCTTCTCACAAATATATTTGCTTTTTCATAGGCTGCCAAGCTAACATCAGTTCTCAAATATTATAACGAGCAGTTCTAACATCGACACAGCTGTCCCTTCCAGGATATGTGCATGGATCATTGGAAGGTGTAAGTATCTTTTGTCACGTTTCCTGTTGTAGGGGGTTGGACTCATGGTCCTAGGGGTCCCTTCCAACTCTATAATTCTATGATTCTGTGATGTGGTTGGCTACTATGAGACCAAGATGCTGGACTAGATGAGCTGGTGGCCTGGGCCAGCAAGTCTCTTACGTTCTTAAGGTCATTTACAATTTGCCAGAAGAGAGGAAACACAGCAACCATAAAAGAGGTCAAAGGATATAGCACATATTTGCTTGATATTTGCAAGTTCCAATTTATATGTATTGATGCCAATTTGGAAATTGTTGCTATAATTTAAACAGAAATGCAATGCAGCTCGCCATAGTGAACTGCTGACTCGTGTTTCTGCTTGGTTTCCGAGTATGTTTCCGAGCACAATTCAAAGCGCCAGTGCTGACCTTTAAAGCCCTAAACGGCCTCGGCCCAGTAGACCTGAAGGAGCATCTCCACCCCCATCGTTCTGCCTGGATACTGAGATCCAGTGCCGAGGGCCTTCTGGTGGTTCCCTCACTGCGAGAAGCGAGGTTGCAGAGAACCAGGCAGAGGGCCTTCTCAGTGGTGGTCCCCGCCCTGTGGAACACCCTCCCTTCAGATGTCAAGGAGATAAATAACTATACAACTTTTAGAAGATATCTGAATGCAGCTCTGTATCAGAAAGCATTTAATGTCTGATTTTATATAAGCAGCAAGCCACTCAGAGTGGCTGGGACAACCCAACCAGATGGACGGGATACAAATAATAACATTAGTAGTAGTAGTAGTAGTAGTAGTAGTATAATTATTACTATGCCATTCAAAGTAAGAAAATCCCTTGTCTTAAAAAGAGGGGAGTGCGTTATCTGCCCTTTGCTGATAAACTCTGCTGATAATTTGTAGTTATTATAAAGCATGAAAGATTATTTATTCTTGAATGTATCAGAGGAGGAATGCTATGCACACTTCAAGATGCTATTAGCCATGCAATAAGAAAAGACAGGCACAATATCGAAACCTTTGTCTTAACCCCCACCCCACTTACCAGGAACTCCAAGGGATGGAAAATAGGCATGAGTCACAGAAGCCCCGCCTCTGAACACTACTTTCCCCTTCCCCTTCCAATTTTGTGGTTTATTTTATTTTATTGACAAAGTAATAATAAAAAAATAAAAATAAAAATAAAAATGTGCAGCCTACCCCTGAGACCATTCCATTGTAACTATCCAACCTCTTGCGATGGTTTGACCCGTTTCCGTTTTAACAATACAAATTCTACAAATACCTGCCATATCTCCTGTGAACACTTCTTCCCCACTCAAAACCAGAGCCCCACACAACTTATTTAAAGTTGCTGCTGTTTTTTTAAAAAAGTCAGATGATCATATCACTGATCTCTCCTACATGGTAGAATGCCTCCTCTGAGTTCTGTACGCCTTTGCAAACAGGAAACCAAAGAGCTGTGTTTATACATTTCCTGTAAATGGAACAGGAACAAATTTCTCGAAAGAATCACAAATTTTGAGCATGGCATCCTGTAATGCAGGGCTGAGAACCTTGTTGCCCTCTACATGATGCTGGATGCCCAGCCAGCCCCAGCCAACATTGCCAACAGTTGTAGACTTAATCTTTGCATTCCATTGCCATTTACCCACAACATTTACATTCCCCAACACCACCACATTAACATTCACATATGTGTGTGTATGTGTGTGCAACACCCCCAACAACTGAAGATCACACTCCATACATCTGATGAAGTGGGCTCTAGTCCACAAAAGCTTAAATAACAATCAAATGTGTTAGTTGTTTTTATTTTTGGTATGTATTTTCCACTTTATTCATAACACTAATCTAGATCATCAAGACATGGCAACATTTCTACGTTTCCCTAAGTCAATGAAAAAACTGAAATAATGCAGTCTCCTTAAGCTTCACTTCTTCACTCGTGCTTTTTAGGTGGGAGGGGAGGGTTTTGAAAAAGAAATTTTAGAAAGATGCAACCATACCCTTTTTTTTTGTTTCTGATGCTCATTTTGGCTGCCCAAGCATCTGTTAGGAGCATAGGGCTGGTTTTTCTTTCTGGTTGGTGAGTTGCTCTCCTGGGTACTGAAACGCCTTTTTGTGCGACTGCCGCACAGGTGTAATTGCAACACTTGCACAATTCTGCAAACCTCCCATTTTTGGACATGATAAATCACACAAATCTCACACTCCTTTTACAAAAATCATAAAAAAGGATTTCACAGTTTGCTTGTCACTTCCTCCTCAAGAAATAATTCCCCCCCCCCCCTACAATGAGTGCACCATTTTGTTCTGTTTTGGCACATGCAGAATAAGGGTAAATTTGGGTTCCTTTCCCACACTGTTGTATAAGAAATTTCTACAGCTAGGGATCATCTCAGGGATAGCTTCCCACACCATGATTGCCATGTAACACCAAGGGACGCCCTTCCCCATCTGACCTCCCCTTAACAGTATATTGAAGCTTTTGTATTTTGAGATAGCAAGACGCATTCCCCAAATCTTGCAAAACTTGCACGAACAGGAGAATAGCTTCCTACTTACTAACCAACTACCATCAACATCTCAACTAACATCCCAATACTGGCTCAAGAGAGCTTGGTCCCAGAGGAAGGGCCTCCTTGAGGTTTCGTTAGTAGTTACTGACAAAAACCTCATCCGCAGTTCATATTGCCATCACTTGTAAACACTATTTGTTGTTCCAAAACCAAACAACGCCCTCTTTCTTTGTCAAGTCAGTACAGTGGTACCTCTGGTTACGAATGCTTCTGCTTACAAATGCTTTGGGTTATGAGCTCCGCTATCCGGAAGTAGCTGCTCCTGGTTGCGAACTTTGCCCCAGGATGCAAACAGAAATCATGCATTTCCGGACACGCAGTGGGAGACCCCATTAGCGAAAGCGTGCCTCAGGATAAGAACAGTTTCAGCTTAAGAACGGACCTCCGGAATGAATTAAGTTCATAACCAGAGGTACCACTGTAGATGCTAACAAGAAGTGGAGACATATACAATGCAGTCTGATGTGCTCCTCACATGTGCTTCCTGCCTTGCAATAATCACAAGGAGTATATTGCCTTAGGAGTATATGTGTATACTAAACACGTACAATGGTACTTTGGTTTGCATACATCTTGGTTTGCATACTTTTTGGATTACAAACACATCAAACCCGGAAGTGCGTGTCCCGGTTTGCAACCTTGTTTTGGATTACAACCCTTTTTTTGGGGGGGGGGGGGATTACAAACAATTTTTTTTTGGGAGGCCTCATTGGTGAAAGCGCTTTGGGTTACAAGCTGTTTTGGTTTACAAATGGAGTTCCAGAACGGATTATGGTTGTAAACCAAGGTACCATTGTATACTAGATTTTCTGCTCCAGAAAAACTACTCCAGGGACAATAATAATAATAATTTTATTGTTTCTAACTCTGGACATTCTTGCAACAGAATATTAAAAACATGATAAAACATCAAGCAATGCAGAGTGTTCAGTTTGGGGGCAAAGTTCATCTTGGACCAATTAAGAGGTTTTCTGATGGATAAGGAGGTGTGATCAATGTCAAGGCCAGACGGCAGACCTTTCATGCAAACCTCATCCCTTTCCAGCACTTTCTGGGCCTACTTTGGACACACCCGCCCCTTTTTAAAGGAAAACAATGATAACCAATTTTTGGCGGCAACTCTGGCTTACATAGGGTGGTATTCCGAGCAGACCTCTTGAAATTTATAAGCCTAACATTACTTAGGACCTACTCTTGAGTAAAACTGAAGACCACTCATATGTGCCTTCTGTAAAATGGAACCAAAGGTATTTAGAATTTTTCAGCATAACACTATTTGATATCTTTTTTCCAGCGAGGAGCACAGTGGTCTGTTTTCGAGTTGATTTCATTTAGAATATAGGGCGATACAACTTCCCAAACAGAGCCAGTCCAGCCATGAGGCAAAGTGAGGAGACTGCCTCAGCCAGCAGGATCTACAGGGGCAGCAGATCTGGCCTTCAATGAATGCATCAATTACAGCTGCTGAAAAAATAATAGCAGCAACAGGATGCAATCTGAAACCAGAGTCCAGCTTCCAGCTTCTTGCAACCTGCCTCCATTGCGGTCAGCGGGAGGTGGGTAATTGCAGTCAAATTTCTCAGAGAATCAGTACTTGAAATGGTGAATTTTGGCCTTAAAGTATCAATTACCTAGATGCATAAAGATGCAGCAAAAGGAACAAGGCACTGAACTAACTTCTTCTTAAGATGGTGTTTCTCAGCTGCTTTGAATATGTCCCTCTTTCTAAACTGGTAGTAATAATAATAATAATAATAATAATAATAATAATAATAATAATAATAATAATTTATTTGTACCTCGTCCATCTGGCTGGGTTTCCCCAGCCACTCTGGGCGGCTTCCACAAAGACCAAAAGTACACTAAAATGTCACACATTAAAAACTTCCCTGAACAGGGCTGCCTTAAGATGTCTTCTGAATGTCAGGTAGTTGTTTATCGCTTCTATATTTCGGGTGGCCAATGTTTCAAAACCAAGCCCGTCACCTATGCTTTTTCTCATCATCTTGATACACACACACACACTGAGAGATGGTAAACATGGTCCTAATGTTGACCCCCGTTTTGTAATAAAAGTGTAGCTGGAGAAGCTGCCAATCATCCAGAAAGATAGCTAGCCTAGCCTTCTCTTGAGTTTTTTTACAGCAGCTGGATCTGCTTTTTTGAAGCATGGGCATCAGTCTTATCTTTCCTAAAATATGCACTTTCAGCTGCTATTAAAGGCGCGGGAGCTAATAAAAACAGTGAGCCGGGAGAAACGAGATGATTGGCTGCACATCAAACATAACAGCCAGCATCAGCCAATCTGGTGCTCGCCAGATGTGGCTGGACTCCAACTCCCATCAGCCCCCGCCAGCGTGGCCAAAGGTCAGCAACATCTGGAGGGCACCAGATTGGCTACCCCTGATGCAGACAAACTGCTCCTCTTGAAAGACCCCGCCCCCGATACAACTATTAAGGCAGAGCAGCTCTGGGATCCTTTCCGACGCCTCCCCTCCCCATTTAATAAGACCACAATTTATCCACCGGACTGCAAGGCGAGGATGCAAGTTTAGATGTTGCTTCCCTGTCTCATGCTTGGGGACTTTTCCTTCCCTCCGCCTTTCAGCGGTCCTGGAAGCCTACTAGGCAGCAGGTCTACTCGGGAGTAAGGCCCATTGAGTCGAATGGGATGCGTCGGGTTGCAGCTCGAGTGAGAAGCTGCGTGGTATTTAGGTAATGCCTTTGGTGTGCGTGTCAATTTCTCTCTAGCGCTGAGCTAATGCCAGTTGATGGATGGGAGGGTTAAACACACACACAGACCAGACGTGCAAGCGAGAAGAAGACGGGTCTAGTTTTTGAATGGGAGACGGAGTTCCATTGTTCTTGGGCGGTGCTAGTTATGACTGGACTCTGTTCTCTCTGGGGCAGAATTCAGAACACAATCCTCAGGTTGTGGGTCTGATTCTGGACTGAACAGAGACATACACAGAGATATGCAATACATATATCGTATATGCAGATATATATATATATTTGCACATATATTTTGCAAATATTTATGCAAAATCCTTTGGCAGGCAGGCAGACTGATTCTACAGCCTTTGCCTTGCTTCGCAAGAAACAGCTGAAGTTTTCCCCAGTATCGCTTTCTGTGCACTTTAAAAGAGCTTGGGTGGTTATTCTGAAGCAGTCCCACCCCCCAAAGCCTCTCTTACTCCCCCCCCACGCTCTCCCAAGAAAACACGATCCGTGGTTCTCTAATGCAAAAGGAGAGAGAGAGAGAGAGAGAGAGAGAGAGAGAGAGAGAGAGAGAGACTGTAATAATAAAAGGGCACTTACCATTGCAAGCTCATAATGCTTTGTCACAACCTTTACATAAAAGAAGTCTTAAGAATTTTCTAAGCGCCCGATGCTGGGTGTACCATAAGGGTAAGTAGGGAGGAGAGACCAGCACTTGAAAGTCAATTCTATAATCATCTCCAAAACAAAAGGAGAGATGGGTGACCAATCAGAAAGGAAGAAGCAGACCACCCCTCTTCTTTCTCCTCCCCCCCACCCCCCAAAAAAAGACCAGCCAGAAAGCATTGGGGAGACAGATCCAAGCGATTATCATCGGGAGAGCGCCTGGTTTTGAAGAATGATAATGAGAGAGAGAGAGAGAGAGAGAGAGAGAGAGAGAGAGAGAGAGAGAGAGAGAGAGAGAGAGAGAGAGAGGCGAGCACAGTCACTTGTATCCAAAGGCAGAAGAGCGGGGTGGGAATAGTCTTCAGCAACTGAAAGCCCATTTCGGTTCACTATCTCTGCTGTAGATTTCCGGTGATGGATGGTTTTCCTTCAATGAAACCCTTTCTGAAGGCAGGCAGACAAGAGGACGTCCACCCTTTTCTCTCTGTGCGTAAAAAGCATACACTCCACTTAACTGTGGTGTTTTGAAATGCCACTCTCACATTTTTTTGACGTATACTTTTTTTTTTAAGTGTATCCCTAAAAATGTAATGTGTAAATGAGATATATACATGTGTTGGAGACACATGAATCATGCAGGTTTGAGCCTGGTTAACCAGGAGTAGTTATCACTTGATGGCTGCAGCATCTTCAATATACCACTTCAAGTGCAGGGTTTCTTGGCAGGCTCTGTTCAGATATTCATCTGTCAGTGGTCATGCAATGGTTCACACATTCTCCATGCTTAACCCACCCACTTTCAATGCACTCTGAGCTTCATCCCAACACTTGTGACGTCATAGGTAAAGGTAAAGGGACCCCTGACCATTAGGTCCAGTCATGACCGACTCTGGGGTTGCGGTGCTCATCTCGCTTCATTGGCCGAGGGAGCCAGTGTACAGCATGACTAAGCCGCTTCTGGCGAACCAGAGCAGCGCATGGAAACACCGTTTACCTTCCCGCTGGAGCAGTACCTATTTATCTACTTGCACTGGTGTGCTTTTGAACTGCTAGGTGGGCAGGAGCTGGGACCGAACAACGGGAGCTCACCCCGTCACGGGGATTTGAATTGCCGATCTTCTGATCAGCAAGCCCTAGGCTCTGTGGTTTAACCCACAGCGCCACCCACGTTCCTTCCATGCCCAAATTCCTTGGCTCAACAGGACGGCTTTTGTAAGTTGTACTGTTTCATTTGCCCTTGTCTTCTGGTATCTGTTCAGCTAGTTCTCCATTGGCAACCCCTCCTTCCCTCAACGATTCAAGCTGAAGGTACACAGCAAAAATATTCTATTATATAGACTGGGGTGGAGAACCCCAGGTCCAGGGGCCAAACTTCAGACACTCCAGGCTTTCCTTGAGTCCTTTGGCCTGAGAGAAATCTGTCCGTGAGCTGTGACGATGCCTCTCTTGTTTGCCTGGAATGAGGGAGGTGCTTGAGAGGGTTAGTCTACAACAGGGTTCATCATCCTTTTTCAGCCATGGGCCGGGCCACTGTCCCTCAGACCATGTGGGGGGGGGGGAGATAATAATAATAATAATAATAATTTATTATTTGTACCCCGCCCATCTGGCTGAGTTTCCCCAGCCACTCTGGGCGGCTTCCACAGAAACCAAAAAACACTAAAATATCATACATTAAAAGCTTCCCCCCTGACTTCCGGGTTGGCGCCATCGCCGAATGGCGGACTCCCTCCGAGCTCCGGAGGGAGTCTGCTCGACAGGGGCTGGGTCCTACCGCGCCGGCGACGCGGGGACCCTCAAAAACCACGGGCACGGAGCCCGTGGACATGGGGACTCGGCTGGCACCGTCAGCGCCCTCCCGACTCGTGAAGGAGCCTTTTTAAAGGCTACGGATCGGGTGCCGGGGAGCGGCGTGGTACTGTGAGTCTATCGCTTCCCCTGCCGAGCGCAGCCGCATGCCATTCGTCGGAGAGCGCTGGCTTCTTCCATTGGAAATTCGGACATTTAACAACAACCCGTGAGTAATTGGGTAACCGGGTTTAAAAGTAGAAAAAAAGGATTTTTTTTCGGATTCGGCACGAGCGGGGGGGGGGGATCTAAAAAGGAAGTCAATCCCCTCCCTGATTGTAAACATGCTAAAACAAGGACTGAGAAACCAAGATCGATTCAGAAGTTTATTGCTGACAAAAAATATCAATTCCACGATGGGATACTACAAGAATTGTGCTGGAGGAGAAAAGTCGAGGGTGAGAGGGAAAAGGCAACCCCCCCCCCCCGGGAACTGGGGCGATTCGGAGAACCTGGCGGAGAGAGATGGAGAGTTTGACAGCTGTCAAAGTAGCTGTCAAATCTTGAGAATACAAAGAGGACTTTGTTACAAGTATTTTGCTGGTTAATTTTGTTACAATTGGATATAAATATGGATACAAAATGTCGGGGGAAAAAAGAAACAACAACTTAACTTTTGGATTAGAGGACACAAAGTTATTGCAACCCCCCTAGAGGGGCTTTGGGACATTACAAGTGGCGTATGTGGAAAACTACTCCGGGATGTGTACTGGTCTTAGCTCCTGGGAAAGTAGCAAAACTGAAATATTGTTTTGTCTACAGAGGTGACAACACAATAGAATCTTTCTATTGAAGCAAGGTAGGAACTGGACGTAAGTTTTTGTTCCTGAATAACAAACCTCTGTAGAGATACTAGATTTCAGAATAAGAATGGTTTTGCAGCTGAACAAGACAGAAACCTGAGAAAGTAAGAAACAAAAGAGCAAAGGACCAACTACGCCACGGAAAGAACATTGGGAGGAGCAACAATGACCAAGGGAAATTAAAGGCCTCTATTAGACTGGATTTTTGAAATTAAACATTATCAAAACAAGCAAATTCAAAGAAAACCGGCAAGATCGATTGAGGAAAATTTGGCTGTGGACTTGAGACCTCCAGGCCGACAACATACAGACTGATGGACATGGGGAATCCAAACCGGGGAAGGGAGGGGGAATTCTAGAATCCAAAGGCTATGTAACCAACTTTTGGAATCTTCTTCTATCTTCTATCTTTTATCTTTCTATATAACTTTGGTATTTTGATTTAACATGTTTTGGAAAAAAAAGGGGGAATTCGTGGAAGGAAACGGGGCAGATCTTGGGGGGAAAATCTTTGTTAAAGATGAGGAGTGATGTTAAGATTGTAATTTAAATTGGCTAATAGGTACAACATATTAGGTTTAAATTGGGAATGAGAACTTGTGGAACCAACGTAGGGAAAGGGGAATACAGTCGGGAGGGGAAGGAGGGAGTCCCAGAAAGAAGGCTATGAAAATAAGGGTTTAAAATTGGTCTTTTTTTTTCTTTCTTTTCTTTATCTTTTCTATTTTTTCTATCTTGTTATTGGAAATTTTAATAAATATGATTATAAAAAAAAAGCTTCCCTGAATAGGGCCGCCTTAAGATGTCTTCTGAATGTCCATCAGGTAGTTGTCCATCACCTTGACATCCAATGGGAGGGCATTCCACAGGGCGGGCGCCACCACCGAAAAGGCCCTCTGCCTGGTTCCCTGTAGCTTCACTTCTCGCAATGAGGGAACCGCCAGAAGGCCCTCGGCGCTGGACCTCAATGTCCGGGCAGAACGATGGGGGTGGAGACGCTCCTTCAGGTATACTGGGCCGAAGCCGTTTAGGGCTTTAAAGGTCAACACCAGCACTTTGAATTGTGCTCGGAAACGTACTGGGAGCCAATGCAGGTCTTTCAAAACCGGTGTTATGTGGTCTCGGCGGCCGCCCCCAGTCACCAGTCTAGCTGCCGCATTCTGGATTAGCTGTAGTTTCCGAGTCACCTTCAAAGGTAGCCCCACGTAGAGCGCATTGCAGTAGTCCAAGCGGGAGATAACTATATTTTGAAAATAGTAAGAAGAATGAATGAATTCCTATGCCCCACAAATAACCCAGAGATGCATTTTAAATAAAAGCACACATTCTACTCATGTAAAAACACTCTGATTCCTGGACCGTCCGAGGGCCGGATTGAGAAGGCGATTGGGCCGCATCCAGCCCCTGGCCCTTAGGTTGCCTACCCTTGGTCTACAAAGTCTGACTGTAGGCTAGAATGTAGAATGGTCTGTGTCACATCCATTGCCCCACCCACATTTGCCTCTGGCTCCGCCCACCACCACCTAGGGGCTCCCCATGAGACACTGCTGCCCTCAGGCTGCTGAAGAAGCTTCTCCATATTTGATGCAGACCAGGTCACAAGTGTATCTTGTTGAAAATAACCATCACACAGACAAAGCGGAGCAAAATGAAATTAAATCTGACAACGGGCTGAAATAAGGCCTTCTAGGAAGCACAGCGGACTTAATTCTAGATCGGAGAGCCTTTCCAACGTTATGTAAGGGCTAAATGCCAGTGCTCCGTGATTAATCGTTTTAACTACAGCGAAGCTCAATAGGAATTACTGATTAAAGAATGAAATGTTTATAACAATCAATGATTAGTCCCAAACCATTTTATGAACCCCCATCAATGAAAATTGCAGCTATTAAATGGATTGCAGTCAACCGAAGGACAAAGAGGAGAATGAAAATAGTATTTTCCCTCACAGGGCTATATCAACATTTGGTCCCCAAATCACTCCCCCCCCCATTTATCAATCTGTACATTTCTAAATATTAGAGCTTTCTGGGGAGGCTTGGTTGTAGGGAACATATCTGATATAGTCTTGCTCATTTGCCTTTAGTCACACACCCCCTCCCCAAGGTACCAGTCATCTTCTATAAAGTCATAAATTATCTAGGCTGAGTATACCTGAAGGATAATCTGTATACCCCCCCATTTTCTAAAATGAGCTGCAGAATTTCTGTTCCTGAGCACTATGTATTTGTGAAGGAAGCTCTCTGGATGCATCAAACAGGGCCTTCTTAGGGGTGGCTCCACGGCTATGGCATAACCTTCCTTAAGACACTCACTAAGAAAGGCAAGGATAATTCATTCAACTGGGAAGACCTACAAGATTGCTTCCAGGCATTTAGCAAACTTGCAAGCTGGCTGACTGTGGAGTGCACTGACTATATGAAACATTAGCACCTTCTTTGGAAGGGGGGAGGGATGGAAACACAAGAGGCAAAACATGCAAGTGTGCATAAGATTGCAATCTGAGCCTTGCTATTGGAGCTCTTATTTCCGCATGTACTTTTTATTCCACTATGAAATCACTAAAAAAAGGGGGCGGGAAGTGGGGGGAAGCAAAGCCCCTGCCCTCAGCCTTGCAATCTAAAAAGGCGTAATGCAAAAGGAGAATGGTTTAGGAGGACGGAGGATGTTATGTACTGAAGTTCTCACCCTGGGCCAGCAGGGGGATACTGTAGATAGTTATGCAAATGAAGGATCAAAAGTGACGTTCAGTGATTGGATAGTTTTAGAAAGTTGATACAGTAATGTGGTACTGGAGCTCTATATAAGCAGGCTGACTGAGCCCTTCGGTTCAGTTCTGTCCTGGCCTGTGAATAAACAAGAGCTGTTTGAAGAATCGCTGTGTCGTCTGATAGGTTCACCCACAACTTAACAGAGGAAATAAGCAAACACAGAGTCAAAGTATTTGTTACAAGTTAAGAACATAGGGAAAGTCTGCTGAATCAGGCCAGTGGCCCACCCAGACCAGCAATCTGTTCTCACAGTGGCCAACTAGATGTCGGTGGGAAGCATGCAATCAGGACCTGCGCCCAACAGCACTCTGTCCACCTGCTAATAATAATAATAATAATAATAATAATAATAATAATAATACCTTTATTGTCAATGTACAACTTGTGTACAATGAAATTAACCGAGCCTCCCCCCCCCACAAACACACAATCTCACTGCACTCTGTGTGCTTGTTGCACAACACACCAACCCTGAAAGTCAGTTACACTATATTATTTTCCATGCAGCAGCCCATGGATAGAAACTGTTTTTTAGCCTGTTGGTACGACTGATTATACTTCTATATCTCCTGCCCGAGGGTAGAAGATTAAAGAGGTGCTGGCCAGGGTGTGAATCATCCCTGAGAATTTTTCTCGCTCTCCTAAGGCAACGATCCCTTGCGATGTCATCTAATGGACTCAAGCGACAGCCCATGATATCATGTACTGTGTTCACCACCCTCTGTGGAGACTTTCTGTCCGTGGCTGTCAGGCTAGCATACCACACTGTGATACAATATGAGAGGACACTTTCTATTGTGGACCGGTAGAAGGTGGTCATCAATGGTTGTTTAACATTGTTCTTTCGCAAGACCCTGAGGAAATGGAGTCTCTGTTGGGCCTTCCTAACTGCCTGAGTTATATAGTTTCTCCACGTGAGGTCGTCACTAAGGTAAACTCCCAGGAATTTAAAGGAAGAGACTCTTTCTGCACCCCTCTCTTGCTCTGAAAGTCCAACACCATCTTCTTTGTGTTGCTAATATTTAGGTGCAAATTATTCTCTAGGCACCATGTAGATACTTTTTGAACCTCCCCCCGTACGCTGATTCATCTCCATCTGTAATTAGACCCATTATGGTAGTATCATCTGCAAACTTAATAACTGCAGATTAATTACTGCCTCCTTTGGGGGTGAGTTCCATAGTTTAACTAAAGGTAAAAAGGTAAAGGACCCCTGGACAGTTAGGTCTAGTCAAAGGACTATGGGGTGTGGCACTCATCTCACTTTCAGGCCAAGGGAGCTGACATTTGTCTGCAGACAGCTTTCCGGGTCATGTGGCCAGCATGACTAATCCGCTTCTGGGACAACGGGACACCATGACAAGGGCCAGAGTACACAGAAATGCTGTTTACCTTCTCGTCAGAGCAGTACCTATTTATCTACTTGCACTGGTTTGCTTTCAAACTGCTAGGTTGGCACGAGCTGGGACTAAGCAATGGGAGCTCACCCCGTTGCATGGATTCGAACCGCCGACCTTCTGATTGGCAAGCCCAAGAGGCTCAGTGGTTTAGACCACCACAGCACCCGCGTCCCAAAGAACGCTCGCTCTTTTCTCTCATACACAGAATGTTATGTGCAAGGAGGGAATGGGGTGAATTAACACAATTGTCCATAACAGAAGCCTGTGCTATTATGCTTCGTTACTTTATCTGTGGGGTGGTTTTTTTAAGGCAACAATTTCAGTTGGCAAGGGGGGCAGTCCCATGCCTTCTCTACAGTCCAAAGTAAGCGATTATATATATATGTGTGTGTGTAGGAATGGGGAGAATAGGACAAAGGACTAAAAGAATGTGCCATCCGATTATAATAATAATAATAATTTATTATTTATACCCCACCCATCTGGCTGAGTTTCCCCAGCCACTCTGGGCGGCTTCCAATCAAGTGTTAAAAACAATACAGCATTAAATATTAAAAACTTCCCTAAACAGGGCTCCCTTCAGATGTCTTTTAAAGAGAAGATAACTGTTTGTTTCCTTGACATCTGATGGGAGGGCATTCCACAGGGCGGGTGCCACCACCGAGAAGGCCCTCTGCCTGGTTCTCTGTAACTTGGCTTCTTGCAGTGAGGAAACTGCCAGAAGGCCCTCGGTGCTGGATCTCAGTGTCCGGGCTGAACGATGGGGGTGGAGGCGCTCCTTCAGGTATACAGGACCAAGGCCGTTTAGGGCTTTAAAGGTCAGCACTAACACTTTGAATTGTGCTCGGAAATGTACTGGGAGCCAATGCAGATCTCTCAGGACCGGTGTTATGATGTCCCGGCGGCCACTCCCAGTCACCAGTCTAGCTACCGCATTCTGGATTAGTTGCCTTCTACTCACACAGATGAAATTCAATTGGCATTGGCGACAATATTGGGCAATTACTCCTGTTTCTTCTGCTGAATTGCGGAGCAGTTCTGTTGATGGGAAGCCTCAGAGTGCGGAAACTGTTGGTGGCCAAGACAGACAAGTAATCTGGCCTTGCTCCTATTAGCAGCATAAATTGTAGGCCCCCCTGGCTTCGCTTGCTAAATCCATTGGGCAATGGGGAGGGAGGGGAGAGAGGAGGGAAAGAGATAAAATTAACTAGAGAGCCAGTATGGTATACTGATCAGAAGTGTTGGGAGAGTGGGGTTCAAGTCACTATTCAGCCTTGAAGCTCACATGGGGGATGCAAATTCACTGTCTCTTAGTCTAGCCTACCTCAGAGGCTTGTTGTGAGGACAAAATGAGGAAGGGGGAGGTATGCCACCTTGAGCTCCTTAGAGCAGTGTTTCCCAACCTTTTTTGGGCAAAGGCACACTTGTTTGATGAAAAAAATCTCGAGGCACACCACCATTACAGCCCCGTGACGTCAGCGCGCAGCGTCACGCCGGGGAACCTCCAAGCTTTGGGGGTGGGGGGGGGGGAGGAGGCAGCAAAGCGAGGCAGGAAGGAGAGCGCGGCTTGGCTGGGTGAGCTTTGGCAGGGGCAGGGAATGAGAGCCGCGAGGCAGGCGCTGCGGACGGAGGCGCTGGCCGCCGAGCTCGCAGGCAGCCAGGCAGGCAGACGGCAAGAGCCCCGCGCTGGGCGGCCTCTCCTCGCCGCCGCTGCCCCGCCTCTCGCCGCCCGACTCGCCCGCCTCCCTCCAGGCAACATCTCGCGGCACACCAGGCAACATCTCGCGGCACACTAGTGTGCCGCGGAACAGTGGTTGGGAAACACTGCCTTAGAGGAAGGATGGGATATAAATGCAGCAACTAGATGGATAATACCTAGCATAATTCATATTGCCAAGCATAGCTGAAGGCTATGCAGAGCCAAATTCACCTCCTTTGGGCTTAAATATGAAACCACACATGGATGCTAGATTGCCACGGTTGTGTCTTTGCCGCTGCTAAAATGCTAGGAGGCTGCAGATCTAACTTTTAGTTTGGATTACACATTGTTGTCATATAATAAGAAGAGTTTGGGGGGCGTTAGCGGTGTGTATTTTCTTTTCTTTCAGTTTAAGCGGCGTGCCTTTTTCTTCTCCGTCTCCTTTAGAACCACAGAAGGAGTTCGCTTGCAAATCTTTTAATAAGGCAATTACATGCAGACAAAGATTAGATCTTGTGGCACAATAGATTTTTTGCTTCTTCCTCTTTTTTAGAATTCGGGATCTTTTTTGATACTTCACTGTCACCAGACAAAAACTCTGAATACTAATGTGACAAGTCTATTCAGGAGGCGACAATATGAATTTTCTTAATTGTGCTCACTTGCGTGCCACACAAACTGTCACTTAATTTTGTGTGTGCCTGTTTCGAAGGGGGAGAAAAGAGAGAGGAGAGAAAATAATATTTAGAGTCACCAAAAAGTGCTGTTGAATCACTGAAATCTGCATTTCTGAATTTAGCCAGCGGAAATGTAGAGATGCCATTTGACTGAACTCCCTCTCCCCTGCAGATCCATCAATACCCATCTTATCTCTTGGTTTCACATGCCAATCTTAATTTAATCATGAATTCTGTTAGTTCAGATCCTAACTAAGAGTTGTGATAAGAAAGTTAACTTCTGCAGGATTGTAGAGATCAGTTTTTGCCCTCAGTATCCAATGAAGAGTCATCTTGGGAGATGCACATCCCTCAATATGGCAACTACATAAATTTTGTTGCATGCCACCCCAAAAGGATTCCAGGGGTTCTGGGCAATTACCCAGGGTTCGTGTTTCCTTTTGGAATGAGGCACAGCAGAGACTGTGGTGTATTTATGATATATGGTTTATTTACACTGCAATGCGCTCTACGTGGGGCTACCTTTGAAGGTGACCCGGAAACTACAACTAATCCAGAATGCAGCAGCTAGACTGGTGATGGAGAGTGGCCGCCGAGACCACATAACACTGGTCTTGAAAGACCTACATTGGCTCCCAGAATGTTTCCAAGCACAATTCAAAGTGTTGGTGCTGACCTCTAAAGCCCTAAACGGCCTCGGTCCAGTATACCTGAAGGAGCGTCTCCACCCCCATCGTTCAGCCCGGACACTGAGATCCAGCGCCGAGGACCTTCTGGCGGTTCCCTCACGGCAAGAAGCCAAGTTACAGGGAACCAGGCAGAGGGCCTTCTCGGTGGTGGCACCCGCCCTGCGGAACACTCGCCCATCAGCATGTCAAGGAAATAAACAACTATATGACTTTTAGAAGACATCTGAAGGCAGCCCTGTTTAGGGAAGTTTTTAATGTTTGATGTTTTATTGCTTTAATGTTTGATGTTTTTATTATTATTATTGATATTCTGTTGGGAGCAGCCTGGAATGGCTGGGGAAACTCAGCCAGATGGACAGAGTAGAAATAATAACAATAACAATAATAATAATTACAGATGTGTACCACCTGAGCCTACGATGGAGCGGGTTCACAGCATTAACACCCCATAGCCACAGCCTTGGATTCAAACAGATATTAAACCTTGCTCTCAGATTTTGCTCTGATTTCTCTCCAGCTTGCTGCTTTATCTTTAGGTTACTTCACTGCTAAACTCTGCTCTCAACTCTAGCTTTTTCTGCTGAGGGGGCCATTTGCCATCTCACACTGAGCCCCTTATTTCCCCATCCCCTCAGTGGGAAACTAGCTTGGCTTGCTTAGTTTTTAGCACTTACTGGATACAGGGATTAGAAGGGTTTGGTCACAGAGCTGAACACCCCAAACTCCTAACAAAAAGGCCACAGCCTTTTTATTGCTGGTTTTTGTTTTTGCATTGGAACCCTTCTGCAGTACATCTTGATAATTATTATTATTATTATTATTATTATTATTATTATTATTATTATTATTATTATTATTTATATCCCGCCCTCCCCAGCTGAAGCCGGGCTCAGGGCGGCTAAGAACAATAAAATAATACAACATTCTAAAATCATTTCATTATAAAATTAATTCAAATCAAATTGATGGCAACCATTGGGCTAGAGTTCTGTGAAGATTGCCAAAGGAGGGAGTCAGGCTGTGCCCTGGCCAAAGGCCTGGTGGAACAGCTCTGTCTTGCAGGCCCTGCGGAAAGATGTCAAGTCCCGCAGGGCCCTAGTCTCTTGTGGCAGAGCGTTCCACCAGATTGGAGCCACATCCGAAAAAGCCCTGGCTCTAGTTGAGGCCAGCCTAACCTCTCTGTGGCCTGGGACCTTCAGGATGTTTTTGTTTGAAGACTGTAAGTTCCTCTGTGGGACATACCAGGAGAGGCGGTCCCGTAGGTACGAGGGTCCTAGGCCATATAGGGCTTTAAAGGTTAAAACCTTGATGAGGAATACCATCTCCCCCTGCCTCTCCTTCCCCATACAGTGTCTAGCAAAGAAGCAGGGACAAATTTGAGGAAACAAAATGGCTTCTCCCCGCAGCTACATGGGGGGGGGGGGCCCGAAACCATCTATTTTCCTCTGAACCAAGGGAGTAGTTTCACATCATAATGTCACTTCTAGAAGCTTTTTACAAAACACTTACGCAAACGTAGCAAGCACCATATTAAGATGAAAAAAAGAGCCAGGAAGACACTGGACTTCTTCATAAGATCAATCAATCAAATGTTTACTATGGTCAACTGGCTATCAAAGAAACTACAAAAAGCAAATACAAATCACAGCCTCAGAAGCACAAAGGCGACAAGTTAGGAACAAAAGTCCTGGGAGTTCTGAGAGATAATACAACATTCAGATATAATGCCACCTGCTCAGTAATGGATTTATTAGACCCCCAAGGAAGACACTGAAAATGGTCTCGAAGGATCAACCAGGAAACTGCCTCATAAGGGTATATATTATGCGTTCTCTAAATCTTTGATAAAACCTACAATAGAAAAACACACGAGAGACCGTTTCCAGCTCTAAATGCTTGCAAGGACAGCACCAATTCGCAAAGGGAACATTAGCAAATCTGCCGTCCAGGATTTTGCAGGGTGAAATGTTAAAAATGATCTTCTGTACTTTGATATTGTTTGAAACTATAGATACGGCACAAATTGAATTTATATTTGGCTGATCTCCCTGCAGATTTGGGCACAAGATCTTAACAGTCCTCCCAAACTAAGCACTGCTAATGTGTTAAGCTTATTTACGCAGACAATCTCACAAGCCCAGCTAGGGCAGAGGACCGCTCACCTCTTCAGAAAAAAGCCTAAGTCAAGTCAGTCGTGCTCAGAAAGGTCCGTAGACATGAGATAGGATAGCCATCTTCAAATATTACATGGAAGATGGAACAAGCTTGTTTTCTCCTGCTCTGGAGGGTAGGATCCGAACCAATGGCTTCAAGTTAAAAGAAAGGAGATTATGACTAAACATGGGGGAAAACTTTCCAACAGCAAGATCTGTTTGACAGTGGAATGGTCTCCCTCAGGAGGTGGTGGACTCTTCTTCCTTGGAGGTTTTTAAGCATAGGTTGGATGGCTGTCTGCCACGGATGCTTTAGCTAAGATTCTGGCATTGCAAGGGGTTGGACTCGATGACCTTTGGGGTCCCTTCCAACTCTACAATTCTATGATCTAATCTGTATGTCTATGTTCTTTTTTTAAAAATGTATTTTTATTAAAGATTTTCTTAGTTTACAAAAGTATGTGCAATCTCTCTCTCTCTCTCTCTCTCTCTCTCTCTCTCTCTCTCTCTCTCTGTCTCTCTCTCTTCCTCCAAGTAACACTTTTTACAGATCAGTTTCATTTGTTGAGACATTCGGAAGAAGAAGGGGAAAGGGGTGGGGAGACGGGGGGGTGTCAGGTGGCGATGTTTCTATTTTACTTAATATATGTGGGGTTTTGTGTCAGCGTCGCTTGTGCAGGTTCTGTGGTATTCACTTTGGTGGTGAGAGAGGTTGGGGTTGGCCTAGGTGTGTGGTTGTTCATTTGTGGTTGGCTGTGGCAGTCTTTGCATTCATGTGTGAGTGGGGTGGGTGGATGTTTTGGATCAGGTTAGCCATATTGATTTGTCTGCTGTTGGTAGATTTTTGTCGTTGTCTTGTTGGGCTGTGTATGTGATAAAGGGGAGCCATACTGGGGTGAAGACATCTTCTTCTATTTGTCCCCGTGTCAGTTTGAGTTTATTGGTTAATTTTTCTAGTAAGGCTGTTTCCTACACTATTTGGTACCATTGGTCCATGCTTACTCTCCAGTGTCTGGTTATGGTGTTTCTGGCTGCTGAAAGTAGGTCGGTTATGAGTTCTTTGTGGTGTAAATGGGCATTATTGTCTTGGAAGATGTTTAGTAGGGCCAATTCTGGGGTGATATCTAATACTTGCTTAGTTCTTTTACATATTTCTCGTATGGTTGTTGTCCAGTATGTCTATATTCTGATCCAGCCATGATCTACTGGGTGTGGACCAGAAAGGTTTGCTCCAAATTATGGAGCAAACCAAAAGCTCCCAGCACCACCACCCAGCCTTAGGCTATAGGGGTTGTCATGGAAAATGCCTTCATGTCAGAATTTACCACTACAGTCCTCCTCTGCTTGTGTTAACAATTAATCACAAATGTACACTCAGGAGGATGCTGAGCTCCTTCTTCCATGCTGAAGAACGCTAGACAGGAAATGCACTGGTCTCCTTTCCTAATATCTTAGCTGCCCATCAGAATCTCGTTGCTGCTTATCAAAGCTCCATCCAAACGGCAAGGCGAGGGAGTCACAGTCAGCCAATTTCTGCTATGTGGCTATCCTGATTGTGAAGTTCTCCATCCTTGCAGTTAGTTTCAGGGCCAACTCCTACTGCCATTGCCCTATATACTTCAGGAAGGAGAGGAGAGAGACCCTTTCCTAGCAGCAGGAAGCTTATCTGGGTCTATTAAAATGGGTAGGAAATAGGTTTCTTCACGGCAAATTTTCTACCGTTGCCGGTTACAGAAGCCTGATGCTATCAATCAGCTCACAGATAGGTCTGACACAATCGAAATTTCCCTCAACAGATGGGAAGAGGTCCACGGAACTTCAGTGAGCTTTGACTCTTTTTTATTATTATTGTTACAGCAAGAAAAGAAAAAGAGAAAACACAAATACCAAATTACACACAGAAATAACCATAGACACAGAATTTTCTTAACAAACAATAAAACATAAATTGGTCTTAACACTAAAGACCTGACCTCCCGTCTATTCCATATTTCAATTTCATATTACTTTTTGCCATTACACACTTTTATCGTAATTAAACTTTTTCTTAATATATCTTATTTCTTACATCTGTCTTACATTTATTACTGAAGTTCCTCAAATGCTGCAACAGAGTTTAGACTACTATATTTACATTTCAAATACTCTTTGAAAACCTCCCATTTTGAAACAAATTCCTGGTTTGATGTATTCTTTATTTTTTCTGATAGACCGTCTAATTTGGCATATTCTATCAGCTTTTGGATCCAGTCTTGTATAGAGGGGATTTCATTACTCTTCCATTTAGCCGCGACAAGAACAGTGAGCTTTGACTCTTAACGCTGACCCAGAGTGTCCAATTTATTTTATGTTTCAGTCTGCTTTTGAGACCAAAACACTTTTGAGGTTGATTTGTCTGTGGTGGAATACCTGTACATTCACCACAAAAGGTTGGCATTGTGCAGAGGAATGTGGGTGGGATGCTTTAGGTGGCAAGCTTGTTTCCAAATGTCCAAGTGCCTCCATCATTTACATGACCTGGTCTCGCCATCACTTAGATGAGCTGAGACTTGGCCCTTGAACGCAGATGACCCGGCCCTCTTAGAAGGGTAAATGTTTTCCTTCCCACAAAAGAGGAATGGATGAGTGATGGACTACTTTGAATCAGCAAAGCTAACAGCTAAAATAAGAGCACTTAGTGAAATACACTCAGAGTTGCGTGTTGATTTCACGCTCTTTATTTCAGCTCATGGTAAACAGTGAGTCCTTTCCCCCCCAAACCTCTGGCTATATATACATTATTTACACAATGGGTCCCATGTGATTGGCTGATTCAACTCCCCTCCCGGAGCCTGATTGGATTGTTCTTGCAGGCCAATCAGGTTGCTGAGTCACTTCCTCCTGGAGCCTGATTGGGCAACTCCTGCAGACCAATCAGGTTGCTGCCTTCTAGGATCCTACCTGCCTATTGTTCTAGGATCCAAGCTCAGTACATAACACTTAGCAATGACTGTTTTCTGGAAGAATGGAAGCCTTTTTCAGATATTCATGATCAGTGCTTCCCCCCCTAAAAAAAATGTTTAGGGGTACTCTCATTTTGACTCAAGAAAATCACCAATTTACAGTTCAAACTGGGAAAAAGAAATATAGTAAATAGGCAAAAGTACAAAGATTCACAAAGCGTTTAGGGGTATGCGTCCCCCTGCGTCCCCCTTCATAATACTGAAATATTTATTTTAAAACAATATTATAGCATGATAAATTTGTGAGCCGGGTTTGAAGTATGAGCAACAGAAAGAATGAGCGATTATTGTATTATGGTTATGATATGAAGGAAGGTAGGTAGGGAGGAGCTAAGGGGAGGAATAATAATAATAAAAACCCCACAGAAAATAAAATGAAAGGAACAAAATAAAATAAAACAAAAGGGAAAAAAATATTATGTCTTGATATGTCTAAGGGAAATTTTTGGATGCTTGATAAAATATATTAACCAAAAAAAAAAAAAAGGGGGCAAATGAACTCCAGAAATGGGAAAAACGAATCATGAAAACAAAGGTAGGGCACTGTAGAAATGCAATACATCATGTCATAGTTGGGGAGTTGGTGGCCAGGTGACCTGTGTGCCTGCTCAATCTGCTGCCCAGATGTTCATTGCTGATGGGCAAATTCAAAGCCTCATATTCTGCCTTCTTGTGATTGTTTTTATCATCAACGCTAACTTAGATTGGGCATGTCTTTCATAGGGGACACTCTCCAATAGAGGATTGCCGTTTGTTAAGTAGGACGCATGGCCATCCTGCCTTGCCTTCAGCTTTCTTTCTTAGCTTTAGTAGAGCATGAGACTCTTCATCTCTCAGGGTTCATGGGTTTGAGCCCCACACTGGGCAAAAAAAATTTCTTCATTGTAAGGGGCTGGACTGGATCAGCCTTGTGGTCCCTTCCAGTTCTACGATTCTATGACTTATATGCCACTTACTATTTCAGAAATATTGTTGTTGTTGTTTAGTCATGTCCGACTCTTCGTGACCCCATGGACCAGAGCACGCCAGGCACTCCTGTCTTCCACTGCCTCCCGCAGTTTGGTCAAACTCATGCTGGTAGCTTCGAGAACACCGTCCAACCATCTCGTCCTCTGTCGTCCCCTTCTCCTTGTGCCCTCTATCTCTCCCAACATCAGGGTCTTTTCCAGGGAGTCTTCTCTTCTCATGAGATGGCCAAAGTATTGGAGCCTCAGCTTCACGATCTGTCCTTCCAGTGAGCACTCAGGGCTGATTTCCTTCAAAATGGAGAGGTTTGTTCTTCTTGCAGTCCATGGGACTCTCAAGAGTCTCCTCCAGCACCATAATTCAAAAGCATCAATTCTTCGGCGATCAGCCTTCTTCATGGTCCAGCTTTCACTTCCATATATCACTACTGGGAAAACCATAGCTTTAACTATACGGACCTTTGTTGGCAAGGTGATGCCTCTGCTTTTTAAGATGCTGTCTAGGTTTGTCATTGCTTTTCTCCCAAGAAGCAGGCGTCTTTTAATTTCGTGGCTGCTGTCACCATCTGCAGTGATCATGGAGCCCAAGAAAGTAAAATCTCTCACTGCCTCCATTTCTTCCCCTTCTATTTGCCAGGAGGTGATGGGCCCAGTGGCCATGATCTTGGTTTTTTTGATGTTGAGCTTCAGACCATATTTTGTGCTCTCCTCTTTCACCCTCATTAAAAGGTTCTTTAATTCCTCCTCACTTTATGCCATCAAGGTTGTGTCATCTGCATATCTGAGGTTGTTGATATTTCTTCCGGCGATCTTAATTCTGGCTTAGGATTCACCCAGTCCAGCCTTTCGCATGATGAGTTCTGCATATAAGTTAAATAAGCAGGGAGACAATATACAGCCTTGTCATACTCCTTTCCCAATTTTGAACCAATCAGTTGTTCCATATCCAGTTCTAACTGTAGCTTCTTTAGATATCATTAAAACAGGAAGATCAACAAATCAAGAAAACAGCAATATATAAACACACAAAAGCTATGCAAGTGAGCAAAATGGAGAAGATTTGACCAAGTAGCAAAAGGGTGGGGTGGGGAAGGGGAGAGAGATTAAATCTTATGGGTCAGGGAAATCCTGGGCAAAAAGATGTCCCAAACAGCTTATGGTTGACCTTCTTTGGTTGAGAAATGAATATTTTACAGTGCAACAGCAGAAATGGAATCAGTCCCCCCCCAACCACTCATATAATAATAATCAGTTATAAAAAAAAATGGCAACAAATTTGGTGTTGTTCCCCCCCCCTTATTTTATGTTCTTCTGTGTTATGACTAATAGCCGAGATATGTAAACTAAAAATGGAACCACTGAACTGTTGCAGATTTATAGAAGTTAGTTACATACATTTCCCCCTCAGCTGCAAGCAAGCGTGGCCCAGAGTTAAAACAGTGATTTTAGGCCATCCACCAGCAGTGACATCTGATCTTTGAGAGGAAATAAGCAAATCCCTAAGGAATTTATCCCTTTTTTTATCTTAATGAGGGAGAAAATGAGTGTTCTTTCTCCCCCCCTTTTTTTAACCATGCCGAAAGCCTTTTCGTTTGTTTTAAATAAATAAAGGCTGGATGCTAGGAAATGGGAGCAGAATCTCCACGTCTAATCTCAGCTCCGCATATTAGAGTGTTTGTTTTAAATCTTATAAATATTTAATATAATCAATGGGAACTTCAAAAGGCAAATGCCTGTGTATGTCGAAAAACTGTCTGTCCATCCTTTCAGCCGACCTCGTGCAATAACACTTAAATGTCAAAATGTTCCTTGCTTTTGAATTTCTCCGATACAGGAATCTGCAGTTGCCACAGCAGCAAAGGCCAATCTTGCCCAAAAGGGAAAAAAGAAAATGACTTTCCTCCTATTTTTTTTTTTATAGCGGTTAGTAATGACTGGTGTAATAAATAATAAAAAGTTAAGATCAGTTATGTGGCAAAGACTTTTTATTATTACTATTATTGTTTAAAAAACAAATAAAACCTGTTTCTCTTGTTGAGATAAATCACAGAACTGTGGAATTGAAAGGGACCACCAGGGTCATCTAGCCAACCCCTTGGAATGTAGGCATTTTTTGCCTAACGTGGGGTTTGAACCCAGAACCCTGAGATTAAGAGTCTCACGCTCTACTGACTGAGCTATCCCAGTCACCACTGCTTTAATGTTTTGAGAAAAGGGGTAAATAGTTCTGTGCTTCCTGTTACCTATATTTTTGGACACTAATGATGGCAGACCTGGAAGCCATAATCGTTACAAAGACTTGAAAAATGTCATGGTTGTGTACACCCTGGTCTTCCTCCCCTCTTCTTTTGAATAAAGTCAGTATCATTGTTTGCATGTCTGGTTCTCAAACTTAATCCATTCTGGAAGTCCGTTCCAAAACCAAAGTGTTCCAAAACCAAGGCACGCTTTCCCATAGAAAGTAATGCAAAACGGATTAATTCGTTCCAGGCTTTTAAAAACAACCCCTAAAACAGCAATTTAACATGAATTTTTACTACCTAACAAGATCATTGATCCATAAAATGAAAGCAATAATCAATGTACTGTACCATAAAATAAATAAGACAGTATTATAGATGATAAAAATTAAAATTTATTTTTTTTCTTACCTGCACTGATTATAGTCATTGTTTGGATTTTTTTTTTTGGGGGGGGGGCTTTTATCCATTTCTGCAATCACACAATCAATCAATCAATCAATCAATCAGTAGCTGAACTAGGTTCCACACAGTCACAAAAACAAATTAACCAAAAAAGCCTCAAAAACAAAAATGCAAAATTAATAGCAAAAAAGAGAGAGAGCACTAAACAAAAGCACTAAACTTCCGAAATGTTTGAAAACCAAGGCGCAGCTTCTGATTAGTGCAGGCACCCCGGAAACAATAGCCAACAGCCGCATTGGACGTTCAGCTTCCAAAAAATGTTTGAAAACTGAAATATTTATTTCTGGGTTTTCGGTGTTTGAGTACCAAGGTACCACTGTAATAGACTAGGACTGGGGAGGCCCGGCTTCAGATTCCCTGTGGCAGTCACTGTCTCTCAGCCTAATGTCACAAAGCTGTGATGGAAACATGCCACCTCAAGAAGTTTGGAAGAAAAGTGGCGTAAAATTAATGCAATACGCAATCAGCGTTGTCAATGCAATTTAGTGCACTGTGAGATTTTTTTGTGGGTGGAGCCTCTGGTAGCCATTGGATAGCTTACTCTGATGTCACTGTGATGTTGCCACAAGTTGTACCTTCTGGAATTTCCTCTTCTGCACAGCTATTAAGATTCAGGAGCAGACATGTCACCTTCGGTGGGCCATGCCTTAAAGGTAAAGGGACCCCTGACCGTTAGGTCCAGTTGTGGACGACTCTGGGGTTGTGGTGCTCATCTTGCTTTACTGGCCGAGGGAGCCGGCGTACAGCTTCCGGGTCATGTGGCCAGCATGACTAAGCCGCTTCTGGCAAACCAGAGCTGCGCATGGAAACACTGTTTACCTTCCCGCCGGAGCGGTACCTATTTATCTACTTGCACTGGTGTGTTTTCGAACTGCTAGATTGGCAGGAGCTGGGACCAAGCATTGGGAGATCACCCTGTCGTGGGGATTCGCACCTCCAACCTTCTGATCGGCAAGCCCAAGAGGCTCAGTGGTTTAGAGCACAGCGCTGCCCCCTGTCCCCTTAGTGACATGCAAATTGTTGAGTACTGCAGTGCATTCCACGTGGGGCTGCCTTTGAAGACTTTTGGAAACTCTGAGTGGACCAAAATGGGGCTTCAGAATTGATAACCAGGGTAGGGTACTTGACCTTCCTCCCTGAGTGAAAAAACAAAGAACCCACCATCGCTCCACATTCAGTTATCTCAGTTATCTACTGGCTGCTCAATGAAGGGAGCAAAAGCCCTTGTCAAGGTAGACTATCAACACATGAATATGACCATTTTCTTCCAGTCTGGCTCATTTTAAGGTTAATTACTTTTAGTGATATTAGCCATCATGCCTTATGGGGCGCTAATTTCTTCCACTTCTATGAAAAAGTCATTTGAAATGTTCAGTATTACAGGAGACTTGTGGGATGGTATTGTCCATAGGAGCCAAATCCTAGGGGCCATGGGGGCTAAAGCCCCCACAATAAAATATTTGAGGGGCCGGCCCCCCACAAGGTTGAGGGGTGTTCTCATTCAAATGATGTGTGTGCACTGCATCATGTGATCGATTATGTTGGGCAGGGCTTACCTGGGCCCCAACAATATTTTATCCAAGTTGGCACCCCTTATATCATCTGAGCGCTTTTCCTCTTCTATATACAGTCATACCTCGGGTTGAGTGCGCTTTGGGTTGAGCGCGTTTGAGTTGCGCTCCATGGCAACCCAGAAGTAACGGAGCACGTTATTTCCGGGTTTCGCCGCTTGCGCATGCGCAGATGCTCAAAATGACGTTACACGCATGTGTAGAAGTGGTGAAAAGTGACACGCGTGTGTGCAGACATGCCGTCGCTAGTTACGTTTGGTTCTAGATGTGAACGGGGCTCCATAACGGATCCCGTTTGTATCCATAGGCACCACTGTACTGAATAGACAGTGATCATTTCTTGGTTTTTTTCCTGTGTTTATACATCTTTTCTGTGATCCAGTTTTTCCACAGCAAGTATGTTATTTTTTCCATAGCAAGTAAGCAACCAGCAGGGCAATCCAATCATGTCTACTCAGAGGTAAGCCCCATTGAGCTTCATTGGTCTCCATCAGTTTCCAAAGCATTTAAGGGCAAATAAACACTACCTATGCAAAAACAGAAGAAGAAGAAGGAGGAGGAGAAGAAGAGGAGGAGGAGGAGGAGGAGGAGGAGGAGGAGGAGTTTGGATTTGATATCCCACTTTATCACTACCCAAAGGAGTCTCAAAGCGACTAACATTCTCCTTTCCCTTCCTCCCTACAGCATACACTCTGTGAGGTGAGTGGGGCTGAGAGACTTCGGAGAAGTGTGACTGGCCCAAGGTCACCCAGCAGCTGCATGTGGAGGAGCGGAGACGCGAACCCAGTTCCCCAGATTACGAGTCTATCGCTCTTAACCACTACACCACACTGTTGGAGATGTTGGAGAATTTTGATGAAAATGGAAATGGGAGTGGAAACTGCCGATATTTTTTTATTCATCCCATGTCCAGAAAAGAAATCAATAAAGTGAATACTTTTGGTATTAGTGTCTGCTGCTGTTGCTTTGAGCCCACAAATTATAGGTCCTGCCATTTTGCATTGTGTTTCTTCTGCCTTGAAATGAATGAGGTGGAATTAGACAACGTAATTTATGTAATTGCATAAATAGCATAATTTGGCCACTGCCGATCATTCAAGCCTCACAAAGCGGCTCAGGGCTGGTGTCACTCTGGCAGTGTTGGCAGTGAGGGATTGGCTGGATTACAGTGGGCTCGGTATGCCCTCCATGCCCCGCCCTCCGGCGTGTGTGCACCCCAGACACCATAAAAGCATGCTCCACCACTGGAGGTTACTATATGGTTACCAGATTTTTTTCAATGAATCTGGGGAGACTTTTTTGGGGGGGAAGCTGAGTAGCAACAGGGAGTCAGTAGTGGGGATGGTGAGGCAAAAGACCCTGGGCTCAGGCACACATGCATATTGTATAAAGGTGCAAAGCCCTTCTTTTGCACCATGTGAAACACAAATGCACAGAGTTTTTTAAAAACTGGGCAATGGCCAGCCACCCGCGACTCCCGAGCCTCCCCCGATCAATCAAAACAAAGGGGGAAGGGGGCAGATCTGTACCGCTAGACGTCCGTGGTTCCCCTTCGGCAGTGGCGGTGGCAGCGGCAGCCAGCAGCCCGGAGCCAGCCTGGTAGCGCAGTTGGCTCTGGCTGGCTTCAGGAGTGCCCACCATTTTTCCTCTCCGGAAGTCCCCATATGATGGGTTGTGCACAAGACACATCATATGGGGACTTCCGGAGAGGAAAAATGGCAGGCACTTCTGAAGCCAGCCAGAGCCAACTGCACTACCAGGCTGGCTCCGGGCTGCTGAGGCTGCCGCTGCCACGTTTCCCGGGGACAGATTTGCAAATCTGGGGACTGTCCCCGGGAACTGGGGACGTTTGGTAACCCTAAGTTACTAGAGTGTAGAAAACAGATATTAGGTTGTCACCAGCCCAAGCTGATGGCACTGCCACTTGAACCTCAAGCAACAGTAATGGATACAGAACTGCATCCAAGCACATGCTCATATGCTGTTTAAGAGGGAGTATCACTCATCTGGAGCAGAGCACATCTCACTCATCCATTCTAGTTACAGATAAGTAGCTGTGTTGGTCTGCCATAGTCAAAATAAAAAAATTCCTTCCGGTAGCACCTTAAAGACCAACTAAGTTAGTTCTTGGTATGAGCTTTCGTGTGCATGCACACTTCTTCAGATACACTGCCTTAAAGACCAACTAAGTTAGTTCTTGGTATGAGCTTTCGTGTGCATGCACACTTCTTCAGATACACATCTGAAGAAGTGTGCATGCACACGAAAGCTCATACCAAGAACTAACTTAGTTGGTCTTTAAGGTGCTACCGGAAGGAATTTTTTTATTTCATCCATTCTAGGAAAGCATCTACTCAGGGCCGGATTTTGGTTTGATGGGGCCCTAAGCTACTAAAGGTAATGAGGCCCTTTATATGTCCAGCTGTCCTTTGTCAACAACAAACTGTCGTTTTTTGTGTTGAATATATGCTACATGGTAATTTATGGACCTCATAGGTATCTAAAGCCATTTGCACATAACAAATGGGAGCCTACACAACATGAAACACTGCTGCTGTATGTAGGATTTATTTTATTTGTTTTTTATCTTATATTTCGGAAATGCACTTTAATTTTTTTGGGGGGGCCCAAGAGAGTGGAGCCCTAAGCTCTAGCTTGTTCAGCTTATACATAAATCTGGCACTGTAGCCACTAACAGTAAAGGCAAAGGTTCCGTCAATGGTTCCGTCCAGTTGAATGAGTGCAGCGCTCATCTTTGCTTTCAGGCTGAGGGAGCCGGCGTTTGTACACAGACAGCTTTCTGGGTCATGTGGTCAGCAGGACTAAACCACTTCTGGCGCAATGGAACACCAGGACGGAAACCAGAGCACACGGAAATGCCATTTACCTTCCCGCCACAGTGGTACCTATTTATCTAGGTTTGCCTAATGCTTTAATTTGTTGCAAGCCACCCACAGTAGCTGGGGCAATCCGGTAAAATGGGTGGCTAATAATAATAATAATAATCTGGAGGGTTTTGAACTGTGTTTGATGGGTAGGTAGAAAAGATAACCATGCACAATCTAACAGCAATCTTTCTGTTCAGTTATGTTCCAGTGCAAGGCAACATTTATTTTAAGCTACCAAATTTTCGTACACTGTATCCTTATCTTCACAAACATATAGTTGTAAGGGCTATTCTACACGCGAAATCCTATGACATGAATAATTTCTGCTGGCCTTTTCCTGTCCCAGTAACTGTTTAGCATTGTGTGATTAAAGGCAATTTCACAGTATATATCCTTGATAGGTAGTTTCACAGTAACTGTCACATTTCCGGTTAATTTCATTGCATCTATTAGTTCAGTGATAAATTTCAGAGTAGCTGCAATTTTTCTTGCTTTGTGGGGAATGGTATTAATTTAGGACAGGCTATTAAAAGAACGGCTTCTGAGCAAATTAATGCTGTTTGTTGTGATTCCTAGCTTGGACAGATTTCCCAGATAATGCTATGCTGAATTTTGGGAAGATTCCAATATGAAAGTACGCGGGGAGAGATTCTGCATACATGTTCAAATCTTCAACTATTTGGGGTCACATCTGTGCCTGTTCACAGCCAATGTTTCCTCAAAATGCAGCTGTTTTGGTAACATCTTGCCTTTTGAAATGACTTTTTCAGTCCTCAATCCCAGCCCATCAGAGATGATGTACTGAATGTAAGGACAAGATAACGGCAATATACCGTATTTTTCGCTCTATAACATGCACCAGACCATAACACGCATGTAGTTTTTAGAGGAGGAAAACAAGAAAAAAATTCTAAACAAAATAGTGGATATATGATTTTTGTGGTTCATGCTGTCGCCACAGACATGTGATCTGACAGTGAGTTTGGGGTAGCCCAATGCAAAAATCCTGAGGATTCATGTGGATCCATGCTTTGTAACCACGGAGGAGGGAAGGAAGGGGAACCATGGATCCTCGGCTCACGACTGCAGCAGATCCCCCCCCCACCCGCAGGCATTCGCTCCATAACACGCACAGACATTTCCCCTTACTTTCTAGGAGGAAAAAAGTGAGTGTTATGGTGCAAAAAATACGGTAAGTGCCTACATCATGATAGACCTGAAATCAAATTAAACCCTCCTATTGCTCAACTCTGCATATGTGTGTGTGTGTGTGTGTTTGTGTGTGTGTGAAGTGCAGAGTGTTTGAGGACCGGGACATTTGCAGGGAAACCAAAATGCTTGTTTACAAAGCTATTGTAGTAGCAACCTTACTGTATGCTTGTGATGAAACATGGACCACTTATAAATGCCATCTCCAACTCCTTGAAAGATTCCATCAATGGTGTCTCTGAAAAAATTTACACATCACTTGGGAAGACAGGTGAACTGATGCCTGTGTACTGGAAGAAACAAAGATACCAGTGTTGAAGCAATGATTCTTCCACATCAACTTCGTTGGACTTCGTTCCCAGCTCTTGCCACCAGGTGCTGTGAGTTACCAACTGGACTCACCTGTGCAGCCCTGCCTTGCCTCTTCAGAACAAATTTAGGAAAGCCCCAGTCCTGCAAAGTCCTACTGGTCACAGGGCCTGGCTCCTGCACGCACTCCTGACAGTAGTGGTGCCCACCCTCCCATCAGATGTCAAGGAAATAAACAACTATCTGACTTTTAGAAGACATCTGAAGGCAGCCCTGTTTAGGGAAGTTTTTAATGTTTGTTGTTTCATTGTATTTTTAAATATTTTAAATATTTTGTTGGAAGCCGCCCAGAGTGGCTGGGGCTTACTGTTACTAGTGAGGTACCAGCAAATGGTAATGATGTTTGCAGTCTGCTGAGCTTGGGATTTTCAAGCATGCAAATGAGGGAAAAGGCACCGGAAAAGATTGGTCTTCTGGTTGCTGACATCACAAAGGCCTTGATCTCTGTCCTGAGAAAGCCCTTTCCTTCTGGGTGGGCAGACATATGTTAGTTGTCACTGAGAATATTATTATGGAGATTATTAGTGGGTGCAAGTAAGCCAGGCATTGTTTGGATGAGGTTTAAGTGTTATGTGGAGGAAACAAAAGCTGAAAAAGCTTGTAATGGCTAAATTGCAAATAGTTCATATTTTCAAGTGAGCTGCTTAAAAAACCCTTAGCATTTATTTTTTCATGTACAATAACTTTGAGACTATTTAAATCCACACACACACACACACACACACACACACACACACACACACACATTCTGCGACTTTGTAAAGAAAGACATTGAAATTGTTAGCAGCCTGCCTCTTGCTTTCACACACAGATGCAAATGTTAATGATATGTAGCCAAAATCCAGGACCTCTCTGTTAAGTCCAGTTTGATTGAAGAATCTAACAAGAAATTACAGAAAGAGATAAGGGAGCAGAAAAGGGAGACAATGAAGGTGAAAGAAGAGTTAAGAGAGCTAAGCAGCTCACAAGACAGGATATGGGACAATCTAGCCATGGCAGATATGCGACAAAAGCAGCTACACTTGAAATTCAGGGGAGTAGCTGAGGAAAGAAATGAAGATATAAGAGGAAAAATGATTAGAGAACTGTCTAAATGGCTAGACATAAGGGAGGAAGAGTTAGCTCTCTCTATAGAGAATGTTTTCAGGATGTCAAGACCTAAACATTTTAGAACTAACAAATTCTTGGGAGACTGTTTAGTGATCTTCAACTCAGTGGAAATGAAAAACCTAATCTTAAGGAAGAGCTACCACAATAGATTAAGAATCGATGGAAGACCCATTATTATATATAAAGAAATACCGGT
Organism: Podarcis bocagei; assembly: GCF_964188305.1. Classification (NCBI taxonomy): domain Eukaryota; kingdom Metazoa; phylum Chordata; class Lepidosauria; order Squamata; family Lacertidae; genus Podarcis; species Podarcis bocagei. The sequence continues at coordinate 18,412,448 of NC_138143.1, forward strand.
CAGGTTATTACGTAAAAGAGAGGGATATAAACAGGTGGTAGCTGTTCTGAAGAGAAAGGGGATACAATTTAGATGGGAGTTCCCGGAAGGGATTACCTTTCACTATAAGGACAAGAAATTTAGATTGATGGACACGCAGGAGGCTGAGAAGTTTTTGAGAAGGTACGAGAAAGACCTGGGAAGGCCAGAGAATAGACCTGGGAGCAGGGAGAAGGTTGGGGAGGGGGCGGGAGAGGGAGGGGGGCGGGAGGAGGACGAGGGGATGGAAGGAACAGATGAGGAAGATGATGAAGCCGTGGTGGGAGCGGAGGCGGCAGAGGAGGGGGAGCTCTTAGGTAATAGAGGCAGTAGAGTCTAGTTCGAGACCTCGGCCAGAGAAACCGTAATAGATAAAGAGAAACAATAACACACACACTAAACTTCTTATCCTGGAATGTGAATGGGTTGAATGAGAAAGTTAAAAGGAATAAAATTGAGAGAGTGTTGAAAAACAAAAACTATGATGTAATTTGCTTCCAGGAAACCCATATTGCGAAGAAACATAAACATATTTTGATGAATAAAAAATTAGGAGTAGAGTTTATTAATTCAGAGGTAAATAAAAAAAAAGGGGTAGTGATATATGTAAAAGAGAAGTGGGACCCCGTACAAATTTGTAAGGACGAGGAAGGAAGAATTCTAGGGATCCAACTAAATTTTAGAGGGGAAAAAATTAATGTAGTGACGGTCTACGCCCCGAATAAAAACAGAGCAGAATTTTTCGAGAAACTTGAAGGAATCCTATCAGAATTAGAAACGCATAGATTGATCCTGCTCGGGGATATGAATGGTGTGCCAGTACCGGAGCTGGACAGGAGCGTAAAGAGAGGGAATCCTAATAGAGGGAAACTGCCGAAATCTTTTAAGGACTTAGTGGATAATTTTGATTTAGTTGATGTCTGGAGACACAAAAACCCTACTTCTAAACAATTCACTCATTACTCAGAACCACATCAAAGTTGGGGTCGAATTGACCAAATTTGGACGACGAGAAACCTTATCTTAAGGGTGAAGAGATGTGAAATTTTACCCAGGACACTTTCTGATCACTGCGCGTTGGTAATGGAAATTAATGGCGGGCGTAAGGGACAATATAGATGGAGGATGGAGGAAAATTTACTGGATAATGATGATGTGAAAGAAAAGGTCAAAGGCACCTTAAAAGATTATTTGGATTTGAATTTGAAGGGGGAACCCACTATAGATATTGTATGGGACGCCAGTAAGTCGGTCATGAGGGGGGTCTTAATTCAACAAAATAATCTTAGGAGGAAACTAAGAGAACAAAAGAAAGAAGAAATCCTCACACAATTGAGAAATTATGAGAGGAAATTGACTATAAATCCAGCAGATGCTGAGGCCACCCGTGCCTTAAAGGTGCTACAGGCCCAATATTCAGCTATACTAAACCAGGAAATAGATTGGAGAATCAAATATATGAAGCAGAGGTTTTTTGAATCGGCAAATAAAATGGGGAAATTACTCGCGTGGCAGCTGAGAAAGAGGAAAAAGCAAAATGTGATAAGTAAAATAATAATGGAAGATAACATCATAGAAGCCCCAGATGAAATAGAAAAAAGGTTCGTTCAGTTTTTTGAAAAGTTGTATGAAAGAGGAACTGAAGATAGATTAGAAATTGAAAGATATTTGGAGCAGGAAAGAGGAAAATATATATCGGAAGAGGACAGAACACGATTAAATAAGGAAATCACTGTAAATGAAGTGAAGGAAGCTATCAATAGGATGAAAAATGGAAAGGCCCCTGGGCCAGATGGTTTGCCCTCAAAATACTATAAAACACTAGAGGAACTCCTTGCTCCAGTGCTTAGAGATGTTATTAATAACATCCTCCAGGGAGGGAAAATTCCCGGCTCCTGGAAGGAGGCATTCATAACCTTAGTTCCAAAATCAGAAACTGAGAAAACTGATATAAAAAATTACAGGCCAATCTCTTTGCTTAATAACGACTATAAGATCTTTGCCGATATAATGGCAAGTAGACTCAAGAAGCTATTAATGAAATACATCCATAAAGACCAAGCGGGATTCCTCCCTAACCGACATCTGAAAGATAATGTGCGCCATATATTAAACATCATTGAATATTTAGATACAAGGATAGACATCCCAGCCGCACTAATCTTTATAGACGCCGAGAAGGCGTTTGATAATGTCTCCTGGGAATTCTTATCACTATGTTTGGAAAAGGCAGGTATAGAAGGCCCCTACCTGAGAGGAATTAGAGCAATTTACTCGGAACAACAAGCTATGTTGATTATAAACAACAGCCTAACTAAATCATTTAAGATTGGGAAAGGTACAAGGCAGGGCTGCCCCTTATCCCCCCTGCTCTTTATAATGGTCTTGGAAGTGATTGCAAATAGAATAAGAGACGCAGTGGGTGTGAAGGGGATAAGAATTGGTAAGAAAGAATTTAAGTTAAAGGCATATGCTGACGACCTAGTCCTTTCCCTGGAAGAACCAGTGGACAGTGCATGTAAAGTGATAGAATTATTAGAGGAATTCGGCAGACTGTCAGGATTTAGATTAAATAGGAAGAAAACAAAAATTTTAACAAAAAATGTGGCTATTGAGGATAAAATTCAATTGGAACAAAGGACCGGTATAAAAATTGTGAATAAGGTAAAATATTTGGGAATCTGGCTATCTCCAAAAAATATAAATTTGGTAGAAGAAAATTATGATAAGATATGGCAGGAAATAAAAAAAGATCTGGACATCTGGCAGAGGCTGAAGCTCTCATGGACGGGGAGGATGGCGGCGATTAAAATGTGCATCCTCCCAAGGTTATTATTCCTGTTCCAGAATATCCCGATAATTAAAGGCACCACCCGTTTCAGGAATTGGCAAAGAACTTTGACTAAGTTCATTTGGCAGGGGAAGAGAGCCAGGATAAAGCTTAAATACCTGACAGATGCAAGAGAGAGGGGCGGATTTGCGGTACCGAATATAAGGTTATATTATGAGGCAGCTTGTTTAAGCTGGTTAAAGGAATGGGCCACCCTTAGAAACACTGATCTATTGGACCTGGAGGGCTTTGATATTAGGTTCGGGTGGCATGCCTACCTGTGGCAGGGGAAAGGTGAGATTCACAGAGGGTTTTCTAGTCACATAATTAGAGGTTCACTATTGGAGGTGTGGAATAGATATAAAAAATTGATTGAAAAAGGGACCCCCTGGTGGCTCTCTCCAGTGGATATTGTCAAAATAAAAAAACCAAATATGATGGGAGAAAGATGGACCTACGAGGATCTCCTAATTAAGACAGAAGAAGGTTGGAAGGTGAAGCCTTATGACGAGTTGAAAGATAAGATAAAAGAATGGTTTCAATTCCATCAGATCAATGCACTGTGGAGTGAGCACAAGAAACAGGGGATGAGTGATAAAAAATCAAGATTTCAGATAGAAATCTTAGAGAGTAATGAGAAACACCTCTCTAAATTATATAAACAACTATTGGAATGGGATACAAGAGAGGATTTGGTGAAGGGCGTGATGGTGAAATGGGATAGAGACCTTGGATATAATATCGATTATAATAAATGGCAGATACTATGGAGGAAGGGTATAAAATTTACAGCGTGTGCAACTCTCCGAGAGAACCTAGAGAAAATGATGTACCGCTGGTATCTGACCCCAGCTAAGCTAGGAAAGATGTATAAGACTGTTGATAATAGTTGTTGGAGATGCAAAGAGAAGACTGGGACCTTTTTCCACATTTGGTGGACCTGTGAGATAGTGAAGGAATTCTGGGGAAAGATCTTTGATGAACTGAAAAAAATTTTAAAATATAATTTCCCCAAGATACCTGAGTTGTTTCTTTTAGGTATGATTGGTGAGGAAATAAAAAAACCAGATCAAACCTTTTTCCAATATGCGACAGCTGCGGCGAGAATCCTAATTGCACAAAAATGGAAATCCCCCGATATGCCTACGATCGGAGAGTGGCAAGTGAAATTATATCAATACATAGAATTAGCGAGATTAACACAGAAATTAAGGCAAAATAACACTACGAAACTTAAAGATGAATGGAAGAAATTTTTAATTTATGTTGAGAATAATATGGGTATCAGTAATACAACAGCAGAAGTTAATTAATACCGTCGATGTTAAATACTAGTGTAAGTTCTACTGCAAATGTTATGTGTTGACTGTGTAATCCTGGACCAAGTTGAACGGAAGTCTGTCTTTTTACTGTTCTATTTTATCTGTTTTCTTCGTTTTTCTTTTCTTTTTTATTCTTCTTCGGAGTGTCTTCTTCTTTGTAATTTATCTTTTGCTTATTGTTTTTTCACCTTTTATTGATACGTACATATGTATCTGAAGTTGATATGTAACGTGAAGCTTTTTTCTAATAAAATAATAAAGTAAAAAAAATTAAAAAAAAAAAGAAGAAGAAAAAAAAAAGATATGTAGCTGATATGTAGGATATCTCATATATAATATAAAAGTCCCTCTGAAACCTTTTGTTGTTGCTTAGAAATAGATGATTTCATCACATTGTTCTTTTTAAAAACCCCCAGATCTGTATGGAAATATAATCCAAATTGAAGAGGCTCTGAGGGGAATAAAGGTGGAATGTTTTAACCTCCTGTCTACTCTGAAGCAAGATTCCTTGGCTTACTTTCCTAAGTAGTCTTGAAGTGTCAGGGACACATTCCTGTTCTGCAGTGTCCTTTTTTTAAATGTAAAGGTAAAGGACCCCTGGATGGTTAAGTCCAGTCAAAGGCGACTATGGGGTTGCGATGCTCATCTTACTTTCAGGCCAAGGGAGCTGGTGTTTGTCCACAGACAGCTTTCCATGTCATGTGGCCAGCAGGACTACACTGCTTCTGGTGCAATGGGACACCGTGATGGAAGCCAGAGTGCATGGAAACACTGTTTACCTTCCTGCCACAGTGGTACCTATTTATCTACTTGCACTAGTGTACTTTCGAACTGCTAGGTTGGCAGGAGCTGGGGCAGAGCAACGGGATCTCACCCTGTCGTGTGGATTTGAACTGCCAACCTTACGATCAACAAGCCCAAGAGGCTCGATGGTTTAGACTACAGGGCCATCCATGTCTGCAATGTCCTACAGACTCCCAGGCAGTGCAAACCCTGGAACTTTTCTGCTGAGCCCCAGATGTTTTGCTACTTCCACCCTTTTTTTTCTTACTCCCATCCTTTTTAATAAATAAATAAATAAATAAATAAATAAAATCATTTGTTTGAAAACCTTTTTTCAGGAAGTTTGGGTCAACTGCCACCTTAATTTGCCAAAGGCCCAAATTTGGTTTTTCCTCATGCAAAAGCTGAGCTAAATGTGTGTTATATGTACATACCAATTAGCATATGCATATTGTATGCAAATTTGGTCCACAGCCCTGAACCTAGAGAGTCATTTAAGGATCTAGCCATGTCCCAGCAAAATGCCAAGCACCATTCAGCTAGTTCAGAATGCTTCTTCTGATACACCTATAGATCTGTGTTTTCGTTTCCCCCACTATCCAACCTCTGATAAGTTGCTTTATTTATTTCTGTTATTCTGACAAAGAAGTTTCATAACAAATTGTGGTCCTGAAACAAATGATCAGATCTATATTATCAAGTAACCGCTGCAGCTGTGTGCCTCGAATGCCCTTTGCCCTGCCCCATGTATGAATGGCCCCAAAGAACGTAGGCCGACCCTAATTCAAGTAATAGGGAAGGCGAATGCAATCACTGCTCTTAGGCTGGTGGTGACAGGGTAATCTATGCAGATCTCTGATGAGCACAGATTGAAGGGGGGTGGCCTCCAGATTTCCTTCACCTTCAGCACCTGGGGACACGGATGTATATTTACCAGTGATAGTGGCAATTAGGGAGAAATTGCACTTTTCAGTGGTGGGATCTTAAGAGCTTAAAGGGATTTTTTTTTAAAAAAAAGAACAACAGAAAGAAACCAGGAAAGGAGTGAGCCATCCTGCAGCTGTGATGCTTTGCAACCCTTCAATCTCCTGGTCAAAGCCAGAGAAGAGAGCATATTGAACTGCTCACAGACCCTCCAAGCCCCCCTGTTTCCCAGGAACAGTCCTGGATTTGATCCCAGAAGGCCCCACTTTTTCCTTCTTGTTGTTGTTGTTTAGTCGCGTCCGACTCTTCGTGACCCCATGGGCCAGAGCACGCCAGGCACTCCTGTCTTCCACTGCCTCCCGCAGTTTGGTCAAACTCATGCTGGTAGCTTCGAGAACACTGTCCAACCATCTTGCCCTCTGTCATCCCCTTCTCCTTGTGCCCTCCATCTTTCCCAACATCAGGGTCTTTTCCAGGGAGTCTTCTCTTCTCATGAGGTGGCCAAAGTATTGGAGCCTCAGCTTCACGATCTGTCCTTCCAGTGAGCACTCAGGGCTGATTTCCTGATTTCCTTAAGAATGGAGTAAGAATGTGTTCACTGTGGCTGAGAATAAAAAACGAGCAAAGAAAATAAATAAATAAATAAATAAACAATAATTTATTTATACCCTGCTCATCTGGCTGGGTTTCTGCAGCCACTCTGGGCTGCTCCCAACTAAATAGTAGAAATACGACAAAACACCAAACTTCCCTAAACAGGGCCCCCTTCAGATGTCTTCTAAAAGTCATAGATGGTTGTTTATTTCCTTGACATCTGATGGGAGGGCATTCCACAGGGTGGGCACCACCACCGAGAAGGCCCTCTGCCTGGTTCCCTGTAACCTCACTTCTCGCAGGGAGGGAACCGCTGGAGGGCCCTCGGCACTGGACCTCAGTGTCTGGGCTGGACAATGGGGGTGGAGACACTCCTTCAGCTATACTATACAGGGCTGCGGCCGTTTAGGGCTTTCAGGGTCAGCACCAACACTTTGAATGTTTGCATGTGCCCACGGATGACTCCCTCGTGGCAAAGAATACATGCAATAGTTGAACGTCTTGCTGAAGTTTCGTGGGTTTTGTGTGTGTATCTCTGCAGGACAAGGAAAGAGCAGGACTGATTTAACATCTGTAGCCTGTCGACGAAAGCTGCAGACTTGGCGTTCCCTCGAGGGTCCACTGCGGTGAGCAGCTGATGGTAACTAGCAGGGCACAGCAGCTGGGGCCTGTAACAACCCTTCTCCATAGAATGGTGGGATTAGGGGATAAGACTGAGATAATGGAATTTGTGCCTGCCTGAGCACCAATACCATTGTGACAGCTGCCCTCCCCTCCCCCACCGCCACCCCCCCAAAAGCCAACCTTCCTCTCTCTCACGACCAGCAAATGGTGGGGCAGTCTGTCAACTGCATATGTATATTTAGCAGTGACATATTGGCAATTAGAGAAAGAATGAGTCATATTTGTATACACACGGGGGAAATGGCTTATGAAATATTTAAGGGCTATATTTAAGTGCTTAAGAGACCTCATGATGGAGCAAATTCTTCTTTTTGCGTGTGTCTATTTATTCATATTGATCTTGACGTTTATGTCCCACCATGTACAGTGGTACCTCGGTTTAAGAACAGCCCTATTTACGAACTATTCGGTATACGAACTCTGCAAAACTAGAAGTACCTGTAGTGTTAGTGAACTTTACCTCAGTCTAAGAACAGAAACCGAACAGTGGAAGGGCACCGGCGGCGGGAGGCGTCATTAGGGAAAGTGCGCCTCAGTTTAAGAACGGCCTTGGTTTAAGAACGGACTTCCGGAATGGATCAAGTTTGTAAACCGAGGTACCACTGTATATGGGACTTAAAATAGACAAAAAAGACACAGAAAATTGGGACAGAATATATATTTGTGGGACTATAGATGGGAATTTATATATGGGACAGAAAATACACAGTGTTGTTTTTGTAGAAAAAGAGGTGTTGGAACTCACCACAAACACCTCCCTTGTTCTCTTAGAATGGCAATGGTGCCCACCTGAGAGGTGCTGGAACTGAGTCCCCCCAAGTTCCTGCTGAAAAAAGCCCTGGCACGCAGTATCTATCTATCTATCTATCTATCTATCTATCTATCTATCTATCTATCTATCTATCTATCTATCTATCTATCATCTATCTATCTATCTATCATCTATCTATCATCTATCATCTATCTATCTATCTATCTATCTATCTATCTATCTATCTATCTATCTATCTATCATCTATCTATCTATCATCTATCTATCTATCTATCTATCTATCTATCTATCTATCTATCTATCTATCATCTATCTATCTATCTATCATCTATCTATCATCTATCTATCCAGGGTCGTCTTTACCGGGGGTGCAAACGGTGCGGTGCACCCAGGCGCCAAATTCTGGGGTGGCACCAAATGTATATGGTACCTACTGTATACTGGTCCCTCTCATCAGCAGCAGTGAAAAACAATGGAGCAAAAGTCCCTACCCCCCCATCGCTCTGTTACTCCGTTTCATCAAATATTCCCGACGAGTCAGGAAACGAAAGCAGTTTCCCCCACTGCATCGTTGTTACAGGTGAGAGATTCCCCCCCCCAAAGAGTTCGACCCCCCAAGGGCGGCTAAACTAAATGTGGGGGTGCTGGGCGGATCTTCGCACCCTGGCAGCGCATATGCTAAAGATGGCCCTGTATCTCTCTCTCACTGTCTCTCCAAATGGGTCTCAAAAAAGCTTACATACACTATTCATAATGTCTATATTATTTCTGAAATCCTTTTGGAAGAGGCCGTTTGAAAGAGTAAGCAGCATTTATAAATGCTTTTAAGTTAAATAAGGTAAATTTGTTTTGGAGATATACAGTCATACCTCGGGTTAAATATGCTTCAGGTTGAGCGTTTTCAGGTTACGCTCCGTGGTGACCCAGAAGTAACGGAACGCATTACTTCCAGGTTTCACCGCTCGCGCATGCGCAGACGCTCAAAATGATGTCGTGCGCATGCCCGGAAGCGGTGACCCGCGCATGCGCAGATGCACAGTCGCGGGTTGCGTTCTACCCAGGATGCAAACGGCGCTCCAAAATGGATCCTGTTCGCATCCAGAGGTACCACTGTATGGACAAACTTTAATATGAGCATGGGTACGCGTGAGGTACAGTGGGCCTGCCCCTTATGCAAGGGTTCTGTTTGGAGGGTCTATGTGCACAATCACCCCTGGAACCACCACCCCCTGCCTGCAAGGTGGAGAGTTTTCCACCAGCCTTTGGGAAGGATATGCATGGGTACACTGGGGCCCTCTCATGACCTTCCCAGCAGCGGTGGATCATTCCCTGCCTCTGCCCAGGGCCAGTGCCCTCCGAGGAGGGTGACGAGGAGGATGCAATAGCTCACGATGGGGCAGGGCACAGTGCTGCTCTCCCCCCAAGCTGTGTCTGGGGCAACGGCCCCCTCAGCTCCCCTCAGCCACTGCTTCCCAGATCCCGCTAAGCAAGGAAAACCCACTGAGTGTCCTTTTATTTCACTCTACCTTTCTTTAGTTTTCCCCTCCTTTCTTTTCCTTTTCCTTTTTCTTTTCTTTCTCTTTCTCTTTTTTCCTTGTATTTTCTTCCTTCTGACTTTGCTCTTTTTTTAGATCAAGTAGCTGTTTCATCTCAGTATACAATATAAACATTTTATATAATATCAGTATATTATATTAAAAAGATGTTTTGCAGTGGGGATGTATTTCTATATTTCTTTGGATAAGTATCAATAAATCAAATTTAAGAAAAGAAAAGAAAAGAAAAGAAAAGAAAGAAAACCCAATTTGTTAACAGGTGGGAAATAAATAAATGGGAATGAGGAACAATGGGTCCCCCCCACGCTCCCTATCTATCTATCTACCATCCCACGTAAGGTTGGGACCGCTTATGTAAAGTGAGCATAAAGTTGTGGTCCCACTGCAATATAAAATGTGTGTTTGTATGTGTTTGTGAACAGCTTGCTCTAAAGTTTCCACAACTTTAAAGAGTCACACTGATCAGATGGCATGTTTGATTTTTTTTCCTAAAACAAACCAGAAAAAACCCTCTTTCTTTTTCTTCCTATTTCATGTTCACATTTCACACAGTGAGATGTTAGAAGCTGCTAAAGTATATCTTCGAGCACATCTACACCATAGACCTAGGCTGGTTTAATATTCATTCCATCTTCCCAGAGAATCCTGGAAATCAAGAGTCATCTGAGAAACTGCTAAGGTCTCTTCAAACCTCTTAGAATTCTGTGTGTGTGTGTGTGTGTGTGTGTGTGTGTGTGTGTGTGTGTGTGGAAGAGTCATGGCATTAAATTTGGAAGCAAAGCAATATGTCCTTAGTATTACACGTGGATTGGATTTTTATTTATTTATTCATTTACTAAATTTCTATATTTTAGCATGGTATTTACACTAATATATACATTTTATGCGCCCTTTCTGATGTGTGGATTGGCAGGTTAAATGCATGCATCTCATGTAAAGGTAAAGGTAAAGGACCCCTGACGGCAGTCCATTGTGTGGATTCAAACCACCGACCTTCTGATCGGCAAGTCCTAGGCTCAGCGGTTTAGACCACAGTGCCACCCACATTTTTTGTTTTGTACATCTGTCTTAAGTGCAACAAAATATTTCTGAACCACATGAATCAGAAACGGGAATGCCTTTTGCATCCAGCAGTTTTTATATCTCATATCAAACATTTATGGTTTGCAAAGATGCACTGCATCCCTGAACCTTGCTTTCGATGCCAAATGTTTATTTTTTTGGGGGGGGAGGGGGAGAAATGATCAAATAGTGAGCATTCAAGTTTTTGTTATTATCAGCCTTGCACACAGAACGTTCTGCCCTTCCATTTCTTCTTTTGCATTTCTTCCTTCCTCAGCTTTAAAAAATGAATTTGACATTTTAGAGACTGTAAGATCTTGATTTAACTGCAAGGTAAGTCTTTGGCTACACACGGACATCTTTTCAGATTTAATTAATTCTTTTCCCTGACATTTTTCTCATCATGAGGTAAATTTGTTTGTGGTGCTTAACCTTTAAGAATTATATCGGCTTCCTCATGAGTCATGCAGTGGTCAAAGGCATCTGGGTAAAACATGTGAACTCCTATCCAGACTTGGTGCTCTGAAGACAACTCTACTCTCCCCCCCCCCGCCATTATTCTATGCCTTTATTTTTATTTCAAGTTGCTGTTGCTGAGGCAAAGGGCAATGATCTACTCATCTGTGAGGGGTGTGCCTTGGTTCTGTCTGGTGGATGAGTAAGGAGGTGAATTGGGATGATATGCAGGGGGCATCTCCAAGCCTTACATTTCTAAGGACAATGTCAATATCTTCCTGAGTTGGACCCGGGACTCCACCAAGCCTCTTTTGGTAGCAGGTATTTTTAAGAAAAAAAACCCTGCATTCAGAAAACCAAAACCCGGTGTACAGCTTCCAGGTCATGTGGCCAGCATGACTAAGCCGCTTCTGGCGAACCAGAGCAGCGTACGGAAACTCTCATGGTAACTTTCTCTAAACATAATACAAGCTTTTCTAGGCTATTTTGTACGCACTGGGAGTGTGAGAGAAGGATTCGAAGATTCAGTTCTCCACCACAATTGTACAATCCTGCTGCAGATTACTTGAGGTTTCTGCTAGGATCAACTGCTAAGACTGTATCTTAAGAGCTCGTCTAGAAGTTTTTATAGGCTGAGGAGATATGGTCCTTGCATTGAACTGGGCCATCTGGATTTTCACAGGGGAATATATTTGTTTGAAAGCATCAAATAAATAAAGTAGGATGGGAAGGAGACACGAAAGGGGAAGGAAAAGGACACCAACAACAATTAAGCAAGAATTCAGTATGCTTTTTTTAAAGTCACAATTATAGCAAACAAATAAGACATGCATGTGTTTTTAATCATACTTTCTATTGCATCTTTGCAAACCCCTTAGAGGCTTTTGTAGTTAAGCAGTATAGAAAGCGTTTAAATGAATAAAATTTAAAGAATTGTGGTTGGCCACTCTCCTGCCCCTTAACTTGAAAGTGTACTCCATCTTAATACTTGCCATCCCAGAAAATAGGTTGTTTTTGTTCTCTTTCCCAGATATGACATGTTTTGACATGTGATACCTTTTCCTCCCAAGTCTTGCTTGTTCTGCATCTCACATAAATACCATGTACATCATGCCAGGAAAGGTGACTGGGCAATTACCCAGAGTCCTCTCTGCCCCCCCCCCCGGTAGTACTTCAGTGTTTTATTGCACCAGGTATTTTTATACTACAGAGCCAAGTCAATAATAAAAATAAAAATAAAAGGTAACCTTATCAAGGCACTGCTAGCAGGTTTTACTAGATGATTTGGCAGTGGGAAAGGTATTCATCCCTCCCTGATAGAAGCAGATGGCAGGGCTACCTAAATGATAGATCATTATATTGCAGCAAACATTTAATTAAGTTGCTTGAAATGCCTAATCCAAAGACGGTGCGTGAATCCAGAAGGAAGTGGGCACCATGGGCACAGTCTTGTTATTTTCATATGGCATGCTTAGGGTACCTAGTGCTGTGATCTCCCACAGTAAGAAGGGCGCAAATGATTAAGAAGGATTCTGTGTTAGCTGGAAGTCTGCATTCTGCCTGCTAATGGTTCCTTCCACCTCTGATGTTCAGCTTGCGAGTGCTAAAGGTAAAAGGTAAAGGTAAAAGACCCCTGGACAGTTAAGTCTAGTCAAAAGCGACTATGGGGTTGCGGCGCTCATCTTACTTTCAGGCCGAGGGAGCCAGCATTTGTCCACAGACAGCTTTCAAGGTGTCATGGTCTGGTTCATGGGCGATTGAAGTCCTGGCAGGGGACGTCAGGACTGGGGGCAAGATGGCCGGGTGGGAGCAGGAGCAGGGGTCCAGAAGCCAGGTGTCAGGAAGCCAAGAGTCCGAGGATCAGAAAGCAAGGAGTCATGAAGCCAAGGGTCAATGATCAAGAATCAAGAAGTCAAGAAGTCTGAGGATCAAGAAGCAAGGAGTCACAAAGTCAGGGGTCCGAGGATCAAGAAGCAAGGTTAAGTTTTCACATTGTGAATTTCTAGCATTCAGAGTGCTTGGAAGAGTGCCAGATTTACGTATAAGCTAAACAAGCTATAGCTTAGGGCCCCACTCTCTTGGGGGCCCAAAAAAAATTTAAAGGAAAAAAAACCCTGGATGTACATTTCCAAAATATAAGATACAAAACAAATAAAATAAAATCTACATACAGTTAGAGCTTAATAATTATTTCACTATTAATATACTTCCTCTTAATTGTATTTCACTATTAATATACTTCCTCTTAATTGTATTTCAGTTCAACAATTACTTTGATAAAATACGTACTTTGTTATGTGGAAATGGCTTTAGATTAAGGTTAGCAGACATCCCCGTTTCCGGGGGACAGTCCCTGGATTTACAAATCAGCCCCCATACAAAATCCATTGAAGTTGAAAAGTGTCCCCAAGATTCATTGAAAAAATCTGGTAACCTTATTTTAAGATACCTATTAGGTCCATAAATTACCATATAGCATATATTCATCACAAAAAACAGTGACAATTTGTTGTTGACAAAGGACAGCTGGACATGTAAAGTGACCCATTACCTTCAGTGGCTTAGGGCCTCATCAAACCGAAATCCAGTCCTAGCTTGGAAGCTTTATCAAAAGAACCCTTAGAAAAGCCCATTGTGCGCTTAAAACAGGAAGACAAGAGCTCAGCTCCACTTAGCCACAAAACTCACTGGGTCGTGGGGGTGAATTAAGAGAGAGCTTTTTGGGTCATTCTTACCTACCCCACAGGGTTCTTGTGAGAACTGAAATTGATAATGGATTGGACTGAAATGGTGACCCCCAGTGCTTTTTTTTTTTTTTAAAAAAAATATTTTATTAAAGTTTTCTTGGTTTACAATGGTATGCACAATGTCTCTTTTTCCAAGTTACATTTTCCATAGGTTAGTTTCATTTGTTGAGACATTAGGGTTACATTAGGAAGAAAAAAAGGGGAGAAGAGGTGGGTGGGGTTGGGAGGCGATATTTCTATTTTGCTTAATGTATGTGTGGGTTTTTGTGTCGGCGTCGTTTGTGCAGGCTCTCTTTGCTATTCGCTCATGTTCCTTTGGTGGTGAGAGAAATTGTGGTTGGCCTAGGGTGCGGTTGCTTGTTTGTGATTGGCTGTGCTGAATGTTGTTTTCATCTTTGAGGGGGTGGGTGGGTGTTTTTGAATCAGGTTAGCCATATTGATTCATATGCTGTTGGTGGTTCTTGCCGTTGTCTTGCTGGGTTGCGTATGTGATGAAGGGGAGCCATACCGGGGTGAAGGTATCGTCTTCTAACAGCCATACAAGAAATATGTAAAATAACTAAGCAAGTATTAGAAATCACCCAAGAACTGGCCCTGCTAAACATCTTCCAAGACAATAATGCCCATTTACACCACAAATAACTCATAACCCACCTATTCTCAGCAATCAGAAACATCATAGCCAGACACTGGAGAGACCTGTCAGGAGTAAGCATGGACCAATGGTACCAAATAGAATAGGAAACAGCCCTACTAGAAAAATTAACCAATAAACAAACTGACACGGGGACCCAGTGCTATTTTTCTATAGAAAAAGGCACTGTCATGCATGATCAACACCTCCCTTGTTCTCTTGGAAAGGCAATGGCAGCCATGCTTTTGTCAACGGCGTTTGACTCTTTAGCAAAAGCGCAAGATAACAATGTAACGAATGAATGCTGTTTCAACTGTATAAATATTTTTTTAAAAAATATTATAATTAAAATAAAATAAATAAAACCAAGGAGAGCGCTCAAGGACAAACTGTCTCAAGTGGCGCCTTGGACCTCTGCCTCAAAGTCCTGCCCTCGTGATGCCATTGTAACTGAACCACAACTTATCAGAAGAAACTGTTCTGATCGTCCCCCTCCCCTCGTGCTCTTTCTGCTTGAGTATTCCATGCCCTACCAGAGATCAGTTGGTGATTCCCCCTCTCATTTTGCCTACCTGCAAGTAGGATGTAGAATTCAGAGGGCACCATTTTGGCATACCCTAGGGAAAAAGATAAGGGGTGGCGGACACTGCAATATGTGAACTTGAAAGTGGATAATTCCCAAGGAGCTGGGTTAAAAAAAACACCCCCCAAAAAAAACCCTCAATGAAAAACAGAGGCAGGAGAATACTTGCAAATGCTTTCCCTACACAATTCGGGTCTCATTCTCCCTGCTGGAACTGTATGGCCCTGCATTCAGAAAGGATGATAGGAGGGCACGGTTAAAAGAGAACAGTTTAAAACAGATGGCAAGTGTTGTAGCTTCCATATTCCCAACTGAAGCTCTAGTATTTAGAAGAGAGCATCTGTTCCTTTTCCTTGCTGCAAAGTGGGGCTTGTGTGTGTGTCTGGTCCCCCCCCCCACCGTCTTCTCACTCAGAGGTGTCGAAAATACGTAAGTTGCTGTTTTATTCCTTTTTGCTGTTTACTGACTTTAATGGCTTATATATCCAATGAAATGTACAATGTTTACCCAAGTGGCAAGGGATTCAAAACACAGGCATTCAAGTCTCTGATGCAGAACTTTGGAACATAGGATTCAACCGGCAGGATTTTGTGTTGTGTAACACTTAAAGAGATCGGCAAAATAAAATAAAATAAATAAAATAAAAAAGAGAGTGAAATGAGATGCTGCCTTGTCATAATTTCAGGGTCACAACTCTTTTTCTCCTGCCAAAAAAAGGACAATGTCTACATTCAATAAGTTTCATTAGACAGGTTACTGGGCTATATTTCATAGCCATAGAACAAGGATGGGTGTAGGGATGATCGTGGAGTGGGGAGTGGGGTCCGGAGGGAGCACACTCCCCACCAGCAGGCAGCCACAGTCTGCCTGCACGCGTGACCTTGGGGTGCAGGGCACCCCCCCAGACAAGCCACAGCTGTCTGAACATCGTTCCCTCTGTCTAACCTTTTGCAGTCTCAGTAGTCTGCGGTGTCCTGCCTGTAACCTTTGTCCCTGAGACCTTTTGTCTCCTTCATCATAAACTGTGCAAGGGGAAAATGACGCAGTGGAAACAGGTGCCAAAATAACTTTGTACCACCCCACGATCTTGGGACCGGAAGATGTGTAAAGGTCACAGCCCAAAATGTATCTGCTTGGGTTTGCATATTTGTCTCAATAAAAGGAGGCTCCACAGGGCTGGCCGACAGCTTGCATGCAGCCCACCTGTGCGCAGCTCACCTGCATTATCAATTCCTGCCTCATGTCCTTCACTTCAGATGGGGAACCTGGGGCCCTCCAGATGTTGATGGACTACAATTTCCCCCATCATCTCTGACCATTGACTCTGCTGCCTGGAGTCCATCAACATCTGGAGAGGCAAAGGCTGCTCAACTCTCATACAGGGTATGGCCCTTTGCCATGGGTACCTCTGCAGCTGCGATGCTCCATGGGCAGCCGTGACCTTAGCTGAACTGACCACACAGGTAAGTTAAGGGATTGTGGAATGGTTTGTACACTGGAAAGAGCTTGAGAATCCATAGCTGATCTTCTCGAATAATGCCCATTCATATTATACTGTTGCTCGTGAATAAATACCCAGGCACCCTGAGTTACTTCAAACACTAACGTAACTTTATTGAACAGGCTACGCAGGCATCCATCCTAGCTTTTGACTCGTCGTTCCATTCTCTTCAAGCCCTCTGCCTATGACTCTGCTTGATGCTTTCATGATGTAACTCTCCCATAAGGAGAAATTGCATAAGGCTTGAGCTCACTGGATGATTCATGTGCTTCCTGGGTGTAGCATTTCTCTAATGGATCTTTTACCACCGCCTGACACCACCTGCTCATTTGTTTTCGTTGTTCCAGATTCTGCCCTGATGAATCCAGAGCAATACCTAAAAGTTGTTGTTGCTCTGACATTTCCGAGTGCTTGTTGTGTGTGTGTGTGTGAGAGAGAGAGAGGGGGGGGGGAGGGAGGGAGAGAAGAGTCTCAGTAAGGTAAGTTTAGATCACTAAAGGGCATTTGTTATAGTTACTGCCCTGATATAGCCTGTCTTGAAGGCATGATGGGAAATTTCTCATGTCTCAAAGCTGAATTTAGTTCCCTCACTGAATTTGTCTGTTTGTGGGTGGGCTCTCTGCTTCTCTTGATGGCAAAAGAGGAGATTGGGACTTGCCCTTTGCTCCCCAGGGACCTGGAAGGGAAAGCAAAACGTTTTATTCAAACAGGCAGGTTAGGAAGTACCCCACACAAAATGGAATTAAGAGCTCCCCAGTAAGTCAACCATTGGTCCCTTCCTATCCCTCCAGAGCAAAATGGAGAGCACAACGTCTGTGCAAATGACTGAAACTTGGCGAATGTTTGCTGATAATTCTGAAGGTTTTAGGTGGCCTGGCAAAAACGTCAGAGCTTTTTGAGCCATTAAGCTTGGTTTGTTTTTTTTACATTGACACTGAGGTCTGATGATTTAGCCCCCTCAAAATGACAGTGAAACACTGAAAGAGCACACATTGCGTCTCATGTCACCTCAGTGGATTAGTCAGCAGTAAGGGCTGACAATGCTGAAAGTTTTCTCAGACAATTCGCAGCCAATCTGACACATTCGTGGTGGCATAGGAGAAGCTTCCCCACTTCTTAACCTCAGTTGATATTGAACCAATGCTCTACCTTCCTCCTCTCATGCACCTTGCACCCAGTTCCACCATGACATCTATATCTATCTATCTATCTATCTATCTATCATCATCATCATCATCATCATCATCACCATTCTCTCTCATCCATCTATCTCTATCTCTATCTCTATCTCTATCTCTATCTCTACCTCTACCTCTACCTCTACCTCTATCTCTATATCTCTATATCTATATCATCTATATCTCTATATCTATCTATCCATCATCATCATCATCATCATCATTCTCTCTCTCTCTCTCTCATCTATCTATATCTATATCTATATCTATATCTATATCTATATCTATATCTATATCTATATCTATATCTATATCTATATCTATATCTATATCTATCTATCTATCATCTATCTATGTGCTGGTCCCGGGGGTAAGGTACCGTGAGTGTAGCAGAGTCCACACGAAGAGGAGCGAGGTCCGATGCAGAGAGCCGGGCGGGGAACAGGAACACTGGAACAGGAGGCTGAGCAGGTAACAGGAACACCGGATGGTCGGGAACAGGAGGCCGAGCAGGGAACAGGAGTACTGGATAGTCAGGAACAGGAGGCCGAGCAGGGATCAGGAACACAGGAAGGTCCGAAGCCAACAACGACGTTGCTCCCGCAACCTGGGGCCGGGTTGACCGGGCTTTATCTTCTTCTAAGGCCAGGGGCGGTCCCGGCCCCCAGGAGCCCCGCCTCCTCTGGCCTTAAGGCGAGCACTCCTCCTGGGGGCAACCAGTTCCCTTCGCCTCTCTGCCCTAAGCCTCTGCAGATCAGGAGAAGCCGAAGGGTTACTGGGCCCTGGAGGAGGCTCACCTGTGGCCACTGAGTCATCAAGCCCCTCTGGGGCCAGAAGGGCTTCACCTGGGGCCAGCTCCTGATGCACTGCCACAGGTGCAGGCTCTTCAGCATCTAGGCCTTGCCCCAGTTCAGCCGGCCCTGGAGGCGGGGACTCCTGTGCAGGCTGGGATTCCTCTGTTTCATCCTCCGAATCGGAATCCCAGGCCATCACAATCTATCTATCTATCTATCTATCATCATTATCTATCTGTATCTATCTATCATCTATCTATCTATATCTATCTATCTATCTATCTATCTATCTATCTATCTATCTATCATCTATCATCTATCTATATCTATCTAGCTATCTAGCTATCTAGCTATCTATCATCATCTAGCTATCTATCCATCATCATCATCATCATCCCTCCCTCCCTCCCTTCCTCTCATCATCTATCATCTATCCATCTATCATTGATCCATCCATCCATCCATCCGTCTGTCCCTCCCTCCCTCCCTCCCTCCCTCCCTCCCTCCCTCCCTTATGTCAGAAGTGCAGGGTAGGAAACCCGAGGCCCTCACAATGTTGTTGGACTGATTTTGGTGGAAACCTTCCTCAGGAACAGAGGAGTGCAATTGGTTAAGGCAGGGACAGTCATTGTGATAGCCTAAAGATGTAAGACTCCAACTCCCATCAGTCCCAGCCAAGATGGTCAATGGTCAGAGGGGATGGAAGTTGTAGTCCAGCAATATCTGGAGGGTCCTCACCACTGCTACAGCTCTACTGAGTGCTGCTAAATAATTGCACCAGCACTTCAGCATCCTCACCTTTGAAACTTTCACCCAAGGCACAAGAACAAGAATTGGAAATGATCGTGGTACAAAAAAGAGAGAGGGGTTTTCACCTTCCAAGAAAAAGAAAAGGTGCAAAGAACGATATTGCAATTGGCTGGTACATCCAGTTCCTGGAGTTTTTGTTTGTTTGTTTGTTTGCTTTATTGAGCTGGTTGCCAGGAAGAACATTATGAAACTCCTGGCCCAAACGATGTCCTTATTTGTAGTCTGCATCAATACAGTTTTATATAGCTGCTGTATTAAATATGGATGAAAGGACATTTCGTGTGGGAAGGTGCCTTCCGGAGAAGAGATGTGGAAATTCTTTTATAGTTATGAAGAAGAATAAACAAGATCACATAGTGCCACCACCGACCTGTGAATTAGTCAAATTAAAGCCAGAACTGGATTTTGGCCAGACATGTCTTTTTCTTTCTTGCACCAATCCTTTAAATCCATAGGGGCCAGTTCTTTCTCCGGCGGTGCAAATATTTAAAATGGGGGTAAAGAGTAGCATTGGAGATTATTCTTCACGGAGAGAAAAAGTCAATTCACACTGTAATGGAAAGTCCTTTAATCTATTTTCTCAGTGCAAAAGAAGTTTGGAAGCTGAAGCTGGCGTGTTAACTTTTCATTCCCCCAGTCTTTCAGATGTTTATGGATGAGATTTTGCCACTGGTGCAAAGAGAGCACAGCTGTTGAGTCTGATCCAGAAATCACAGGGAGCATTTTGTCTCGGTAAAACGCATAGGATCAGTGATCCTGTTTTCCATTTGCGCATCAAATGGGCTTCCCTTTTATCAGCGGTGCTTGATTCCAGCTGCAAGGAAAGCGAGGTTTGGATGGCAAGAATGAAGGCAGACTCTGCCGCAGACAAAGCAGTCTGTGCTCAAAGTGCTTCATAAATATTAAGGGCTAGATCTGAACCACTCTTCAAAATAGATCAGTGCTGAGTTGTCGTACCCCTGGAGATAAGTGTTTTCCTGCATCTCTCGCTCTTCTTCCTTCAAATGGAAATCATTTTGCCACTGCTTTTTGACGTTGCTGACCAAGAATGGCTTGAAAAGTGCCGATTAACTTACCTTTGTAAGTAAGTCCACCGAAGTTGCTACTAGTCCACACATTCATATATTAATGAGTATTTTGGAATACAAACCTAAGGTGCCCGTGCATAAACATTTTTTATATATTTGCAAAAAGAGAGAGAAAGAAAATCAACAAATTTTGCAAAGCTTTTTATTTAGAGGGACCCTTTCACTTCATGTGTCTGCTACAGGGTAACTGTCTGCCCCGTGAACCCTGCTTGTGTATGTGTGTTGCAAAGGATACTGGGAAATCTTTGGATTCACACTCAGTTTCCATGGAATGATCACCAGCCTTTTGGGACTTTAGTGTTGTCCTAGAGCACACTCTGAAATGCATCCAACCACATCATGGAGAAGTGACCTGATTTAGGTGGTGTTGTGGGGTGTGGATGTGGGTGTTGAATGTAGAATGGTTGAAGGCCAGAATTGGTCTCTGAATACTACAGCAAGACTTTAAATAAGTGTTGGTCCTAAATGCAGTAAGAAGCCCCACTTCAATATGTCTTGGACTGGCATTGCATTATGTTGCATTTATTTTTATTATTATTTTATTATTTGTCATTAGGTATTTATGATATGATAGGGACGTGGGTGGCACTGTGGGTTAAACCACAGAGCCTAGGGCTTGCCGATCAGAAGGCTGATGGTTCGAATCCCCGTGACGAGGTGAGCTCCCGTTGCTTGGTCCCTGCTCCTTCCAACCTAGCAGTTCGAAAGCATGTCAAAGTGCAAGTAGATAAATAGGTACCGCTCCGGTGGGAAGGTAAACGGCGTTTCCGTGCGCTGCTCTGGTTCACCAGAAGCGGCTTAGTCATGCTGGCCACATGACCTGGATGCTGTACGCCGGCTCCCTCGGCCAATAAAGCGAGATGAGCGCACAACCCCAGAGTCAGTCATATATATATATATATATATATATATATATATGCATGCGCAAATAAGCCATTTATCTCCACTCTGCCTCATTTCCAAAGGAAACACAAATCTGTAACGCCTGGAATATCTCCCTGCCGTGGAGACTGGGGTGGCGTTAAACAATATCCATTCTCCCATGCCTCTCAACACCATCAGGTAAGTTTGTCATGCAAAAAAAATCTGCTAGACTTTCAGATAACAAGACATGAAGAATGCCACTTCTAAATTGTTCTAATATCTAGGCCAGGCATAGGCAAACTCGGCCCTCCAGATGTTTTTGGACCACAGCTCCCATCATCCCTGACCACTGGTCCTGTTAGTTGGGATGATGGGAGTTGTAGTCCCAAGACATCTGGAGGGCCGAGTTTGCCTATGCCTGATCTAGGCACAACTATTCTTGCTGCTACCAGGAGACATCTAGTTAAGGGCTTAAAATGCATTTCTAAACCAAGTTCAATAAACCCAGCTCTATATAGTTACATGGTTTTTGTCCCATAACCTTTGTCTGCTGCATCTGTACATTGCACAGAAACAGGAAGAACACTGAGCAACTTCTTTCCCAAGGATGCTTGTTTGGCTGCCATCGCTGATCTTACTAAGGTACCCTTGGATATAAAAGCCGCAGCTTTTAAACATGGTTTCTTGCCCCCCACCCCCCTGCAATCTAAATAAGGACACATATATCACTGCCCACATTTTCAAAAAAAAAAAAAGGTGAGTGAAATATGTGATGTGGCTTCCTCTTAAAATGGTGAATAGGTTTGGAAAGGAACAGTGGCACTTAAACCTTAGTGGGCCCAAGGCTTACAAAAATAAATTATAGGTTTTGGTTTACCTAGGCACAATTCTCTCTGCTGTATTTTATGAAGAGTATCCTCATTTAAGGGAACACACCGTGTTTAATGGTTATTTCCTGTAACTCTTTTAAGAGACATAATGTGATAAAAGCACCAATTTGTGCAGGGCTTTCTTTGGGTGGAGGGGGAGGAGGATGTAAACAAATGTTGACCTGACAGCTGGAACCTTGATATCTCTTTTTAGTCGAACTGGCCTACCTCTAATCTTCGTGATTCAAGGCCTCAAGGCTGCGGCCAGTCTTTTGTGTGACATATAATACAGTCCTATAAAAAAGGGCCTTTTGCCGTTTGCCTCCAAAGAGGGCTTTAAAAATCCAAAGAGATTGAATGCCTCTTCATTGTACGCGCCACAATCTTGCTCTTGTGTGCTTGCTTTCCGTGTGTGTGTGTGTGTGTGTGTGTGTGTGTGTGTGTGTAAACCCCATTTTAGTTTAGCCTCAGCCACAAGAATTGACCTCGCCTTATTGTGTTTCAGCAGCTGGGGGAAATAAGCAGCAGTATATTCAAGAGCGCCCACTCACTCTTTGCCACCTTCAGGACAAAGCTGTCCTTCCACATGTCTGCCTTGACCTCTGACCTGGCACGTCGGCTTCAAGTAAACATGCCAGATGGCGAAGAAAAGTGCCGGGTCAAAGAACAGCCCTCTAGGGGTCAAGAGTCACGAAATCCTTCTCCACAAAAGCCAGCTTAAAAGCAACAATTTCGACAAATGCCTTAGAGCAACTTCACAGTTGGAATGATAAAGGGAAGGAGGAGGGGGAAAACAGATATTTGGCGATCTCTGCCTAAATGGATATTTCATTGGGCTCTTTCAGCAGGAAATGTTGTGATGTGCTCTTGGAAAATGATGGGCAGATGGGCAGCTGATATGGAGAGAGAGAGAGTTTGAGCCAGGCAGGAAATCAGAAGGGAATTTGGTATACTAATTAGCATCTTGGATGCACCTCCAGCCATCTCCTTTCTGGGAGGGCAGGAAATGTTGGCATTCAGAGTTGTTTCTGTCTCTTGAAGATCTTGCCCTGCACATTGATGGTTAATGTTATGGGCTTGTATTCAAGAATTGCAACAGGATAAATAATTGTGCATAGAGGTTTCCTTTTTCCATTCCAATATTGACTAATGCCAGTTTCACAAGCGACTCCAGTCCAATCCAAATGACCTTATCGTGCTAGCCATTGGCCGTGACAAATCCGAATCAAAAATAAATACAAGCGGAAGGGATGCACCGCCAAAAATAGTAGCCTCTGTGTCTCCCTTACAGTTCACTGCTATATCTTCCGGGGTCTTCTTTCTGATCTTTTTGGCCACCAAAGCAAAAAGGGTGACTTTGTGAGTCACTGAAGCGTTTACATCACTAAGAAGCCATAGGACTTTCTCTGATGTGGAGAGACATTTTTCCTGTATGGGCGGTAAGGTGAGAAATTGCCTCCTGGGTCCAAGGTACATTGGACGCTCGGGTTGCGAACGTGATCCGTGTGGGAAGCAAGTTCGCAACCTGCAGCGCTGCGTGTGCGAATGTGAGGGTCGCGATTCGGCGCTTCTGCGCATGAACAAAGCGCGATTTAGCGCTTCTGTGCATGCGCAAGCACCGAAACCCGGAAGTAACCAGTTCCGGTACTTCTGGGTTTGGCGTGGTCTGCAACCCGAAATCACACAGCCCGAAACGTCTGTAACATGAGGTATGACTGTATAGTGGGCAATACAGTGGTACCTCAGGTTACATATGCTTCAGATTACATACGCTTCAGGTTACAGACTCTGCTATCCTAGAAATAGTGCTTGAGGTTAAGAACGTTGCTTCAGGAGAGAACAGAAATCGGACTCTGGCGGCACAGCAGCAGCAGCAGCAGCAGGAGGCCCCATTAGCTAAAGTGGTGCTTCAGGTTAAGAACAGTTTCTGGTTAAGTACGGACCTCCGGAACAAATTAAGTACTTAACCTGAGGTACCACTGTATAACATAGAGTGCAAGATGACTTCCACCTGCGGTTGTCCACATATACAGAATCTGTCTTCATACAGTACCCTGTTATGTCATCCGTAACAAGTGACTCACAGAGCATCTTTTCTCTGTCTCTGATCAAGGAGGACTTCTTTGCCCTCTCCACAGCTCCTACTTACACTGAGCAATGGTGGGAGTTTCCATTCCCTACCTGACATTTGCATTTTTGTACACATTACCAGACCCTCCAAGCATCTCTATTTTCCAGAGATAGTCTTGGATTTACAGAAGCCATCCCGGTTTCTGATTTGATCCCAGAATGTCCCATCTTTTCCTTAGGACACCTCTCTTTTCATCAGAAAATTGTTGAAGGGTATGGAGTTATGTGACCCCCGAGCCAAGGAGATAAGTAACTATACCACCTTTAGATGACACCTGAAGGCAACCCTGTATGGGGAAGTTTTTAATGTTTGATGTTATGTTTTTATATGTGTTGGAACCTGCCCAGAGTGGCTGGAGCAACCTACTCAGAAGGGTGGGATAATAATAATAATAATAATAATAATAATAATAATAATAATAATAATGGAATAGGACATCCCTATTTTCATCAGGGAAATGTTAGAGCATTACTTGACTGGAGAATGACATAGCAAAATTAGGATAAGTGGGGCTTTCAAAGAATGACTGTGTTCAGGTCTCATACTGTTTTGAAAAGTGCAAATTGGGTCCATTTGCCTTTCAGTGTGAACTGAATCAAAGTTCTCCCCCATCCCTATAACTAGGAAAACACCTGGTCAATTTGCCTGGTGCAAAAAGCATAGCAGTGGAGAACATGCTTAGGAAAAGAGTTCTAGTGTTTGGGCACCAGCATGGAAAAATGTCTTTCTTCATTTGCAACATGTTTTCATAATAAAACATAACAAAGATATAATTGCCTAATAATCAGCACTAAACCAGAACAAGAGTTGAGCAATTTTGTAACCTTAGCAAAAGCCAAAGTTATTAGATAGCTATTATTTAT
This sequence comes from Podarcis bocagei, assembly GCF_964188305.1. Taxonomy (NCBI): domain Eukaryota; kingdom Metazoa; phylum Chordata; class Lepidosauria; order Squamata; family Lacertidae; genus Podarcis; species Podarcis bocagei. The sequence continues at coordinate 18,437,511 of NC_138143.1, forward strand.
CCCATTACGTTTGGATAACAGCTAAGCTGTTTTCATTGCAACACATTATAAAGGGAGAGAACAGCACTTACTTTTCATTAAACGGATGTCGGTATTTGAGAACCGAGTTCCCAATCATAATTATTATTTCCATTTTGAGACAGTTTAGCAATTAAAATTGTCCTGAATAGTCTTTTAAATGAGTGGGGACACCTGCAGCTTAGAATTCTCTGAGGAGGTAGAGATGGGCAACTAAGTTCAGAAAGCTCAGTGAGAGAAGATTTGGACCAGACAACCCATTAAGACTACATTAGAACGAGGCCAGGAAACTACCATATTTTTCGCTCTATAAGACACGCCAGACAATAAGACACACCTAGCTTTTGGAGGAGGAAAACAAGGAAAAAAATATTCTGAATCTCAGAAGCCAGAACAACAAGAGGGATCACTGCGCAGCGAAAGCAGCGATCCCTCTTGCTGTTCTGGCTTCTGGGATAGCTGCGCAGCCTACATTCACTCCATAAGACACACACACATTTCCCCTTACTTTTTAGGAGGGGAAAAGTGAGTCTTATAGAGCAAAAAATACGGTATGTTCAAAGAGGTATGCAGATGTTATTGCACTATGACATAAGTTTATTTTTAAAAATCCTATACCATCTTTCCATAAAACTGATTAAGGCAGTTTGCACTATAAAAGATGGCAATCCTTTAAAATTATTATGATCACTAACAACAAACTGATCATCAGTTCAGGAGACTGACTAATCAAAAATTAAACAGCTGCAACACCATGTCAGCACACAAACACACACAAAAAAGTATTTGAGAGACACTTGAAAGTCAAAAGTGAGGATGCTTGCAGAATCTCTGCTGGAAGAATGTTGTCAAATCCTAGCTTTTAGTTGAGGCCAGTTGGGTCTCTGTAACACCCAGGATTCAAACAGGGAGTTAAACTCCTCTGTTAAAATTTGGAAAAGTCTACTACCTCTTTTCTTCCTTCCTGGTTTATCCCTCCTAGTTTATCCACACAGCAGAGTGCAATTCACAAATGGCAGAGAGATGAATGGTGTTTTTCAGAACAGCCACACACCCCGCCACACATTTCCGTCAATTGGACAATTGCAAACCAGTGTATCGGGTGCATCTGTCTATAGATTGGGATCCAAGGGTGGCATTCAGCTCAGTTTTACTCAAAGTAGACCTACTGAAATTAATCATGGAATTGTAGACTCAGGGGTCATGTAGTCCTAGCCCCTGCAAGGCAGGAATCATAGCTAAGGAATCCCTGAGTGTGCATGTATTTATTTATTGACATGTGTTAGTTAGGTAAGTTCACCTTTAAATGAGATCTGAATCCTATTTCTCCCACATCCCCTTGTGGCTCTTGAATCTTCTCACATTTGTAGGACCCTTCTACATATTCTGAATTAGCTGAGAAGCATTACGGAAGATCCTTGGGCTGAGATCCGAACCATGCCTGCTCAGAAGGAAATCCTGTTGAATTCAATGGGGCGCACTCCCAGGCAAGAGTGGTTTAGTTGTTAGCTGTTAGTAGCAGTGAGATGGAAAGATGCATACGAGAGACCACACCACTTTGGTGCATTGGTTGCCCTTCTGAGGTGATCGTTGACAGTAATTGGCCAGTTCTCCTGAATACTAATCCTTCACAGACAGATTTGCTCCTTCCCTGTCAATTTTCCGGCTTCCGTTGTTCAGATTGGTCCCTTCAGGGCCAGCTGTATTTGTGTCACACATCCGAAGAGGGCAGGCAACTGGCTGACATCAAAGCCACTCTAAGAACTGGTCGGTGGGGAGCCATGAGAGGCCATCTGCTCTCTTCCGCGGCGGAGATGGAGAACGTTGCCTCTGCAGTACTCCTTAGGTTATGGAAGGATAATGGAGTCATTCTTAACTAGGTGGGTTATTAGCCAAAGGAAGAGTCTCAATGCTGGGGTTTTGTGTGTGTGTGTGTGTGTGTGTGTGTGTGTGTGTGTGTTTTAAGAGAGTAAATAATGAGCAAACTAATAAAGATTCCACCAGCGCTAATAGGCAGGCAGAAATTACAGGCCGGCAAATCATTTCATTGTATGAATGTGAACAATTAAAAATAATTGCCTGCGTGCCACCCACACAGAGCCTTGGAGGTGGGGGTTGATTCCATTGTCCCAGTTGGCCTGGCCTGGCTTAAATCTATTAGGGAACAGCTTTGCTATTAGGGAAATGCATTAGTGCTAAAGGGGAAGCCTTCTGTCCTGCCACAGCCCTATAGAAAAAATGCACGGAGAGAGAGAGAGATAGAGAGAATTAACTCAGACTGAAGATCTGATAGATTAACATTGCTTTCCCACATTTCTATAACACTTTTCATTAACGAAGGTGACACCTGTATTGGGGATTTCACATCAAGGTCGTTTCGAGGCAAACTGGATGTTCTGCAAAGCAATGGGTATGTCATTTCCAAGGGAGAAATGGTGGTCAAGAGCCCAGATATTGTTGTAAATATGGCAGTCCAGATACTGTTATAGATTTGGGGGGTCCCTCCCTAGACCCTAGAAATTAATAAAACCTAGAATTTTTATGATTTGGGACATGGAGGGAGAAAAACAAACCAGGACTAGCTGATGCAAAATGACCTGTTTAAGCTAGGGCCATTAAGAGGTCCACGGGCAATTCAGTGTTCTTCCCCCTTGTCCTGAGGTGTCAACAGAGACAGGGATTTGGAAGGTTGCCAGGGTAACTGTGTGCCTGAGGTGACAGGAAAAGGGAGCCTGGTAGCAGAGGTATCTGGGAATGCAAAGGAGGAAGAAAGAGTGGGCTCCATCTTTGGGCAGGCTGGCTGCAGAACTGACTGGGAGAGACACCTTGGATTGCAGGGCTGTCCTGCTGTGGTCGACAAGTCCCTCTTGAAGTGACCGTGCTGCAAGTTCTGGACTCCCTCCATGCAGACTGAAGGTGTAAATAGGTGAATAAACCATATTTCTTGAAGCTGTGATAGTCTCCGACATGCCTCAATTCTCCAAAGGACTACAGACCGTGGGAATAGCATGGGTTCTTGCCACCACTCGGCAAAGAGAGGGGGAGCCCCCCTCACTTTTGTAACAATTTTTTTTGGACTTCAAATCCCATCAGCCCCAGACAGCATGGCTCAATGGTTAGGGATGATGGGTGGTGCAGCTCGGCAACATCAGAAGGCAGTAATCCTTCTGAATGCTAGCTGCTGGAAACCACAAGAGTGCTATTGTGCTCAAATCCTGCTTGCAGGTTTCTCACAAACATCTGGGTGGTCGCTACAAGATCAGGATGCTGAATCCATTGGGGTCTTATTCTGTTCTTCTGTTCTTAGGGAGGACCACTTTCTCCCATCCCTGGCTTAATCCTTTCCTCACCCATGCCTTCTACCCCCTAGGCATCCCCCCCTGTGTTTGCCAGCCATGGGTTTGCCAGCAATATGATAGGTGTTGTATAGAAGAGGCACTGGAAGTGAGAGCTGGACCATAAAGAAGGCTGATCGCCAAAGAATTGATGCTTTTGAATTATGGTGCTGGACGAAACTCTTGAGAGTCCCATGGACTGCAAGAAGATCAAACCTCTCCATTCTGAAGGAAATCAGCCCTGAGTGCTCACTGGAAGGACAGATCGTGAAGCTGAGGCTCCAATACTTTGGCCACCTCGTGAGAAGAGAAGACTCCCTGGAAAAGACCCTGATGTTGGGAAAGATGGAGGGCACAAGGAGAAGGGGACGACAGAGGATGAGATGGTTGGACAGTGTTCTCGAAGCTACCAGCATAAGTTTGACCAAACTGCGGGAGGCAGTGGAAGACAGGAGTGCCTGGCGTGCTCTGGTCCATGGGGTCACAAAGAGTCGGACACGACTAAATGACTAAACAACAATAAAGAAGAGGCACTAGCCCAGAAGCCTTGCACAAGGATGGAAAGTGAAAACCAATAGTGTGTATGATTCGGAAGGCATATTTCACTGAAAGTCAGTTGGAAAGGCTATCATTGTTATTGCCATAGCTGCCTTCTGCTGAAAGGCCAATAATTTATGCTCCTCGCCTTGAAACCTATGCAACGGAGCACTGCTGCATAAGTTAAGGATGTCATCTGCGGCCACACTAGCTCTTTGCAAGTGGGAGGCCTGCCACATTATATCCCGGTAATGCAGTTTCAGTAAGCTATGTCACCACAGTAATGAGATGAAGCCAATTTCCCACCCGCCTCCTTCCCAATGTATGACATCAGGATGGGGAGAGTGCCATTATATTATTAAAGGAGCTTTTTGGCAAACCTGGATGTCTTTGGAAATGGGTGAAAGAATGTGGAGATGCTTTCAGAACGGAGCTTAGTATTGGAATATTGCAAAATGGGTACTTGGCAAGAGGCTATTAGTACAGGTAAAGGGACCCCTGACCGTTAGGTCCAGTCGCGAACGACTCTGGGGTTGCAGCACTCATTTTGCTTTACTGGCCGAGGGAGCCAGCGTACAGCTTCCGGGTCATGTGGCCAGCATGACTAAACCGCTTCTGGCGAACCAGAGCAGTGCATGGAAACGCCGTTTACCTTCCTGCCAGAGCAGTACCTTTTTATCTACCTGCACTTTGATGTGCCTTTGAACTGCTAGGTTGGCAGGAGCAGGGACCGAGCAACGGGAGCTCACGCCATCGCGGGGATTCGAACGACCAACCTTCTGATCAGCAAGGCCTGGGCTCTGTGGTTTAACCCACAGCGCCACCCGTGTCCCTAAGAGGCTATTACTACTACTACTACTACTACTACTACTACTACTACTACTACTACCAGTGGCGTAGCGTGGGGGGTGCCAGGGGTGCCGGCCGCACCGGGCGCAACATTTTGGGGGGCGCGTTTGGCCGGCCCCCCTCGAGGAAGCGGGAACCTCTCCAAGGCGCAGCGCGCCGTCGGTGGAGGAAAAGAGCCGCGCAGCAGCAGCAGCAGCAGCAGCAGCAAAGCCGGGAGGAGGAGGAGGTGGAGCGAGCCTGCTAATTGCTTGCTGGGAATTACCGTAATTTTCGCTCCAAAACACACACTTTTTTGCTCCTAGAAAGGAAGGGAAAATGCCTGTGCGTGTTACAGAGCGAATGCACTCATGCTTGCTTTACAGCCAGGAGGAGGGGGTGGAGCTGAGGAGGAGGGAGGGAAGGAGAGCCATGCCAGCAAAGCGGGCAGCAGCCGCTTACACGCGAGGAGGGACAGACGGGAGCCATAGCGAGCCGGAAAAAGCGCTGCGTAGCCAGCAACAGCTGCTGCAGCCTCAGCTAGCAAAGGTCCGTGCGCTCTCTAAACGGAGCAATGAGGCTGCAGAGGGACGGCAGGGCACAGGAGGGCTCTGAGCCACGAGCGCAGTGAAAACCAGTAAAAAAGTTTTTTAAAAGGCTGCTGGGGACAGGAGGGCACGGGATGAGGGACAGGGGGAAATTACAATTCTCCCAGCGTCTCAGCTGATCCGCTGAGCAGGACTTGGGTTGCAGGGGATTCACCATTAGCTGTGTAAAGCAGCAAAGAGGGAGAGAAGGAGCAAAGCGGGAGTGGAAAGGAGCTGCTTACACTGCTGTAAGTGGCTGCTGTCCGGTTGGCTCCTTTAAAGCAACAGTGCTCTTTCCCTCCCCCCTCCCCGCTCAGCTCTCCGAAAAGCTCCTTCTCCACCCACCCCATGCGAGCTCCTTTTCCCCTTAGACCCCCCTCCTGCATTATTAGCCACATCCTTCTCCACCCACCCCACGCGTGTTCCTTGTCCCCTTAGCAGTGGCGTAGCGTGGGGGGTGCAGGGGGGGCGGCTGTACTGGGCGCAACATCTGGGGGTTAGGGTTAGGGGGCGCAAATCCACGGGTTAGGGGGCGCAAATTACTTGCCTTGCCCCGGGTGCTGACAACCCACGCTACGCCACTGACTACTACATCAGACACCTCCGCCCAAATTGTAAATATGGGTCAAATGGGAGCAGGGAATGTAGGGTAGCATTTATGGTGTGAATGTTGCAAAAGACATGCATGCATGAAGAGCATTCCATCCCATAATCACCACCCATCTAGAAGCACTCCCAGACAATCAGTTTGAGCCCAATGAAACCTGCCATCCTCATTCCCATTTTCATTTTCACTCCAGAAGCCATCACTACACTCCAATGGCACACCCATTCTCCAGGTGTAGAGCTTGATGTCGCCAAAAGAGTACCATGTGTATGCAAGAAGGGTATATTAGCAAGCATGAGGAAACCCAGAAATGGGTTTTCCTTGACTGGAAAAAAAACCAAACCTTTCTATCTCAGCAGGAACTGAGCATGCTCCCTGATCACAAGGGAGAAAACCAGTGGGGAAGGGGAATGGAATGGAGGATCCTGCAGGAGGGCATGGCTGGCTAGAGCCCTAAGTAGGACCACCCCACAGGACATCACTTTGTTTGCATCAAGCCCCACTTGTTCCCATCTTATTCACCAGGCCTTTCCTTGGGGAGGAATCTGAAAGCGGAAGTAGCTTTGCATCAAACGGGGGAGGAAGGGAGATGTGTTTATTTATATCAGGGAAATAAAGATGCCATTTGTTTTTGTTTTTTCCCTGTTTGTCAGCTTCGGCTGTAAAGTCTCTACCCCCGCTCCATCCCTGGTGCTTCTTATAAGGTGCCAGGTGGTTCATTATGGATGCATTCAAGCATCGTAAGTTTTGTGTTTCTGAGGCAAATGTACCCACACACTTCAAGGTGCGATGGAAGTCTTATGAAAAGTAGATCAGTTTTGAGGTGATGTCTAAATGGGGGCTCATTCGTTCAGCGAATTAATGTGTGCACTGAAGCTATAAGTAAGGTTTCCTGATTGTGGTTGTTTTTAAAAATAATTTAAATAAATGAAGGAGCCCCTTAAGAGTCATTAAAATGACACAACATTCTATTCCATGAGTGTGGACTGAAACAACTAAGAGGGAGCAATCTTAGAGCAGCATGACTGTGGAGCGAATGTCCCTCTCCTGTACTTGGGAAATACTGTAAAGATAGCACAAGCCTATGCCTGTTTACTCAGAAGTAAGTGCCACTGAGTTCAAAGGTGCCTGCTCCCAGGAAAGTATGTGTAGGACTGTTTCTATAGGCAACAGCTCAATATGCAGCCTGTTGCTTTATGTACAAATTAATATTTGTCCTGGATGAATTTCAGTCTGGTTACTCGAATGTAAGTGTCCTGCTGGATCACGGCCTCACCACTAGAGGAATGGGAAATTTGTGGCCCTCCAGATGTTATTGTTTTCCAACTCCAGTTACCTGGGATTACTGATGGGAGTTGGAATCAGCATCTGAATGTCTGCTTTGTTTTGTTTTTTAGTTGTTTTGTTTTCTCAAGTTAGGTAAAGGTAAAGGGACCCCTGACTGTTAGGTCCAGTCATGGCCGACTCTGGGGTTGCGGCACTCATCTTGCTTTATTGGCTGAGGGAGCCGGCCTACAGCTTCAGGGTCATGTGGCCAGCATAACTTCAGCTGCTTCTGGTGAACCAGAGTAGCGCATGGAAACACCGTTTACCTTCCTGCTGGAGCTGTACCTATTTATCTACTTGCACTTTGACGTGCTTTTGAACTGCTAGGTGGGCAGGAGCTGGGACTGAGCAATGGGAGGTCACCCCGTCATGGGGATTCAAACCGTGACCTTCTGATCAGCAAGCCCTAGGCACTGTGGTTTAACCCACAGCGCCACCCGCGTCCCTCTTTTTCTCAAGTTACAAATGATCAAAGAACTGTAAAACAAACAACCTGCCCTGCTCTCCCCAGGAGATGAAATTACAGATTACTGTGAGGTCGGCAGCCCTTAAAACAATGCAGTTTCAGTCACTTACCTGGCCGAATAAACAAATAATAGTTTAAAATTACACTGGCCAGAAAATTTTGCAGTGTGAAGGAGGATCCTTTCACTAGATACATAATAAAGACATACCAGTTTGTTGTAAATGGGTCTTTTTGCAAACTTTAATCTGTCGGCCATTTTTTTCTATCAAAGCTAACTGCTGTTCCTTCTTAAGCCATGTGCCAATTGGTGTTCCTTCCAGAAATCCCCATTGCCTTGCTGCTACTAGCCTAGCTGCCAGCAATAACTGTACAATTCAAAACTGAACGTCTGTTTGTGTCATTCTTTATTATCCTGTTTTATGGTTTTTATATTGTGTTCCTTGACGCGTACAAGGGGAAGGAGAGAACGGCATCAATGTTACATACGAAGCTGCCTTAGCTTGAGTCAAGATATTGGTCCATTCATCTAGTGAGTGGCAGTGGTTTTCTTGAAAGTGGTTCTCCTGAGTCTGAGATCTTCTCGGAGATGCCAAAAATGAACCTGAGACCTTCAACTCGTGAAGCAGATGCTCTATCACTGAGCCATACTACTCAGTGGAAACTCCCCAAATATAGAAGCAGACTGGGTGGGTCATCAGCAAATATAGAAAACTCTTTTATACCAGGTTGGTAAAGGTAAAGGTAAAGGACCCCGAATGCTTAAGTCCAGTCAAAGGCGACTATGGGGTTGTGGTGCTCATCTCGCTTTTCAAGCCGAGGGATCTAGTGTTTGTCCACAGACAGCTTTCCAGGTCACGTGGCCAGCAGGACTAAACCGCTTCTGGTGCAACGGGACACCATGACAGAAGCCAGAGCGCACAGAACCGCCCTTTACCTTCCTGCCGCAGTGGTACCTATTTATGTACTTGCACTGGTGTGCTTTTGAACTGCTAGGTTGGCAGGAGCTGGGACAGAGCAACGGGAGCTCACTCTGTTGCAGGGATTCAAACCACTGACCTTCTGATTGGCAAGGCCAAGAGGCTCAGTGGTTTAGACCACAGCACCACCCACCTCCCTAACTATGTTGGACTCTCTAGCTCAATATCATCTACTGTGACTGCAAGCAGGGCCTTCATGAACTCAGACAGAAGCCTTTCCTGCCCCTAGCTCCCTGATCATCCCAGCTGGAGGTGCCAGGGATGGAATTGTGGACCTTCTGCATGCAATGAGCTTTGGTACATAAGCCCAGGTGAGGAATTCGGAACTGTTTCCCTGCATATGGGCTTATCCCCCTCCTTGTTTTTTCCCCAGCTTAGCCAAGCTCCTATCCTGGAAGTGACCCTCAGCCCTTGAGGAGAGGAGCTGCATGGAGTTAACAGTAAGGGAAGAATTAGTACCCTTCGCTTGTATGCCACATTTCCTGTTGAAACCAGACTTCATCTTCTCTTGAGATTGTATCATACTTAAGCGCACAGAACTGTTACTATCTGCTTCTCTCTCCTTGCGGCTGCGCAGTCTGCTTTCCTTGTGGCCCCTTCCCATTGGCAAGACCAGCCTTGCGCTCTCCAACCATTCAGCAGTGACAGGTATTTGCAGCATTCTGTTTGACTGGGAGGCTCATTTGATGCCGGCAACTTCAGCTCCCTGGGTGTAAAATAATCTCTCTGTTTTGTACTGTCACAGGAATTCAAGCACAGCTTTCATCATGGTTGCCAGCTGCTCCTGCTGTCAGGTTTGAAGTAAAGTCTGCATTTGGAAAAGGGGGGGGGGGAAGAAAAGATGTTTGGCGCTTGTTGGTGCTTTGCTTGGTGTGACTCCGGTGAGAGTTCACTTCAGTTTAAGTGAATTGCCACTGAAGTGAAGGGATCAAGGGGAGATCTCAAGCATCATAAATATACATCAACCTTTTTATATGCACTACTCAAAGAGTGTCTACTTCAACAATGCTTGTTCCTATTATGAACCCCTTCTCCTTGAACATTTGTAGCCTGGGGACCTCTGGAGGTCCTTTACAGATTACTCCCCCCCCCCCACGATAAATGCTACTTATTTGGTGCAGATGGTTTTTCTCCAGCTAATACAGTGGCACCTCGGGTTACAGACACTTCAGGTTACAGACGCTTCAGGTTACACACTCTGCTAACCCAGAAATAGTATCTTGGGTTAAGAACTTTGCTTCAGGATGAGAACAGAAATTGCGCAATGGCGGCGTGGCGGCAGCAGGAGGCCCCATTAGCTAAAGTAGTATCTCAGGTTAAGAACAGTTTCAGGTTAAGAATGGACCTCCAGAACGAATTAAGTTCTTAACCTGAGATACGACTGTACCTTCTGTTTCATGGAAAATGTTTACCCAGCATCTGGGTGAAATTTTCTTGCTGGGACCATGCAATATCTTTGTTCCTTCCCTGCCTACATGCTCACTGTGATTGGAAATGCCGTTTGGAATGCGGTTAGACAACTGTCAGGAAGAACTATGGATTTGTCCCTATAAACATCACTAAGAGGGAATAAGGCACAATCCAGTCCAAGATGGAATTTACAGTGGTACCTCGCAAGACGAATGCCTCGGAAGACGAAAAACTCGCAAGACGAAAGAGTTTTTCGTTTTTTGAGTTGCTTCGCAAGACGAATTTCCCTATGGGCTTGCTTCGCAAGACGAAAACGTCTTGCAAGTTTGTTTCCTTTTTCTTAAAACCGCTTGAAGAGGTGCAGTTGCGACTTGACCGTGCTTCGCAAGACGAAAAATTCGCAAGACGAAAAAACTGGCAGAACGAATTAATTTCGTCTTGCGAGGCACCACTGTATTTTATTTTGTTGGAATCTGAAAGTGGTGCTTCAAATGGTCTGATCTAGGGGTGATACTTATATAAAAAAAGGCATTGCCAGTTCCTTCTGTCTCAACCTTGATTTTTACTCATTTACTTTTTATTTAAAAGATCTCTAGCCATCTTCAAATATCTAAAGGGCTGCCACAAAGAAGATGGTGCAAGCTTGTTTGCTTCTGCTCTGAAGGTAGGACTCAAACCAATGGCTTTAAGCTCCATGAAAGGGGATTCCGACTAAAGATCAGGAGGTTTTTTTTTAGCAGAGGTTGGATGGTCATCTGTCATGTATGCTTTAACTGAGTTTCCCACATTGCCAGAGGGTTGGACTCGATGACCCTTGGCATCCCTTCCAACTGTACAATTCTATGATTCTATGATCGCCCCTCTTTCAGAATGCACTGCCCTCACAAGATGATATTGTTATTGGAAATGCCATTTGGAATGTGGTTGGACAACTGCAGAAATGTGTGTATTAGGCAAAACTGCACACAGGTGTATATATTGGGAGAAACTCACACAAAATGATGGTTAATTTCCTTCAGGATCTAGGATTTGTTTTTCAGAGTCATGTGGAAGTGATGTGAAACTATGAACTTAAGACTGGAAAGTTGAGAAACTGAAAGGGACAGATTCTCCTATCCCTGGTAAATAATTTTATATGCTACAGATGTTAATCTGGGTGTGTGTGCAATCGGTGTTACTGTTTACCTGTCCAATTCCAGACAAGTGTATCAATGTTCATTTGGTCCTCTAATCAGGGTTTAGATTTGCTCACTAGCAACCCCCTGAGACAGAGAGCACAACACAAGCAGCAATGAAGACCACAGACTACAACGGAAACAAATCAGTCTGTTTATTGGTGCACAATGCTTCATTTAAGGCATATTATCTGGATATGGAAGATCATGATATTTCTATAGTGCCCTTAGAAGACACAGTTTCAAAATGGCATAAGAATAGCATTATAATTGCACTGACAGAACAAGCAATCAGTGTTTATATTCTATCTGAATTGAAGATTTGGCCTCCTCCTACCTTCCTCAACCCATCTACTTGTGAAACAGAATTTCTGGTTTCCATGGCATATCCTAATTTCTAAATTTTGTGCCAAACTTAACATTGTGGATGAAGTTCATAGCTGCCCAGTCAGCTGTAGGACAGGATCCTGTAGCTTTCAGTGGTCAAGAACGCACAAAGCAAAGTTGGGTAGACAGTTAATGGTTCTGCAGGCCTAACACAGTTGACATCAAATCAACAATGGGGAGATAGGAATAAATCAGTAACTCAGCTCAATCCCTCCAACAACAGCTAGTACAAAATACACGGGTGGCACTGTGGTCTAAACCACTGAGCCTCTTGGGCTTGCTGATCAGAAGGTTGGTGGTTCGAATCCCCACCACGGGGTGAGCTTCCATTGCTCGGTCCCTGCTCCTGCCAACCTAGCAGTTTGAAAGCACATCAGTGCAAGTAGATAAATAGGTACCACTCCAGTGGGAAGGTAAACAGCATTTCTGTGCGCTCTGGTTTCTGTCACGGTGTTCCATTGCACCAGAAGCGGTTTAGTCATACTGGCCACATGACCTGGAAAGCTGTCTGTCGACAAACGTCGGCTCCCTCAGCCTGAAAGCGACCCCATAGTTGCCTTTGACTGGACTTAACAGTCCAGGGGTCCTTTACCTTTTTACCTTACCTAAAATACAACATGCCCAATGTATAGTAGCAGCTGGTAGAACAGAGCAGGGCAGCATTGCTTACCTGGGTGGACGTTTTGAAAAAATATATTGAATTTGCCATAGCTCACCACCGCCATCTAGTGTCACATTTGTATATTGCACCTTACAACACACTTAAAACATTTTATTTGCAGCTGTATAGCTGAGTCCCTGGTTTCTCATTGTGAAGGTCTTTGCTGCTAAATGAGATAGGGAGAGGCAAGGTGGCAGTGATGTCAGTGGGGGTACAGTGGATGAACTGGCTCACTCTATCTGAAACCCTGGAGGACCACAGCCAGTCAGTGTTGGCAATACAAGAGCTGGACCAGTGATCTGACTCAGTATAAGGTAGCTTCCTACATTCTTGTTCTTCCTGTGTGGTGTGCAGAAGGCCAGTACCTTTTGTCTCTCACAGTGATCGATGGGGAATGTTTACTGATAAGATCTGCACCACCTGCATCTTGACGGATGGAGGTCTCCCTTGGTCTGTTAGTTCACCCGAAATTGCTAAGCTGAATTCCACACACACACACGCTTTGCTCACCTGAAATGAACTCTCTGGAAAGATGACTTTTCATGCCATCAATTTTTAATTGTTTTGGTAGGTGCACATTATTGTCAGGCAGATTCAGCCCAGTGAAACCTGAAGCCCTCTAACTTGCTCTTAGTTTTAGGACTATCCACACAGCAGCAGCACAATGAAACACTTCCAGGGCTTGCAATGTCATTCTCCTACACATTTGGCTGATGTTTGGTGTCCATGTCTGATGAATTTATTACACCCACCTACAGGGTACGCGATGCGGTATCAGCCAGCTTGCTGACTTGATCTCCCAGGAATTACTCAGGCTGCTCACTCTTACTATTTTACAAGAATTCAACAGACATGATAATATCAGCTCTGCACTACTGTATTTATCAGCTGCTATGATCACTGAAGTAGAATGGGTTGCTGCTGTTGCCTTCCATCTTTAGGTATCATCCTCTTGCAGCAAGTCAAATATAGACATTTAATTCCCAGTCAGCTCCATTATGTTGAAGGAATTTATTTATACCAGCCTTCTGCAAAATGGTGTACACGGTGCTGCACATAATTCTTCCTAACCTCCCATTTTATCTCATGACAACCCTGCGAGGGAAGTTTGGCTGAAATATAGAGGCTGCCTTAAATCAGGGGTGGAGAACCTTTGGCCCTCCAGATGTCAGGGACTGGCTGAATGAAGAAGAGTGAGGGAATCCACTCAACCTAGAGCTCCCAAAGGGAAGGCTCAAAAGAAAAGTATTTTGAGCCTGGGCGCTGGTGGTGGGACACCGGCAAGGGCGCTTGAGGCTCTTGTAATGTTTCTTAGACTAGCCCAGCCCATGTTGGGAAGAGATTTGGAGAAGACTACTGCACTACTAAGTGGGTTGCACTGTGGGTAAACCACTGAGCCTAGGGCTTGCCGATCAGAAGGTCTGCAGTTCAAATCCCCACGACGGGGTGAGCTCCCGTTGCTCTATCTCAGCTCCTGCCAACCTAGCAGTTTGAAAGCGTGAAATTCAAGTAGATAAATAGGTACTGCTCCAGTGGGAAGGTAAATGGCATTTCCGTGTGCTGCTCTGGTTCACCAGAAGCGGCTTAGTCATGCTGGCCACATGACCTGGAAACTGTATGCCAGCTCCCTCAGTTAATAAAGTGAGATGAGTGCCACAACCCCAGAGTCGTCTGCAACTGGACCTAACAGTCAGGGGTCCCTTTACCTTTACTGCACTGCTCAACAGGTTCTGTGGTGCCTCAGATAGGTAAAATGTAAAAGACCCCTGGAGGGTTAAGTCCAGTCAAATTCGACTATGGAGTACAGTGCTCACCTCCACTTGCAGTCCGAAGGAGCTGGCGTTTGTCCACAGACAGCTTTTCCGGGCCATGTGGTTAACATGACTAAACCACTTCTGGTGCATAGAAACACTGTTTACCTTTCTGCCACAGTGGTACATATTTATGTACTTGTGCTGGTATGGAACTGCTAGGTTGGCAGGAGCTGGGACAAAGCAACGGGAGCTCAATCCATCACGTGGATTCGAGCTGATGACCTTATGATCGGCAAGCCCAAGGGGCTCGGTGGTTTAGACCACAGCGCCACCTGCGTCCCACATGGTGCCTCTAATAATGTGGACTAGAAGCTTATCACCATTATGCCTTTTTTCTGGGTACTCCATTCCTTGCTTACCCATCCTTTTCTGCACTGTGAGCCAGCATTCTGTGGCCACTGAGCATGCCCTTTGTGCAGGTTTGTATTTCTGCATACCTTAGGCATTCACCCCTGCCCTGCCCAAGCCAGATGATATTTGCTTGGATGGTGCCATTTTGGCTCAATAAGGGGCATTACTCAGAGGATGTGTTTGCAATGCACATGTCGGTTATCTGTTGTCACCCTGTTGTCATGGAACGGGTGAGGAGCAATCCTCTGCATAAGGACTTGGAGAGTTGTTACTGGTCAGAATCTATAGCAGTAGCCTTGAGGAGCCAATTATCTCACTCAACTTCTGAGGTATTTAGCATAACCCACTAAAAAGAGTTATTGAGCATAACCCGCTAGAAAGTTGACTTGAGGTTTATGTGATTTAATTTTTCAGGGGAGCTTTAATTGCGTTGCCTCTAAGTGAATGGAAACTAAGTTATAATCGAACCAGCAGATGCAAAAATAAATATATAAATCATTATCGCTGAACAATGGACCGTCCTCTTGCCTTAGCCATCTGGCCTTGCGCTGGTGTGTGTGTGTGTAATTGACAATTGAAGGAATAGTTATTTGCTGCCTCCCCTAGTCCAGGCTTTCCCTCTCAAAGACCCACATTTATTCCTCTTGAAGATGAAGTCATAAAACACAAATGGGGACGTGAAACTCAAATTGACAGCTACACAAATGGCGCAAGAAAAGCATTAAGCGTGCATGCCCAAACAGAGAAGGAACATAATCCAATCTTGACAATAATGAAAAGGTTAATCTAAAGTGTGAGCCATGTGGCTTAGCTGGGACTTATTTTCTATTTGCGACTGTGTCCTGTTTAAAACAATAGGGGAAAATGGGCTTGATAAAAGTTGCTTTTTGTCAGCAAGCCAAGGCGACGTGTTTTATGTGACCAATCGGTGAACCCTTTGTGATCAAATAGGAAAAGGGATGCTAGGATACAACATCCAAGCTCTTTGGCCACAATTGCACAAAAATAAAAGGGAATTATAAAGGTCAGAGAAAGGGGCAGAAGGTTACAGTTTGTTTGTTTATTAGACTTGTATACTGCCCTTCATAAGATCTCCGTTCATTTGTTGCCCCACCTCCAGAGAAGCCATTGCAAATAAAGAATTTATTTGGTCATTCATATAAATGACATTAAATTTTGGGAGTTTAAGAAACAGCAGTATTGCCTTTGATTGGGAGAGCCTGAATTCCCATTTGAGGATGCAATGGCTTCTTTGCACTTATAAATGCAATATAAATAGTGCATTCAAGTAGTATTTCTTACCAGTTTTACCCCCTCCCCACCCTTTTTACTAGTGTTACCTTTCCCCCACAAAAGATCTATTAGTTCTAGATTCAGGTAGGTAGCCGTGTTGATCTGACGCAGTCGAAATATATTAAAAAATTGTCCAGTAGCACCTTAGAGACCAACTAAGTTTGTTCTGGGTGTAAGCTTTTGTGTGCATGTTGCACACTTTTTCAGATACTGTTCTGCTGATGCAGTAGGAGAAAAGGCAAGTCAAGTAAGCATGGAATTCATATTGGATATTGGCCTGAAACAAATACATTGATTTCACATTTATTAATTATTTTTATTGCACAATCATAAAAATGTCCAAGTGGTGGATACCAAAAATAGGGTTGCATCTCACAATGGAGCGTCCTCCCTTCTCCTCCTGTGCATCTGGTGGGGGGGGGGCAGGTTTGAGGGTTCCTCAGGGGTTAGCAAACTTTTTCAGCAGAGGGCCAGTCCATTGTCCCTCAGACCTTTTGGTGGGCTGGATTTTTTTGGGGGGAAATAATGAACAAATTCCTATGTCCCACAAAAAACCCAGAGATGCATTTTAAATAAAAGGACACATTCTATTCATGTAAAAACACACTGATTCCTGGACTGTCCGTGGGCCGGATTTAGAAGGCGATTGGGCCAGGGATTGTAGGAAAAGACCTGCCAAGGAAACTGAAAAATATTTTTATGTATGTGACAACGGCGGCAAGAGTCTTAATAGCACAAGGATGCAAGAATGAGGAAATCCCGACCAAAGAACTGTGGCAAGAGAAATTGATGGACTACGCAGAATTGGCAAAACTGACACAAAAACTACATGAGAAGGATAACTGTGACTTTAAAGATAAATGGGAACCCTTTACAAAGTACTTAAAGAAACAACAAAATGAACTGGACTCCTTGGCAGGTTTTGAATAAAGATTCACAAACTTCTTATTGATTAACATCTAGATAGATAAATTAAGGATCTGTACAGCTTTGTAAAATGCAGAAAATAACATATGTTGATAAACCAGAGAGAGGAGCTGAGGGAAGTCCGGGGGGGGGGGGAGAGGGGAGGGTGGGCTATATTTTGGGGAGGAGGGAGGGAAGAATGGGGGGGATTTAAGGATGATATGTTTTTTGATAAAATGTTATGCTGAAATTACTAATAAAATATTTTTTTATAAAAAAAATAGAAGGCCAGATCCACCTCCCCCCGGGCTTTAGATATCTCTAGACATCCAGATCAGATTGGGAAGGGGTTGCATGGGGGAGGGAGGGGACATTCCATTGTGCAAATGGAAAACAGAGGGCAGCATCCAACTACATTGTATAAAAAATAGACCCACTGAAATGAATGGACCTAGCTTAGTCATGTTCATGGATGTCAATGGATCTACTCTGAGTGAAATCCAGTTGACTACCACCCAATATAAACAATAAAATACAATGTAAAACAGGCAGAAAAACTGAGTGACAGATTATTTATTTTTTAAATGACTAGGTCACTAACACAGGATTGCTTGGGAAAATACAAAAGTCTCTAACGTGAAATAAAAAACCAACAGCAAAAGAAACGTCTTCTGTGAACATCGGAGGTATTCCGCAATGTGGGCGCTGCCTCACCAAAGGCACTGCAGAGAACAACAGAACAAATTATCGTATTTTTTGCTCTGTAAGACTCACCTTTTTCCCTCCTAAAAAGTAAGGGGAAATGTGTGTGCGTCTTATGGAGCGAATGCAGGCTGCGCAGCTATCCCAGAAGCCAGAACAGCAAGAGGGATTGCTGCTTTCACTGCGCAGCAATCCCTCTTGCTGTTCTGGCTTCTGAGATTCAGAATATTTTTTTTCTTGTTTTCCTCCTCCAAAAACTAGGTGCGTCTTGTGGTCTGGTGCATCTTATAGAGCGAAAAATACGGTAAGTTATAATGTAGTGGTCACGATTTAATAAATAGAAGATAGGGTGCAACAGAAGGGGATAGACAACAACTTCATGGAAAATGGGGTGTGAAGTCGACAAATATAAGGGAAAATATGAAATTTTGTTTTGGTTGAATATGTTAAAAAGGTTGAAACTTTATAAAATATGATTGAAAAGAAAGGAGATCTGCTTAAAGAGGTTGGAGAGTTGAGTACAGACTCATCAGTTACGCACACAGGTTTTCATCAGCACTGAACCTGAAACCATGTATGATAAAGAGTGTTATGGCTTTTGCTTCACAATGGAAAACCACAGGGAGCAGACAAGGTGTGGTTCCCTATCACTACATTGCAATGCCTCAGGATAGCATAACATTTTTGTCTTGCAATCCTTTCCCCCACCCACCCTGGCAAGCTTCATCCAAACATAAGCTATGTGCTGAGCCTGAAGAGTTACTTTGCTCCATTGGCATTATGAGTTCAACTTTAGCATTCAAGTGATGTTCTAACAATAGCTGTCAAATTCAGATGCCACCATGCATGGATCGTGGTAGAACTTGGCTGGTTGGCTTTCAACAGAGAAGAGGAGGAAGAAGAAAAGATTCTGCTTCTGATTAGAAAAGAAAAGAAACCCAGCAAGCTGAGACAAGGAAATGTTGTGAAGGGAGATTTTATGAAGCTTTGAAAAGAGGACGTGCAGGTGGAAGAAATTGTCAGCCTTAGTTTTCTTCTGCTTAAAAAAAAAAATGCCATCCATGACAGGAGGCTGCCAGACTTACCTGGAAGTGACAAGACCCATGTTCCGTAATATTGAAAATTAGCCTGTTCTCGATCAAATCCACAGTGTGGTTAGTAGGGATGGGAAAGAAATTACGCTCCGTTCACATTTAAAGGTAGACTGCCTAAACCACACTTCCTGCAACAATTCACAAACTGAAACACAGCCAGTCTTTGACATTCGTAGTTCGCCAATTTTTTCAGCACAGTTCTCCAGCCAAGGAACGTGTACAAAAAATGCACACACTGGAGTAAAGTGTGCATAGAAACCCATTACATTAGTAACGACCAGAAAAAGAAACATACCCAAATGTGTTGTATTAGAGAAAATATGCTTTGCAAAAATATGTAAATTAGACAAAATCAGATCTAAACAGTTGCCTCTTGGGAGAGAATTACACTAAAATGGTGATGAATTTTCATGAGGATTGATTGATTGCAAACTGATTTGGAAGGGTGAATTTAAGACTGGCTGATGGGGGGGGGGGATGAGAAAATGAGAGAAAGTGAAATTGAAAGTGAGATTTCCCCCATCCCTGGTCACCAGGAAGGCGGAGCCTTGCATTTCATTTTTCTTCTGTGAGTTGGTTCCTCCGCACTGCCTCACGCTGTTTGTCTTCTGATTTTAGACAGAGGGTTTCTAATAAATTAATTTCAGCATTGGTACATTAGCACAGCTTGCCTCGTTTCTTTCGCATTAGGTTCCTTCTCCCAAAGTAATTCATGCACATGCTTATGCAGCTAAGCAAATTGCAGGATGCGATGCTGTGCATGAGCACCATTAAGAAGCATGGGCCTGGGTGGGAATGGGAAGTGCAACCCCAGTCCTCATCAAAAGCTCACCCAGCAGAGCATTACCATGCCAATGGGGTGTGTTTTGATTGATGCTGTTCTCCAAGCCTTCGTAAGGTTGTACAAACATGCTCATAGCGGTGTGCAGTATCTCTGTTCTTACATGCTCAACGTGAGCGCTTTCAACAAGTATTTCTACAATAAGCCAAATGATTTGGACAAATCGTAGCAGCAAAGGTTAGAGTAATATCAGGGTAGTGCTTTTATGCTGACGGTCTATACTTGTATTTTAAATTGCTAGCTTTAGATTTGAATGCAGCGTATCTCATGCGTGAAGTAACAGAAATAGCTCAGCTATAATGTCAGAAAGAAAGAAATGGCCACCGCCTTGCAGAAACCACAATTCCAACTTTCTTGCCCCAATCCAGTGCTTTCATACAATTGTGGATAAAACATGTCTTGCTAGGCAAGTTTTGATAAAGCCATGTAGACCAGCATTCTCATTTCATCAGTGTCCAGTCAAATGGTGGTTGGGTAGGGCTTGAAGGGATAGCTCATGAAGGGGGGGGGTATATGGGGCAGTTGCCCCTCCAAACCATGATATCAAGTTTCCTAGCTTTCATTAAAAAGAGAGAGGCAAGTTTCTAGCATTTGTAGAACCTGAAATATGAGGCAAAATGTGCAGTCACTTTTTTTGAACCATATTCACCTAAATCAGTGGTGTCCAAACTTTTTTCAAAGGGGGCCAGATTTGATGAAGTGAAGGGCCATGAGGGTTGAAGTTGTTGAGGGTTTTACCCCAAGAAATAAACTGCCGCAGGGGCCGGATTAAACCAACCGGCGGGCCAGATTAGGCCTCCGAAGCGGACTTTGGACATACCTGACCTAAATTGTTGCGCTAATGGAAGCTAGCACAAGGATTCTTGCCAGCACGTTGAGAATTCTCCCCTAACCCCATGCACAGATTTTGTGCCATTCCTAAATCTTTTCTGGAGGGTTGGGATGACCCCCCCCCGAACAGATTTAGGGGACCTGCAAGGTGGAAGGAAGTTCTGCCATGCAAGGAAAATCCTTGTGCTGATGGAACATTAGCAGTGTGCCACGTTGATTACGAACCCTTGTGCTTTTGTGTGGAACTAGGCTGCTCCTTCCAGTCTTTATCTTTGCTCCCCCCTGGAAAGATTCCTGCAGATTTCCATTTGATGAGGGTCCCCTCCATCCTGGAGCTGGTCCTGAGCCAAAGTGACGAGGTGACCCAGACTACATCGCTGCCCAATCTAGCCCACAAGTCTTATATGGCAGCTTCTGGGAACGGGGTTTATTTACAAACCACCTTGCCTTTGACTACAAGAATAAAGGGAAGGGAGTCAGAACCTTTACAGGCTTCCATACCTAGCTGACAAATTTGACTTGGTGGTTCTCAGGTCATCCAGCCCCGAAAGCCATCAATAGGTATAGCTTTCCTGTTGCCCAGAAGAAGTTGGACCCTGGACTAAATGGGATTTGCACAATGTTGCTTAAAAGTGGCCAAAACGACAGAGCTGGCCCGTTGTGAAGCTAAGATTGACAAGGCGTCTCCAATGTTCTGACTCACCCACCATGGAAACATTGATATGGAAATAGTTCAGGAACAATGAAGACAGAAATTTTCGATGCCTTCTTTGTGTGCCCATTGTAGAGCAGTGATGCGACTGAAGCTTGTTCATCCATTTCCAGTCATGGTTCCTAATTTGTTGATAAGGGCTCATTTCCTGGTATGTTAACTGATTGTTATTAGGAACTGCAGACATTATTAGTCTCATTGCACCAAAAATGAGTCAATATTTTAGTCTTTCTTTTGACATTTTTTTAAAATGTAAAAAGTCATATTTGAAGATTGCATGGCTTCAGTTGTTGGGTTTTCTCCCCCTTTTGAAACGATGGATGAAGCTGGATGGTTTGGAAAGATTCGATTCTGCAATGCCAAGCCTTTTTTAGATGACTAAGGGGGTTGCTGCTCATGTGGGCTTTCTTTCCTCATTCCCTCACCCAGCTGACAGCCAGGCAGACTTTGTTTCATGAATAGGAATAAGCCATTTGGCAAGGATTCCCACATGATGGGACTTGTCGGTGGGTTGCCTTGTAGATTTTTGATCAGGATGCCAGCAAAACATTCTGGCTTTTGGGGGAAAGGAGGAGGATGCACAGCAAGCTGAGTAGAGAGGGAGGGAGAGAACAGCAGATAAATTCCAAATTTAGAGCCAGATCCTATGTTCACTCAGGGCATTTTTCCTGCATTGTTCTCAATCATTGCATTTGCCTCTATTATTATTTTATCATATTATATTTTTTATAGTTATTGTTTGCTATTATTAGGGCAAATCTGGCAATTAAAGCTTTTCATTTTCCCAATATTAAATTCAGTTCAGTTTGCAATATACAGTATATATATATATATTTTAAAGCATCCTTGAAATTTTATCCACATTTTAATGTGAATTTCTTCTAATATGCATATGTTCTAGGCAATTTTGCCTACTATATTGGACGGTACTGCAGACTTTAATGATGCAAGGGTTATGGGGAAAACACCAGTTTTTCACTGGGCAAGTCACCAGTTTACAGTGTAATCCCGTGGTTCCCATCATGGGGCACACACCACGTTGATTTGATTTTTAAGGGGGGCAATTCAAGAATGAATTATTGACAGTTAATGGCCTTTTAGGTCTCCTCCACGTGAATAGGAGTTTTTGAATAATAAGAATTATATGTCACGAGGAGGGGGGGGGAAATCAAGATTTTAGAGATGCTTAGGTGGGGCATGGCCACAAAATGGTTAAAATACACGATTTAAAAGAATAAGGGATACCTGCTGAAGGAAAGGAGGGAAGTCACAAGCTCGGCAGAACTAAAAGTATATATGTGGTTTGATGTATTGTATAAAACTGTGTTGAGAAAATAATAAAAATTTATTGGGGGGGGGGGAATGGTTGGGAACCACTGGTGTAATCCTAACAACATCTATTCAAAAGTAAGTCCTATTGATTTCAATGGGGTTTACTCTTACGTGAGTGAGGTTAGGGTTGCAGATTTACCTTTTAAACAACATAGAACAGTCATAACCATGACTACACAGAAGTACTCAGAAATAAGTCCAGTGCGGTTAGAATTGAACTCTTAGTAAAGAGAGCAAAAGCTGGACTGGACTGGAGCCCTTTCCCCCACTTTCCAATGGCTCTCTTGTGCAATCAAGCCTAAGGAGAAAGCAATCCTTCCTTTCTCCCTGAGCAAATTGCATTCTTTCTCCTGTTGCAATACACACATGCTATCCACAGCCCACCATTTTCCACCATAGCATTTTGCCAATTTGCCTCCCAATCTTAGCCCATTCACAAATAAAAATGCAAACTGTTTAAGAATTTTAAAAAGTTTATTATAAAAAGAAACTCACACTATCCACTGAAGCTTTCTCTCCCTATTAGCAAATACTAATTGATAAATATCCAAGCTGCTGAAATTAAAAGCCACCCCCTTCCTCTGCCTGTCTACAAAAAGCCTGCTTTGAGCTTTCTGGATGTGTGGTCTTGAATGAAACAGCTCTACCATAATCAGCACAGCTCAGGAACCTCAGGAACCATCATGCGACATTTGGCTAAACCCACTACAGTTTTAAAAGTTTCAGTTTTCCATCTTGATTCAAAGTGATGTCCAATTGTATCCAAACACAGAAGAAAAACTGCTCTTTGATCTCAGGAACCATAATGCAAAATTGGGTTGCTGTATCTTAAGAGGTGTTCGAATGCATCGCAAACAACAAAGAACTTCCCAACAGGCACTGTAAATGATGCCACAACAAGCATCTTTGGCATTGTGTTCTTTCAATCAACTGAGAAGACCTATTTGCAAACTCCATTTGAGCCATCCTTTCATTGGAGAAGCTTCAGTGCTCTACTCCCTTAGACTCAGTTCCCCTTCTGCAAAGCAACAGCGAGTTGCTTTTGCAGAGTCATTGTGAGGATTAATGAGATTAGGAAATGCTGTTATCCATGCTGAGCTTTAGGACTGGGCAAGTTATAAAGTAAACAGATAAAGCATAGCAGAAAGGTAATCAGCTTTTTCACGTACAGAAATGTTTATGCACTTTTTTTCTCCTAAGCAGTTGGCATTCCAGAAGTGGTCTGTAATAAACTGTTTAATAGCTTTGAATTCAAATATGTGCATGACCAGAAGCAAGAAATATGGGAAGTGGGAATTCCCTGTTTTTTACGCTGAGAAAACAACTTTTCAATTCAGTGAGCCAGCTGAGTTCAATGCCCTCCTGGGGATGAAAATAATTTGTTCTATAATGCTAGGATATTTTCTTCTTCTTCTTACAACTAACACACATGCACCTATCTACCTATCAAAAGAGTTCAGTTCCCTTGGCAGAATGAATTGTGAAGGAGGTAGAGAAAGGGCTTGAAGTTGGGCACAACTATGAACTGATTTGTCTCTTGCTTCTGAAGATGATGCCTTGGAACTTCAATTTCATCAGCGCCAAGAGGAAATGAACATTGTGATGTAGGAGGGCTCCTATATGAGATCTGGATGAACGAGGGCCCGGCCTCCCCAGCTAAAAATAGTGGGTGATGTGAAAGTCTGGAACCCTGGATAAATGCTACCAGTTATAGAGGACTGTGTTGGTCTAGAGATCAGGCATGGCCAAACTTGACCCTCCATCTGTTTGGGGACAACAACTTCCACCACCCCTAGCTAACAGGACCAGTGGTGAGGGATGATGGGAACTGTAGTCCCAAAACATCCAGAGGGCCAAGTTTGGCCATGCCTGGTCTAGATGCACCAAAAAAACACAGACGATAGATTTATTGTTTTATCTACAGTATTTATATACCACTTTTGAACAAACTTCAACATGAACATCTATTTTTTTTAAAGGATTTCACTTGCTCAGTATCCACATAAATTTCACACCAGCTTGCACATTTGGTCCTCAGTCTACCTACACTTACACAGTCCTTTACTCTGCACAATTACTGGTCCCCAAAAAGACTGTGTGACAACACTGGTAGCCTAATACTTAGGAAACTTAAGAGGACCTCAAGGCAACTAGGGATGGTGCTCTCCAACTCTTTAGTGAATGGGTGTTGAATACACATCCTCTAACTGCTGTTGGATTCCTTCTTTCTGAATGGGGTGGTGTGAGAAGGGCCCAAAGGAAAGCATCTGATTTGTATCTCAGATAATTATAGACTATGATACAGACTCACATCACTGTGGAGGATAGTGTTCTTATTGCTGGTTACTTGTTAAAGTCAAAGGGAGCAGCTGGTGAAGGCTGTTGATATAAATAATAAAGGTTTTTTACAAAGGGTGAAAGACCCCTGGACTGTTAAGTCCAGTCAAAGGCAACTATGGGGTTGTGGAGCTCATCTCTGCTTTCAGGCCAAGGGAGCTGGTGTATGTCCACAGACAGCTTTCTGGGTCATGTGGCCAGCATGACTAAACCGCTTCTGGAGCAACGGAACACCGTGATGGAAACCAGAGCACATGGAAATGCTGTTTACCTTCCTGCTGCAGTGGTACCTATTTATCTACTTGCACTGGTGTGCTTTTGAACTGCTAGGTTGGCAGAAGCTGGGACAGAGCAACAGGAGCTCACCCCGTCGTGGGGATTCAAACCGCTGACCTTCCAATTGGAGAGCCCAAGAGGCTCGGTGGTTTAGACCACAACGCCACCCACTCCCCAAGATATAAATAATATCTTATACATGTCAACACAGAGATAAGTCCTGTTGAATTCAATAGGACTTACGAAACAAGCTGGTATAGGATTGCTGTAGCTTATACTTCTTCCTACAAATACTGCACAATATTAGTTCAGAAGATATGTCTACAATAAGAGAAGCTTACATGTATTTTTTAAAAACAAACCAACAGGATATTCATCTAACGAAAGTCACAACTGACTGTACTTCTGCTGACGCCTTTGTCAATACAATGGCAAGAGGAAAACTTGAGCCTGCTCATCACCTGTCAATAAAACAAACCTTAAGAATGCCCCCACCAATACAATTTCCTGGCATTCTATAATGTATTTTAAAGGAATGTGCAATACATGAGATGGACAGCTCTTGTCATTTGTTATGATGGGAGTTCTATATATAAGTTCCTATTTGCCATGTGAAAAATTCATCCCTTATTCTGCTTGAATCATGTCGCTCCTCTTCAGTACAACAAACTAGGCTGACTACTCATTTATTCTACAGCATTTTCCCTATCCGTAAATCATGGTATTTCTGCCCAACTCTGCTGAGCCACTTGTCTGATCCATCCTTGTTATATTTGGGTTATTTCCACAATCAAAACAGGCAGTGCAACATTTCATGCAGGGAGGGGGAGACAATATTTTACTATAATACGGCAACTTCCCCAAACGGCACCCTTCTCGTTTTTATAATATACTATTACATTTAACAAGGTTGCTTTCATTTCACGCTTAGGGTGCTATATACAAAATCGAAAGGATTATTAAGATACGAATAAAGAGGATCGTGTTTTTGTAACACATACAGGCTGCCTGGGAGCTTTCTGTTTTAATGAAGGGGAAATGATGACAGCAATAAGAATAACAACAAACCCCAGAAACAAAACTCAGGACAAGTGCAATTAACTTCATCGCTTGGGAATACCCAGCATAATCCAATATACAGTGGTTCGGCTGATGGCAAGTCTACCTTCTTCTCCTTACCTTCAAAAACTTTTATCACCTTGCATCCTTACCCATCCCTCTCACACCCCAAAAGACTCCTGGCTTTTGCTCCTCTGGCTCCTCCACCCAGAGACACAAAATCTCCCTGCTCCCTGATATGATCCCTCTCAATCTTATCTGCTGCCTCTTACTTATAGGCTTTTATTTATTTATTTTAAAGAGAAATGAGGAATAGATAATCAAACAAATGCTTTCTGTGTGCACATGTAGAGAGAAGGAGCGGAAGCAGGGGAAGGGGTTCATGTGGCTAGTGATCCCTGCTAGCTAGGGATCTTGGGAGTTGTAGGCCAAAAAATATCTGGAGGGCCGAGGAAGCCTGGTCTAGACCAACACAGCCTTCATTCATGCATCCAGTGTTCATTCATTTGTAGATTTGTATATGGAGTCAGCAACACAGTAAGCGTCGTTAATTAAAAAGGAGGATTTATTGCAAGAACAAACAGATAGCTCTGGATGGCTGTAACATAGCCTCTGGGATCATCAGTCAAGATGACCCTTCTGAAGACTGTTTCCGGGTTCTACAGAAGATATTGCATTTTTGAACCTTGTGTCTTTTGCTTTGTTTACGGTCTAACAGCCCACCCCTTAGCCAACTCTTAGGAGAGACTGGATCAGCTCCAACTTCTTCCTGGTCTGACAGACTACTTCCTTCTCTGTTCCTGCCTGATTGAACTTCCCAAGAGCTTTGGCTGTCTTCTGTCCACTGTACAATGCGAGGGTGGGTCTTTACTTCCAGTGTTGCCTCTTCTGTCTGAAACTGCCTTCCAGAATATCTCTCTGAGACTACCTGTCTTACTTCTTTCAAACCTTTTCTCAGACCTTTATCAAGAGGCCTTGGGAACAAGTTGCTGGTCCCATTACCTTACTCTAAGCCTAAGGATGTTTAACTGAAATCACAGATCCTTCCCCTCTTTATCTCTGTGTCCACCACCCTTGCCTTCCTCTGTTGTATCCATTGTCTCTGTTTTTGTATTGCAAACCCTTGGAATTCTGTTGTTCCCTGTAAAGTGTCATGTGTATATATGACATGATGATGATGTTGACAGAAGAAAGCAAGAACTACAATTGTGCAAAATTACTGCACCCCATTCCTCATCCTCCCCCTTATAGTGATGAGGTAGATCTTATTATTCCATGTCACCAGGCCATGCTAGCTGTGTTGTTTCATTTTCCCTCTGTGCCGGGCTGATAACTGCTGATTATGTCACATAGCTCTGCCTCAGGAGAGTAAAGCAGAAGAACAGACTTACCTCATTTCTCCTAAACTGAGATCACTGTTTGGGCTTTTTGGAAAACAGCTGAAGGGGTTTCAGCATTCTTTCCTATTCTCACAGCAACTTTATATTTTTCAAAGTTGGATACCAGTCACCCTTTTGTTCTCAACATCCATTTTTAGTTCATTTACTATGTTGCTACCTCCAAAGATCTTAGGGTAGCATGCTTTTCTCTTACTCCTCATAAAATCATAGGAAGTAGATTAGTTCAAGAGATAAATGAGGATGTGGAATTGCCTTCAGGGCCGCCTTAAGTATATATATCTGGTGCCGTGGTGCAAAGATCCCTCCAGCTCTCCCTCCACCCATTTCCCAGAGTTGCTGACCTTTTTACGGTGCTGCTGGCAGCTTTGCGGGGCTGGAGGAGGCGGGAAGCAGCTTCCTCCGGTGGGGAAGAGGCAGAGGCTCCGGGTGCGGCGCTGCTTCAGCGAGGTGGGCAAGGGTGGTGAGCTGATGCCGGGAGGCGCCGCATCCAGCCTCCGCCTCTTCCCTAGTGCCCTCCAGAACTTGGCGCCCCAGCGCCCCATGCCACTTGCCTCTATGGGCAAGATGCCCCTGATTGCCTTATACAGGGACAGATTATTGAGCCATCTAATTCATGGGTAGCTGGTGTGATGCTCTCCATGTGTTCTTGGACTACAACTCCCATAATCCTTAACCATTGGCTATGGTGACTGGGGTTTATGGGAGTTGTAGTCTTACAACATCTAGGGAAGGGTCAATGTGGTGCTCTCTAGATCCAAGGGTAGCTGCTGTGGTGCTCTATCTTTCTACAAAATTATCTTAAGTGTTAGATGCAGGTTTTTGATGAGTCATTTTATTGTATCGAACCCTACTGAAATCATGTATATATGCCAATAAAGGTTTGATAATTTGAATCCCATAGTGTCCACTCTGATGGGCAAGCATGCTCTCCAAGTGGGATGTTCCCTTCCCACAAGGAGGCACACAATCCAAACTCCTTTCCAACGTCCATGCATTCTCTGCTGCTGCTCCCAATGTTTTCACACAATGGAATTCCAGGAAGGAGAGCCGTACATGTACAGATCTGGAAACCAAAAATTACGGCGTTCCTAACCGGGAGCAGAGTGCAGTCATTTCTGGCATTCCATTCAATGTGTGCATGTTGGGGGCAGAAAATGTTTTCCCAATCACCCTCCCATGCAGAATATACATGGAGAGCTAGTGACTGAACAACCCTTGCTGGTTCGGAAGCAAAATTGCTGCCAATATTGTATGTAGATGACCAGGTTTCTCTGGAAGGGCAGAACCAGTCTGATGCATTGATCACATTGCAAGATTTGTCCGCATCAGCAAATCTTCAAATGCAAGTAACAGCTTCAGAATATTTGCATGGGCTCTTAACTTCATTAGTTTGATTACTTCTGGGTCATGTTTTCTTAGGTGATTAAGCAGCTCAATCAACTAAATGAATGGGGAATCTTGACTTTGCTGATGCAAGTCACATCCATTCGGATGTTGAACATACACTGCCTCCTTTCTTATATGAGGGAGCTAGAAACATATTACTTCAACCCTCTTGAATTAAGAGGATAATACCACTTTGTAAATACAGGCGTATAAGCCGTACAGAAAATTATCTCTTTTAAAGTAAAATATTTTAATTTTTTTTGGCATTTACATTGACATGGCCCATACAAACGGAGTAGTATGCAGAGCCCCCATACCACAGAGGAATCAGTAGAGCTCTTTACTGGAACTGTTGCCCATTTGCATGCACTGCAACCAGTACACTCATTCCATGACAGGTCCTACATGCATCCAACAACTGTGTCCTTTCCTCAAGCATTTAAGCAACTCCTAAGAAAGAAGAAGGCCCAAGAAATTTTGCTGCTTGAGGTATCTCCTCACCCACAAGTCAACGTGCATAGTATCCAAAGCTGGCTGATAATCTCACAAGCACCTTTCTCTCCACTCCTTGGCAGTAAGAATAAATAACTAGCAATTTCCTGCCCTTTTAGGACACCAAAAATATGTTGCCCATAGGGTCTGCCCTGGGTGGCCTGGTGGAAGAGCAAATAATCTCCTGGATTCACAGACAGCTCTCCTTGCTCTCCTGTGTTCCTTACAAGATGGCACCCCTTATCAGCCTGATGTTTCCATTTTACATATGGCTGATGAATTTTGATGATGTTATGCAACCATTCATTCAAAGCTGGAATGCTTGGATGGGCGAAATCTCAAACCAAAAGAGTGCTGGACATGAAAACCAGCCATTTTTCTTCCTGCTACATCTTATCTTGAGAGAACAAATGTGGTGTAGAGGATAGAGTCTGACTATGACCTGGGAAACCAGGGTTCAAAAATCCCACCTCGGCCATGAAGTTTTCACTGAGTGACCTTGGGCCAGTCTCTCACGCCCTACCTCACAGGGTTGTTGTGGAGATTAAATGAGATGGGACAAAGCCACCTTGAGCTCCTTGGAGAAAACGGTGGGATATATATGAAATATATAAAATTAAAATTTGTTTCCAAAGGCTGCTAGAATATTATCTGCAAGAAAGTGGAAATTGTCTACAGTACCTTCTATCACATAATGGCTTTGGAAAAGAATGGAATTTGCTGCTATGGCTCAATTGACACACTTTCTTAGATTTAAATTAGAGGTGGAGAAGCTCTGATCCATGGGCCACTTCTGGCTTTCTAAGGAGACCAGTTTATCTCATGATGATTTCCCCCCAAACATGCCCACCCATCCATCAGCTGATGTCACTGGTGACAGTCAGCTGATGGGCAGCAGGACAGAATTTAATCCTGCATTGACTGTTTGCCTTGTTCCCAAGGCAGTAGGATTTAATCCACACTCCTCTGCTGATGGAGTAGGGACTAAACAGCACTTGTGAGAAGTGCTTTAAGGTACATCCATGCTCTCATTTCAGCTAAGATCAGAGTGAAAGGGACTCTTCTAAAAGCCTCTCCCGCTTTCCTCTTAAATCCCCAATCTGACTCCAATCTCAAAGGTGGGGGATTTGCAAAGGCTTGTGTGAGCCTCCAGCCACCTCCCTTTTAAGATTGGAGCAAAAGGGATTTTGACAATTGGGCAGCTTTGACAAATTTGGGCCACAAGGTAGATCCTTATAAGGAGTCAAAAACATTCCCCATCCCTTATTTAGGGAATAAAAACAAAGAAATTACATTATTTTTGACAAGATAGAATATTTTTTATTGAATATTGTCAAAGAAATCATGTAAGCTTTGGGTTTAGAACGCTCTAAGAATGCTCAGAGTCTATTGTCAATTAGTATTGTAAATTGGCATATTATAACCCAATTTTTGAAATGAAATAGCGTATTTAATTATAGTCCCTCATTTGTGTTCAATTATTTTTTCATATTGTCAGAGTCTTTTGAAAACTGATCTTGACTCCTAATTTTTGTTAGAAATACTTATTAATGTCAATTACAAGATAATAGCAATAAAAAGTTGCATTAAAAAATGGGGGAAATGAAATGATAGTGGGACCTCTCTGTTATCAAACATAGTGAGCATCCTGGCAGGAAAAAATAACAACAAGATTGGGACAACCAAATATCTGTATGTATGTATGTATGAAGTATTTATGTTAGCCTGGGCATCTAGATATGCTGAATATCTAGGTGACCAGAGGAGCTGGAATATTGTACTGAAGGAGCTTAAGGGAGGAGAGGATTCATTCAAAACACAGAGAACATACATTCTTTTTCTTCTTTGGTAATCACTCGTAGCCAAGTAAGATTGTCTTCCATAAACACGGTTTTAACAGTGAGTCTGTAAGTGTCTGTGGAGGCCAAATCTGGATCCACACGTACTTCTACAGTGGGGGGGGGGGGGGACATAGGTTTCCAGGTGGAAGATGATCATGGTGAGGGTTTGCCAAACGTGCCTTCCTCTTAGCACATTTCTCCTTTTTGTCCTGAGTCCAAGTGTCTTCAAAACCCATGACACTTTTGGTAAAGGCTGTTCTCCAACTGGAGCTCTCGCATGCTAGTGTTTCACAGTTGTTGGTGTTTACACTACATTTTTTTAGATTTGCCTTGAGAGAGTCTTTAAACCTCTTTTGCTGACCACCAGCATTGCGCTTTCCATTTTTAAGTTTGGAATAGAGTAGTTGCATTTTAAAGTTTGGAATAGAGCCAGCGTGCTGTAGTGGTTAAGAGTGGTGGACTTGTAATCTGGTGAACTGGGTTTGCTTCCCCGCTCCTCCACATGCAGCTGCCGGGTGACCTTGGGCTAGTCACACTTCTCTGAAGTCTCTCAGCCCCACTCACCTCACAGAGTGTTTGTTGTGGGGGAGGAAGGGAAAGGAGAATGTTAGCCGCTTTGAGACTCCTTAAGGGGAGTGAAAGGCGGGATATGAAGTCCAAACTTTTCTTCTTCTTCTTCTTCTTCTTCTTCTTCTTCTTCTTCTTCTTCTTCTTCTTCTTCTTCTTCCTCCTCCTCCTCCTCCTCCTCCTCCTCCTCCTCCTCCTCCTCTTTGGAAGACAATAATCAGGCATCAGCACAACATGGCCAGTCCAACAAAGTTGATGTTGAAGAATCATTGCTTAAGTGAGGAGAGGATTCATGCAAAACACAGAGAACATACATATAGGTAACACAATATGATAATTTTTGTATTCATTAAAGGAACATGTCTGCTAAGATGAAGCAACATTTGGAGTGTAATCCTATGCATCTTTCCTCATTCCATTCAGTAGTACTTCAATATAGGGAATACCACTGATTCCTTAAAATCAGAAGACGAAAAAAAGAATACTTTGGCATGCCTTGTTAATGACAATGTTAGAAACTCAGATATATATGCCAGGCTCCAAATGGCTCCTTAAACCAAGGTTACAGTCGCCACAACAGTATGTCTCCATTTTTTGTTTCCATTTTGTGGCAAGATGGCTCTTTAAATCTTATTTTTCTAATGATAGACTGACTGTGATTAGCAGTTAAACACCTGGCTACTTCAGATAACATCCTTGAGCTAGATTAAGAACTTAAGAGGACTTCAAGAAGAAAAGTCACTTGATCCAGGGACAGTCCACATATATATTGGCCTGTTCTGACCTCTTTTTCTTAATGGCGGCACGGACCGTTCATAACGTAAGAATATTCTTCATAGTGGGGTGGGGTAAGTGAAGACAAGCTATGACAATGAACTATAATATTGTTCACTGCTCCTGCACAGAAGCAGCATTTTGGCTCCAGAAACTCATTCCAATTGTGCAGATAAAAGATAACACATTCTACAGGATGTGTTGCTAGTGTGTGAAAACAGTCAAAATCTAAGGATCCCCAGGCATGTACCTCCAGATGTCAGAGATGTCAGGTGCCATTGTGGTGCCTGGGCATCTTCACTTGGTCGCAAGTGGCCAATTGTTAGGTGCAAAATGTGCCTGGCACCTGGCTAATTTCGAACACTGATGACACAGTAACGCCAACCACCCCAATTTGTCTCATTATTCGGGCTACACACAAAGTCAATGCATGTCCCTAGTCTCTACCACTTTTCTGTATTGTTGTTATTTATTTTCTTCCCTGCTCTCTCCCTCTCTGCTACACATTGCACTTGTTTCCATTGATCAGATTTCATCTCAGCCCCACAATTAGCATCTTAGAAACCAGCGCAAGGATGCCTGCTAGTCCAGTGGGGTTATCCCCTCTTCTCCCCCTGTATGCCCCCACACCTCCCCCAAATCCACTCTGGAGTAGGAGGAGGACCCACAAAACAGCCCATGGGGTGTAGAGGGGAAACTGTTCCATCTGCAAGCAGAAATACTTGCACTGATGGAACAACTGTATTACTGCATAGAATTCTACCCCATATATTTATTTCCTTTCATTTTTATGCAGCTATGAATGCTAGAAGCGTGTTTAAAAATAAAATGTCGGCATGTTTAGATTACTGAGCTCTGCTCCAGTTAGCGAATTCTGCCCTAGAGTACCAATCCTGTGGATATTCAGAATAAAAACAAGTCTTCCCTGAACTGCAATGTTCCTTGAGCAGA
Source organism: Podarcis bocagei (assembly GCF_964188305.1). NCBI lineage: Eukaryota > Metazoa > Chordata > Lepidosauria > Squamata > Lacertidae > Podarcis > Podarcis bocagei. The sequence continues at coordinate 18,470,781 of NC_138143.1, forward strand.
ACCTTGTCTTTTATTTCCTTTTTGTATTTATAGCATTTATCTGCAGGAGGAAATGATGAAAACTTAATGTGCATCCTATCTCTTCAAGGGTTTTGCTATAATGTGTCTTTGTCTGCCAATTTTTCCCCCTTGCTGAAAGTAGAAAGAGTCACAAACTGCGGTGCATAACCTTGACCCCACTTTTCTTCACTACAAAACAAGTAGCTTTCAAAGCAGCTTTCACTGATGTAGACTGTTGACTGTGATGAACTAATTACTGCCCAGAGAGGATTACACACAGGTTTCTTCCAAATCCGGGCTCTCTGAATGTGCTTTGCTGAGCTTCTTCTCGTTTTGTTTAGGTTTTCTGTAGTTCTGAAGTCTCCAAAGCATTATTCCATATATATAGATATATACACACATCTGAAAGGAAGGAAGGAAGAAAAGATAGGCCAAACTTTACTGTGGGTTTGTGAATATTTCATGAAGATAAGTTTCCATTGATTCTTTGCTTTATAAACAAGAGAAGTGTGTAAGGTCATACGTTGGGGAATGAACAAATGTTTTTGCTACTGTTCTACTTTGGGAAACACTCGGAGAAGGAAGGAGGTCTTGAGATAGTGGCTGTTGATCACAAGATGCTGGGAATCGATAGGATGAAGCTAAAAGAAATGGGTAATGCTCTGATGTTCTCAGGTGAGGCATTTTCTGTCAGGAAGGTGGGAAGCACTGATGCATCTGTAAAAAGCAAAATCGCTGCTGAATTATTTTTTTGTTGTCTTGCTCACCTGTGTTCAGTGAGTATGAATTCCAAGAGAATATAGGTCTGGCCAGCATCCCCAGGCAGATGCTGAGTCTTCAGAGCTCCAGAATGGCCCATTGTTCCTCTGCAGCTGCTGGCAACTTTACTGGCCAAGGGAGCCGACGTTTGTCCACAGACAGTTTTCCGGGTCATGTGGCCAGCATGACTAAGCTGCTTCTGGTGAAACCAGAGAAACACGCGGAAATGCCGTTTACCTTCCCGCCGGAGTGGTACCTATTTATCTACTTGCAATGGTTTGCTTTCAAAATGCTAGGTTGGCAGGAGCTGGGACCGAGCAACAGGAGCTCACCCCGTCACGGGGATTTGAACCACCAACCTTCCAATTTAATATGATTTAATTATGTGATTAATTTCATTGTGGTTTAGTCAAAGGGAAATGTCAAAAGAAAGGCAGAAAGCAACGCAATTATTTATCCAACGTATGCAGACTAAAAAATAATATTTAATATATAATAATATTTGTGGGACATGTGTGAGTAAGTTTGGGAAGAAATACCACTGCTCTTGTGCCTGCTTGAAAGCTACTGAGGAACAGTATTAGACAGTGCTATTTTTCTAGGAAAAGAGGTGCCAGAACTCACCATGAACACCTCCCTCATGCTCATCTGAGAGATGCTGAAACTGAGTTCCAGCAAGTTCCAGCTGAAATAAACCTCTGGTTTTAGAGGTGTGTGTGTGTGTGTGTGTGTGTATCCAGCCGTGAAACCTGAACTCAGTGACGCAAATAAGTCTAAATATAATTATAATGAATAGGTTCACCTGGATTTGGGTATGTATATATATATATATATATATATATATATATATATATATATATATAGGTAGCGCTCATCTACCCTAAAACTGAAACATCGGCAATACAGTAGTATCATCTTGAAATGAATGCTTGTTGGAATTGCTGAACATTGAGACATTAATTACAGAAGTTTATTTCACAGCACCCCTACTTATCCAAGACAGACGCTATAGGAGCATGCCAGTCTTAACACAATGTGTCATGCTTTTTAATGGGCGCAGTACAAAGACTTCTCTTAATCTCCCCCTCCCCCAGCTTCAACCTTACTACACTGAATAATGGGCAAACCTTTTAACATGAAGACAAAATGCCTGAATAGAGATCAAATGGTCTATCTAGTAAAAAATTGTTACTAGCCATGGAGGGGGGGGGATGAAGCAATTGTTTAAAACTGCTTCAGAAAAATTGGCTATTTGGCTGGTGTTGGAAATGGTGCATCTCTTCAACATTTTAAGGCTGGAACTGATCAGGAGTGCTCTGATGGTGTTTCCTGCTTGGCAGGGGGTTGGACTTGATGGCCCTTGTGGTCTCTTCCAACTCTATGATTCTATGATTCTATGATTTATTTTTAAAGAACAGTTTAATTGAACAAATTGAAATTAAAGGTATACTATTTCATTATAATAGTTAACAATTCCAATTCCATGTATACTTATCAAATGTATAGTTATTATTATTATTATCTAAACACACACACACACACACAGAGAGAGAGAGAGAACTATATTTTGTATAAATTCAGCCCAAACGTCATTATTATCTGGTTTCTCTACAGATTGTATAAAGTTTGGAAGCATACATTTAGCCCAGTAGGGTGGAGATCAAAAACTTCCATTTTTGATTCCCTGTGATGCCCAAAATTGGGGAACTGTGGTTTGTTTAAACAAAAGAATGCTATAGATAATTAGATGCAGGATTTGGCTTTTTAAAAAAATATTAACTCACAGTTGTTTAATGCACATATAAAAATCTTCTTTGCATCAATTCTGACCAACAATTTGCCTTGCCCAAGACTATCTCCTCTATAGGGAAATAAGGGAAACCCTTCAGGCTGCAGGTGGGAGATACAAGTTTTGAATCTTTCCCTATGTAAATACAAGACCCTAACCGCAAATAGAAAACTAGTGTAGCAGGCAGCAGGCTGAGATGGAATATTGTTCCTAGATGTGCTTGGTTTTTTCCAGAGAGTTGTTTTAATATGTGGAAGCTTTACATTTGGATCCCTTCCAGTGGGGATTCAGGCCTCATCATGGGACTGAAACTGCCTTGGTCGCAGTGATTGATGATCTCTGGCAGGCTAGGGACAAAGGTGAGACCTGTTTCCTAGTTCTGCTGGCTCTCTCAGCGGCTTTTGTTACCCTGCCCATCTGGTTGGGTTTTCCCAGCCATTCTGGGCAGCTCCCAACAGAATATTAAAAGCACAATAAAATGTGAAACATTAAAAACTTCCCTAAACAGGGCTGCCTTCAGATGTCTTCTAAACGTCAGATAGTGGTTTATTTCTTTGACATCTGATGGGAGGGCATTCTACAGGGCGGGCGCCATTACTGAGAAGGCCCTCTGCCTGGTTCCCTGTAACTTCACTTCTTGCAGGGACAGAACCACCAGAATCATCATCATCATCATCAGTGAACCATTGCCAAAGTATCACCTGGATCAGCCTTGCACAACCTGGTGCCCTCCAGTTGTCCTCCAGGTCCCATCATCCACAATCTTTGACCAGGTTGGGGAAAGCTGAGATAAATGGATCAGTGCAAGTACAAGCTTCTCTGATAGCCTGAAGACAAGTCTCCTCTCATCTTCCATAGGTTCGAGTGAGCAAAGAAGCTGAGTTGACCAGACTGAAGATGGGTCTTTTTTGATGTCCAGATCACTCAAGAAAAACAAAGCAAGTTTCATCTTCCCATCCAAACTTTTTCGTATTTCCTTTCAGTAGAGGGAAATCTTAGGAAGCTGAAAGTCAGCAGCCAAAAGACCCCAGATGGAGAGACGAAGCTAAAACTGAACTTTTGCAAATTGTCACTCTTTAGTGAGCAAAACAAATTGGCTGCTATTGCTACTGATAGAACTACTCAGGCATAAGGTGGTTGAAGATCTTTGCAGAAATACTCCAAGCAAGAGCAGAACTTTGAAAGTATAATATGATTCCACTTAAATGTAAGTGCTCTGGTTCCAATTTCTGGAGATTATAGGCAGAAACATAGAATTAAGGGCTCCATGGAGCCCTTTGGGTGAACAAGATGCATTTTTACTTTGGTCAAACCTCTCATTTCGTTTTGTTGACCAAATACATTTCATTACATTTTTGTCAACAGAATGTAATTTTGCTCTGATCATTCTGTCAAGAAGAAGGCAGCAACATAACATCTTCTGGTCTGCAAAAAGAAATTGCAGATTCAGTTCATTTTGGTGTATGAAAGGTATGGACTGTGCAAACTGGAAAAATGATTATTCCCCCTGCCTCAAGTGACAGAGAACTCAAATTATTGATACGGTAAAAATCTGTTCTTTTTCTTATTTTTTAAAAGCCCATTGTTTGAATGCATGTTGAAAATGGAAGGATTCTCTAAAGATCAATTCTAACGCACTTATGGGTCTTCTGTATACTTTCAGGGTTTCCAACAACTTCTGATTTATCAATGAGTCATAGAAAATGAACTTAATGGAACTTGTAGGATATATATAGGGTTGCAGTCTAAACCACATACAATTAAATCAGATTTAATTATGATTGACTTAAGTAAAGGTAAAGTTAAAGGACCCCTGGACGGTTAAGTCCAGTCAAAGGTGATTATGGGGTTGCGGAGCTCATCTTGCTTTCAGGCCGAGGGAGCCGGTGTTTGTCCACAGACAGCTTTCTGGGTCATGTGGCCAGCATGATTAAACTGCTTCTGGACACGGTGATGGAAACCAGAGGACACAGAAATGCCATTTACCTTCCCGCCACAGCAGTACCTGTATATCTATTTGCACTGGTGTGCTTTCGAACTGCTAGGTTGGCAGGAGCTGGGACTGAGCAACGGGAGCTCACCCCGTCACACAAATTCCTTTCTTGTCCTTCAGCTCATCACAAAGCCCCCAGTCTCAATCCACTCCCTCTCTTCCTGGGATAACCTAAAATGCTCGTTTTGTGACAAACAATGGTATCCAGTGCTAGCCTTATTCAGATCCATTGAAGTTAATGGACATGACTAAAGTGGGTCCATTAATTTCAGTGGATCTACTCTGAACAGGCATTAAATACAAGCCAAGATTCATAACAGGGTGTTTCTTTGCCTTTCTCTTAATGAACTCTCTTTTCTGGGTTAAGTCCTACGAAGTCTTGATTCTGTCCGTTACGTCTTGGAAACCTTACAGGGATACTCTGTACATCTCCCCCCATAAAGTTCATGTTTTGAGGCTTTTCTTAGATTTTTTAAAACACTTTTTAGTGAAAATAGCCCAACTTGCCATGTGTCTGGGTTTTCCTGGACATTTTGCTGATTCATAAAAAAAAAATATCCTAGAAAACCTGGACGTATGGCAGCCCTGGCTATCTAGACCAAGAGTCTTGAGGTACACATGCTAGCACTTGTGAATTTGGCTAAGGTGTTAGTTTTCTAAGATGGCTGTACCAGATGGATATCAGTCTGTCTTTCAGTAGGGACTGCAGAGGAAAACATTTCCCCTCGTGACCAGATTATTCCCCCAGATCATACATAGTTCCTAAAAGAACTCTCAGGAAATGGTTCCAGTAGTAGATAGGTAGCCGTGTTGGTCTGCCATAGTCAAAATAAAAAAAATCCTTCCAGTAGCACCTTAAAGACCAACTAAGTTAGTTCTTGGTATGAGCTTTCGTGTGCATGCACACTTCTTCAGATACACTTCTTCCTCAGGAAATGGAATCAGGTTCATATCAGGTGCATGTGTCCATGAGTAAGCATGACAACTATTTTCTAAGTAGTTGTTTAAATGAGAAGTAAATCCAGACTCTTTGAATAAAATTGAATAAAATTGTCTGTTGAGATGAAAGCTTATTAAAACAATTAAAAGGCCAGCCTTTCATCCTTGTTCTGAGAAATGCCTAGGTCTGTTTTTGGCTGCCTTCCATTCTGTTATGCTTAAACTGTTGATACAGGACCGTAACTCACTGGCAATGCTGATTCTCAGCCGTGTGGAGCAGGAAAACATTGTACGTTGTAAAATATGTGTTTTGTCAACTGAGATGCAGCGATGCCCATCAACTCTTTTAAACCTCTGCCACTGACAAATGTGTGGAACGGGAACCATAAGCCATCACTTCACTGAAAACATTGACAATCTGTTTTGAAAGAGAGAGTGGCTGGCGGCAATGGAATTTGGCTGTTTGTGAAAGTGTCTACAATGGGATTAACCATTTCCTCCCTTGACGCTTGTCCTGATGAGCTTCTTGAAGAGCAAGTTCTGTGCCTGCAAGTTCTGTGTGTGAAGTAGGTGTGTGGATGGTAGTGCACAGAAATCTTTGACTTCTCTGTAGCTACCATAGGAAACACATCTATTGCTCCACCCCCTTTTGTCTCTGGCCTCACCCACCACCAGCATGTTCCTGGAGAGTTGCCTGGGAAGTCATGTGGCCTTCAAACTGAAAAAGGTTTGTCACCCCTGCTCCAAATTGGTAGAGCTTCTATTTGGAGGTACAAAGTAAAATAAAAATAAATATGCTGGATATCTGTTCCTTTGACTGATCCTGGACACTCTGGAAATTACATCTCTCACTATATCAAACAAATAAGAAATATGGAATGTTATGCAGGAGCACAAGCCACCGAGAACTTGTCCTGTTGAAGTGAATGGGAGCTGCGCAAGAGAGCATTTCACTGTGGTGAAGTGAGTGCAGGAGAACACCCCTGTGGATTGTAATGAACGAAGGGGGAAACTGAGGGTTACGTTATGAATCTTCTCTTTTCCCACAGGCTCAACCCACACCTTTAATCTTCTTTCACCATCATCTTCATAATATATGCCAGGTGTGTATACGAATTGGTCCCATGCTTATCAGTAGGGTAGTGAAACCCTAAGGTCAGGGGTTTCAATGACCACTCGGGGGCTCCCCACCAATGTAGGGAAAAAATAGTTTGCAGATATCTAAAGAAGAGAAAAATGAGTTGAAAAAATGTGGGAAGGATTGCTGATTATTTCTTCCTCTGCATACAATTCTTCATGGGTTTTCTCATATATATATATATATATATATATATATATATATATATATATATATATATACACACACACACACACACAGCATGCTATCAGCTGACTTTTTGACAGATCTGTCGCAGCAATTGCTTTACTTCCATCAGTCATCAGATATCCCCTACCTTAATCTTCTTCAGAGATTGCAGCAGTTGTTGCAGTCTTCCTCTTACTTCAAGTTCTTATGTTCTTCTATGGCTATTTCGAGCACCGTGTTCTTGTTACTTCCCAGTTTCATTATTGCATATGATGCATCCTGTGTGGGTGTTGCTTAGCGGATAGACCACAAGGAAGTTACCTGATAACTTTATTGCCTTTATTAAAGATAGAACAGAAACAGGAAATTCCTGTCTCCTTCCTGATACAGCTAAGTCCAGTGCAACCCATACCCTCCAACATTTCTTTGAAGAAAATAGGGATATCCTATTCAACAACAACAATTTTGTTATTTATACCCCACCCATCTGATTTGGTTGCTTCAATCAGGCCTGAGCTGCCTTCAGATTTAGCCTCAAGGGAAATTTGAAGTGATTTTAAAGCATTTTAGAATCATAGAATTGTAGAGTTGGAAGGGGGCCTGAGGATCATCTAGTCTGACCCACTGCAATGCAGAAATGCACAGCTGTCCCATACAGGTATTGAACCTTGATGTTATCAGCACCACACTCTAACCAACCGAACTTGTTAGAATTCCTGCTGCATGATTGCAGCCATGGGATTGTTGTCTATCACATGACGGTATATGTTTTGACTCCACAAAGTGGGAAGTGACAGAAACAGGATGTTTGTGTTCTGTGAAGTGGAACTATTGTGCTTGGCTCTTTCTCTCTTTGCTGTCTGATGCTAGAGAGAGAGGGAGCCATGTTGCAGTGCTCCGTGTGTGTTTATATGTAAATAAAGTAGATTAGCCAAAATACTGAGTTGCTGAGGTCTGTTACAAACTCTGTGGATCCCTAAGTGTGTCGGTGTCGGTTGGCATCGGTCGCTCTGATGTTCGGGCTGAAGAAAGCTTTTGAGGCTCCCGAACGATCGACCAGGAGGGAGAGAACATGCCAGTGGGACATGTGTCTCTGCCAGGGTCCTACTTGAGTGTAGGCTGAACTCCTGACACCCAGGCTATCCATCTTTCTCAGGCAAAACATCTCTAGGACTATTAAGCAAAGTTAAACAAGTGTGCTAAAATTTGCCAGATTTCTCAGGGAGAGCCAATGCGGTTTTCACACATTTGGGTATTATCTGTGGGTAGGAAACATCTCCTGTAGTGCAACAATGTTTATCTCCATTGTTGGCACGTAAGATAGCTCCCCCACTTGCAGCACTGCATGGAATACTATTTTTACACAGAAAGGACCCAGAGAATGGCATAAAGGCACACAAAGCAGTGCTGTCCTTGAAGATAAACAGGACTACCAAGTAGATACCCTAGGAACCACCTGCGAGCAGCTCTTAAGTGTGGCATATAAATTGAGTATTGGTCTCTGTTTGCCACGCACACAGAGAGAGACACACACATTGAAGCAGCTGAAAGGATACCGATGGTGAATAATTTTTCAAATGTCAGACACATTTATACCACCAAGCCATGCTGGAATCGACTAACAGCTATGCTAATTTCTCTTAGTCCAAACATCTGGTGCCCTAAATTGGTACTAGTGGCATAGCCCGAAAGGTCAACATGTGCAAAACCCTTGTCAAATTAGTACCAGAGGTAATTGCCCTTGGAATCATATGCTTGAATGCTTGAAACTTTTGGTGGGCTAGTTTGAGCATTTGAAGGATCATTTCACAGGGCCCAATTCACTCTGCTGCTAGGGCCATACCACTTTTGTGGGGGACGGAGGCCAAATGGAATAGCAGATGATGGAAATGGCTCGCCCGAAGATAGAAAAGACCCAGCAAGCCTCTTTTATCAATTTATTTCTTCCCCTTCCCCCGTGACCATTTGTAAAGTGAAGCTCCTGACAATGTCATGATGCTGGCAACATCATTTCTTCAGATAGTGATGATGGCGGCAATGATTTCTTTCATTTATGAATCACTCCTTATGAAGCACCTCAAAGTGGTTTCACAACTGCTTATATAAAAAACAGTTGATCAATTGCACATATAAAACCAATTAAAGACCATGACACATATACAAATAAACATATATACATATAAACAAATTCAATAGGAATACTGGCCAAGAATTTAAAAAATCAATTTAGAAGGCTGGTTGAAGACACTCAAAATACAGTAGAAATGACCAGGGCTTTTTTTCCAGCCGGAACTTGCCAGAACCCAGTTCCAACAGCTCTCAGGTGGGTGCCATTGTCATTACAGTAGTACCTCAGGTTAAGAACTTAATTCATTCTGGAGGTCCGTTCTTAACCTGAGGTACCACTTTAACTAATGGGGCCTCCTGCTGCTGCTGTGCCGCCACCACACGATTTCTGTTCTCATCCTGAAGCAAAGTTCTTAACCCGAGGTACTATTTCTAGGTTAGCCGAGTCTGTAACCTGAAGTGTCTGTAACCCGAGGTACCACTGTATAAGATAACAAGGGAGGCATTCATGGTGAGTTCTGGCACCTCTTTTTCTAGAAAAATAGCACTGGAGATGATCCCTGGGAGTAAATGTCCTATACTCTTACATACCTCAAGTTAGCACCTACCTTTTGACCAGATATTTCCACCACTGAATCTTCAGCTGAGAGCCTGCTATCTACACAAGCACTGCTTCTGTTCATTATTATTAGTCTTGGCCTTGGCGAGTTTTTATTATTATTAACTCTGGTGTTATCCATAGGTTACAAGTGAGCGTTTCTCCTCCATCTCATTCACTTGATTTATTGTTTGGTGTCATTTTTTGAACCTGGTGTGGTGAAGCAATGTAAATTGACAAAGGAGACAATTCACTCCTAGGCTGCACAAAGAAATGAGATGCAAAAATAGCTGCTCTCCCCATATAGGCGCTAGTTTCTGTTTCCACTTGTTCATATGAAAGTTATATAAATATCCAGTGACCTTTGTCTCAGTTTGTTGCTGCATTTTCTCATCTGTCCTATTTTTGACTTGTTTTCTGAGGCATAGTTTAATACAATACATTTCATTTTTATTTCTCATTGAGCTCTTCATCTCCCAGTGACATATGGCTGTCATTCTTTTTTCTTTCTTTCTCCTACACTGGCTGTGAAAATGGCTGTCACTTGTGCATTTCTGAAGCAAGATACAGTAGGTCATCAAGTAAGAACGTCTACTGTATTTTTCTGTGTATAAGACGCCCCCATGTATAAGATGCCCCCTATTTGGGGGGAGATGAGGGGAGATGGCCTCAACTGTTGAGCTTTTTTTGGGAGGAATTGCATGCGTGCCATCACCCCAGCAGGGCAGTTGCTGGGGGTTGGCAAAGTGGGCAGCCGCTCCCCCCATGATCCTTGGCTCCTTGACTCCTGGTTCCTGACCCTCGGATCCTTGGTTTCTTGACCTCCAGCTCTCTGACCCTCGGACCCTTACTTCCTGACTCCTGGCTTCCGGACTCCCGTTCCTGCTCCCACTCCGCTGTCTTGCCCCCGGTCCCAGCGTCCTCAGCCGGGACTTCGACTCCTCCTAAACTGGACCATGACATAAAGCATCCATGACAGATGGCCATCCAACTTCTTAGAAGCTTCCAAGGAAGAAGTGTCCACAACCTCCCAAGGGAGACTGTTCCACTGTTGAACAGCCCTTACCAACAGAAGGTTCTTTCTGATGTTTAGCCAGAATCTCCTTTCTGAAGCCATTGGTTCAAGTCCTACCCTCCAGAGCAGGAGAAAACGAGCTTGCTCCATCCTCCTCGTGAAAGCCCTTAAGATATTTGAAGATAGATATCATATCTCCTCTCAGTCTCCTCCCTAAATTCTCAGTTGTCCACATCTGACACCCACCTATATGTAACAAAAGATGTTAGATCCTTTGACTGAATTGCCTAATGCAAACTGCACATATCCTGCATTCTGGAGGCTTCTTTAGTGATTGTTGATGAACATGGTGCAGTGCTATATTGCAAGGAAGACCACTGGTCCATCTAGCTCAGCTATGTGCTCAGGGGTCTTCCCTGGACATATCTGGAGATGACCAAACCAGGACCTTTTGCATGTGTAGCATGACTTCCGACACTGATCTACAGGCTTTCATGATCTGCCCTTGGACAATCTCTGCACGTTAAGTCCACAGTTGTTTTACTAGCCTGCTGCATGGCTGCAAGGGTAAAGAACATACAACTTTTGTTTTCTTGTGCTGTCTACATGTGCTAGTGCTGCTACTTCACACTCTCTGACTAAAAGGTCTGCCTGGACTAAAAATAGACTGAGAGGGCTTTTAAAAATCCATTTAGGTTGCATGATTCAGTACACTCTTTAGCACTTATAGCAGGCATAGTTTAGCACATTTGCAGCCATGTTAGCGGAACTCAGTAGTAGTCTAAAGTTACAACAAAGTCTGTTAGCGTGGTTGATAAAGGTGTTAAACTATATCCATGCACTGAGCATTGAAGGTATTACCAATCCCTATCACTTCAGAATAACTCCCTTCCTAGAAATATTAGCCATGTGGTTGGAACATAGGAAGAACCCTATTGGATCAAGCCAAAGGTCTGCCTTGTCCCGCATTCTGATTCCTAGCAGATGGCCAGCCAGATACCTACAGAAAGCCCACAAGCAGGGCAGGAGGGCAGGAGATGTCTCCTGCTGCTGTTCTCTAGCAACTGGTTTTCAGAGGCACATTGCCTCTTATCCTGGAGAGAGCTTTAATGGCAAGTAGCTATTGAGACATTTTACCACCCATACTTATGTTTATAGAAGAAAGGACTATCTAATGTAGCTCTTTGTTGGACATGTAATATAGACAATGCTTCTTTGAAACATATGCTGTTACTGTGTCCCACACTAAGTTTTGGGAGAAAGTGCTGAACAATATAAACATCACACAATGGAAACATTTAAGATTTTCAGAGGTGAAAAGGCTCTTGAACTATATACCTATTGTATTGAAATTGACAACAGGACAGAGGAAATGGATTCTATGCACCCTAATGGTGGCCATGAGACTAAAAAAATGAATCATGGAAAGGGCTAGCAGTAGCTACTACATGTCAGGATGTTTATGTGCTACTTCCAAGCTGTGTCTGAAAATTTTTACACATCACTTGGGAAGACAGGTGAACTAATATCAGTGTACTAGAAGAAGTAAGATCACCAGTGTTGAAGCAATGACTCTTCAACATCAACTTCGTTGGACTGGCCATGTTGTGTGGATGCCTGATGATCGTCTTCCAAAGCAACTACTCTATTCCGAACTTAAAAATGGGAAGTGTAATGCTGGTGGTGAACAAAAGAGGTTTAAAGATTGTCTCAAGTCAAATCTAAAAAAAATGTAGTATAAACACTGTCAGAGCTGCTTGAAGATCCTAGCTCACAGAGGATCACGCTAGCCAGCGATCATTAAGTAAAAGTCTTTATTGAATTGCAGTTTCCATTCTCACGCTGCTGCGCGCAACTCTACGTCTAGTAGCTAGATCGGCGAAGCTCCGTCTGAGTCTCCGCCCCTTGTGCACCAACTTAATATCCTAGCCCTGCTCCACCTTTTCCGCCTGACTGTCCTCCTCTGGGTCCCTCTACCCCCCGGGGTTTCTTCCTTCCTGGATTCTTCTGACGCTGACCCGGACCCTCCTGCCTCCTTGCGCCGGGCTTTAGGACCTGGTTCCCTTTCCGGGCTGCTTACTGCGCCGCCTTCCTCTGCATTTGAACTTGGCGCGCGCGCCCAACCTTCCACTTTCCTCTTAACCGTTTCTTCGCTCCCCGATGGAGGTGTGGCCACTCCTGACTCATGCCCTCCCTCCTGTGGTGAGCTGCCAGCGCTTGCCCCCTGGCTCCCTTCTTCTTCCCTGCTCCCTGGCGGTGACGCTGGTCCCGATTTCCAACTGCTCTCCCCTGAGTCCCCTCTGGCTCTATCTTCCTGGGGTGCCCCCCTAGACTCCCCCCTTGCCCTGGCCACTGGTGCTCCTTTCTGTGAATCCTCTGATTCACTGGAAAGACTAGGAGATCTCGGGTCGTCGTCATCACTCATCTTTTCTTCTGCCTCCTCCCCTTCGCTCTCTGTTTCCTCCCTTGGCCTTGCCTCTGCTCCTAAATCCCTGACATCCATCCCCCCCTCGAAGCCCCCCATTCCCCCCTCCCCTCCTTCCGGTGCTGGAGCTGGGTGCTGCTGTTGCAAAGGGACGAACGTCGGATATCGTTCGCTTCCCGTGGCGGGCCTCCATCTGAAGTCTCGCGGGTCTTCCTCCCTGCTCTCGTCGACGACGGTCACCTCCGCTTCCATCTCTGTGCCGCCGTGCTCGAAACCAGGGTCGTCCCCGAAAACGTCCATGTCCGTTTCTCCCTCACTTCCTCCTGGCGGCGTTGCTCGTCCTGGGCCTTCCAGCCACCTTCTGCGGAACTGCTCCTCTGGTCTATCGTCCCACCAATACGAGGGTTCTGATGCAGATCCCGAGGGTGACCCCTCCGGGGAACGGACGTCTTGTGTCGGGTCCTCTTCCGAGTCGAACCCCCGGAAAGTGCTGGCCGAAAGCGTGGGCGTGAAAAGCCAGTCGTCGAAAAAGTCTGCTGGCATAGGTCTATGTGGGAAGAGGGCATGAAACTCGTCTTTGAGTAGAGGTTCGTCCAAGGCGTAGCCCGGCACCCAGCTGTTCGCACTGGCCGGGGTGCCCTCCTTGGCGAGAAAGTATTCTACCCCCTCTTCCCCCCATCTGGAGTCCAAAATCTCCGTGACTTCGTTGATGCGCTCCTTCTGTGCCACTCCCGCGTGCCCTGTTCTGTCTCTGACCGGACTCGGCGCCGTTCCGGGTTCCTGGAACCTGTGCGGTGCCTTGTAGGGAGTGAGCACCGATCTGTGGAACACCGGATGCATTCTGGAACCCTCCGGAAGTGCCAGTCTGAAAGCTACCGGGTTGACCTGCTCTTCGACTTGGTAGGGCCCCAGTTGTTTATGCCCTAGTTTCTTCTTGGCCAACGACCTGGCCGGCACTGTGTGGGCTGCTAACCAGACCCAGTCTCCCACGTGGAGCTCTTCGCCAACCCTTCTGTGTCTGTCCGCTTGTACCTTGTATGCGTGTTTGGCCAGCTCCAGGTGGCGCCTCAGCTGATCGTGGACTTCCTGCAGCTCCGACGCGAACGCATCTGCCGTCTGCGGCTCCCCCTCCCCCATTCTTTCCAGTCCCGGGAAGGTTCTGGGGTGCCTCCCGTTGTTGGCGAAGAACGGCGTGACCCCCGTGGACACGTGCTTCGTGTTGTTGTAGGCGAACTCGGCAAGCGGCAGGTAATCCACCCACGTCGCAGGCTGTTGATTCGCATAGCATCTCAGGTACTGCTGCATGATGGCATTGACCCGCTCCGCTTGCCCGTTGGTCTGCGGGTGTCTCGCCGACGCCAGGTTGATCTTGACGTTCAGGAAGCCCATCAGCTTCTGCCAGAAATTCGAGATGAACTGCCGCCCGCGGTCGGACAGAATAGACCGTGGCAGACCGCGAACCTTGAACACGTGGTCTATGAACAGTTTGGCGGTTTGCTCCGCCGTGGCCACCTTAGCACACGGAATGAAATGGGCCATCTTGGAAAACAGGTCCACCACCACCAGCACTGCCGTCTTGCCCCTCGAGCTGGGCAGATCTGTGACAAAGTCCAGAGCCACCCTTTCCCAAGGTTCGACCGGAGTTTGCAGCGGTTCCAACAGTCCGGCCGGCGGTCTGTGCACTGGTTTGGCCCTCTGGCAGGTGTCACACCTCGCCACGTAGTCTGCGACCTCCCCTCTCATTCCAGGCCACCAGAAATCCCTGGCTACTAATTCCACCGTCTTCTCCTTGCCAAAGTGCCCGGCCGTGGGCGCGTCGTGCAGCTGCTGCAGCACCTTGGCGCGAAGGTCGTCTCCCGGCACGTAGATGGCCCCTTTACGGATGAGCAATCCATCTCGTAGCTGGAAACCGTCGGCCACAGCCTTGCCCCTTTGCACCTCTGCCATCTTTGCTTGCGCGAAGGAGTCATCCTGCAACGCTCGTCGCACCGCCTCCAGGTCCACGGTGGCCGCGGCGCACGCCCATACTGTTGGTGCGAAGATGTGCATGGCTGCCGCTGGCGTTGCGTCCTCCAGATACTGTGGCTTACGGGAGAGGGCGTCCGCCATGATGTTAGTGTCCCCCGGGACATACTCTATGCGGAAGTCGAAGTTCGCAAAAAACTCAGCCCAGCGTATCTGCCTCTGGTTTAGGAACTGTGCCGTGCGCCAGTGCTCCAGATTCTTGTGGTCCGTGCAAACCTGCACCGTGTGCTTGGCGCCGATCAGGAAGTGCCGCCACGCTTTGAACGCTGCATGAATGGCCAGCAACTCCCTGTCCCAGATGGTGTAGTTCTGCTCGGACTTGCTGAGCTTCCTGGAGTAAAACGCTCCCGGTCGCCACACCCCCTGCTGGTCCTTTTGCAGCAGGACCGCCCCCACGGCTCTGTCCGAGGCGTCTGTCTCCACCCTCATCGGCCTGCTGGGGTTGACGTGAAGCAGCTGCTCTTCCGACGCGAAGAGACGCTTGAGTGCCTGAAAGGACTGCTCCGCCTCCTCCGTCCAAACGAACTTCTTTTTCTTGGAGCTAAGCGTGTCTGTGATGGCCGCTGTCTGCATAGCGAAGCCCTTGATAAACTTGCGATAGAAGTTCGCAAAGCCGACAAACCTTTGGACCTCTTTCCGGTTGCGTGGGCTCTTCCAGTCCAATACCGCTCGAACCTTGGCGCTGTCCATGGCGAGCCCCTTGTCAGACAACTTGTAGCCCAGAAAATCCACCTCCGTCACGTCGAATTGGCACTTCTCCAGCTTGGCGTAGAGCCTATGTTGCTTTAGTCTGGTCAGCACTTCCTTGACGTGCCTGTCATGCTCCTGCTGCGATTCCGAAAAGATCAGGATGTCATCTAAGAAACAGACGCACGTCTTGTAGAGAAGTCCCGCCAACACGTGATGCATGAAAGCTTGAAAAACGTGGGAGCCATTTTGCAGTCCAAAAGGCATAACTCTGTATTCGTAGGTACCCAGTGGCGTGAACATGGCCGTCTTCCACTCATCCCCCTCCCGCATGCGAATGAGGTTGTACGCCCCTCGCAGGTCTAATTTGGTGAACACTTTTCCCTTCCGCACCTTCGCCAGGAGGTCGTCGATTCGGGGCATGGGGAAGTCCGATGGCTTGGTCACACTGTTTAAAATGCGATAGTCCACGACCAGTCTTTTTTGGGGCGTGTCTCGCTTTTTAACAAAGAATACAGGACTGCCCCCCGCTGCCTTGGACTCTCGGATGAAACCGCGCTCCAAATTATGATCGATGAACTCTTTGAGTTCCTGCAGCTCGTCCTCCGACATGGAATACAGTTTCCCTTTAGGCAGCGCCGCCCCCGGCAGCAGGTCAATTTTGCAGTCATATGGTCTGTGAGGGGGTAGCCTGTCCGCCTCCTTCTCGCAGAAAACTTCCAAAAATTCTGCGTACTTGTGGGGAATCGCTTGCAGCGTGCCTAGCAGCAGCTGTGACTCCTCTTCCTCTCCTTCCTGCCGGTGCATGATGCAGTGTTCAGCACAAAAGGAAGAGCCGAAGACCAGCTGCCTCTGGTACCAAGCCAGCGTTGGGCTGTGCTTGTCCAGCCAACTCATTCCCAATACAATGGGCGTATCCGATAGTTGAGTGACATTGAAGCTGATGACTTCTTTGTGATTCCCAAGGCGCATCACCATCGGTGGCGTCTGCTTCACCACTTGCCCCCCTAGCAGCTCCCTGCCATCCACCGTGACAACCTGCAGGGGCAGTGTGGCCGGCAGCAACTGTATAGCGTGCTTGTCGACAAAGTCCTGCCCTATAAAGTCCGCGTTGCTGCCCGAGTCCACTGTGATGGGCACGTCCATGGTGATTCCATTGGGCAGCTGGAGAGATGCGGTGAGCCTCACCACTGGTTTGGGCGGGAGGGGGTTCACGGGCTGTAAAATCTCTGGGGACTTCTTCACTGACACGTCTGGCTGGGCCCCATTGCCTCTTCCTCCAGCCAGACTGCTTCGTTTCCCTGCTGTGTTCCTCCTTGCTGCGTTGCTGCAGTCACCATTGCCGAGGCTGCAGTGAGCTTGTGGAGCCTCTGGGGACACTCTTTCGCCATATGCCCTGGCTCCTCACAGACATAACACTTCCTGTTCCCTCTAGGAGGCTTCGCTTTCACTGCTGCCGGTGCTAGGGCTCTGGTTGCTGACTGAGCCCTTGCACCTCCAACCTCCATAGGTTCGGCTCCTCCTCCTGGCGGAGGCGTGGATTGTGCCCGCGCTGCTTCTCTGGGAAGGAAGGAGGGGCCCCTGGCTGGTTCGCGCCCTCCACGCCCTTCGTCCCTGCTCCACGGGCGTTCTTCCAGCCTCACCCCCACTGCCAGTGCCCTCTGAACGACCTCCTGGGTGGTTCGGGGTCTCTCCCCCCTCGCGATCTCATCTTTAATCGAGCTGTGCAACCCCTCCCAAAAGAGGTCTCTTACAGGTGCCGAATCTCTGTCCCATTCCAGGGCACTGACCAAGGCGAAAAAGCGGGCATGGTACTGCCTGACGCTGGCCCTCCCTTGTCTTAGCCCATGCACCTCCTTCCGGGCAAGATCCACGTCAATGCTTGATAAAAAACACCCATCCATCGCTTTAATAAAGGCATCTGCATTCTGGAGCGCCGGATCCTTATCTCTCCATAAATTGCGTAGCCATGCTTTAGCATCCCCATGCAAATGAGACATGATGAATCCCACTCTCTCTTGCTCATCTCTAAAGTCTTTATGCAGCAGTTGCAGTGCGCACAGTACGTCTGCTCTAAAGTTGGGATACTGTTGCAGGTTCCCATCGAAGTGAGAGACCAGCCCGCCTGTGCGTCTCGCCAACCCAATTCCCTCCTGCCGGGGTGTCTGCTTTGTCAGCACATCTAACCTGACCTGGAGATCCCTGCAGGCGGCAGCTGCCTCCTCCTCTCTCTTCCTGGATGCGAGAGCCTCGGCATTCAGTTGTGCCACTGCTTTTCTGAGTTCCTCTATCTGCTGCTCAGCCGTCATGTCGTCTGCCGTTCGTGAGCTCGCTAGTGGGCACCTGCTTCTCTCCCCTCCTCGAGGTTGTAGATGCCCACAATTGACTGAGACGGAGCTTACTGTCAGAGCTGCTTGAAGATCCTAGCTCACAGAGGATCACGCTAGCCAGCGATCATTAAGTAAAAGTCTTTATTGAATTGCAGTTTCCATTCTCACGCTGCTGCGCGCAACTCTACGTCTAGTAGCTAGATCGGCGAAGCTCCGTCTGAGTCTCTGCCCCTTGTGCACCAACTTAATATCCTAGCCCTGCTCCACCTTTTCCGCCTGACTGTCCTTCTCTGGGTCCCTCTACCCCCCGGGGTTTCTTCCTTCCTGGATTCTTCTGACGCTGACCCGGACCCTCCTGCCTCCTTGCGCCGGGCTTTAGGACCTGGTTCCCTTTCCGGGCTGCTTACTGCGCCGCCTTCCTCTGCATTTGAACTTGGCGCGCGCGCCCAACCTTCCACTTTCCTCTTAACCGTTTCTTCGCTCCCCGATGGAGGTGTGGCCACTCCTGACTCATGCCCTCCCTCCTGTGGTGAGCTGCCAGCGCTTGCCCCCTGGCTCCCTTCTTCTTCCCTGCTCCCTGGCGGTGACGCTGGTCCCGATTTCCAACTGCTCTCCCCTGAGTCCCCTCTGGCTCTATCTTCCTGGGGTGCCCCTCTAGACTCCCCCCTTGCCCTGGCCACTGGTGCTCCTTTCTGTGAATCCTCTGATTCACTGGAAAGACTAGGAGATCTCGGGTCGTCGTCATCACTCATCTTTTCTTCTGCCTCCTCCCCTTCGCTCTCTGTTTCCTCCCTTGGCCTTGCCTCTGCTCCTAAATCCCTGACAAACACTGACAATGCAAGGGAGAAGACGAAGAAGACGAAGACGAAGACGAAGACGAAGAAGAAGAAGAAGAAGAAGAAGAAGAAGAGGAGGAGGAGGAGGAGTTTGGATTTGATATCCCGCTTTATCACTACCCGAAGGAGTCTCAAAGTGGCTAACATTCTCCTTTCCCTTCCTCCCCCACAACAAACACTCTGTGAGGTGAGTGGGGCTGAGAGACTTAAGAGAAGTGTGACTAGCCCAAGGTCACCCAGCAGCTGCATGTGGAGGAGTGGAGAAGTGAAACCGGTTCACCAGATTAGATTAGAAAAGTGCTAAGAGGAAGCACGCTTGGCAAATCCACACTGTGATCAACTCCCACCCAGAAACCAATGTCCCCACTGTGGAAGGATGTGTGGATCCAGAACTGGCCTCTACAGTCACTTACAGACTCATTGTTAAAACCGTGTTTATGAAATACAGTCCTACTCAGCTACTAGTGATTGCCAAAGAAAGAGAAGAAGAAGAAGACTTCCAAGCTATACGGCTGTATGCCTGATGGTAAAATATCACCCACCTACTGAGGAGAACTCTCATTCTTTTCCAGATTTCTACTCAGTTCTGTTTGTGTATTAAAATCATCACACCACCATACTATAGAAGATCAGCTCTCTCACTCACTATTTCAAGTTACCTCTTTGCAAACAGTTGGCCTTTCCATGCCAATAATTTTCCCCAGAGAAGGAAGATGACCTCACCTCACAAACACTGCTCTGTTCCTTCATTTCAAGTACTGCTACCATACAAATCTGAGATGTGGACAGTCCTTTACTTAGCTTTTTACAGCATTTGGGACTTTTGTGGACTTCCCATGAGCATCTGGTTCATACTCTACTTGCCTGCTTTCCTGGAGTGAGTTGGCTGCCAACTGCATCCTGGATTTCATATGACCCACTTTGAATAATCATAATCATACTCCTTCTTTGTATAGGGTTAAACACTTCAAGAGTTCTGCATGCAATATCTAGGTGCAATCCTGTAGAATAAGTCACTATTAGTCCCCATCATATTGCAGAGGGCTTAAGGCTGATTGAGAGTGTGTATTGTGTATTGAGAGTGTGTTGCATATCTAGCGAGGTTATGGCAGAAGTGAGATTTGAAGCAGAGATTTCTAATTTGTAGCTCAGTCTCTTACACATTGATGTTCTCCTCCATCAGGACCAAGTGCCTGGTGTATTGTCACAGAAAGTCATTGGCCATTGCACATCAGCAATGCACATACATTCATTCTGTAGGCTTGGTATTGGCTGAAGCAGAAGGGAAGGCAGCCCTGAAAAAGTTTCACCACATGGTGGCCATTAAGATACACCATATATGGGAAGCAAAGCAATTAAAAACACAAGGCACAATCCTGGCAAAGTTAAGCCCATTGAAGTCCCATTGCTTTTGATCACAGAAATAAAATCACATCCTTAACTTCTTCACTAAAATCCATGTGCTTCAGGAGTGTTTAATTGTGACTGGATCATGGCTACAATTCTGGTTGCTGCCTTCATTTTATATGGTGTTAATAATAAAACGTGGTAGCAAGACCAAACCTGAAAAGGCAATTTGCAATTATGGTGGAAGGTTGGGGATTGAACAGTAAATGCATTCGTGATAGAATAAGTAGTAATCACAGCCAAAATGTTATGTTTCACGACCGCTTGGTTGGCTTGCTTGGGCTGTTTAGATCTACTGGTGGCAAAATGGATGGATGTAGAGTTTTGACAGGTCTCCTGTGGCTCGCTATTATCCTCCTGTCAGTGGAAATGGTGAAGATTAAAAACAGTGTCACAAAATACCAGCAGAGTCCCTGGTTCCTTTTCTTTCTTGCTTTTTTTAACGCAGGAGCTGCCCAAAGATTTCCTGCTGGCTGTTCAAATATGTGAACAGCTGGTTCCTGAGCATAATCTGTCACTTGAAACATTTTAAAGACTGCCATCTAAACCCCAACCTCTTGGGATCAAACAGCTAGTCAAAACTGGGGCAGGGAAACATTTGAATGGGCATTTTTCCAACAAAAGACATGGTATGAAAGTAGCCAGCCAAGAGACCGTTGGGTGGTTGATGAGCATCAAATGTGTGAGTGGGAAAGGCAGAATTTCTGAATTAGGTTTGCCCGAACTTTGATAAAAGAAAAGAGGGTGACATTCTGAGAAAATGTTAGGTATCAGAAAGGGCCGTAACTTAATCTCGAGATTTAAACACATTATTTCTGAGGAATTCAATGTAGTGCTAAGCAAATTGCTCAATTTGTGCAAGTATTTCTGCTCGCTTGTTGTAACAGTCTATCCTCTCCTTCCCCCATGTGCTATTTTTGGGGTGGGAGGGTTTGTGGGTTCCCCCCTCCCAGAGACAAATGGGAGGGCATGAGGCATGTGCAGGAGGTGGGAGGAAATTTTCATTGCTTTGGTGGACAACTTGATTCACCTTGGAAAATGTAAACGGGCTCCAAGATATAGTATTATCTTTATAAGAATGCCAAATGGTACAATTCAGAAGAAGGTTGGCCATGTGATTTTGCTCCTTGTGTAAAACTGGCTTGTAGGATTCATCTGTCAGTTGCACAGACTGCTGAACTTTTTTTTAGAAGTAATTGAGAATGTATCATATATCGGTCTCTTGTTTTTATTTTTTTATTTTACTGCAAGACATTGATCATTTCTTCAAAGATTAATAGGTATCAAGAGGAGTGGTAGCTTCTTTCCTTCATTATGACCCCAACATTAATCCTCCAGCAATCCATCAGTCAATGATTGGAATACCAGGCTGATAGATCGTGCTGCAACAGCAAAGAGTCTCATTGAAATTGATGGAATAAAGTGGCAAACTTTGATAAAATGCGTTCTGGTTTTATTCATCTTTTGGCTTAATTATGATTTGTCTTGTGTCTACCACCCACCCCTTTTTCCTGATAGATTTGCCCTTTCACTGGATGGCCTTATTCACAAGTTCATGAATGAAGTAGTTGGACTATAATTTTTTCATACATTGCACAATGTTAAGAACTCCCATTTGTTTCTATCAGCCTGGGTAAGAAACAAACAAAAAAAAAAACCAACAAAAAAACCCCAGCAACAATGTGAGCATCAAAATAGTATTTCATAGAGTTTAGCTTAAGGAGATGTGACCTGACTGCCTGATTTGACCTTCCCAGAAGAGTCTCAGCTTGATTATGTCCACTTCCGCTACAAGCCTCAATCAACATGAAGCAGGATAGTGATTTCACACACTATTACTCTAGCTGTTGTTGTTTAGTCATTTAGTCATGTCCGACTCTTCGTGACTCCATGGACCAGAGCACGCCAGGCACTCCTGTCTTCCACTGCCTCCCGCAGTTTGGTCAAACTCATGCTGGTAGCTTCGAGAACACTGTCCAACCATCTCGTCCTCTGTTGTCCCCTTCTCCTTGTGCCCTCAATCTTTCCCAACATCAGGCTGTTTTCCAGGGAGTGTTCTCTTCTCATAAGGTGGCCAAAGTATTGGAGCCTCAGCTTCAGGATCTTTCCTTCCAGTGAGCACTCAGGGCTGATTTCCTTAAGAATGGATAGGTTTGATCTTCTTGCAGTCCATGGGACTCTCAAGAGTCTTCTCCAGGACCATAATTCAAAAGCATCAATTCTCCGGCGATCAGCCTTCTTTATGGTCCAGCATTCACTTCCATACATCACTACTGGGAAAACCATAGCTTTAACTATACGGACCTTTGTTGGCAATTACTCTAGCTAGTCTCTGTCAAGTCCTGCATCTGCTTCTGGGCTTGCTGGGGAAGCAGGCAGTGAGCAATCACGAGTCAAAGTCAGAAATCTGAACTGAGCAGAAATCCTACAGAACCCTGAACAGCTCCATTGAGCCCGGTAGATAGCTTCACATGGTATCTGTGCATGCACTCATAGCTTAGGCCAGTGACTGGAAGCCTGTGGCCTTTCAGATGTTGCTAGACTAAAATTCCCATAATCCATGCCCTCTGGGGCTGATGGGACCTGGAGTCTAACAATTTATGGAGAGGCACATGTTCCCCATCCTTGGTTTTATTTTATTTCTACTTTTCTTTTAAGGGAATATATTAATTCCCAAATTAAGCAAACACTTTATCGGTTTTAACACTTATCAGCACTCATCCTAGTACACCAAGTTTCTGTGTTTGTTTTTACCTGCAAGCAGCCAAATAGATTCTTGTGCTTTTCAGATTTTTGTGACATGAATCAGATAATTTGCTGCCAACAAAGAAGGTCAAAGTAGTAGGTAGTCAACAACCCAGAAAATGCATACATTTGTCTTTCTGAGACATTTGCTTTCATTTTTTCCCATTTTTTAAATTGTCTTGATTCCTCCCCCCTTTTGCTCTGTGGGCTTAATTTCAAATGCCAAGTTGATCTCTTTCCTCACATTTTACACATGGCTTATTTCAAATCCCCCTTTGTCACCACACTCTTGTTTTAGAGCTGTTACATATACAGTGACATTTTCATGTATGCAGATATTGTTGAAATGCCACAATCTAATCTATCTAGTAAATATCTTTTGCCAAGATGTTTTACACTTGGACACAAATGTTAGGCTCTTACATTATTATTAGTTCCTAAATATATACTTCTTTGGAGTACTGATCCTATAGCAGGTGAGAGCAGTGGGGCCCTCCTTCTTCTGCTACCAAAACAGAGAAAAAAGAGTGATAGAGTTGAGCAATCATAAAGTCCAGGTCTTTTGTGCTGCTGAGATCACATGCATCCTCCAGGGATGTTGGAAAAATTCCCCATGGTTCCTTGCATCTCTAGACTTTTGCAAGCATGTGTGATTGGACCAAAGCCAATTAAAAATGCTTATTTTTTTGGGGGGGGGGGAAACCCGTATTATTGCTGTTAGGACTTTCACCACACAGGGGTTCCACAGGCCAGGTCTCTAAATCTATGTTGTCTAATTTGAACATTAGTTACTAATGATATAAATCAAGTACATTGACTAGGTATTTCCTATGAATTGATTCTGTTCTGGCCAATTCAGAAAAGTTAACTGTAGCAGTGAAACTGGGTCCACCAGTTCTCTGGTCTATAGCATACTTAGTAGAAAAGTTAACCCCATCGTTTATCTGTAGCACACAATGGCAGGTATTACTAAATATGCTGCAGAATTATCTCTTTCGATATGAAAAAGAGAAAGATTTATACCCGGTGCAAATCCTATCTAACAAATTAAGGTTGCAAGCTCTACACATGTCGTCATTGAGTCCCTCAATGTGGTTTACTTCAAAGAAGGCATGTATAGATTGCAGTAGATTAAAAACTGCATGAGCCAGTCCCAGTGGGACTTCCTGTCGTAGTGTGTTGGGTCACTGTTGCTTCTGCAGCAGCAAACTTTTGTGAACTTCAAACTGAAGCCTTTGAGACTCTTCTGTGACGATATCTGTGATAGCTGGAAAGAAGACGGTCTGACAAAGGAGTGGTTTAGTTTAGATCAGGGGTAGGCAACCTAAGGCCCAGGGGCTGGATGCGGCCCAATCGCCTTCTCAATCCAGCCCGCGGACGGTCCGGGAATCAGTGTGGTTTTTACATGAGTAGAATGTGTCCTTTTATTTCAAATGCATCTCTGGGTTGTTTGTGGGGCCTGCCTGGTGTTTTTACATGAGTAGAATGTGTGCTTTTATTTCAAATGCATCTCTGGGTTATTTGTGGGGCATAGGAATAAGTTCACCCCCCTTTAAATATAGTCCAGCCCACCACATGGTCTGATGGATGGTGGACCAGCCCATGGCTGGAAATGTTGATGACCCTTGGTTTAGATTGTCTATGGCATGGAGAAAATGAATAGAGAAAAGTTCCTGCACAGCTCTCATAAGGCTGGAACTCTGGGTCATCCAGTGAAGGTGAAGACCGAGGGACTCAGGACAGACAGCTTGAAGTTCAACTTCACACAACACTTTTAAACTATGGAATTAACTAACACAAGATGTAGGTAAGACCATACACTTGGCAGGCTTTAAAAGAGGATTAGACAAATTTATGGAAGATAGGCGCATCAGTGGTTACTAGTTATGACAGGTATATTTTATCTCCAAAAACAGATAAAGTGCACCCCTGAATACCAGTTATTTGGGATCATGAGTAGGAGAGCATTGTGGCGCTCAGGTTCTGCTTATGGGATTCCCATAGACTTCGGGTTTGCCATTGAGAGTGCAGACTGTTGAATGTGATGGGCCTTTGGTTTGATCCAGATGGGGCTGCGTTAATGCTGCTGTTTAGAATGATGAAAATATAAGGTTAGATGTTTTGTATTGACTGCTAACATGTGCTCAATGATAGAATTGGATCATGGCAGTTTCTAAAATCAGCCCACTGCTTTTTTAGCTTGCTCTTTGTGCCCACAACAATTTAGCAGAGTCTTTTCGCACTACATGCCATGATCACAACAGATGTAGAAATTAAATGAGTGAGAAATGAATGCCAGCTCCAGACCTGTTTACTTATTTAAAACATTTTTTTAACAATGTCAAGTCCTATTTACTTATTTAAAACATTTTGATGCCACCTGTCCAAAGATCAAGACGGCACAAAAGATAGTATAGTATATAAAAGAATTACAAAATATAACAACCACACCACCAATCCCAAGTACTCTACACTCAAATGTATTGCAAAATGCTTGAAAAATAATGTCTTATTACTACTATTGTTTAAATTTCTATACCACCCTTCAGCCAAGGATCACAGGGTGGTTTACAACATAATACCAATTAAGGAGAAGTAAAATTGAATGGTGGCATTTCAGTTTTGAGTTGACATTGGGAGAACACATGAAGGTGGACTGGTGTAAGTGCAGAGCCAGTTTAATAAAATGTCTCTCTCATCGTGCTAGGACTTTGAGTCACCCAATGGAATTGACTGCCAGTGGGTTTAGGACAGGAAAAAAGGAAATACTTCTTTTGACATTGCACAATTGCTAATTTATGGAATTCTCAAACTCAAGATGTGCTGGTGACGAGGAAGTTAGATGGCTGTTGAGAGAGAGAGAGAAAGAGAGAGTGGGGGGGGGGAGAAGAATCTTTATTTGCATCAGCCTCTGTCAGGGGCTGGACTGAGGAGGAATAGTGCCGACTGAACCTTCTCCTGAACCTTCCCAAGAATAGGAGGACAGCATAGATTTAGAACAGTGGTTTGCAGAAGGGCATAGTTCAGAGGCTGCAGAGAGGAGAAGCTGGGAAATATTGGAAGAGGAGCAGCAGGAAGCAGAAGAAGAAGAAGCACCAGGGGAGAGACAGCTGGCAGACAGCTGGCAGACAGCTGGCAGTGTCCTTGGAAAGCATTCCTGACCCCCCCTCTCCCAGAACCAGGCAGGCATTGAGGGTATTAGAACAGAGAGCTCATAGGCAGAAAGCTCAGATTAACCTATGCAGGAGTGACATCAAATAGTGGAGACGTAGGGAGTGGGACTTTACTTGGAACAATGCCATTATCAGGGAAGGATGCATTCCTTCGCCGTTCTCTGTGAATTATTGAATAAATTGATTGATGAGAACTTTTATTGTTTCTCTGATTCTGGGCTGCCACCGGGGGAGAGATCTGATTCCTCGAAGCCTGACAGCCACTAGCCATAGCAATGAAATAAAATACAATGTACTGAAGATAGAAGTAAATGCTTAACTATACAAAATACATTCTGGAGGATTACATCAATAATCAAAGACGAGAGAGACGAATGCATGGAGCTTTATTAGTGGCTGTTACCCATGGCAGTTAAATGGGACCTCATTCATATTGCTTGTAATCTTCCCAAAGGCAACTAACTTGCCACTTTCAGTCTCATTCATCTGGGCAGCCCTTATGTTCTTAACCACAATGATCACAGACACATTATATGGAAACGGTGCAACTTCAGTTCTGGAACTTTTGCTAGCATGGCAAATTAAGCCACCCAAATTCCACAATAAATATAAGCTTCTGGGGATGATGATGATGATGATGATTTATTATTTATACGCCACCCATCTGGCTGGGTTTCCACAGCCACTCTGGGCGGCTTCCAGCAAAATATTAAAATACAATAATTCATCAAATATTAAAAGTTTCCCTAAACTTATATCCCTTATGTAAGCTTATATCCTTTATATAAGCTTATAACCCTTCAGAAGTCATTGGACTGTTGCTCGCTCTCATCACCTCTGACCACCAGCCATGCTGGCTGAAGTTGATGGAAGTTGGGAGTCCAGCAACATATGCAGGTATACAGGCTATCCATCCCTGGTGTACATAGCGCAGGTGGGATGTATATTAAATTCACATTGCATCCAAGTGAGATCAGTGCATCATGGCTGCACACATACCCCTCTCAGCCCTCAATATCATTCATCTGCCACTCCAGGAACACCAATGGTCACATAAAAACTGTGATATGAAACAGAGGTAGCTGGAGAGAGAGAAAATTGGCAGTCCCAAGGCAAACTGGGAGGGGTGGTGGATATGGTTGCCCATAGCATGCACCTGAGCAGTTCCAAAGACCAGATTTGATAAGACCAGAACCCCAAGATGATTTAGAGTGTGTTTCTCTTTGTTTATCGTTAACATTTTAAAATTTAACGTATTGGTGGATTTGAAAAGAACAATCTGCTTGAGTGTAGTGAGGTTCCTTAGAAGCTCATTTTATATTATTCAGCAAATGGTGATGGCCATGTGTTTTATCTGAAAAACAAGTCCAGCCTTTGCCACTTGTCCATTCACCGCCCAACTACAGTAAGGAGTGGAGACCGAAGAAGAGGCGTAACCAAAGTGAAACACAACTGGCTATGCTCAGACACCAATAAATGATCGCCAGCAACAGTCAAGAGCATTGCCAGCAAACATGAGAGCCTCCAACTCTAGAGAGCAGTGTTCCCATATGCAGTAGTTGCATCTTAAGCACTTCCCCCCCTTACTTCTGCAGTACTCATTTCGCATCCCCTTGAATGTACGTATTTCTTTATTTAAAGCACTGGCATTTTGTTCTCCCCGCATGATGTCTTTTCATTATTTCATTATACACTTTACACAAATGCTGCTTGCCCTACATTATTTTTTAATGCACATCCTGTCACTAGCTCTGCTTGCAGGAGAGTGGGCTGCAGCTCTTTTTTTTTTTTTACAGTGACTGTTTCCAGGTGTAAACTCCATTAACAGTTCTTAGATGGTTCGAACTGGAAAGGCTTCTGCCTTGGACCACAGAGAGCAGCAGCTTTAAGACTGCACCAGGCAAGATGACTCACAACCTTCCCCAAGTTATTGCACTCTAGTTGTTGTTGGACTACAACTCCCATTGTCCGTGATAAATGGCTGTGCTAGCGGGGGCTGATGGGAGTTGGACTCCAAAACATCTAGAGGACACTGTCATGGTCTGGTTTACGGGGGGTCAAAGACCTGAAGGAGGACGTCGGGACTGGGGGCAAGACGACAGGGTGTGAGCAGGAATGAGAGTCTGGAAGCCAAGGGTCAGAGAGCCGGGAGTCAAGAAGCCAAGGGTCCAAGGGTCAGGAAGCAAGGAGTCAAGAAGCCAAATGCAGCAAGGCAGGAAGCATGTTGTTGTGGCAAAGAGCCAAAGGGAAATGCTGACCTTATATCCCTTCCTGGCTCTTGCCACCAGGTGCTGTGAGTTACCAATCAGCCTCACCTGTGCAGCCATGCCTTGCCTCTCCAGAACAAACAGGAAAGTCCCAGTCCTGCAAAGCCCTACCAGTCACAGGGCCTGGTTCCTGCACACACTCCTGACACACTGGGTTAGGGACATCTAGTGTACACACTATCACCTTGTATGCCTATAGAATCATAGAATTGTAGAGTTGGAAGAGACCCCAAGGATCATCTCAGCAATGTAGGAATTTCAGCTAAAGCACCCATGAAAGATGGCCATTCCACCTCTGCTTAAAAGCCTTCCAGGAAGGAGAGTCCACAACCTCCAGAGGGAGACCATTCCACAGTGGAACAGCTCTTACTGACAGAAAGTTTTTTCTGATGTTTAGGTTGGAAACTCCTTTCTTTTATCTTGAAGCCATTGGTTTAAGTCCTATCCTCCAGAGCAGGAGAAAACAAGCTTGTTCCCCTTTGCATGTGACAGCCCTTGAGAGATCATATCTCCTCTCAGTCTTCTCTTTTCCAGTGATTTGAAAGCATGCACTCCACATTTCCCAGAGAAGTCTGCCTTGCAGCTTCATTGACCCCATAATCTGTTGTCGAGTGAAGGCATTATTTTTTAGTCCTGACCGCTGAATTCATAAGTTTGCTTCTGATGGTGTTTGAACTCTGTTGCTCTTAAAATAGATGTCTAATTTGATTATTTGTTTTGGGTTATTCTTTTTTTTAACTGGTTGGGGATGAATTTAATTATGTTTTTAAAACAAATTTGTTTTATTGTGGCAGTTGGTGTCTGTCACATGTAGGCTGAGCTGATATGGTAGCATAGCATGCTTCGGAATAAGACAATCTGCAATGTGGGGGAAGACACTATTGTCAATTTGCTGGGGATTAAAACTTCATGTGTGTAGTTCAGAGGGTACAGAAGCTAAGGAACAGGGACTCCAGAGCATAAAAGGGTGGAAGGGAAATACAGGGACATAAGGGATGAAGAATGAGGAATCTGAAAAAGGATTAGGTAGAATGTATGCTTATGGAAGAATTGAATTGAATGGAAGCTTTTGAATTATGGTGCTGGAGGAGACTCTTGAGAGTCCCATGGACTGCAAGAAGATCAAACCTATCCATTCTTAAGGAAATCAGCCCTGAGTGCTCACTGGAAGGAAAGATCCTGAAGCTGAGACTCCTCATGAGAAGAGAAGACTCCCTGGAAAAGACCCTGATGTTGGGAAAGATGGAGGGCACAAGGAGAAGGGGACGACAGAGGACGAGATGGTTGGATAGTGTTCTCGAAGCTACCAGCATGAGTTTGACCAAACTGTGGGAGGCAGTGGAAGACAGGAGTGCCTGGCGTGCTCTGGTCCATGGGGTCATGAAGAGTCGGACATGACTAAACGACGATGCTTATGGAGAATGACAGAGAAGCAGAACTGGGACAGGGAAGGGTGAATAAAAAGGAGGGTTCTTAAGAAACTGTGTGGGAGGGGAAAGAATGTGTAATACTTCAGAGGCAGGTGAAGAGACAAGGTGATTACCGGTAAGTGATATAATGTAGGCAGGGACCTTGGGAAAGTGCTTGGTTGGAAAGATGGAGTTTATTTTATCTGGGATCTTTGTAACTTGCTGAACATTACAAAATACCCTATTACACATCAGTAAAAATGCAAGAAGTAAAAATAGGCAAAACAGTTCTCAAAAAAGAAGTAAAAACATGTAAAATAACAATTCTAAACGTTCACAAGACAATGTATTCTTCTAGGAAAGTCTGCAAAAATAGTCAAGTTTTTAGCATCCAATGAAATGTGCCCAATGCTAGAGCCTAACTTCATATGGCAGTGTGTTCTACAAAGCAGGTGCCACAAGTTGAGGAAAGGAACATCTCAGGAGAAGTAAACTGGCTCAGATATAATGCCAGAGCCATGATTTATGGTTAAATCAACTAGCCTGCTCTATCCTCTTTCCTCCTCCGGTAACACCCTGAGGAGTTTGCGTTTGCTCCCATGTTAAACTAATTGTGGTTTGCCATATCCAAAATGAAAACTGCAGTTAGTGTTATCTATGGGTCATTTGAAGAAGACAGGATTGTGAACCACGGTTTGAAGTTGACTTGTTCAGAACTCTGGACAAACCATAGATAGAACTCACCACCACTTGTCTCAGTTCAGATGTGGTGACGCATGAAAATGGGAGCAAATGCTTCCCCTCTCCTCTTTGTGACTATGCTGGGGGAGAGCGTATGATATCAAGACTCATTTACTTTTAGTGATATGCCAGAATGCAACCATTGGGAGCATGGCTTTCTCCTGGGGTTCCCCCAGATGACAAAATCATTTTGCACAAGGTCAATGAGGACAATTTCATTTTTAAAACTCCCTGTGTGGCTTTTGGACTGTATCTGTAGCTTTCCCCTCTGTGTCAAACAACTGGGGTCAAATAAGTGTTGTTTAAAAAGATAAAGGTAAAGGGACCCCTCACCATTAGGTCCAGTCGCGGACGACTCTGGGGTTGCGGCACTCATCTTGCTTTACTGGCTGAGGGAGCCGGTGTACAGCTTCCAGGTCATGTGGCCAGCATGACTAAGCCACTTCTGGTGAAACCAGAGCAGCGCACAGAAATGCCATTTACCTTCCCGCCAGAGTGGTACCTATTTATTTACTTGCACTGGTTTGCTTTCAAAATGCTAGGTTGGCAGGAGCTGGGACCAAGCAACGGGAGCTCACCCCGTCACGGGGATTTGATCCGCCAACCTTCCAATCAGCAAGCCCTAGGCTCAGTGCTTTAGACTACAACGCCACCCGCATCCCCTAACGGAATGAGTGAACTGCAGCTCAGTTAAGCCCTTTTGCTTTCATTGGGACCAACAATGTTCTTTACACGGATCGAGCCCAATGGGCTTTGTTGGTAGAGATGTAAGAAGGCAGCAATGTCCATACCATCATTGAAATCAGCACTGTTTCTGATCCACTACAGTTCCTGCTAAAGTCTATGTTATACTGCTATGGCACTAACAAATATAATTTAATTATGTTTTTAATTACATGATTACCTTCCCGCCGGAGCAGTACCTATTTATCTACTTGCACTTTTTGGTGTGCTTTCGAACTGCTAGGTTGGCAGGAGCTGGGACAGAGCAACGGGAGCTCACCCCATCGTGGGGATTCGAACTGCAGTTTAACCCACAGTGCCACCCGCATCCCCTAAGTGTTTAATTTTTATGATACAGGGAAGATGGATCTCCCTCAGGAGTTTCTGGACTCTCCTTCCTTGGAGGTTTCTAAGCAGAGCTTGGATGGCCATCTGCCATGGATGCTTTAGCTGAGTTTCCTACATTGCACAATGCACTAGAAAGATGGCCCTCAGCTCCAGGATTCTATGTTTTTCTGCTTTAACAACGTTTCATTATGTTCCTATCATTTTATGTAATTGTATTTTGTATAAATTATAAAAAAGCATGTTCTATTTACAAGCAAAACATTTAAATAGCTACCTTTCTACTGGTAGGATGGGGGGGCATGGACTTTTATTAGGAGGGGGTAGAACCTCAGCTTTGCATTGATTTTTACTTTAGGGGGGCAGCTGTCAGGAAGGAAACAATGTTGAAAGGGGGCCACCGTCAGAAAAAGGTTGAGAAACACTGGTCTAGACTCTAAGTGTAGACTTGACAGCAAAGTTCTGCCAGTCATTGGTTCCTGCCAGTTATGACTCCCCTCTACATTCTGACACATCAACAGACCACTAAGCAATATGTTGTGTGTTTGCATTTAGGTGGTGACGATTGTTTTTCAGAAACAGAATTGAATTGGGTTTAGGCTTTTTCTTAATGCATGTTGCATGCCACCTAGGATTCAATAATGGTAGTGTTGTGGTCCCAGAAGTGATGATGATGGTGATGATTGCCTTACCTATAGGCAGTATAATAAATCTATATTTTTGATACTTATTGCAGATAGCTTAAAATGCCACTCAACTTCTTTTGAAACAGCAGTAAATGGTTTGTTTAATTTCCACCCGTCTCCCCTCTTTTGGTCAAATGTGCTGTGTAATGTGCCACTTTTAACCATGAAATAAGCAGCTGCTTAGTGTAGGGGGAAAACACAGCCCTTCTTAGAATGCTCCTTAGTGATGTGTGACTGTGACACTTTAATATATTATTTTTATATAATAGGTTTCTTCAATGCTTCCTCGTATTATCCCTGTTGTAGAGCCACTCAGAGATAGCCAGTATTAAATAAAATTCATTAGTTCTGTTTGTACGTAAACCTGCTTTCATACTGAACAATGAAAGTTTTAGAGTGCATGGTTCATCCTGCCTCTATCAAACTTACCTTTGGGTATTACAAAAGAGTTATGCCACATTAGCTGGTAGGAGCAAGACAATTCAAAATGCTATGGTATGTTACAGGCATATAGGAGCCCGATCCTGCCAGGTTAGGCCCTTTTGAGGCATGTGGCTGCAAAGGGAGAAAGTTAAAGTTGGAGCTAAACTCTTAAATGTGACTTACAAGGTTTGGGCACTCTGGCATTCAGAACTCCTTTGACTATGGTTACCAGATTTTTGCAATGAATCCGGGGATGGTTTTTTTTTTTTTTTTTTTGGAAACTGAGTAGCAACAGGGAGTCAGTAGTGGGGATGGTGAGGCAAACGACCCTGGGCCCAAGCACACATGCATATTGTATAAAGGTGCAAAACCCGTCTTTTGCACCCTGTGAAACATAAATGCGCAGAGTTTTTAAAAAACTGGGCAATGGCGCACTGCCCACCCGTGACTCCTGAGCCTCCCCCAATCTCCTGCCCCCTTCCTCCTTTGTTTTGACTGATCGGGAGAGGCTTGGGAGTCATGGGCGGGCAGCCGTTCCCCAGTTTTATTAAAACTCTGCACATTTATGTTTCACAGGGTACGAAAGAAGGGCTTTGCACCTTGCCTGGCAGAGAAACCACGCGCCTTGCGCCCCTCTTGGGCAATGGCCGCCCACCCACGACTCCCAAGCCTCTCCCAATCTGTTAAAACAAAGGGGGAAGGGGGCAGGAGATCTGTACCGCCAGACGTCCCTGGTTCTCCCTCGGCAGCGAGCAGCTCCTGAATCTAGCCAGAGCCAACTACGCTACCAGGCTGGCTCTGGGCTGCTGAGGCTGCCGCTACCACGTTTCCTGAGGACAAATCTGGGGACATTACGGGGACAGAATTTGTCCGGGAACAGATTTGCAAATCTGGGGACTGTCCCTGGGAACCGGGGACGTCTGGTAATCCTACCTTTGACGACTCCACCAGCAAAGCCGCTGGCAGTTAAAAATGAAAAATCAAAAGACAAGGGGAACAGGTAATACTCCTGTCTTCTCCCTATTTGGGGATCAACCCAAAGTGTCCACCCCCTAAAAATGAAATTGGATGTTTCAAAGTGAGCAGAAACATTAGCAGGTTGTACATGCACAGGCAACATCCCAACTTTCTAATGAATGTGTAGAGGTTGGGAGACTGCAGAAAAGATTCCATTTTCTCCGTACATTTGAGGAACTTTTGTAAAGAGAAGATGTGTTCTAGCTCCCACCCTACAAACACCCCAGCTATGGCTCTTATGTGTAAGTAGGAATTAAACCTTATTCAAGGCTAGCAACAATGCAGGTCAGACCATAGGAGTAGAATACTGAAGGTGTGGCTAGCAGGTTTGACAACAGACTGGACGAAAGCTGTGAAGTTGTTTTGACAGACACACCTCTCTCATCATCTCTTAAATATGAGAACCAGCTCACTCACTCATGAGACTGGTTGGTTTGGAGACATGGGCTTCACCCAAGTGCCATGGGTCTATTCACAATGGCAGAGGATACTACACTTGATCTTAGCCAAAAGGCCGAGAAGCGATAATTAGGAAGCGTAAATCTCTTCTGTTGAGTGGCACACTGCGAAGTTCCCTTGTGTAACCTTTTTTCTTTTCTGAGGTTGTTGCTGATTTCTTGTTGTCTGATCTTGTGGTGTTTAGTGTCACTGGCTTTGGCCGCAATAAAACTTGAAAACTTGAACAATGGCAGAGGTGACACCATATTCTTGGTGACAAGATGAAGATAAACCAGAACCTCACCCCTGTACTTTTCAGCAGGCATAATTGATTCTGACCAAATCTGAAAAGAAACCAAACCACATATTTTCTATCGCCATATACACCCCCATACTTTGAGCCCCGGATGGATGGTACCCTAGATTTTTATGCAGATCTCATGAGATTGTAAATTGTCTCCTGAACTCTGATCATTTTAAGTCTGAATCACTCTCACTAGACTCTTCTTGCTCTTTAATGGAATATGTTTCTGCTGGTTGGCCTTTTGTAGTTTCAAGCAGCTTTCGTGCTCCATTATTGTATCAGTCGGTTAATCTTTGCCTTCTTATAATTTTTTTAAAGTTGTAATGCTTTTTACAATAGTTATTTAAAAGTAATTCATGAAATGAAAGAGAATATCTTCCGGAACAATATTCTCCTATGAGCCCGTGATAATTGGGGATCATTGCTTAATTGGCAGGTTGCTCTTTCCACTGGGCTGTGTGCCAATCAAATGGAGCTTACGGTATTATAATTAAATATTTTTAGCACATCCGATATGAGCGTCCTGACTCTCATTGTCTTCTGTTCCATTTTTGGTGGCATCATAACAATTCAGACATTTTGCCGGTACGATATGAATAATTAGGATTTAATAAATAAAATCTGTAAAGATAGGAAGATTTGGCTTCAGCAGGTAGAGCAGAAAAAGCTTTGGGATGAATGCCAGGATTACATTTCATTGTTTCCTCATATTTGTCAAGATAATATCCAACTAGAAGGTACATCACATGTTTCAGCACTAGTAACGCCATATAAAATTGTCAGACAGCTTCTCCCTAATCTGGGTTTCCAAAGAGGTTCGGGTGGGAGCACATTTGAGGAAGGGGCAAGAAGCCACTTCCAGGCTCACCTTTGTGCAGATGCTATGGGTTTGAGGAGCAGGTGGAGGAGATTTAA
This sequence comes from Podarcis bocagei, assembly GCF_964188305.1. Taxonomy (NCBI): domain Eukaryota; kingdom Metazoa; phylum Chordata; class Lepidosauria; order Squamata; family Lacertidae; genus Podarcis; species Podarcis bocagei. The sequence continues at coordinate 18,506,143 of NC_138143.1, forward strand.
GGCCGTTTGCCAGCCTACTCCCCTTCTTTCTTCAGAGACACCCACCTTCGCAGTTCGCAATGTAAGATTAGCCGGTGACTATATGGGGCTGAGTAGCATGCTTTTGTTCTCTCCTGTGATTGGCTGGCAGGAGGATGTTTGCCTATTTTTTGCTTACTCCATACTGTGGCCCTGGGTAGATGAAGTTAGCAATGAGGGCAAGATTGCCAGACTGGGGTGACAAGCAGCAATACCAATAAATCTCTGAGCAGTGTGAGATTGCAGAGGTTCCAGACGCTTACCCAGGGTTAGGTTTCCTTGGAATGAGGCACAGCAGAGACCATGGTGTCTTTATGATATATGGTTTATTTACACATGTATACAACCTGAGCCTGTGATGGAGGGGCTCACAGCATTAACACCCTAGAAGGTCTTGCTTCTCATAGAATTGTAGCGTTGGAAGGGACCCCAAGGATCATCTAGTCCAATAGCACAGCCTTGGGTTCAAACAGAAATCAAGCATAGTTCTACCACTCATGCTTCTGGCTGCAACCTGCTTATAGCTCAGCTCTCTCACACAACTCAGCTCTGGCTTCTGGAACAAAACAACTTTCTTTCTTATACTAACAACCCTGTACTTAGGGCCCGTTAGCTAGAAGCTGGCCTGGCTACTTCAACAATCGAATCCTCTACAGTGGTACCTTGGTCCTCAGACTTAATCCATTCTGGAAGTCCGCTCCAAAACCAAAGCGTTCCAAAACCAAGGCGTGCTTTCCCATAGAAAGTAATGCAAAATGGATTAATCTGTTCCAGACTTTTAAAAACAACCCCTAAAACAGCAGTTTAACATGGATTTTACTATCTAACGAGGCCATTGATCCATAAAATGAAAGCAATAAACAATGTAGTCACAGAATCAATCAATTAGTAGCTGAACTGGGTTCCCACACAATCACACACACACAATCACACACACACACACACACACGAGAGAGAGAGAGCCACAGAAACAAAAACGCAACATAAATAGCAAAAACAGACAGACCTCAGCATAACACTCAAAACAGAAGTGTGGCACTCAAAACGGAAGTGTAACACTCAAAACAGAAGCGTTCACTCAAAACGGAGCATGTTCAGCTTCCGAAATGAGTTTGCAAACTGGAACACTTACTTCTGGGTTTGCAGTGTTTGAGTTCCAAGGCGTTTGAGAACCAAGATACCACTGTATTTGGTTTTAACCTTTGCTGCATGCAGGATGGAGGAACCCAGCTCCCTCCAAACTCACACCAGTAGAATTTGGTCACTTGGCAGGTGTGTGCTGGAAAGGAAAGAGCCTGGAACAATTGTTGAGTATCCCAAGTCACTTTTCAGGTGAGCAATTATTCAAGAAACTTGCACAAAGGGCTTTATGACCCATGAAGCAGGGTAACACATGTCACTCACTGGGAGTTATGGGGCTATGTGTCTTCCCCTCTCAAGCCGCATTGTCTTCTCCTGCCCATTTTCCTCCAGGTAGTCATCTCTCCCCCCACCCCCATCTGCTAACTTCCGAGGATGTTTTGATGTGAAGGTTTCTCCTTGTCGGTCCTTTCCCATTTCAGCATCTGTCAGAAGTGCTGAAAATGTGCCACATTATTTTGGTAATCTTATTAAGAGCAAGCAAGTAAAGCAAGTCAGATTCTAAAGGAAAAGCTGAGTCATGTTCTAGGAATACTCTTGTACATTGAATATGTGCGTATTTTTAAAAATAGCAACCCATTTTCCCCAGCCTCGGATTGTTTTGAATATTATAATAAAGGCACATTCTGTGTTCCAAGAAGAACACTCTTTGAGATGCTGCATTTGAATGGGACATTTGGGTTCCTTCCTTTCTTAAGCCAGACTCATTTCACAATTATTTATCTCCTTCACAATTAAATGCCTGTGACGTGCTTGAATGAGTTCAGAATCCTGCTAATTAAAGATCATAAATCTGGGAGTAAATAGCAGACAATGTACATAGATGCAACAGAAATAATAAGAAATAATAGGACCCCCTCTCTCCCACACCACCACCCTCATTGGCTATCTTAATAAATCAGTTAGATACTCCTAACAGAAAAGCAGCAAAAAGCAGCCCAGAAAGAAGCTAATACAGTAGTGGCCCACCCCAATGTATTTAGCTGTCTGATGTGGAGCCCAGATGTGCCTCACTTTGGGGCAAGCACTTAAAAAAATCCTTTGTAACATCAGTTGGGAAGGCCCTTAGCTCAGCTATAGAGCACCTGCTTTGCATGCAGAATGTCCCAGGTCCAATCCTCAGCATCTCCAGGTGTGGGTGGGAATATCCCCATTCTGGCACCTTGGAGATCCACTTACAGTTAGCATAGATAACACAATAAAAAAATTCCTTCCAGTAGCTCCTGAGAGACCAACTAAGTTTGTTATTGGTATGAGCTCTCATGTGCATGCACACTTCTTCAGATACACTGAAACAGAGGTCACCAGACCCTTATATATAGTGAGAGGGTGGGGAGGGGTATTACTCAGAAGGGTGGTGGGAATGGGTGATTGGCTGATAGGTGTGGTAAACCTGTTGATGACTGTTAACGACTGCAATTGGTCTTACAGGAAAAAGCAAGGGGTGAGATGGCTAAAAATAGCTTTATCATGTATCATGAGATAAGAATCCAATGTCTCTATTCAGACCAGGTCTCTCCATGGTTTTAAGTTTGGCAATAAATTGCAGTTCAGCAACTTTTCTTTCCAGTCTATTTCTGGAAAGCTCATACCAAGAACAAACTTAGTTGGTCTCTAAGGTGCTACTGGAAGGAATTTTTTTTAAATTTTTTAATTTTGTTTCTACTACGGCAGACCAACACGGCTACCTACCTGTAACATAGATAACACAGTGGGATTGCTTGCACAAGAAAAGGTGTGGGAAGCCAGCATGGCTTTTGTGGCTGGTTGTGAATAGATTGCCGTAGACCCAACACCTCCTGCTGCACAGCCAGTTGCTCAACCAGCTTCTGCTAGCACAGTGGGAGACAATTATTATTATTATTAATAATAATAATAATTGTTATTAATTTTCAACATATCATTTCCAACAATAATTAAACATATTTTGACATCTTATACAATTTTTTGACTTCCATCAGTCTCATCTGAAAATTTTCCAATCTAATCACTAAATACACATTTCCCACTTTTAACTCATAACTAATATCATTGTTTTTTCTCTAATTTGCAATGCTTTGTACATTTCTCCTTACACAGCTTCTTGTAGTCCTACTAGCATAATTTGTTGGTTACAGTTGCTCTTCAAATAGTTCGTATATTTCTTCCAATCTTTTGTAAATATCTGGTCCCGCAGGTTTCGAATCCTTTCTGTCATTTTATCTAATTCTGCATAGTCCATTACTTTTGTTACAATGGGAGAGATATTAAGTGGATTAGGACCTGGGAGATTAGGGTTAAAATTGCCTCTCAGATATGATGTTCACTTTATGACCTTGGGCCATTCACTATCCCTCAGTCTAAGGTTTGTTGTGGGGATAACATGAAGGAAAGGAGCTCTTGAGCTCCATGGAGACAAAAATTGAATGGATATAAAGAATGCTAAAAATAAAGAACACTAAAAATAAAAAGTCTCTTCAGTCTGCCAGTCACCAGCTTTGAATTAGGGGAGGGGGACAGGTGTGGAATCATGAAAAAAACAACAACCATAAAAATAAAAGAGAAATGAATCTGGGACACAGTCATGATATTCCGGCATACAAAGATTCGACTTTACACAAAGGTCCAAAAAACCAAATCCAAATTAGAGTGAGAGAGCAAGAGAGAGAAAAGAGGGAGACATAATTTGATTTTTTTAATTTAACAAATGCTTTCCCAGCCTTTCCCTGTGCAAATTCACTAATTATTGAAGAAAACATCACTCATGCAATGGCACATTTGATATTAAGCATATTACAATATTTATATCAGTTAAGAAAAAGGCTTTTTTCTTCTTCATCAAATCACATCTCTTATTTGTTTAAATCTGCAGCTGATAATGTGTGCCACAATTTGATCCAATACACATAGACAAGTTGCCTTAATGGCTGTCTTCTAATTAAGAGCTGAAAACCCACATTGAATTATACAGGTCTAGGATCAGTTAGAGAATTATTGTTCTCTTTTGTTTTCAGTGCATCCTGCTTTTTTCCATTTCAGTCTCTGAGGCCTCATATAAAATAATACATAAAATCTAAATCCTGAAGCTGACTGAATTAGTGCATAGGACTTGTTTTACTAATGTACCTAACCACTTTGAGTCTGTGCTATACATGTGTAAGGCAAAGTGTCATGTAAAAAAGAACAATAATGCATTGTAAGCACAGACACTTTTAAGCAAAGATCTTAAAACAAAGATTTGATGGACGGATGGTCATAAATGAGCAGTCAAGTTCAGATGGCTCCACCTACTTTGGCAGAAGCTCAGACTTTTACTGAGGAACACAGATAAAACTTGCAGGTAACAAAAGAGATCACTTCTTTCCATTTGGAAAAAACAACAACAACCACACAGTAATGTGGGGGAGACACATTCCACTGGGTTTTAAAATTCACTGTGGGAAGTGGATTAAGGCTGCCTTTGTAACCTCACTTACCTGGGATTCAGTTAGACTTCCTTCTGAGTAGACATGATTAGGATTGCAGTTTTAGTGCATATACACTGCTTCTAGGAATGAAGAGCTGAGAGAGAGAGAGAGAGAGAGAGAGAGAGAGAGAGAGAGAAAGAAAGAAAGAAAGAAAGAAAGAAAGAAAGAAAGAAAGAAAGAAAGAAAGAAAGAAAGAAAGAAATGAAGCCCCTGTCAGGACAGCAGCAATTATATATCAATGAATATGTCAACAACATAGATTGCAAAGGACAACCTGCATTTATTTATATATAATATTTTTATAATAGTAACAAAACAATTTCGTTGCACAGAAGGTAAAAAGGATTGACAGGAAGAGTCCATGCTGTGAAGGGAGTTGAATGGGCAGACAGAAGGAGAACTATTTGACAGTCCATTGTCAATGGATTCCTTTGACATCCCTAAACCTGGCTAATGTATTTCTCAACCCTGGTTTCATTTACGCTTCTTTTCTGACTTGTTTGACTACTCTAAGAATAACCTGTATGTTCAGATTTGTCATGTGATACAATGAAGGTAGAGTTGGATGAGCTGGTTTGCTTGGCTCCTTTTTCTCTCATGGTATAGGCTACAGCTTATGCTGTCATAATGGAAAAGTTATTGTTTCGTTCCCTCTCTTCATAAAGAATGGCTTTCCCTTAGAAAACTAGCACAGCTGAATAGGACTTCTTTTAATAATAATAATAATAATAATAATAATAATAATAATAATAATAATAATAATAATAAAAAATAATCCCCTCTCTGCTGACCGGAATGGTGTACACTTAGCAGGCCTTTACCTCATTCTGCTTCCAAACATGAGTTAGTTCTTCCTGTCAGTGGCGTCTTGGAATAAAATCTGTTGCTCTGTCTGTCTTGCTATATTAATGCATGGCAAATCTTCATATGTGCATTTTTTTAAATATAAAAAAACCATTTTATGCTGAAACCCCCATAATCGTAAGATAGGTGAAGCTATGTAAAGGAAATGAAAATAAAATTTTCATAGGGGTTTGAGGCACAGCAAATGCTCACCACAACCTCTTTTGACAATCCTGCTTCACCAGAAGGCCTGCCCACAGACTGAAGATTCACTCTTTGCTTCAATTTGCATTCTTGGGCCTATAAATGTTTTATGGCCTCCCGCTATGAGCACTCACAGCTAGAAGGAGGTAATGCAAAATTGATCTGTGTATTAAAACAGCTGAGTCTAGTGGGCCTCCTATGACATGCTGGAGATTCAACAGGACTTCATAGACACAAATCCGTTTACTTCTTCACTTCCACCCCCAAATCCTGGACAATTGCTGGTTATGGAAATTATGTAATGCTACCACTCCCTGTGAAGTATTTCCAGTGCCAACAGATGAGTCATTTGTCAGGGTGTGGAACACCAGGGTCCCAAGCAAGAACCTCAGGAATTTTTTAATGCCATCTTGTGGTCCTTCCCATTTACGTTAGGGCAGGGGGGTAGCTCTCAACTGAATGCCATTACTTGCACAAAGAAGTTCCTTGGATAAAGGTTAATGGAGAGATGTTGTCTACAGAGAGCTCTGTATATTTTGAGACCCTACCAGTCGCTTGCCATCCTAGATCAGGCACATATTTATGTGTCTTTAATCCTACACTTTCAAAACATGGGGAGGATCGGCCTATAAATCTGTATATAAATCTAATGAACAACAACAACCACTTTCATTTTAATTATAAAGATTCTATCTGCCCTTAAGTGTATATCAGCATTCCAGTTTTTTGTTTAATAATAAAAATATTTATATACCACTATTTATGAAAAATATCAGAGTAGTTTACAGCAATCATGTATAGAACCGTACAATAGAAATCGTATAAAAATATAATCAGCAATCAGCTAACTAATATGGAAAGTTGTATTCTTAAGCTTAATGGAATAGATTGGTTGTCAGCAGGTATTTAATAATTGAAACAGAAGGTGCCTTACTGAATCTCTATTGGCAGAGTTTTCCATAATATTGGACGACACTAATACAGGGGGTATTTTTGTGTGTAATGTTTATTTGCATTATTGCATTTGGATCCCGCCTTTCTTCTACGAGGGAAGAGCATAGATAGGATTCATAGGCAGTCTCCTATCCAGGCTCTGATCAGATTAAGACTTGCTAAATGTGGCTGCTTCAGTTGCATTCAGACCAGAACACTTGTTGCTCTCGGGATGATTCCAGTTTTACAGATGGCAAATTTTATGAGAGGTGGGCAAAATGCAGTGTTCAACTAAAATGCATTCCAAGTCCAGAGATGTATGCTGGAAATGTAGGAAATGGGTGTTACATGTGAGAAGAAGAACATTCTGCGAGGACATCATTGCACTTCTATTTCAGATGATGTCATCCTTGAATCCATTTCTGAATGCCAGTATAAGGAGAATGCAGGCTGCCCCTCTTGGCCATTCCAGGTCTGAGGATATAGCACATCTACCTTTCTCAGACTCATCATCGTAAGTGCTTCCAGAATCAGTCAAGGGCTCTTTAAGATGCCATGGACAGACCCCCAACGACAGTACAGGCCTTACTAGCCTGTAAGCCAGGCATAGGCAAACTCGGCCCTCCAGATGTTTTGGGACTACAACTCCCATCATCCCTGACCCACTGGTCCTGTTAGCTAGGGATGATGGGAGTTGTAGGCGAAAAACATCTGGAGGGCCAAGTTTGCCTATGCCTGCTGTAAGCTTTGCCCTGGCTTTAGCTCTCTGCTCATAAATCTTTCTATAGAAATCAGGGCTCAGTGGGAACTGTCCTTGGTCCTGATTTCTGTTTAAAAGAGACCTGCCTTAACATGCTTATGCCTGACGCAATCTGCCCAGAAGGGGACTCTGTTTGACTGCTTCCACTTTTCCCGTGAGCATCAAGATCCAGTGAAACAGGATAGATGACTTAATACGCTTTATAAACAAATCTCCTTTAGCTGTAATCCCATGCACACACTTACTAGGGAGTAATTGAATAAATATACATAGGCTTTACTTGTCAGTAAACATGCATAGGGTTGTTATTTATGTATTACCGATATACTTAAAAACGTAGTCTGAATTGGACATTTAGTATCACTGCAGAGCTGCTGAATGAAACAGCTTCGTCAACAGGTAACAGTAATTAAAATGACTGAGTGCATGATACTATTTACCTGTTCGTGGTGGGAGAAATGGATACCACAAAGTGTGCTTCATTTTATTTTGATAGCAAATACACTGAGATGCTAAAAATCCTGAGAAATTCTCAGTGTAGTAGAGTGGGAGATTCAAATTTGGACCTTACAGAAAAGTTTTAAGCTTACATATTGCCCCCATGCTAAGAATGAAGGTCTGAGACCTGGATGTGGTTCAATATTTGCAAGATTATTCTTTCACCTATTGAGGAACTGCAGGAATCAAACATAAACCAGCTTGACCACCTGCAAGCAATTCAGATGTGAGGAGATTGAAGGGAAGATACCAGAGTCTCATTGAGTAGGTAGTGCCAACTTGGCTCCTGCCACAGCATCACTGTTATACCTGAAATCAGAATTCTGTTCTGGAAATGAACTGATAGAAGCTAACACCAGAATGCACTCTAGCCCCAGCCCAGACTTGGACCCCCCCCCCCATTTTTGTACTAAGTGATCCATTTCTCCCCTAAACTGTCTCTAGATTTGAACTATATTCATCTATCCCAAAGTCTAAATGTTCTGGTCTACTACAAGTCACTAGCATTAGTGATATTTTGTTTTACATCCCTCTTTAAAAGGTGACTGTCCCCTAGAGAGCCATTTCTGCTATTAGGTAGGAAATTACAGGGCCAAAATCATGGCTGTATGTTAAGTGTTAGTTGGCTGAATCATATTCCGCCATTATAATGGGAACTCCCGGCTGAGTGTGTGTGGGTCCAGCAAGTTCTATGGCAAAGAGTTCAAAAAATGGTTGAACATGATTGCTTTGGCAGAAGTTGCAAGTGTCAAATCAGATCAGATCAGAAGTTGTGAAGATCAAATCCTTCAAATATCTCTAATTGGAAAGCATGGGGTAAGGGTGAAAATGAGGTCTCAGCTGAGCACCACTTCTTCTTTTAAGCTCCTTAACTTTATTTTTCAGCTTCTAAAAATGCATATAACTAACAACCTCCACATACCCACGACCTCCTAAGAAACTTCTTTACGAAAGAATGCCACCAATTGCCATGGAATAATGTTTCACTGGCCTATTCCTAAAACTTGCTATGGCATCAAACGCCTGTCCTGGAGGATACCAAATGCTATGCCAGCACAATAATACAAACTGCTGTTGTTGCAGGTAGAGGAAGTGGTACTGATCTTGAGGGACTGGAATGTTAGTTTGCTAAGGGCTTTGTTATAATACTTTTGCCATTCATTCTCAATCTGTTGTGGACATGATCTATACATTTGTACATCTATAGCTACTTGTCCCCCCCCTTCCCACCAATCTGCTGAGTGTGCATAGCTGAAGAAAACTCAGTTGGATTCCCCCCATGATTTATGAACCTTAACATCTTTCTCCCCCCCCTCCCCACTAGTCGTTATCGTCACTTGAAAGGGCATTTCCTTGGAGCAACCTTAGCTACAAAGTGAATAACAAATGCTTTTCTATTCCCTTGCAATCCATTTACGATCAATGGGGGCTGCTTTAGACCCCCCCCCAAAAAAACCCCCCACCTAAACCAGGACTTAGAGTGTTAAGAAAAGGTTCAAGAAATCCTGAATCAACCTGAAATTTAAAATCTGCTCCTAGCCCAATCTTATCCTAGAAATTTACATCTTGTCAACCTAATGCTGGATTGTCAATACATATTGGAGGCCTAAATGTCCACATGGCTAAAAAAATAAAATGCCAGTTTTGCAAAACAGTTTTATTGAGACTGTGATGGTCACGTCCCACCTACCCTGGCTGTTGTGCCATCTGAGGGAAGAGAGTTTCTGCCCCCCACAGAATGTGCCTGTCTTCTCAGCCCTACTCCCATCCTTTATGTAACAGCTGTCACCAGACAAGGAGTTAATTATTTTCACAAGGCTGCCCTATATCAAACAGCACCCCAAATTTTCCCGGGGCCTCCTTGAAGACACTTTCTAAAAAATAAAATAAAATAATAAATTTGTATTTGTTTTCTTTTCTCAAAACAAATATCCAATATCATTGTTAAACATACATTTTCCAGTCCCCCCCCCTCCCTGTTGACATCCCTCAACTACCATTTCTGGTTTATTACATCAGATGATACATTCTGCTGTTTATATACAATATTATGTTATCACATTGTTATACTTCTTGTTCTCTGTAAATAAAATTGTAAATGTTTATTTAAATCCTGTGAGCGAGACCATTTCTTTCTATTGTTTCTGCAAATATATTGTAAAGAGTTCCCATTCTTTTTCAAAGTCACTATTGTCCTTTTCACACAGTTTGTCCATTTCCTTGAAGACTCTTAAGGTCGCATGGCATTATAACTTCTAAGCATGAGCGTGTTAATAATACGAGACCCACAGAACTATGAAATGAGTAAGAGTTTTCTGAAACAGAAAGAAAATGAAGAGTTTTAAGAAAAACATATGGAAGGCCGAAGTCACAGAAAACCAGCAAAATAAAGCAGATTAAAATGCTATCCACTTTCCATGGACTAAGCAGTCCCTCAGGACCCCAGAGGAATTTTACTGAAGCGCACACACACCATAGCCACACAACTCTGAGTGAATGACACAGGTGAGCCTGAAAGCTGATCCATCCCCTGCTCCACCGCTTGCACAACCCTGTATGCCACTCTCCAGAATCGCTAATCCCCAAAACAGTGCCCTACTTTTTCACTTTTTCTTCCAAAGTACTGCCAATGTAAGAGGACAAATCTCCAGTCTGTCTTCACCCTTGCTGGATGGTCTGAATTCGGATGCTTGAAGAAAGCCTGTCCTTCATTGCAGGGGGTTGGATTAGATGACTCTTGGGGTCTCTTCCAACTCTTAAAAAAATAAAATAAAGGTAAAGGACCCCTGACTGTTAAGTCCAGTCGCGAACGACTCTGGGGTTAAAGCGATCATCTCGCTTTACTGGCTGAGGGAGCCGACGTTTGTCCGCAGACAGTTTTTCCGGGTCATGTGGCCAGCATGACTAAGCTGCTTCTGGTGAACCAGAGCAGCACACGGAAATGCCGTTTACCTTCCCGCCAGAGTGGTATCTACTCATCTACTTGCACTTTGATGTGCTTTCGAACTGCTAGGTTGGCAGGAGCTGGGACCAAGCAATGGGAGCTCACCCTGTCGCGGGGATTCGAACCGCCGACCTTGCGATCAGCAAGCCCTAGGCGCAGTGGTTTAGACCACAGCGCCACCCACGTCCCAATTCTACAGTTCTATTATTCTACGAAGCACATTCTGGGCTTTAGGGGAAAGTTCAAGACCCAGTTCTTTAGGTGAACATTTAGTGTGCTGTTGGTAATATTATAAAAGATGGATTGCTTTAATTAGTTGGTGTCTGTTTTATTGTAAGTTATGTATAGGTTTTTTTAATTTTTTAATTTATGATTTTCAGTTATATACATCTCAATAGTTTTACAATCATTTTAACATTTCAAAACTCAGCTTCCTTCCTCCTCTTTCTGCGGTTCCTTAAAATTATTTTTATCATTTCCTGAGTATTCTAAATTAACTTATTCTTTTATTCATCTACTTTAATTATTTCTCTAATGAAACTGCAGGTTATTACAACAATCCTGCCAATGTTCTTATCTGTTTATAATTTATTTGTACATATTCAATAAACCATTTCCATTCTTTTATATAAAAAAATTGTTATCTTGATTTCTTATTTTACCAGTTTCGCCATTTCCGTACAGTCCATAAGTTTTTATATCCATTCCTCTTTCCTAGCCTCTGCCAACCTAGCGGTTCGAAAGCATACCAGTCCAAGTAAATACACAGGTACCACTGCAGTGGGAAGGTAAACAGTGTTTCCGTGTGCTCTGACGTCTGTCACGGTGTCCTGTTGTGCCAGAAGTAGTTTAGTCCTGCTGGACACATGGCCCAGAAAGCTGTCTGTGGACAAACACTGGCTCCTCGGCCTGAAAAACGAGATGAGCGCCACAACCCCAGAGTCACCCGTGACTGGACTTAACGGTCAGGGGTCCCTTTACCTTTTCACCTTTATCCAAGCAAAGCTTGGGCATTTCCTTTCCAGAAAGAACTTTCCCCCTGGTGTCTACTTGTATCATAGTGGAATGATTTTGTGCTATTTACTTGTGCTGAGAGAGCAGGTGGGGAGTGTTTGACTATCCAAACATCACTTACTCAACATTCAATGATTTAGGTTTCAACCAGGTGAAGAAGTCCTCCCCTTGTGTAATTATGGCTATTTGATCAATGGTCTTGACATTTTTACATTCTGTGAATTACAGAGCGAGGGGAAAAATATATCCAGTTTTAAGATTTGCCCTTTTAAGAAATTAGAAAATTAAAAATTAATCTGGCTGAGGATCTCATGCCCGCAATGAGGAATGTTTCAGGTGTCATTCTATCCTGGTAAAGGGCAGCAGCACCCAGCTTCCTAGCAGAGCCTTGCTCTCACACTGGGATGCCAAATTTAATATTTGGATAGTACATTGAAGGGGAAAAGGGATAGCTTATCACGAATGCCTAAACATGATGATCAGCTAATGGATGCAGTAGTCAGGCAAAGTTTTAGGATCAAACATCTGAATAGTTAGGGTTTGGATATAAGAGCTCATTTTGATACTTTTTCAGTCTGAAGGACACATGCTAGTGGTGGCTAAAGCACAAGGCAAAAGTGGGTTGAAGCAATGAATGCAAATTGTACCTCTATACTAATTACAACACAGGATGTACAGTATCTGGTCTTCTCTCATTGGGGACATTCAGGGAAGCCAAAGGCTGGAAGATTCAGGCAGACAAAAGAAAGCACATAGTTCAAGTATGGAATTCTCTCCCACAGAAAACAGTGACGGCCACCAACTTGAATAGCTTTAAAAGAGGATCAGATAAATTCGTGGGGGTAAAGGCTATTGATATATCAGAGGCCAACCAGAGAATATTGAGAAGCAAAGCAGCTAGTCAGCCTGATCTTTATTGATCTGTTGCAACAGGGTGCGCCCCTCACACGCAGGAAAGGAGGAGGAACCCAGAACCTGGTGTGCCTGCTCTTATAAAGCCATTTCAAATTGCCTGCCCTGCAGTCCAAGACCACCACCAGAAGCATCACATCGATCACAGAATGGGTGTAGCTCAAGACCACCACCCCAGACACATCATACCTACATCACAGAAAGGGCGGTCTACAGCAGAAATCTGAGTGTGTTGTTTATCTCCTGTCTGGCAGGTTACCTGTTAATGCTTACTTGCTTTGATACCCTGGGGAGCCTGGCCAGTCTTTTGTAATGATAAATACTTAGTTCCTGAGCCCAGGTCACAGGCTCACCCTATTCAAACACAGACATTACCCTTAAGGCAGGATTTGTGAAGGAAAAGACAATGGGGAGGCTTTTCCATTTTCCTTTGACCTTGCAGAGAAAGCATTTGGTCAGTTTGGGAATCAAAAATGGTTTCAGGTCGGTCTTCCTGTGCTGATCTATGTACGTGCTTGGTTGGTACATTTATGAACATTTATTATGCATCTGAGAACTTAAAATTCTTATCACAGAGGCAATATGCTTCTGAATACCAGCGGCTAGAAACCGCAGGAGGGGAGAGGGCTCTTGCACCCGGGATGTGAGTGCAGGATTTTCATAGGAATGCTTATGATAGAGGCAACTCTATCACAGAATTGGAAGGGACCCTGAGGATCATCTAGTCCAACCATGAAGCTGTCCCATATGGGGACCGAACCTGCAACTTTGGTGTTATCGGAACCACACCAGCTGAGCTACCCTGTTGCTTTGTGTGTGAAATTCTGAAGAATGAAGGACGCTCATATTATAACTTATATTTGGTTGATAATTATTGTTGACTTTTTCTAATACAGTGGTACCTCAGGTTAAGTACTTAATTTGTTCCGGAGGACTGTTCTTAACCCAAAACTGTTCTTAACCTGAAGCACCACTTTAGCTAATGGGGCCTCCTGCTGCCGCCGCGCCACTGGAGCCCGATTTCTGTTCTTATCCTGAAGCAAAGTTCTTAACCTGAAGCACTATTTCTGCGTTAGCGGAGTCTGTAACCTGAAGCATATGTAACCTGAGGTACCACTGTATAGCACAATCAAACATAAGTTATAATGTGAGCATCCTTCATTCTTCAGAATTTCACACACAAAGCAACAGGATAGCTCAGTTGGTGTGTAAATGTTTAGGTATAGTAAATATTAGGATTTAATTAGAACTTGTATGTTATAACTGGGATATATTGCAAGACAGTCTCAATGTGTATTAGAAAGCGGGTTGTGCACAGGGTTTGAGGTGTTCAAATTATTGTTCATATGTCAAGACTGTATGTCAGACTTTGGGAATGTAATCAAGAGCCATGTGTATTGGAATGTGTATACCTACTTCCGAGCATCAGCAATTAGCATGCGAAGAGTTAATTAACTTAGGTAAATGTCCTAAGTGTGTGTTGTTGTTGTTTAGTCGTTTAGTCGTGTCCGACTCTTCGTGACCCCATGGACCAGAGCACGCCAGGCACTTCTGTCCTCCACTGCCTCCCGCAGTTTGATCAAACTCATGCTGGTAGCTTCAAGAACACCATCCAACCATCTCATTCTCTGTCATCCCCTTCTCCTTGTGCCCTCCATCTTTCCCAACATCAGGGTCTTTTCCAGGGAGTCTTCTCTTCTCATGAGGTGGCCAAAGTATTGGAGCGTCAGCTTCACGATCTGTCCTTCCAGTGAGCGCTCAGGGCTGATTTCCTTCAGAATGGAGAGGTTTGATCTTCTTGCAGTCCATGGGACTCTCAAGAGTCTCCTCCAGCACCATAATTCAAAAGCATCAATTCTTCGGCGATCAGCCTTCTTTATGGTCCAGCTCTCACTTCCATACATCACTACTGGGAAAACCATGGCTTTTACTATACGGACCTTTGTTGGCAAGGTGATGTCTCTGCTTTTTAATATGTTGTCTAGGTTTGCCATCGCCTTTCTCCCAAGGAGCAGGCGTCTTTTAATTTCGTGACTGCTGTCACCATCCATCTGCACTGATCATGGTCCTAAGTGTGTACCAGCCTTTAATCCTACTCAATCAACAGGTGTTGATGAAGTCAGGGGAACTCCTTTGTTAAGGGACACCTGAGTGGATAGAACTGACCATTAGAAATAAATTGAATAAAGGAGGTTTAATTCTTAGGAACAGCAGAATTAGGAGAGATGACTTTGACTGTTCTTGGGAAGAAACCCCTTTTGAGGTGGCCATGCTGTAAGATCAGGACTCCCTCCATGCAGACCGAAGGTGTAAATAAGTGAACAGACTATATTTCTTCTTCTTCTTCTTTTTTTAAAATAATTTTTATTGAATGATTTTATGTTACAAAAAACAATACAGCCATACTACCACTAAATATAATTAAGAAATAAAAATTACATACAACGATATTTAGTTTCTTTTTTGTTATTTACCGTTTTATTTCCTCCCAAACATTGCATACAACAACACACATATGTGCAGACACCCACACACCCACACAAAATGATAATAATGAAAGTAAATATTTCCTCCCCCTTTTATCTTCCAAAATCTTTTCTTCAAATTTGACTTCCTGTCAAGTCCCTTTGCATATATTTTATCTTACATTTGAATGTATACAAAACAATAGACCTTTCTATATAATTTTTCTAATACATTCTGAAAACATAATAAATCCTTAATTGTTATCCACCTCCTTTTAGATCCTTTATCACTCGAATGCTAGCACGGAGTCAAAACTATTATTGTATTTTTGAACATATCTTCTATAACCTATAGAAGACTATATTTCTTAAAGCTTCAACAGACTCCGTCATGTCTCAATTCTCCACAGACCCTGGGTGAGTGCCTGGAACCCCATGGGCTCTTGGCAGAGACAGGAGCAGACACCCAACTTTTGTAACAATATCATGGCCTGCTTCACCTTGTTATTCTGGATACACACAGGGTTGATGCACACCCCTATTAGAAACGCCCACACAACAGTTATTTTTTGTTACAGCAAGCAAGAGCAAATGCAATGTGCACACACCATCTTGAGAGACAAACAGTAGTCTTTTAGCAACTTTTTTTTTTGGCGTCCTGATAGCTTAATGTAAGTGGGAAGTCCTCGGGAATAAGCATTATTTAAATGTTGCTCCCACAGTCCATATGTATTGCTAAATCCTGTACGGAAGAAAATAACTCCTCAGTTTCTCTTTATTTTAGTCAGTACAATATGTTTCCAAAATGTTTGTTGTCCTTCTATAAATATTCCAGCACAAGCTTAAGGCTGTGTAGTCAAAAGTAAGTTGCACTGAATTTAGTAGAACCCACAATACAGGCACTGCTTTTTTCAGGATTGGATCCTATGAGCATAGCTGTCAACTTACAGATTTGAAAATAAGGGACCAGCAGCCTTGAAAATAAGGGACCAGCAGCCAAAATAAGGGACCTGCAGCCTCACCTGTTCCAGGCACTCCAGTCTTCCTGTCCTCCTGCAGTCTGGTCAAACTCATGCTGGTAGCTTCGAGAACACTGTCCAACCAACTTTGTAACCAGAGGTTCAACTGAATAGAATCTGAATCACATGCACCACAAGGCCTATGCAGCCTCAACTTAAGATGGCTCCCCGGCCTGGCTTTCCACTGCAAAGTTTGCAGCAGCACGTGCAACAAAATGGCACCCAGCATTCAAAAAACCCCCCAGCTTGCATTAACTAGCCACACACAAGGCATGCAAGCTCCACCCCCCAGCCGTTCTTAGACTTCTTATTGGGTGAGCAACACAGCCAAGCAACACAGTTGAAGCCTCCCTCCTCCCTGGCCGGCAGGGAGGGAGGAAGAGGAGCTGCTTCCTTTGAAATTAATTTAAGGGACATCATTTAAGGGACATTTAAGGGACATCCATCAATAAGGGACAGCAGGGGGACATGGCGCTGGAATAAGGGACTGTCCCTTCAAATAAGGGACACTTGACAGCTATGCCTATGAGTGCAAATATCTACAGTGGTACCTCAGGTTAAGTACTTAATTCGTTCCGGAGGTCCGTACTTAACCTGAAACTGTTCTTAACCTGAAGCACCACTTTAGCTAATAGGGCCTCCTGCTGCTGCCGTGCCACCAGAGCACAATTTCTGTTTTCATCCTGAAGCAAAGTTCTTAACCTGAAGCACTATTTCTGGGTTAGCAGAGTCTGTAACCTGAAGCGTATGTAACTTGAAGCATATGTAACCTGAGGTACCACTGTGTCTATATCTACCTATCATCTATCTATCTATCTATCTATCTATCTATCTATCTATCTATCTATCTATCATCTATCTATCTATCTATCTATCTATCTATCATCTATCTATCTATATCTATCTATCTATCTATCTATCTATCTATCTATCTATCTATCTATCATCTATCTATCTATCTATCTATCTATATCTATCTATCTATCATCTATCTATCTATCTATCTATCTATCTATCTATCTATCTATCTATCTATCATCTATCAATCATCTATCAATCATCTATCTATCTATCTATCTATCTATCTATCATCTATCATCTATCTATAATCTGTCTGTCTGTCTCTATCATCTATCTATCATCTAATCTAATCTATTTGAAGGAAGCCTTGTTCAGGCAAGCTTTTAATAGTTGTTGTTTTATTGTGATTTTAATATTTTGTTGGGAGCCTCCCAGAGTGGCTGGGACAACCCAGTCAGGTGGGCAATCTATTAATAATAATAATAATAATAATAATAATAATAATAATAATAATAATTATTATTATTATTATTATTATTATTATTATTATTATTATTATTATTATTATTATTATTTTGGCAACTACAAATTAGATAGGTTTGCCTATAAGTGGAAACTGAAGCAAATTTCCCCCTCATTCCCCCATTCAACATTTATCTTCCTAATCTGTTTCCCATTCCCAGGTGTTGTCTGATTTTCATGGCTGCCCCTAGGTCCCAAGGCCCATCAATGGCTCCTAGCACCAAGTGTCACTTGTCAGCCACCCACTTTCGGTGCAAAGATTCCTTCCCAGTTACCTTTGATTATATGCTGGAGACTCCATGCTCCAGCCCTGCACCACAAAAGCCTATAAAATGCTGTCCCTAATGTGTTTGATGGCTAAGAAGACGACAAGACTTACAGTAACTGCATGAGATGTCTTAGAAAATACAGGCTTTGAGTGACTGCCTTCAAATGCATTTTGCTCTCCATAAAATGTGAATGATTCACTGTGGTTCTTTTAAAGATTGCTGGCACTCATATGCTGTTGGAAGGAACGAATCCATTCTCTATTTCTAGAGCACTCTCGCAATGAACAACTGAATAGACGTGCCCTTTCTCACTTTGGGGTGGTGGAACCTTATTCAAACTGCTCTTACCTCTGTTCAATGTGGTTCTGAAGAGCAAGAGACACATTAAGCTATCAGGACTAGTTAAAATGCTCAGAAAATTGCATCAGGACTAGTTAAAATGCTCAGAAAATTGCCTTTTAACTCCAAAACAGTGGGAATAATGTTATTTCCCCCCTCTTTTTTTCAATAAAGAAAAAATGCTTGCTGCTCCAACACCTTCAATAATTTCCCTTTTTTTTTAATGGATCATAACCATGTTTTATTTGAACAATGTAACTTAAACAAAGTTTTACTTAAGTGGAAGAATCAAAACTTTGATGGAAACTATGTATGAATGCTTAGCAAAAAAAAAAACACCAACGTAACAAGTGTGGATGGAACCCTGATATTTATGGAATTCCTTGTCTTCTGTTTTCTAGCTTCAGAAATATGCATTGCATTTTCAGTTTCTATATCAGGGAACCTCAGGCCCTGGAGATTCTGCCCGATTGCTGGATTTTGACTTTCAAATACTGGCAAAAAATCACTTTAATACAGACCCAGAAAGTTTGCTAACTTCTTTCTTGAAAGTACACATAATTTTACATGGTTAAAATTGGAGAAATGGAGAGATATATAGCTGCACCGGCACCATATCTCTTCTTTCTCGTACAGTGGTACCTCGCAAGACGAATGCCTCGCAAGACAAAAAACTCACAAGACGAAAGGGTTTTTTGTTTTTTGAGCTGCTTCGCAAGACGATTTTCCCTATGGGCTTGCTTCGCAAGACGGAAACGTCTTGCAAGTTTGTTTCCTTTTTCTTAACACTGTTAATACAGTTGCGACTTGACTTCGAGGAGCAACTCATAGAACGTGGTGTGGTAGCCTTTTTTGAGGTTTTTAAAGACTTTGGTGATTTTTGAAGCTTTCCCAAAACTTTCCCGACACCGTGCTTCGCAAGACGAAAAAAATCGCAAGACGACAAAACTCGCGGAACGAATTAATTTCGTCTTGCGAGGCACCACTGTATCTAAAAATGCAAGAAGGGCTTTTACACTCGCCAAAAGCTCGGCTTTGCCCTTGCCAGTCCTGGAAGGAGCCTTTAAAAAAGTTTAGATACTCCATCGCATCACAGAGCCTTTGTGCTATCTCGTCTAAATGCATTCCCCTCACCTGTTTTGTTTGGAAGGTTTCAAAAAAATCCCCTTCCAGAACAGATTCTGCTTCTGTAATAAGAAAACAGCTAGATGCAATACATCACATAATTTTGGATTGCCCTCTTCTCAACACTCTTCACAGAGATCTCCTAGTGACTCCCTTACTTCTTAAAATATTGATTTACAAAGAGCCTATAATCCAATATTTGTCAAGGGATGATACTCCTGACACTACCAAGATTGTTTGGGGGTATTTAGTCAAGATTTTTAAAGCTAAATCTAATGTTGCCTGATTTATACAATGGTGGCTATCTAGTCTTTTATAGATTGTATGTGATTGTATTATCAATGTATATAGAAGACTTTGTATGATTTTATTGTTTAAACTGACACCAATAGCAAATAATCAGCAAACACCAGTGACATATGTGATGGGATGATGAGCTGCTTGTGCGTAAAATCGTAGTCCCTCAGAGTTTGTGCAAGTCCACAAACCTCTGTCTGTGACGGAGCCCCTCTGACATGGCTGCTCTAGTCACTTGCAGATTCCGACAGTGGTTGCTTTCGGAATCGTTTCCAGCATAAAAGCTCCTTAACGGAAACACGTCTTCTGGACTCGCGGCGTGACAGTTTCCGGCGAGGAGTTGGTCTCCCTATGGGAGCTTCAGATACCTCCCCACTGTTCTCGCTGGACGTGTCCCTGAGCCCTCCCTCTTGCTCGCTTTCCCTCAGAGATCCACCTCTCCCCCTGCTGGTTCCTGCTTCAGCTGCTGAGTCTCTACCAGCCTCCGTGAGCCCTTCCACCAGAGACCCACCTCTCCCCCTGCTGGTTCCTGCTTCAGCTGCTGAGTCTCTCCCAGCCTCCGTGAGCCCTTCCACCACCTGTTCCTCCGATGGCAGTTCCCTGACAACATCAGTTGATGGACACGTCAGCCAAATTGGACCCCCCACCAATCAGGCCATGATTGGCCCCCACCCATAGACCATTCTGGCTGGGGATGACGGGGGGCACCCAACTGTGGAAGCCTATTATAACAGAATCCAAAAGCCTTCTAGATTTTCAAGCCATTCCGTGGGAGAAAATGCCTTAGGGGTCCAATAGACCCTAACAATAAAGTAGAACCAGACCACAGGTTCTCTACATTTGAGAGCTGAGAAACACATGCTCATGAGATTCACATTTATGCATAAGGATTTGTCATGATTCTCAATGAATTCCACAATTTTATTGTACAAGAAAAAAGGCAACCACAAAGAGGTACTGTTTCTGGAATCTGGAATCCCAGAATCCCTTTCCCTCCTCCATTCATGCTGCTTTTATTTCTTTGTGCTTCTATCTCCTTCCTTTGTTTATTTTTTATTTTTTTACAGATGAGAAGAAAACTAAAGTATCTGTTTTATGGATGCCGGAAGCAATCTCATTTCGTCAATTTTTTTTTAATGTGCAAAAGCTGCCTTTGTGTCATAGACTAACCGTTTCTTTCTGCTTTCTCTGACAATCCAAAGAAAGAGTAATGCATACAAATCATTTTACTGTTTAAATTTTTTGAATAAAACATGCTAACCTTGTCATACTAAGTGACAGACAGAAATGTCACCATGGTTTCCCTGGGACAAATAATCCATATAGTTCATGTATAATTCATCTGATCTTTAAGAATGTTTAACAATATTGAATTTAGATAAATTTCAATGTTATAGTGCATTAAAGTTTCCTTTGTCAATTTAAACATGTTCCTCATCTCTTTTAAGCCTTGCTTTTGTCATTTTATCCCAGCATTATTAACCCTGAGAGGTGTGGAGAATGTTCTTTTGTGGATGCATGAACAAAATATCTTAATTTTGGGTTCTCCTGGTGCAATGCTATACATGTCTACTCAGAAATAAGTCCATTTGAGGGAACCTCTGTCAATTTTGGTGTTTCTCTATTTCTCATCTTTCTAATCTTACATTCAGTTAACCACATTTCAGGACAGTTTGTGGTTTTTTGAAAAAAGAAGTTCTTATGAGATTGCATCAGCATTTTAAAATAAATTTCTCCTGATATGCATATTTGCATATGCAATTTCCCCTAATATAATGCACTGTTTGTTCCATGCACCTCTTACCCTAGTATTTGCATTTTAGATACACATTATTTAACAGGAGAACTGCAAGTGTGATTTTTGCAGGATGGCTAAGTTTCGGTTTGCATATTCGTTTCCAGAACAGAGAATCAGGTAGCTTTACCTTTAAATCAATTTTCTTCCCATCTCTACTTGTATCATGAGATTATCACAATGGCTATGTGAAGGTGCACACCATCGGTATAACCTTTTGGTATTATATAATTTTATTATTAAAATTTATTTAACTACCTGTCCCCATATGAACTTGCCCGGCTGGTGGATAGAGAGATGCGCACCCCTCCACAGTTCTCCATCAACCAGCCAGGCAAGTAAGAATAATTATTGAAGTTCAAAGGCACATTCCAGCCAGGGGGAAGTGCTTGAGGAGGGCATGGAGAAGGTTCAGTGATGGCTGTCTCTGTGATGCGATGGAGTATCTAAATTATAAAAGTAAATAGGCATTACTCCATGGTGGGGCTGCAATCCTAAGTAAGCATACAAAAGGCTGGGAGGGGTAGAGTTTTTGGATTTCATGATTTAGCAGTCTCTGTTGGATGAGAGAGAAGATTTGTGACTCGTCCGATAGAAGAAGGGAATCTATCGCAATCCCTATTTGCCTGAGTTTGAGCGTAATATAAGAAAACCGTGTAAAATTATGTGTATCTTTCAAGAAAGATGTTAGTAAACTTTCTGGGTCTGTATTAAAGTGACTTTTTGCCAGTATTTGAAAGTCATAATCCAGCCCCTAGATTCTAAGAGATGCTGGCCTAACTCTGCACACATAGCCAGATAGAAGATCACTGGTTCAGATAGCTCAGCATTGTCTACAGAAAGAGGTTGTGGCTACCACACTCATGCACACTCTTGTATGAACACATGCAAGGGCAAACCCATGTGGGGGAGATGAAAAGGCAGACATACATATCAAGTGATTGATATGATGACTAAGTGGGGAGTGAATGGAATCTCCTTCAGAAGTGTGGGCTCTGCCCAGCAGTGGCGTAGCGTGGGGGGTGCCAGGGGGGCAGGCCGCACCGGGCGCAACATCTGGGGGGGCGCGCTCGCTGCCTCCGGAGTCGCCGAAGAGCCTCGGGCGCAGGCTGTAGCAGAGCCGCATGTCTCGCGGAACCGACGAGCTGTGCGCGCGCCCGGGCTGAAGGCGTCCGGCAGGCAGCGGCTCTCAGCGCTCGTCCGGTCCCGCCAGGCAGCCCCTCCTCACAGCCCCGCCTCCGCCGCTGCTGCAGCAGCTGCTGGGCCGTTGCATTTTCCTCGCCTCTCTGCCCCCCTGCTCCTCCGGGCAAGTGGCGTCATTTGGGCGGCAGCGCCAGCGGCAACTCGCAGGTTAGGGGTTGGGGGGGCGCAAATTACGTGCCTTGCCCCGGGTTAGGGGGCGCAAATTACTTGCGTTGCCCCGGGTGCTGACAACTCACGCTACGCCGCTGCTGCCCAGTGTGAGATTATTAAGGATGGTAGGAAAGGATATATTGAATAAATATTATTCTTCCTTTACTCATGCTAGTGGAGTGATACAGCAGAGCAGATTTCCCTCAATATAGCTGGAAGCTGGTTTGCAGATTCATTTGAATCTCTTAGTTAAGATTATTTCCTGGTGTCCCCTTTAATCCCTCTTAAAAGAATAAAGACATAAGAGTCTTTCTGAGTAAAGTAGCAAATGTTTACTCACATTTCAGTTCACGATTTGATCCCTGAAAGGCAGGCTTTACTTGGTAGTTACATAAACAAACTGTGCGTTCTTCTCATATGGAGACTGAACTCATGTGCTGCTGGCTGAGAGCCAGCAGACAGCAAAATTACATTAATTCAACAAAATGGCTGCAGGAGAGCAGCATGGCAGCAAAAGATCAGCAAGCAAGAAGAGAAAAACAAGTAAGAAAATGGCTGCGTGACTCGGCTCTTTTATGGAGTCATCCAGAGCCACGCCCATCTCCCAGGTCACATGCAGGGGGAGGATGCTCCAGACCAGTGAAACAGGAAGTTAAACTGAGCGGATGTCCCTCTGCCTGTGCCCACTCTAGGGGAATAAGGAATGTATAACAAAATGAAAAAAAAAAGTTTAGATATTCATTTAGGAAAACACCAGAAGGTTTTCTATTGGGAATAGTACCAGGAAGTCTAAAGGAAGAAGACAAGACATTATATTTGTATGCAACAGTAGCCGCAAGGCTATTGATTGCGAAAAATTGGAAAAGTGGTATTATACCGACAAAAATAGAGTGGCTTGCCAAATTATTGGAGTACTACAATATATCCAAAACAATGGGAGAAATTGGAAGGATCTCAAAAGAAAAGATAGACAGGGATTGGAAGGTGTTTAAAGGATACTTGCAAAACCATATTGAAAAATCAGAACTCATATTAGAATAAACAAGTTCTGTTTTAAATACTGAAATACTAAATAAGATGGATAACAATGTGTAATAGAAAAAGAAGCATGAAATTAGGTTAAAGGTGTGTGAAAGAAAGTAATAGAAGTGGAAAGAAATTGCAATTGAGTAGATTGGAAGTCTAACACAAAGGTGGGGTGAGGGGTGAGGGATGGTGGTGGGGAAAGGAATTATCTGTGAGTCTGAATGTAGGTATGTTTGTATATATTTAAGGATTGTATGAAATGTATGTTTGTATGCTTGTATATTCGCAATATGAATATATATTAAAAAAAGGAAATAAGGAATGTTGCATTTGACTGCACCAATAGATTACATTCCACACCCAGGATGTAGCCTGCAGAAAGTTGTCCAGAAGGGAATGTGACGCTTGGGTTCCCCCACCTTTGATGTACTTCAACAACATCTGGAGGGCTGCAGATTGCCTCTTGTAGACTTTCTTCTACAGCCTCTCTTCCTTTCCCAGCGTGTTCTCTCCCCTCCGTTTTGTTATTGCAGTTGGTGCAGGTAACATATTAGTGATATTGATCAAACAGGGTGAGTTTTTAGAGAATGCGATGGCCACGACACACAGCGGAGGGATCTTCCACTTCAGCTTCCTAGGCAAACTTTTGTGTCTGCAATCTGACTTGATAAAAGTGTTTCATTACAAGATTTTCTGGTGTTAAACATCATTACAGTTATGAAAGGGGACCTTTTGATGTTCATCTCATACAGTGGAATTGATTTATTTTGCAAAAAGGGTTTTGCACAAGGCACACAGTTGCAACTTTCTTTTGAAATATGCAGCACGCTGAGATGAATTTTGCCTTTCTTATTGTCGGGAAATTGATTTGAGAATTACACTGGTGAGTTCTAGGGGGTTGACTTATTTACTCTTGAGAAAGGTTTTCCTATGTATTACTTATGAGGTGCAGGCACTTTGTACAACTGGTTTTGAGGCTGTGTTGCAAGGCCAGGCTTGCCACGCAGTAAGGTAAAGCGGCCTGCTTCAGGCGGTAGAATTGAGGGGGTGGGAGGTAACAGGAAGCAGGAATTAGTGTCTGAAATGTGCAACAAGCTTTCTAAAGTGGTGGCCTTAGTGGCAGAGCTTTATTGCTTCAGGTGGTAAAATGTCTTAGGCTGGCATTGCTTTGATTCATTGCTCTATTTATTATTTTAATGTGCTTTCTGTGTCAGTGCAGTAGGAGAGTATAGGTGTTTCATTGTTTGTGTGTGTGTGTGTGTACATCAGTGTAATACCAGTGGAATTAGTAGTTAGGATGCTCAGCGTTGACAGCAAAACCATCCTAATGAAGCAGTAGTGACAAGGGGTCCCCCAGGAGCCATGGCAACTCAGACACCATTCACCAGTCATGCCATTGCTTGATGGAAGGAGCCAGTCAATGCATGGCAATGGCTCCATGGTACCTACCCAGCACATACACATGCACACACCCCATAACATGGCAAGCACAAAAACCACCCTGTATTCTTCCCAGTGTACATTTTGGGATATGTAAAATAAGGCTGTCAATACCAACTACTTCTTATTAGGTAAAGGGAGGAGGGTGGCGCTGTGGTCTAAACCACTGAGCCTCTTGTGCTTGCCAATCAAAAGGTTGGCGGTTCGAATCCCCGTGATGGGGTGAGCTCCTGTTGCTCTGTCCCAGATTCTGCCAACCTAGTAGTTCAAAAGCACACCAGCGCAAATAGATAAATAGGTACCGCTGCAGTGGAAAGGTAAATGGTGTTTCCGTGCGCTCCGGCTTTCATTGCACCAGAAGTGGTTTAGTCATGCTGTCCACATGACCCAGAAAGCTGTCTGTGTACAAATGTTAGCTCCCTCGGCCTGAAGCAAGATGAGTGCTTCACCCCATAATCGCCTTTGACTGGACTTAACTGTCCAGGGGCCATTTACCTTTACCTTACTTCTGATTGCTAGAAAGGCACACAAACAGGAAGTTGGATCTCACAAGGTCTACAGGATATCCCCCCTGTGAGAGCCACTCCCACTGTGTCCAGCCAGGCAAAGGGGTGCAACCTATATAAACTGGTCATGTCCCTGGCCTGCTGTCTCTATGTGGAAATGATGTCAAGCAGGAAGGTATATGATATAAACATGATGCAATAATAGCCTGCTAAACTCTTTGGGAGAGGAACGGAACATATATTTGGAAATTGCGAATAAAGGCTGATGCTATCGTTGAGGCTTTTCCATTAGCCCACTGTGTCTATAAAAAGGCAGTGAGACAAGACTGCTCATTACCTGTCGGTTCCAAACAAGACAAGAAAGTTGCAACCTGTCTCAAAGCATCCAATAATACGTCTGAGGAAGAAAGGGGAGGGGGGGAGGAACCCAGCCACCTAATCCCTCAAGCTGTTGATAAAAGCTTCATTAGATCAGTCTGTTATCAATCCTAGATCTGGCAGAGTTAGGTGTATCTGTGAAAGTCAATGGATTCATGCTTGTTAAGGATCTTTACAGCATAGCCTGTGGTTCTTCACAACATGGTGTTTTCAGATTTACTGTGCTAGAAGCAGCTCAAAATCCTAAATGGAACATTCTTGTAAAAACTCGGAACGTGGTGGTGCACCACATAAAATTTCCAGAAACAAAATCTGTTGTAAGGGTGGCTAGGGTGCACACATCAGTTTCTTTCTTACCATTTTCAAAGTACTCACCCCTATGTCAGTTTCAACTCAGCTTCATCTGGTGTGCCAGCTGAGACCTTACCTGCCTGTGCACACTGTCGCCAGAGTGGTCCATGCTCTGGTTATCTCCTGCTTGGACTACTGCAATGTGTGCTATGTAGGGCTACCTATGAAGGGGACTCGGAAACTATGACTAATCCAGAACATGGCTACCAGATTGGTTTTTGGGAGTAGCCACTGGGACCATATAACACCGGTCTTAAAGGGTCTGCACTGGCTCCCGGTACATTTCGGAGCACAATTCAAAGTGTGGTGTAGTGGTTAAGTGCAGTAGTCTCATAATCTGGTGAACTGGGTTCACATCTCCGCTCCTCCACCTGCAGCTGCTGGGTGACCTTGGGCTAGTCACACTTCTTTGAAGTCTCTCAGCCTCACTCACCTCACGGAATGTTTGTTGTGGGGGAGGAAGGGAAAGGAGAATGTTAGCCGCTTTGAGACTCCTTTGGGTAGTGATAAAGATGGATATCAAATTCAAACTCCTCCTCCTCCTCCTCTGGAGTCAAAGCCTAAACAAGTACACGAGCAGGCAGTTGACTCCTCCAGGAACATGTTGAGATACGACCAGGTGGTCAACTGACTAGTCAGCACAAGAGTCCCACATGACCCAGTACCTTTTCATACTGGGGTCTTCTTATGAGGCCTTTCCGAGACAGGTGTCAAGGGCTGAAGCATGGCATTAGGCAATGAAATCTCCTAGGTAAACATCACTGAGAATCAAATGGATTGCCTTATTGGTAAAACAGCTTCATATTACATGTGATATCAATGAGTTATGGATGACTATAAAATATTTATCAGTGCCGAAATACAGTATTATCATGGTTTGATTTCTTGGAAGCCAATGACCGAAAAAGAAGTTTCAACTTTACTGAGACTAAAAATCAGCACTCACTGCTTATATGAAAACACACTGAAAAAGAAAAGAAAGCCTGCATTTCTATTTGTCTGGCTGTGGTTGTAATCCACAATTTCATAAGGCTCTGGCAATGAAGAATGCCATATGCACCAAAAGGATTACTATTTCCTATCACTGAAGAGAATGAGGCAGTTGCCACTTAAGCAGAGAGAAAACTCTGAACAAGGGATGGATGAATGGGTAAATATCTGGTCTCTTACATTTGTTCACCTGTAAGTTTGTTCCATTCTATTTCTGCATTAAACTGCTGCTGTTGCTGCTTTAAATAATATGCACAAAAATGTTGCATTTTATTATATGGTTAAATTGTTTAAAATCATTTCCCTTCAAAACACACATTAAAAAAATATTTTTGAGGAGTGTACCCCCCCCCCATCTGTGGACAGTGCTGGAGCATTTAGAACAGGCATAGGCAAACTCGGCCCTCCAGATGTTTTGGGACTACAGTTCCCATCATCCCTGACCACTGGTCCTGTTAGCTAGGGATGATGGGAGTTGTAGGCGAAAAACGTCTGGAGGGCTGAGTTTGCCTATGCCTGATTTAGAAAGTACATGCTGTAGTGCAAAAGTGAGTTCTAATCTGTGAAATAATGCAGGAGCTGTGGAAATTCATACTGGAATTCAGAAAGATCAAATTCTTCAGGCCTCCCTAAGGAGAATATTGTTGCTGAAAGGTTTCCAGCTATTATCTGAATGAGTCCGTAAGTGACTGTGGAGGCCAGTTCTGGATCCACACGTCCTTCCACAGTGGGGACATTGGTTTCCGGGCGGGAGTTGATCATAGTGTGGATTTGCCAAGCGTGCCTTCCTCTTAGCACGTTTCTTCCTTCCATCCTGAGTTCGAGCGTCTTCAAAGCCCATGACACCTTTGGTAAAGGCTGTTCTCCAACTGGAGCGCTCGCAGGCCAGTGTTTCCCAATAGTTGGTGTTTATACTACATTTTTAAAAGATTTGCATTGAGACAGTCTTTAAACCTCTTTTGTTGACCACCAGCATTACGCTTTCCATTTTTAAGTTCGGAAGAGAGTAGTTGCTTTGGAAGACGATAATCAGGCACCTGCACAACATGACCAGTCCAACGAAGTTGATGTTGAAGAATCATTGCTTCAACACTGGTGATCTTTGCTTCTTCCAGTACACTGGCATTTGTCCGCCTGTCTTCTCAAGTGATGTGTAATTTTATTCGGAGACACCATTGATGGAATCTTTTGAGGAGTTGGAGATGGTGTTCATGGCATCTTCAGAAGCATAATGCCTCCAATAGTAGAGGCAGCATGTTAATATAGAAGAGTTTATGCATGTAGAGAAAAAGGACAAAAAAGAGTTAAATTAGGTTAATTGGGTGTGTTTGTCCTGCACCTGCTACTAGTTAACCATGTGAGAGTGAGTCAGCAAGCATGTGAGAGTGACTCAGCAAAATCTAAACTATACACTATATACTTGTTTTTGAAGCAAGTTTGCTCTTTGCCCCTGCCCAGCTTAGGCAGACCTGAGCTGGATCTACACTGACCTTTTTAACATTATTAGATATATTGTTCTACAACATTGCAGAGCATACTGGTAAATTAAAAAATGTTCCTGACCTTGCTTTGTACATAACAACGCAGTTTCCCTTACTGCTGGTTCCTGGTTGCTCTGCAGAGCCCTTTGGTGTCACATTTCATTAACACATAACAAGCAAAAATTAATGTGTCATCTATGTTATGGCTCTGCGGGTTAAACCACAGAGCCTAGGACTTGCCGGTCACAGAGCCTAGGACTTGCCAAAACCATCCTAATGCAGCAGTAGTGACAAGGGGTCCCTCAGGAGCCACAGCAACTCAGACATCATTCACCAGTAATGACATTGCTTGATGGAAGGAGCCAGTCAATGCATGGCAATGGCTCCATGGTACCTACCCAGCACATACACATGCACACACCCCATAACATGGCAAGCACAAAAACCACCCTGTATTCTTCCCAGTGTGCATTTGGGGATATGTAAAATAAGGCTGTCAGTACCAACTACTTCTTATCAGGTAAAGGGATGAGGGTGGTGCTGTGGTCTAAACCACCGAGCCTCTTGGGCTTGCCGATCAGAAGGTTGGCGGTTCAAATCCCCACGACGGGGGGAGCTCCTGTTGCTCCGTCCCTGCTCCTGCCCACCTAGCAGTTCGAAAGCACGTCAAAGTGCAAGTAGATAAATAGGTACTGCTCCGGCGGGAAGGTAAACGGTGTTTCCGTGTGCTGCTCTGGTTCACCAGAAGCGGCTTAGTCATGCTGGCCACATGACCTGGAAGCTGTACGCCGGCTCCCTCGGCCAATAAAGGAAGATGAGCACTGCAACCCCAGGGTCGGTCACGACTGGACCTAATGGTCAGGGGTCCCTTTACCTTTACTATGCTATGAAAAACATTCCTTAACCCTTCCTCAACGTTATAAATGATGAGTGTAGATCCACCTCTAGTCTGTGTTGGAATACTGCAAGGAGACAGTGTGCTGCTGGAAGGACTGTATATTACAACTGTATGTACTGTAACCTATATGTTGTAGAACTGCATTATACTGTCAGCAAAGGGACTGACCCTACCTAGAACTGTCTGGTGTTTCTCTGTTCCATTGGCACTCTCCGCTGGAGTGTTGAGTGGGAACTCTGCACATGCCCCATCATTTCTATCATGAGATTGTAAGATATTTGACTTCAGTGATTTATCACTGACAGAACTGGCTAGCTCTTGTGAATTAATGACAAGGCATATAGCAATTTGGTAGAGTCAACACCACAGCTGCCTTAACTTTCTTAAGGTTGGGCGGTCTAGTCTGCATTACAAGTCCATTTTGCAAACCCACCTTTCTTATAGCACATGCTGACTAGTTCCAGTACCTCATTTCCACTTTCTGCTTCCACACATTTTAGAGTATGACCCACCCTGCAGATGCATCTAGTGAGGAGAGATGGCTATTTCTGTGGTTGGAGAAAAGCAATTGATGAATGTCAATGTAGTGCGATTTATGATTTATGATAGAATTTAGGAGGAAATGGTGCAGAAAACTGTGCTCACACTTTGCTGTGTAAATCATTCATGAGATTCACCAAAATGGGACAAACAGGCTTGTGGTTTTCTTTCTTTTTTTACTTATGGGAAGAATGTTTTGTCAAAAGTGTGAAAGGCTTAGGGATGGTGATGTTATGAAAAAATGCAGAACCTCATTTCATTCTAGGACCCAATTCTTCCTGCTGGTTAAATAATGAGTTTGAAAATATTCTTGTATGAGTACGCTCTGACGTCTCCAGATTTGGGCAGATTCACCAAGCTATAAACTTTAAGGGTGGAGAATAGAACAACAAGCTATTGCCCAGGCACATGTTGTAGAAACATATTTTGTTACTGGAGTGTGTGTGTGTGTGTGTGTGTGTGTGTGTGTGTGTGTGTGATATTTAGGAATGAATAGATCCTTTTCAGACATCTTTCCATGTTCAGAAGATTCATCCACACTCTAAATTACACCCAAGGGATAACTATCACACCTTCTTCCTTCCCTTGTTACCCTCATTCAGGCACGCAGACTCTCGAAAGATAGGGGGGAGGGCGCTGATGTCATGTGTGGCATCACAACATCGCGTCTGGGCATCATGTGTGCTGTCATGATGTCGTGCATGACACCCAGATGTTGGATGCGATGCCATTGCATGGCAGCTCAGCTTCCATCGCTAGCAATGTCTAGGCAGCACGATACCATGTACATATGCAATAGACAATCTTTATAGAATTCCTTCAAACCATAACAAGTACAAAATTAAATCTTTAGTCTCTGAAAATCTTTAAATGAAGCAAGGTACCAGACTTTGTACGATGAAAGACAAGCTGTGAAGCTTTGCGTATTCAGCAAATATGATGTCCATCACTGAACAGTGATTCTGGATATTGACTACTGTTTCGTAGAATTCTTCGTCAGCGTGGTTGGAGGATATAGAATTGCTTCATAAACCCATCTTATTTCAAATGAATGTATGTAAATGAAAATATCAAATGCTGAAACTGTTCGAAAAGTAATAAATATCATAAAAAAATAATAATCAAATGCTGTGGAACAGTGCTCATGTAATAATGTACAGTCATACCTCGGGTTGAAGTAGCTTCAGCTTAAGCATTTTTGGGTTGCGCTCCGTGGTGATCCGGGTTTCGCTGCTCACGCATGCGCAGATGCTCAAAAATGACGCCGCGTGCATGCGCAGAAGCGGTGAATCGCGACCTGTGCACGCGCAGACGCGGGTTGTGTTCGCTTCAGGATGCGAATGGGGCTCCGGAACAGATCCCGTTCGCATCCAGAGGTACCACTGTAGTCACTGCACTCCATCGCTGGCAGCTCCTCCTCCTGTCATCACCAGAGGTTGAGGGCAGTTTCCCCTCCATGGCAGCACCAGCAGCAGGAGGAGCTACCATGTCAGAGGCGTAGGAAGGTGGGTGCGGTTCGCCCTGGGTGCTATGACTGAGGAGGGTGACAAAATGGCAGGCGAGTGGGCAGCACACCTCGTGCGTGGCGGCAGCAGCTCTTCTCACCCAACGGGAGAGAGCAGCCCTTCTCAGCCGTGGCGAGGCACACCAGGCCACAGCAGCTCTGTTACCAGGTGTGGCGATCACACAGGGTCCCCGGACGTTTGACGGTCTATTGATCCCTGTGCCACCACTGTGATTGCTCCCCCGCTGCCACCAACTTGTTTCTCTCGGGTACACACGGAGTCCAGACAGTTGTTAACATTAAACCAAATAAACGAGTTTATTTTATAAGCATTAACAAGTTTATGGTTTCAGATAATTTTTCTTGTCAGTTTCTTAGTTTCCTTACCGGCTATACCTTCCTATTACCTCTAACTGATTATCCCAACTGTCTATCTGACTCCTCTCAACAGATTCTCTCACCCCCCCCACATCAAACTATCCCAACCCACAGACTATCCTCACTCTCCCTTCTCTAACACCTGACTGACTCCTTAACAGCACTAACTCTAACTCTAACTCCTCCCCTTGGGTTCCCATTTGTCAATCACTTCACACTCATTTAACCCTTTACTTATGACCCAGCATGATGTCACCTAGGAGGGCAAACGCCACACCGGGTCATGTTTGACCCGGCTGTGGAGAGTAAGAGGAGAGTGAGCAGAAGCTTCCCTTCCCCCCTCATACCCTGAACTGTGGCACGTGGGAGGGCCCCCTCTGCACCCTGGCCCCCTCGGGACCGTGTCCATGCTGGATAGCACGGGCATATGCTCTGCAGCTGCACCACGTTCCTGGTTCACATGGCTGTGCAAAGCCCAGATGTCGCATGTGACAGTGTTGTATCTGGGCATCGTGCCCAGAACACCCCTAACAATATTGGGGGCAGGTTCAAAGGTGTTCAGAACCTAGGAGTCAGCACCCCTGATCTCACTTCATGTTACTGCATCCAAGACAGTAGGGATATCTCCCTCAAAGGCCCCAAGGCAGCAGCAGCTGTTGACATAGCTGTGTGTGCAATCTCCCATGATTCCCAGCTTTCTCTGATGCATCACGTATGTACTAGGGCCACAGACCTGCAAAGGGGCCCAATCGGGATTCATTTCAGATTGGACCTCCAGCTCAGATAGCGAGTTTCACTCTGAAATGGACCTGCAAGTAAGGTAACCATTAGGTCCAGTCGTGACCGACTCTGGGGTTGCGGTGCTCATCTCGCTTTATTGGCCGAGGGAGCCGGCGTACAGCTTCTGGGTCATGTGGCCAGCATGACTAAGCCGCTTCTGGCAAACCAGAACAGCGCAAGGAAATGCCGTTTACCTTCCTGCCGGAGCGGTACCTATTTATCTACTTGCCCTTTGACGTGCTTTCGAACTGCTAGGTTGGCAGGAGCAGGGACTGAGCAATGGGAGCTCACCCCATCACGGGGATTCGAACCGCCGACCTTCTGATCGGTAAGCCCTAGGCTGTGTGGTTTAACCCACAGCGCTACCTGCGTCCCTAGACCTGCAAGTGGAAGACCCTAATTCACACCTGCCACTCCACAGGGCCTGCTACCATCCCCAATTAAAAGTCTAGATTGAATCAGTAGAGTGGGGAGTAGGGAATCTAAGGTGTTCAACTGTTGCTGGACACCAGCCCCAGTAGCATGGCCAATGGTCAAGGATGATGGATTCTGTAGTCCAACAAGAGCTGGAGTCCCCCCCCTCTACAAAATTTACTTAGCTGTTAAAATACTGCTGAAAAACAAGAACACAGTTTAGAAAAAAAAGGTTGCTTTTTTCTTGAAACTGAGTCCATACTCTGTAACTTTGCAGCTTCGCGGATCACTTTTTTTGTCACGGAAGAAGGGGGAAGATAGAAAATATGCTCATTTTAGCTGTCACTGTTCTGTGTTTGATTTCTTGGACATCTTGGCAGTCATTTCAGATCGTCTGACTTCCTGGAGACAGGGAACATAGTGCTTGTGACATTGGGTGGAAGGGGGGGGAACCACTCAGATGCACACATCTCAAAAATCTCAAATCCCAAGAAGACAGCAAGGTGGAAACACAAAAGCTGGAAAATGTGAAAAACTTTTTATGTGTCTAATTCTGTGCTTGGCGGAGAGGCGTGGGTGTGTATGGCATCAGCTTTCCCAGATCAGCAGGCTTTCCTAGCTTTGAGTCAAATTCTTGTGTATGTGCCCCAGAACCCAACAGTCACTAAAGAGTCCCATTTGTATTCTCTGTGAAGTTAGCAGGGAATTTTTTTCCCAGAATGCGCATATCCCATTGCTCAAGCAGTTCCATGTAAACCACATAAGCTGTAATTCAGAGGCGGGGTGGTGGTGGGAGCAAGGCTCTCTTCCTTTCATATAGACACTGGTATGGTGTGACTTTAAAAAGAGACATTCTGCAGCAGTCTGACATGTGCCAAATTGCCATTCTCCCTGACTGAGTGAAATTAATTCCCTCACTGAGAGTTTGAAGGCAAGACTAAGCTTCTCTTTTAAAAAGAAACACGTACAGGTGACTACAAAATTGGTTGTAGTGGTTTTGTAGTAGTTAGTTCTGTGTAAGGGCATAAAAAGGTAAAGGACCCCTGACAGTTATGTCCAGTCACAGATGACTCTGGGGTTGTGGCGCTCATCTCGCTTTACAGGCCAAGGGAGCTGGCGTTTGTCCACAGACAGTTTTCCCGGGTCATGTGGCTAGCAGGACTAAGCTGCTTCTGGTGCAACGGAACACCAAAACCAAAGCAGTGCACGGAAATGCCGTTTACTTTCCTGCCAGAGCAGTACCTATTTATCTACTTGCACTGGTGTGCTTTTGAACTGCTAGGTTGACAGGAGCTGGGACAGAGCAGTGGGAGCTCACCCCGTCATGGGGATTCGAACCACTGACCTTCTGATTGGCAAGAGGCTCGGTGGTTTAGACCACAGTGCCACCCATGTCCCATGTGTAAGGGCATAGCCTCCAACATCTCTCTGATGAAAATAATAATAATAATAATGATAATCATTATTATTATTATTATTTATACCCCACCCATCTGACTGGGTTTCCCCAGCCACTCTGGGCAGCTCCCAACAGAATAGTAAAACACAATAAAACATCAAACATTAAAAACTTCCCTAAACAGGGCTGCCTTCAGATGTCTTCTAAAAGTCAGATAGTTGTTTATTTCCTTGACATCTGATGGGAGGGTGTTCCACAGGGTGGGCGCCACTACCGAGAAGGCCCTCTGCCTGGTTCACTTCTTGCAATGAGGGAACCGCCAGAAGGCCCTCGGCACTGGACGTCAGTGTCCGGGCGGAACGATGGGGGTGGAGATGCTCCTTCAAGTATACTGGGCCTAGGCCATTTAGGCATTTAAAGGTCAGCACCAACACTTTGAATTGTGCTCGGAAACGTACTAGGAACCAATGTAGGTCTTTCAGGACCGGTGTTATGTGGTCTCGGTAGCCACTCCTAGTCACCAGTCTAGCTGCCGTATTTTGGATTACAGTGGTACCTCGGGTTAAGAACCTAATTCGTTCTGGAGGTTCGTTCTTAACCTGAAACTGTTCTTAACCTGAGTTACCACTTTAGGTAATGGGGCCTCCTGCCGCCTCCCCACAATTTCTGTTCTTATCCTGAAGTTCTTAACCCGAGATACTATTTCTGGGTTAGCGGAATCTGTAACCTGAAGCGTCTGTAACCCGAGGTACCACTGTAATTGTAGTTTCTGGGTCACCTTCAAGGATAGCCCCATGTAGAGTGCATTGCAGTAGTCCAAGTGGGAGATAACTTGATGATATTATTATTATTATTATTATTATTATTATTATTATTATTATTATTATTATTATTATTATTATATTACTATTATTATATTTCTAACCCACTCATCTGACTGGGTTGCTCCTGCCACTCTGGGCGACTTCCAACATAGAAAAAACATGATAAGATATTAAACATTAAAAACTTCCCTATTCAGGGCTGCTTTCAAATGTCTTCTAAACATTGTATGGTTACTTCTCCCCTTGGCTCAGGGGTCGCATACCCTCCAACTTTTCTCCGATGAAAATAGGAACATGCTAAAGAAAAGCAAGTCATTCCAGGATCAAATCAGAAACTGGGATAGCTTCTGTAAATCTGGGACTGTCCCTGAAAATAGGGACAATTAGAGAGTCTGCACTTTTCCATTCTAGGGGTCCTTGAACACACCACCCTTGTTCCACCATAATGATGAGCCCATTGCTAATATTCTCCAAATCAGAAAAGAGCTCATGCTGGACACCTGTACAGGATGTATTACATAAGATCAAAAATCTACATAGGATATTTATAATGATTAAAAAAAACCAATTGTATAAAATCAGAGTCTTTGAAAAGAATGGAAATCTTGAAGCCTACCACCTCATCCAACGAAGTGCAATTTAAATTGCCCACACCAAGTGCACAGAAAGTATTGAGGCCATCATGTAATTGGTGTTTATACCATTGTGAAATACTGGCAATGTATATATGAAAGCATTATGCAGACTGCTGTAGCCTTAGGCTTTTGGCCATACAGGAAGCATCAAGAATTTGATGCATGAGTGGATGTGAAACTGACTCATGCATCTGTTATTTACACTTCTGGTTTTATCTCTCCTACGCTTGTAATAAGCATTTTACTTATCTGATATCAGGGTCACCATGTTGGTAGGATAACATGCATTTGTCAGTGACTCTATTGTGATGAAAAGTAAATATAAAATTGTATTTTGGAATTTATTCCACTAGTGGTAGAGAACCTCTGGTCTTCCAGATCTTGGTGCACTCCAACTCCCATCAGCCCCAGGCTGCATGGCCAGTGATCATGGAGGATGGGAGCTGTAGTCCAACATGTTGAGATCCACAGGTTTCCCACGCCTGATTGCATTATAGGGTATAACTATATATGAATTGTTTATGGTTTCTATAAAAACTCTTATCTTAAATCCTATGAGGTCACAGAAAGTCGCATCAGTAGCTTAGTTCATCAAAATCTCCTATTCCATTACTTTCACATTACTATACCAAGATAAATTAGCTATTGTATGGTTGAATGGGTGTTTTTTTTCCAGATTGGGAGGCATTTATTTTTAGAATTTAATATATCACAGATGTAAATCCAAAGGGTTCTCTCAGCAACTCACAAATAGGAAAAACAATTCTTGCAAAAATGTTACAACCTCAAATGCAGAGGTAGGTTAATGTGCATAATGGTTAGCTTGTCTACTCACCACCAATACCTAGTCATCAGTGAGATGAACAGGCTGTGTCTGTATCTGTAGCTGATGCACTTTTCCATGCCAGAGATGCCCCAAGTTTCCCATCACCAGATGGGAGGAGAAATCCCATCCTGCTTTGTGTGTCTTAATCGCTTACTGATCCTGCAAGTGTTGCAGCCCACCTGTAAAAGTCTATGATGGACCTTTCTTGCAAGGATAATTTCACAGTAATTTTTAAGCTGTGCTTCCTGATCCATACATGAAATCAATAATGTGTAAAGTTCACTTAATAATAACTATCCCTATGTGATCACTGCAAGAGGATAAACAATGCATATCAAGGGGAATCCATCCAAAGGAAGTTTTCCCTTTTGAAGACCAACATGGTATCTAAAATACGTAGAAAACAAATTGTTGAGTGAATTGTCAGAAGTTAGCAGACAGTGTGTTGATTCCTGCATTTTAGACCAGGATATGGGAGAAGTCTAACTTAGAGCTTCTCAATATCATAGGTCATGAAACCCATCAGGTAGATGAGAAAACCAAGTATTTTGGAAAGACTGTTACAGGATACATCACAAATTTTTGCAAATGGTCTAAGTTAAGAACTCCACCTTTGTGTTGTCCAGATTCCTCATTCAACGGCACATTCTCTGGTGAGCTATGTCCTTTTTCCCACTAAATGAGGTTAAATGCTTTTTTTGCATTGAATAATAAAAGTAATTTACCTTACAGTAAATTAGTGTTGACTGTTCCATGCTGGAGCTTAAGGAACACTATCATGATGGAAGTAAATTATCAGATACCAAATAAGTGGGCTTACTAGTATGTATGCTTAGAGGCTTGTCAATAATATGCAGCCTGAGAAGATAAAGTAAATACATTCCTGCCCAGAACATAGCTGAGTTTTGACTGAATGGTTTTGTGCCGTTTTCAGCCTCCTCGGAATGTCAAAGAACAGCCAACAGCCGTGGCAAACTTGACGTCAGGTACTGTCAGATGAAAGCCTTCTGAGGTGTTTCTCTCGCTCCCTCTGAATGAATCTGAGTGGCAAACACTCCAGATGAATCCTTAATGTGAAAATCCTGTCATAAAAAATTGAGACTTGCTGCTTATATGATCAGCTGGGTTGAGGGAATGTTATCTAACCATCACTGGTGTAACTACCAAAAGAAGTCTTGGGTTTTTTTGGGGGGGAGCAACCTAGACAGAACAGATTCCAGTGAAACTTTAAGACAGCAATGAGATACAGTGGTACCTTGGTTCTCAAATGCCTTGGTACTCAAACAACTTGGAACCCAAACACTGCAACCCCAGAAGTAAGTGTTCCTGTTGGTGAACTTTTTTAAGAAGCCGTTTATTTTGCATTTTTGTTTTTGCGGCTCTTTTTGTGTGTGACTGTGTACAACCCAGTTCAGCTACTGACTGATTGTGTGACTGTAGTACATTGTTTATTGCTTTCATTTTTTTGGATCAATGGTCTCATTAGATAGTAAAATTAATGTTAAATTGCTGTTTTAGTTTTTTTTTTAAAAAAAGTCTGGAATGGATTAATCCATTTTGCATTACTTTCTATGGGAAAGCACGCCTTAGTTTTGGAATGTTTTGGTTTTGGAATGGACTTCCAGAATGGATTAAGTTTGAGAATCAATGTACCACTGTACCTGTGGCTCTCTGGGTATTGTTTAACTATAGCTCTCATTATCCCCATTGACTTCGCTGGTTGGGGCTGATAGGAGTTAAGAGTCCAACAATATTGGGTGGGGGGTGACTTCCTGTTATTAAGGCAAAACTGGGACTGAAGATAAAAGCTCTATCTTTTTTTTAAAAAAATCAAGGAGTGTCAAAATTTATCTTGGTGCTTTTACTTATCAATTAGTCACTATTCCATTCTGTGCTGCTGGGAAACTTTAATAGCACACCACTAATGGAAAACAGGACATGCTCTTGCTAATATGAGTGATGCTCCAGTTAATTCATTCATTGGAAGTGCATATAAACTTAAGCTAATGGTGCAGAGTCATTGCTTTTAACTGTAAACAAATACATCAGGTTCAATGACCAGTATGAGGAATTGCAGCCAAACTACAATTCCCCTCACCATCAGCCATGCTGGCTGAGGCTCATGCGAGTTGGAAGCCCAACAATATCTGAGTTGCCAGAGGTCTCCCACCTCTGTTCTACAGAGAATGTTGGTTCCGAGCCAGTTTTGGAGTTAATAGTCCTCACCATTGGTAAAGACACATGTCTCCAGGCTTCTCTCCCAAATTAATTTTGCTTGCATTCCATTTAAAAGAAATGGAAAGGATCACATTCACCAAAATGAATTCAGCAGAATGAGAAATAAATAGCAAACAGTGCAGGATTATTAAACTGAATATGAAACACCCATGCTTTTTCAACAAAGATGTCTTTAAAAGCAATGATTTACAGTAATGTCGTATCTAGGGCTGAGCCAAATCTTTGCCTATGACACTTTTTGCTCTTAAAGGAGAAGGGATTAGCGGCAGAATGCAGCACAAAAAAACCCTCACCTACCTTCTTTTTACACTGTTGGCAGCCTGTTCAGAGATCCTGCTTTCGTACTTCGTGGCATTGGTGCCATCAGGGATCACGTAGGCAGTGTGATAATGTCATGTAGGACTGCAGCCAAGCATCCCTTTTCGGGGCAGAAGATGACATCACCAAGTCTAAGTGCAAGAGCAATTCCTCATTATTATCAGGATCCCCACCAAGTATTGCCTAAAGCCAAAAGCATTTGGAGGGGAGCAGAGTTAAGAAACCTCTAATTATTAGTTTGGAAAAGTCAAGCTGAGGGGATATAGGGAAGAGGTTATTGTGTAGAGCAGGCATAAGCAAACTCGGCCCTCCAGATGTTTTGGGACTACAGTTCCCATCATCCCTGACCACTGGTCCTGCTAGCTAGGGATCATGGGAGTTGTAGGCCAAAAACATCAGGAGGGCTGAGTTTGCCTATGCCTGGTGTAGAGACTAAATGCCAATTTACACAACACTGAGAGTGAAATCAAACATTATGGGTGCAATCAGGAACAGTCAGAGGTGTAGCTGGGTGGTGGTGGTGGTGTTAGGACCGTCCTACTTGCAAGTAGGATGTTGGTAGAGACACATGCCCGACTGGCATGTTCTCCCCCTCCTGGTCGGTTGTTCGGGAGCTTCAAAAGCTTTCTTCAGCCCGAACATCACAACGACTGATACCAAGAAGCATCAGCTCACTTACGATCCTGCAGAGTATTGGCGGTTTGTGTAACAAACTCAATAGCTGAGCACTTTGGCTAATCTGCTTTATTTACATATAATACACTCGGAGCATTTTGCCTTAGCTCCTTCCTCTTTCTTATCAGACAGCAAATAAAAAGAAACAAAGGACAATAGTCCTACATCACAGAACACAGTAATACCAAAACATCCTGTCTCCATAGCTTCCCACTCTGTGGAATGAAAACATAGACTATCATGTGATAGACAACAATCTCATTACTGCAAACACGGAGCAAGAATCCTAACAGGTGGACAGGTGCCACTGCAACACAAAACTTTTTCCCCCTCGCTGCCTACACAGTTGCATGCACACACACACACACAACTTTCAGAATAATTCCTAAAAATCTTTCAACAATTCCTTTCACCACAAACATGCAAAAAGCACAAATCAACAGTAGATTGCATAGAAACTAATCTACTGTACCAAACTAATTTACTGTACCAAGTGCCTCAATTTCCTATTTTGAAATAATAAAAAAAATGAATGCAAGAGAAAGAAAGCAGGGCATGACAAAAAAAGAGGAAGGAATGATAAAAGTCCATTCTCCCCCAAGGCTGTTCCTGTTCTTCGTTTACATGCTCAGATCATTTACACTGTACCAGGCTGCATCAAGTTGCTTTGCTGATTCTTAATTGCAATATGTGGTCTGTGACAACCATCTGCTTATGATGCCTCTTGGTCTCCCATTCAGCAGGCATCAAATTTAAAACACTGACAGGAACAATTTATGTGGGGTTAACAAGTTAATAGAGAAGCAGAAGCTATGTGTCCTATTAGGATTTAAGATACCATTTGTTTGCATGTGTGTATATATATACATGAGCAAAGATAGCAGATTTGCATTAGTCAGCCCATAGAGAGGGAGCATGAAAGAGAAAAATAGCCACCTCCTGACATGTGCAAATAGCAGAAGCCACAGTTATTATGTCATGCGCATCCAGGAACTGTGCCTATCAGTGTAGTGACTGCCTATAGGGCTGTCAGCCAATTAAAGCAGTTTAAGTTGATGACTTGGCTTTTAGTGAATTTTGAGCATTGGAACATATTTGAATATCACCAAAGCATCTTTCCCCACCCCCAAGAAGTATGAGATAACGCACCATTTAACAATAACTTTCTGACCACAAGAGCTATTTGGCAGCGGAATGGAAGATGATGGACTCTCCTTCAGTGGATATCTTTAAACATGCAATAGTCAGTGATTCTTTAGCTGCGATTCCTGCTTTGCAGGGGGTGGGACTAGATACAGGGGTCAGCAAACTTTTTCAGCAGGGGGCCGGTCCACTGTCCCTCAGACCTTGTGGGGGGCCAGATTATACAGTGGTACCTCGGGTTACATACACTTCAGGTTACATATGCTTCAGGTTACAGACTCCGCTAACCCAGAAATAGTACCTCAGGTTAAGAACTTTGCTTCAGGATGAGAACACAAATCGTGCAGAAGCGGCGCGGCGGCAGCAGGAGGCCCCATTAGCTAAAGTGGTGCTTCAGGTTAAGAACCGTTTCAGGTTAAGAACGGACCTCCGGAACGAATTAAGTACTTAACCTGAGGTACCACTGTATTTTGAAAAAGAAGAAGAATGAATGAATTCCTATGCCCCACAAATAACACAGAGAGGCATTTTAAATAAAATGACACATTCAACTCATGTAAAAACACACTGATTCCCAGACCATCTGTGGGCCATATTTAGAAAGTGATTGGGCCAGATCTGGTCCTCAGGCCTTAGTTTGCCTACCCATATGGGGTTGCATCTAAAGTGCACCCCGGGTTAATGAGGTTAGACACAAAAGCGGTGAGTAAACTTAGGGGCACAGGTTTTAACTCAGCTGCTTTCAATTCTGTCAGGAAAAAAGGCAGGGTATAAATAAATATCATCATCTGCAACCTAGCATGTTTGTGCTCAGTTATTAGCTCAATGGGACGTGGGTCGCGCTGTGGGTAAAACCTCAGTGCCTAGGACTTGCCGATCGTAAGGTCAGCGGTTCGAATCCCCACGGTGGGGTGAGCTCCCGTCGTTCGGTCCCAGCTCCTGTCAACCTAGCAGTTCGAAAGCACTCCTAAGTGCAAGTAGATAAATAGGGACCGCTTTATAGCGGGAAGGTAAACGGTGTTTCCGTGTGCGGTGCTGGTCTGGCTCGCCAGATACAG
The DNA here is from genome assembly GCF_964188305.1 of Podarcis bocagei. Classification (NCBI taxonomy): domain Eukaryota; kingdom Metazoa; phylum Chordata; class Lepidosauria; order Squamata; family Lacertidae; genus Podarcis; species Podarcis bocagei. The sequence goes on from NC_138143.1 coordinate 18,548,642, forward strand.
CTTCGTCACGCTGGCCACGTGACCCGGAAGTGTCTTCGGACAGCGCTGGCTCCCAGCCTCTTGAGCGAGATGAGCGCGCAACCCTAGAGTCGGTCACAACTGGCCTTTGGGCAGGGGTACCTATTAGCTCAACACAACTAGCTTACATATAGGTCAAATCAATGACCCCTAGAGATTTGGTTTCCCAGTGGCCACATCTCTACAGATGTTGGGTGGCTTTCCTTAGCCACTCACCCTCTCTGGCCCTACAGTTCTGGGCAGGTAGCCCACATTGATCCCAGAGTGGACCCATAACTGTCCCCTGGGTGCTGCAGGTCCTGTAATCCGGCCCCATCTGAAAACTGCCTATTGTTGTTGTTAGTCGCCTTTTACATCAAAGTGTCTCAAAGTGACTTCAGGAGGAGGAGGAGGAAGAAGAAGAAGAAGAAGAAGAAGAAGAAGAAGAAGAAGAAGAAATAGCAAGAAACATCTAAGGGTAAACCACATATTTGAGGGGCCCTATGACCTGCATCAAATAGGGGTACCCCCTGAGGGGTCCCTATTGCAGGAGTGCTATGGCCCTAGCCTCATCTGGGCGTTGGAGAGTAGCCACTCCTCCCATATCCCTTTAACAAGACACCCTAAACCAAGGAGGGGAAATCAGAGGCTACAAAAAAGGGTAAAGGACCCCTGGATGGTTAAGTCCAATTGAAGGTGACTATGGGGTTGCGGTGCTCATCTTGCTTTTCAGGCCGAGGGAGCCGGCATTTTTCCACAGGCAGCTTTCCGGGTCACGTGGTCAGCAGGACTAAACCGCTTTTGGCGCAACGGGACACCATGACGGAAACCAGAGCGCACAGAAAAGCCGTTTACCTTCCCGCCGCAGCGGTACCTATTTATCTACTTGCACTGCTGTGCTTTTGAACTGCTAGGTTGGCAAAAGCTGGGAAAGAGCAACAGGAGCTCACCACGTTGTGGGGATTTGAACTGCCAACCTTCTGATCGGCAAGCCCAAGAGGCTCAGTGGTTTAGACCACAGTGCCACCTCCCCCCCAGCCAAGACTAAGGCTTACCAAGTTGTGACGATTGCTATGAGGTAGGCAAAAACCAAATGGTTGGTGCCAATTTGCCAAGTGGAAAAATTCTTGCTTGGCCCCGAATACAGCAGGCAGGCCATCCAACCCAGCCATTCACCAGATCACTGGCATGGACGTGACCTGGCTGCAAAACTGCCCACCACTGAAGATGAGCAGACTTGCTGGAAAGTGGGAAAAGAGGCCTCTTGTGTTCAGGCCCTGCTTGCAGGCTTCCCCTAGACATCTGTTTAGCCATAATAATTATACCCCACCCATCTGGCTGGGGAAACCCAGCCACTCTGGGTGGCTCCCAACAGACTATTAAAAACATGATAAAACATCAAGCATTAAAAACTTCCCTGAACAGGGCTGCCTTCAGATGTCTTCTAAAAGTCAGATAGTTGTTTATTTCCTTGACATCTAATGGGAGGGTGTTCCATAGGGCGAGCACCACTACCAAGAAGGCCCTCTACCTGGTTCCCTGTAATTTTGCTTCTCACAGTGATGGAACCGCCAGAAGGCCCTTGGAGCTGGACCTCAGTGTCTGGGCAGAACGATGGGGGTGGGAGACACTCCTTCAGGTATACTGGGCTGAGGCCATTTAGGGCTTTAAAGTTCAGCACCAACACTTTGAATTGTGCTCAGAAAGGGACTGGGAGCCAATGTAGGTCTTTCACGACCTGTGTTATATAGTTTGAGCAGCCACTCCCAGTCACCAGTCTAGCTGCTGCATTCTGGACTAATTGTAGTTTCTGGGTCACCTTCAAAGTTAGCCCCATGCAGAGCACCAAGCCACTGTGAATAGAGGATGCTGAATTAACTGGGCCATTAGCCTAATCTAGCCCACTCTTCTTACGTTCTTAAGTGATCCTGCAATTGTGCCGGTTTCGTTATAAAAATAAGCTTCCTTTGGACTTAACTTGCATCTTGGTTGCACAACACAACAGTATTCTTTGGAAAGAAACAATAAAATGATGCAAGCAGTTTCTGTGAGTTTTGCATTTTAAATCTGAACCTTAATTGCTCGTGTGTATAGCATACCAAATGTTGACCAAGGTGTGCTACAATTAGATGATGTCAGCAGTGCTAAGAAGACATTAGTAAAAAATATTCTCCCCCTCCCCAAAAGAAAATGTCCATGTCAGGGAAACGTAAAAAAAAGTTTAAATAATTATTCTTGGTCTTTCCTGCTATGTAATGAATTAAGGGCAAAATGGGTTACACCTTTGATAAAAGTCAAGGAGTATAAGTCGGATCAAGAAAAATCAATTTGGCTTTTAATCAGTCAAAGTAAAGGCATTTACTTTGCATTAAGTACATTTGCCTTGTTGGCTCAAAGGTTGAGAGAAAAGGTTAAATACAAATACAAAAGGGCAGAAGTACAATTGGAGTTGTAAAGTTTTTTTGTTTTTTTTTAGCGGCATGAATCTAAAACTGCAGAACCAAGTTCTGGAAGAGTTTGGTTGGAATGGAGTGCTTTGTGCACTAAAGAGAAGGTTGAGGGACCATGCATGAAGCAAAAATTGAATGAGACTTAGATGGGAACCTTTAAAAAACAAAAGGAATTCAACAAATACAGTGGTACCTTGGTTCTCAAATGCCTTGGTACTCAAACAACTTGGAACCCAAACACTGCAAACCCGGAAGTAAGCATTCAGGTTTGCAAACTTTTTTCGGAAGTTGAATGTGCTCCATTTTGAGTGCCACGTTTCCGTTTTGAGTGTTACGCTGAGGTCTGTCTGTTTTTGCTATTTTGCGTTTTTGCGGCTTTTTTTGTTTAGTTTTTGTGACTGTGTGGAACCCAGTTCAGCTACTGATTGATTGATTGTGTGACTGAAGTACATTGTTTATTGCTTTCATTATATGGATCAATGGTCTCGTTAGATAGTAAAATTCATGTTAAATTGCTGTTTTAGGGGTTGTTTTTAAAAGTCTGGAACAGATTAATCCATTTTGCATTACTTTCTATGGGAAAGCGTGCCTTGGTTTTGGAACACTTTGGCTTGGGAACGGACTTCCCGAACGGATTAAGTTTGAGAACTAAGGTACCACTGTAATGGGATAAGCGAGTATCACTACATATAAGCTGTAGGCTAAACATGTTGGGTGTTAGTCACAGGAGAACTACTGAAAGGCAGAGACAGCTAACCTTTGGCTCTCCGGAGAACCAGTGTGGTATAGTGGTTAGAGTGTTGGGCTAGGGCCCGGGTGTGATGGCTTGTGAATGCGCTTCACAAGAAGTACCTCTGTTCACTCAGATACACACACACACACACACACACACACACACACACAGCCTTTATTTTACATATGTACAGGCAGCGCATTACTATCATGCATCTGAATCCTCCGGCTCAGATTCTGGGAGTGGCTTCACGTGATGCCTCCCCCCCTTTAACTCCCTCCTTTCCCTGGCAGACAGAATAGGCATTGTCTTACTGTTTGTGCCAGAACTTCCTGTGTGGTGTTAAGGCTCTGGTTCAACATCTGAGAGCCGTCCCACCTCCTGGCTTTCTCCTCTTTCCTCAATCACCACTTCCTGCCCCCCTTCCTCTGCCTGTTCCTGCTCTTCCCCTGCATTCTCTGCCAATACCATGATGCTGGGTGACCAGGGTTCGAATCCCACTTGGCCCTGAAGTTCACTAGGTAACCTTGGGCCTGTCCCTGTCTCTCAGCCTAACCTACCTCACTGGGTTGTTGGAGGAATTAAATGGCGAAGGGGAGAACCATTGCACACCACCCTGAGCTCCTTGGAGGAAAATGTCAGATATAAACGCAACCTACCAACCAATAAATAAAATGTTGCTATACTGTAACTTCCATCAATCCTGATCATTGCCCATAATGTAGATGCTCATGGGAGTGGGGGTTTAGCAACATCTGGAGAATCACGGGATGGTCATTCTTGCCCAAGACATCAGACAAATACACACACACACACAAATGATTATTATTTTTCATCATGATTAAAAAGAATGGTTCTTTCACTTCTATTTGCAGAAACAAAGCTTATAGATACGTTATTTCTTGGTCCTAGTTTACTTCCTGGAAAATGGAGGGTTCCCGCTTGTGTTCTACAAGAGGATACATCTGTTTGAGTGTACACATGTAGGCTTGATGCAAATGATACACTTGAGCCTGTAGCAGCTTTGAACTAGGCAGTAGTTCAGGCATAGGCAAACTCGGCCCTCCAGATGTTTTGGGACTACAACTCCCATCATCCCTGACCACTGGTCCTGTTAGCTAGAGATGATGGGAGTTGTAGTCCCAAAACATTTGGAGGGCTGAGTTTGCCTATGCCTGCAGTAGGTGAGCATGGCTTTACAAACCAATATCTTGATCCCGGCAGCTCAGCAAAGTACTCTAGTGAACCCAGAAATTTCAGCCAAGTATATCCCCGTATCTCTGTTTCACACAGGACTTTCCTCTATTCTGAGAGACTGTCAGAAGTCATTATTGGGAGAAAAGTGGGCAGGAAAAAAATTCTGGTTTGCACTAGTCCATATTTTCCTTTTTTAAAAAAAGAAAGAAGAAAAAAAGGAAGGAAGGAAGGAAGGAAGGTATAAAATTGATACCGATTTCTAGCAGGAGTTTACTCAGTCTCTTGATGACCTAGTTTAAAGTGGGCATGATACGCTGAAAATAGTGGCTGGCTAAAATGGAAGATTTCATTGTCGTTGCTTCAGAACACAAATAACCGGGTACAGGGAGTTCAGTGGTGTACTAAATTGAGGACTGAAATAGGACTGTACAAAATGAGCTACAAGTAAAATATGACACACACTTTTAAAAAGGATATTAGAATTGGTACAATGGACAATTTTTGGTACAATCTAGATTTTGCCAGTGCTTTAGTAGCAGGATAATACAGCAATTTCTAGCTCTATGGATGAGAAGGGAACAGCCTGAGACAGGATTCCAAAAGACAAGACAGCCTTATAAATTTTTGTATGTGGGTTGTTCCACAAATTGCCACGGCACCCAAAACACACAAGTGCCAGCCCTGCACTGTTCACTTCGCACCTGCCCACAAAACACACAAAACACACAAGTGCCAGCCCTGCACTGTTCACTTTGCACCTGCCCACTGACTGGCAGACGCTACTGGCTGTACTGTAGTCCCACTCTATTCTGCCTTGGTCAGAGGACACCTGGAATACTGTGTCCAGTTCAGGATGCCACAATTTAAGAAGGGTGTTGACAAGCTGGAAAGTGTGCAGATGAGGGCAACCAAGATGATCAAAGACCTGGAAACCAGGCCTTTACGAGTAAAGGTTCAAGGAGTTGTGTATGTCTAGCCTGGAAAAGTGAAGACTGAGAGGAGATATGATAGCCATCTTCAAGTATCTCAAGGGCTGTAACATGGAAGAGAGAACAAGCTTGTTTTCTCCTGCTCTGAAGATATGGCATGGAGAGGTGTTATTCACTGGGAAAGAGGGAAATAATTTAACTGAGCTTCTCGTAGCATTTTGTATGAGGTGATATGGAAGAACTTTAATGACTAACTCATCTATACAGGACTGCTAGTTCTTGAAGTCACCAAGTGCCCAATATGCATAGTTATCACTGGAAGCTGCCCTCTGTGACCTGCTCCCAACATCTTCTTCACTCAGCTCCAACCCAGGCCTTCATGCATTGGGTAGAAGTTCTGAAGAGGGAAGCTCTTCACACAAAGCCAAACACATACATGACCCTCCACACAGTGGGGAACTCCAGTCATGCAAGGCTTCAATTCTGCTTCACATGCAAAGGTCTGGGGATGGAGTTGATGGAGATGTTGGTGGCAGGGATATGGCGTATGTTCTTGCAGCACATACTGGGTAACTTCCAAAGAGGACTTAGTTCTTGGTCGATTTAGCCTTCACAACATCAGTGTAGATGATGTAGAGACTCTCCTGTCTTTGTTAAGATTGCAAAACACTTCCCAGTCCCCAAACACCCAATTATCAGGAAGTCTGAGAGTTATTTTCATCCCCCCCTAAAGCACTTTCTGATGTTCAGCTTTTATTCTCCTTACTAGTTTCAAATGATTATTATTTCTGAGTGCTGAAAAATCTTTGATCTGATTAAATGAAGTATAAGACCATAATCTACATCAAACCAAGGGTCCCACTTTTTGTCTCTGGCGCACTGAGGAGCAACTTCCTAGATAATGGACTGCAGTTCAGCTTAATATTGATCTGTAAAAGCATGTCATATTGCAGTATCACCAACCTAGTCAAGCAGCTCCCTAGGGAGAAGCACACTTCATATCCTCCAACGTTCTTACCTTTGGATCTGGGACATCAAAATGCCGGGGGCTGAAGCAATGGGGAGGAGGGATGGTGGTGGTATCACACCCCTCCTCTCCTCTGCAGCTTCCTCAGCACTGACCCAGCACTGCCCACCCTTCCCACTGATTTCTGCTCAAAAATCTGAAGAGAGGCCTGCATCATTTTGTTGCATTAATGAGAGCAGGAAGACCCCCACAAGCCCAACTCTTGAGCAATATTTGCTTTTTCTCTGCATCTTGGCATTCCCAGTTTATTGGCTTTCATGTGCAGCCGAAATTACACTTGCATGTGACATTTGCAGTGGGGCAAACCACTGTTGCTCATCTGAGATTGGAATCGGGAACGTCACTCCTTGCATACAAACTTGGTTATTAAATTTTCACATGACAGCTAGTAAGTTGGAAAGATCCCACTTATGATTGATCCAGCCGTTCCATGTTCCTCTGCTCGTGGTCTGTTATGGCAGAAAATTAGCACTCAATATCATCCATTATGTGATTTAAAAAAATAGCACATGCTGTCTCTGGATTCTTGGTTTATTCATCACCACACAAACTAGATATTTTCCCTTTTAAGAGCTGGGGAAGATTGGAACAGGACTGTGTCCTTTCATCATTGTGCTGTGTGTCTTTCCTCGAGTGAAAATGGCAGTACAGTGGTACCTCGGAGGTCCGTTCTTAACCTGAAACTGTTCTTAACCTGAAGCACCACTTTAGCTAATGGGGCCTCCCACTGCCGCCGCGTGATTTCTGTTCTCATCCTGAAGCAAAGTTCTTAACCCGAGGTACTATTTCTGGGTTAGCGGAGTCTGTAACCTGAAGCGTATGTAACCCGAGGTACCACTGTAAAGAATAGAGTTAGTTATTTGTTGGTTACATTTTACAATTTAGTAGCAGATGCCCAGTATAAGCTCTTTTCTGAGTTGGAGAGTATTAGCAATGGACTCATCATTATGGTGGAACAAGGATGGTGTGCTTCAAGGACCCCTAGAATGGTGAAGTCAGCAGACCCTCCAAGTGTTCCTATTTTCCAGGGATAGTCTTGGATTTACAGAAGCCATCCCTGTTTCTGATTTGTTCCCGGAATGTCCCACTTTTCCTTAGGACATCCCTATTTTCATCGGAGAAATGTTGGAGGGGGACGTCTCTATTTTCATCAGAGAAATGTTGCAAGGTATGGCAGTGCCCTTTTTGAGCCCCACTTACAGCCACAGATTGCAATTGTATGCAGAGGAGGCTGACACATTAGGGCAAATGAGGCACTGTGCAACCAACTTTGGTCTGTCATCAGCCAGTTCCTACCTGCCTGCCTTCTTGCTTACAACCAGTCAAGGAGGGAAAGCTCTGCTAGTCACCGACTCTGGCTGTTGGTCTCCCTTCCTTCTGCCCTTCCATTGTCATTGGGTGCCAGCCACTGTTGACCATCTGCACATGCTAGCAACCCCTCAAGGACTGCCTCTCCCCATCTGAACTGACCCGGATCTTGCGGTCATCATCTGAGGCCCTTCTTCATGTGCCCCCTTCACGAAAGGTCTGGAAGATGACAACATGAGAACGAGCCTTTTCTGTGATGGCTTCCCACTTGTGGAATGCTCTCTCCAGGGAGGCTCGCCTGGCACTTTCATTACATATCTTTAGGTGCCAGGTGAGAACATTCCTCTTTTCCCATATCTTTGGCTAATTAAACAATCTATGGTCTGTTAAACTGTTTGCAGGGTTATTGTTTTGTTTCTTATTGTATTATGAATGTTTGTGTTTTTATATTGTAATCTTCACTGTGATCTCATTGAATGAAGGGTGGTATATAAAGCTAATCAATCAATCAACCAACCAACCAACCAACCAACCAACCAACCAATCAATCAATAGAACAGAACCACCCAATGTAAATGCCAGATGGGAATTTTTGTCTTTATTTCGACTGCATTCCCAGATGTGGGACTTTATCTTTCTCCAGAAGAGTTCATGGCAACCATTCACTTCTATGGGAGAAGTAAGACCCTACAAGCAGCAGACTGAGGAGGTCAATCCATACGTAGAATAATAGAAACATAGAGCGGCAGAGTTGGAAGGGACCCTGCGGATCATCTAGTCAAGAAAGGAGATTCCAACTTAACATCAGGAATAACTTTCTGAAAGTAAGAGCTGTTTGACAGTGGAACGGACTCCCTCAGGAGGTTATGGACTCTCCTTCCTTGAACGTTTTTGAGCAGAGGTTGGGTGGCCATCTGTCATGGATGTTTGTGACTCCAGCTCCCATCATCTCTGGTTACTGGCCATGCAGGCTGGAGCTGAAGGGAGTTGTCATTCTGGAAGTCACCAGGTTGAGGAAGGCTGGAGTCAGCAATCCTGGGCTAGATGGAGAAATAGTCTAAAGTATGTTCCTATGTTCTCATAATTGCCACCTGTGTGTGAACCCAGCCAGAAGTGTAGAAGGACAAGATGCCATTCTGAGCTCTCAGCATAGGCACTGTTTGTGCTCAGACATTTGTTCCAGGGACACCTCATCTCTAGCCTGTTGTTGCAGAGCCACCCAAAGTGTAACAAGCTGGACCCGACCTCCCAATAGTCAGCTTCAGATCACCTCCACCAAATGACATTGCCTTCCCCTTTCACAGGGATATACAAGGGGGGAAATGGAGAAGTTGGTCAGTGCATATCAGCACCAGCCTACCATTACTAATGCAACTATATAAATAATATGAGGCATGAAGCTCATTTCTATTTTCTTTGCTGCACGGTCGTTTTAATGATTATGTTGTGTACACTGTGGAGGAGAAGCTTCAAAAACTCCCATTTTCTCATGATTTTACTGAGCGTTCAAGTGTATATAATAGCTGTTTCCCCCCCCTCAGCATCTGTCTCCTGCACGTTCTCTCTCTCTCTCTCTCTCTCTCTGTGTGTATATATATATATATATATATATATATATATATATATATATAATATTCTCCCCACTTTTCTCAAATTTAATCTTCTTTCAGCATACACAGATCCATCTATTTTCATTGCCTTTCAGCTTTCCCCCAGCTATTCTAATGATTGTAACTAAGAACGTAGTTCTTAGAAGAGTGGAATGAATATTATGCTTGTCTTTGCTTGTGGCCTTGATACCCATGTCTAGCTTTACTTTAATAAAGAGACACAGAATGGAAGGTGAGTAGGAACTAGGTGGTTTTGTAAATGCTGCTGTTTTCCGAGTTGCAAATGTATGCGACCAACAGCTTTCCTAGGCAGTTGTTCATATGTTCTACACTGTTTTACAGGAATAGTGAAGTTGTGCTCCATCGGGTGGCATTGGACTACAACTCCCATCATCCCTGACCACTGGCCACGTTGACTTGGGTTCATGGAAGTGGCACTCCAATAACAGGCATACACTCCAACATTTCCCCAATGAAAATAGGGATGTCCTATTCAATGATGATGCTGATGATGACAACAACAATAACACAACAACAACAACAACAATTTTTATCATTTATATCCCACCAATCTAACTGAGTTGCCCCAGTCACTCTGGGCGCTGTCCAACATATTGAAAACATAATAAAACATTAAAAACCTTCCCTATACAGGGCTGCTTTCTTTTAAAGGCTGAAAGAATCATAGAATCATAGAATCATAGAGTTGCAAGAGACCACAAGGGCCATCGAGTCCAACCCCCTGCCAAGCAGGAAACACCATCAGAGCACTCCTGACATATGGTTGTCAAGCCTCTGCTTAAAGACCTCCAAAGAAGGAGACTCCACCACACTCCTTGGCAGCAAATTCCACTGTCAAACAGCTCTTACTGTCAGGAAGTTCTTCCTAATGTTTAGGTGGAATCTTCTTTCTTGTAGTTTGGATCCATTGCTCCGTGTCCGCTTCTCTGGAGCAGCAGAAAACAACCTTTCTCCCTCCTCTATGTGACATCCTTTTATATATTTGAACATGGCTATCATATCACCCCTTAACCTCCTCTTCTCCAGGCTAAACATACCCAGCTCCCTTAGCCGTTCCTGATAAGGCATCGTTTCCAGGCCTTTGACCATTTTGGTTGCCCTCCTCTGGACACGTTCCAGTTTGTCAGTGTCCTTCTTGAACTGTGGTGCCCAGAACTGGACACAGTACTCCAGGTGAGGTTTGACCAGAGCAGAATGCAGTGGCACTATTACTTCCCTTGATCTAGATGCTATACTCCTATTGATGCAGCCCAGAATTGCATTGGCTTTTTTAGCTGCCACATCACACTGTTGGCTCATGTCAAGTTTGTGGTCAACCAAGACTCCTAGATCCTTTTCACATGTACTGCTCTCAAGCCAGGTGTCACCCATCTTGCCTTTGTGCCTTTTATTTTTTTTGCCCAAGTGCAATACTTTACATTTCTCCCTGTTAAAATTCATCTTGTTTGTTTTTGCCCAGTTCTCTAATCTGTCAAGGTCGTTTTGAAGTGTGATCCTGTCCTCTGGGGTGTTAGCCACCCCTCCCAGTTTGGTGTCATCTGCAAATTTGATTAGGATGCCCTTGAGTCCATCATCCGAGTCATTGATAAAGATGTTGAATACGACCGGGCCCAAGACAGAACCCTGTGGCACCCCACTAGTCACTCTTCTCCAGGATGAAGAGGAACCATTGATGAGCACCCTTTGCGTTCGGTCAGTCAGCCAGTTACAAATCCACTGAGTGGTAGCATAGTCAAGACCGCATTTTACCAGCTTCTTTACAAGGATATCATGGGGCACCTTGTCAAATGCCTTGCTGAAATCAAGGTAGGCTATATCCACTGCGTTCCCTTCATCTACCAGGCTTGTAATTCTGTCAAAAAATGAGAATGGTTACTTATCTCCTTGGCTCAGGGGTCGCATAACAATGTTAGAATTCTTGCTCCATGATTGCAGTCATGGGATTTTTGTCTATCACATGACGGTGTATATTTTGACTCCACAAAGTGGGAAGTGACGGAGACAAGATGTTTGTGTTACTGTGTTCCATGAAGTGGGACTATTGTCCTTTGTTCTTTCTCTTTGCTGTCTGATGCTAGAGAGAGAGAGAGGGAACCATGTTGCAGTGCTCCATGTGTGTTTATATGTAAATAAAGTAGATTAGCCAAAATGCTGAGTTGCTGAGGTCTGTCACACGAGATGTGCAAACTTTGCAGATCCCTAAGAGTGCCGGTGTCTGTTGGCATCGGTCGCTGTGATGTTCAGGCTGAAGAAAGCTTTTGAAGCTCCTGAACGAATGACCAGGAGGGAGGGAACATGCCAGTCGGGCACGTGTCTCTGCCAGGGTCCTACTCGAGTGTAGGAGGAGCTCTTAACAAACTGCATATCCTCCAACATTTCTCAAAATAGGGATGTCCTAAGGAACAGTGGAACTTTCTGAGATCAAATCAGAAACTGGGAAGCAGAGACAGAGCTAGCTGCTCTGGCACCCGGAACGGTGCACATGCTGGGCACATGGGGGTGGGGTGAGCATCCCAGGGGGTGAGACACCCATGGGGGCAGAGCGAGCCACCCATGGAGGGTCGAGTGAGCTGCCCATGGTGGGCTGCTTTATGGTGGGAGGGGGGAGGGAGCCGCACCACTTTGCCAGCAGCCTTCCTCCCTTCCCTCTTCCTTTTGACAGCTTGGGGGAGGCTCCCCCCCAGGAAGCAGCCTGGGAGTGGGGTGGCAATGGCGTGCCGCCCGCCCACGACTCCCAAGCCTCCCCTGAGCTGTCAAAATGAAGGGGAAGGCTGCCAGAAAGGCGGCATAGCTGCACCCCTTCCCCCGACAGCTCACGGTAGGCTTGGGAGTCACGTGCCAAATGTCACCCCCCTAAGTGATGACACCCGGGGCGGACTGCCCCCTTCCTCCACCCCTGTAAATTCAGGACTGTCCCTGGCAAATAGGGATAATTGGGTGGTACAGGTAATGACTACAGTAAGAATATGCTTCCCTCTGGGCAGTTGTGGGGATTGGGCCCAGAGGGATGGTGCAAGTGACCAGGCAGCAGTGAGAGTGATGAGTTTTCTGGAGGAGGGCTCCTGAGAGATGGGTGGGCTCTTTGGCTGGGCTCCAGAGATGCGGGAGTGAAAGCCCTATAGAGCTGGCTCCTATTTTTACAAATTGGGGAAGTAGGGATGATGTATGGCAATTTGTTGTGCTTGTCAACTGAGGCCCATCTCTATGCCTCCCTTCCCAGAGAGGTTCAGAAGGTGGCAACAAGAGAACTGGCCTTTTCTGCAGTGGCCCCCCAATTGTGGAATGCTGTCCCCAGAGAGCCTCACCTGGTGCCATCATAACATGTCTTTAAATGGGAGGAAAAAACATTCCTCTTTACCCAAGCCCATGGCTATTAAATAATCTATGGTCTGTGAAAGTGTGGGGGAGAGGACTGTTATTATGGTGGTTATTTTACCATGCTGTCTGTCAATATGTGTTTTACTATGTTTTTATCGTTGATGTTTTATTATGTGTTTCTAATATTGTACAATGCCCTGAGATCTTCTGATAAATTGAATAAATAAATATTTAATGTTACTGTGTTTTATATTGCAAGTCACCTCAGTATTATTTTTGTAGGGGGTGTCTAATAAGTTGTTTAATTATTATTATTAATTATTATTCTCAATATCATCAAATGCAGCAAAAAATGTTTTCTACAAATACAGTGGTACCTCAGGTTACAGATGATTCAGGTTACAGATGATTCAGGTTACAGACTCCGCTAACCCAGAAATAGTACCTCGGGTTAAGAACTTTGCTTCAGGATGAGAACAGAAATCGCGCAGTGGCGGCACGGCGGCAGTGGGAGGCTGCAGTAGCTAAAGTGGTGCTTCAGGTTAAGAACAGACCTCTGGAATGAATTAAGTTATTAACCCGAGGTACCACTGTATCAGAAAAAATGTCATTTTAAAACATTCATATTTGAATGGAAAGCATCAGCCAGAGAACACGATCAATCATGGTTTGACCTTTGTCATTTTTCATTTACTATTTGCCTGATTAAAAAAGTAGAAACAAGAAACAAAAAGTGGTCACCATGCTGTCAAGTTGACCACAGGTGGCGATGGGGGAAGCATTGCCTGGTTACGAATAAAAATGAACCGTTCATGAACTCGAAAGAGCATGAAGGTTGCTTGAGCAGACTTGTTTGAGGAATACCTTCAAATGGCAAATGCATTCATCAAAAGCAAGGGCAGTTTATAAACAACTCACAAAAAGCAGGAGGGGGGCACATTTGTCTGACAACGTTATCGGCGGTGAATAATTGGATTATCTCAAGAGGGAAAAAAGGGTATGAACTTGAATCTAGCTTTGCATGCAAACTGTTGCAAACTCCCACCCACCCCCTTGACCAAACAAAAACAAAGAAAGTGATGTCATGCTCTGTTCCCAATACAGACAAGCATTACAAGATTCATATACTGAACCAGCGAATTGCAAACTTTGGCAACGTTAATTCTGCTTATTCTCAGTTTAACTTTGTATGCATTCACAAGTGGGCCTTTGTGCTTGCTAAGTGAGCTTCTGTTTATGGCTAACCAGCTGTTTTGTGGTTACAGATAGGTAGCCGTGTTGGTCTGCCATAGTCAAAATAAAAAAATTCCTTCCAGTAGCACCTTAAAGACCAACTAAGTTAGTTCTTGGTATGAGCTTTCGTGTGCATGCACACTTCTTCAGATACACTGAAACAGAAGTACTTCTACTTCTGTTTCAGTTTATCTGAAGAAGTGTGCATGCACACGAAAGCTCATACCAAGAACTAACTTAGTTGGTCTTTAAGGTGCTACTGGAAGGAATTTTTTTATTTCAGCTATTTTGTGGGTAAATGTTAACCCCTTCATCTCAAGGAAACTATCTTGCTGTGAAGTGACTGACTGGATGGCACCAGCATCACAGCTATTGGTTGGGTGAGTGTCTTCTACATTTGGGTCTGTTTACTCTCAGTTGCTTCTTCCAAACATCTAGCAGTTTCCTATCATCCAGATCAAAACCCATCTCTCATCCCTGGGTTAATTGGGCATAGAGGACTGAATTTCATTATAGCACTCTCTGACCATCCAAGTGTCCCCATTTTCCTGTTTTTGTTGGAAGCAACCCAGAGTGGATGGAGAAACCCAGTCGGATGGGTGGGGTATAAGTAGTAAAATAATAATAATAATAATAATAATAATAATAATAATAATAATAATAATGGAATAGGACGTCCTTATTTTCATTGGATAAATGTTGGAAGGTATGCACTCTGCCATGGCTAGTACAGTGGTGTGGATGCAAAACAAGAGTAACTACAAGTCCCAGGAGAAAATACATTATTGTACATGCACGTTGCAGAATGATGATGAATGCACCAATGTTATGAGCCAAGAGAGAATCCTTGCAAAACCTGCATATCCACCCTCACCCCCCAAATGTTCACCAAGATGGCTCATCAAAACTCAAGTCAATTCTAAACTGAACCTATGGAGTCTGCCCACCCCTTAAAAGTGATGTATTTGCAAAGAAACACAGGAAACAGGAAGTGTGACCTTGCTTGTGCTTCTGCATCCCCCTGTATTTTGTTGTTGTTGTTTAGTCATTTAGTCGTGTCCGACTCTTCATGACCCCATGGACCAGAGCACGCCAGGCACTCCTGTCTTCCACTGCCTCCCGCAGTTTGGTCAAACTCATGCTGGTATCTTCGAGAACACTATCCAACCATCTCGTCCTCTGTCGTCCCCTTCTCCTTGTGCCCTCCATCTTTCCCAACATCAGGGTCTTTTCCAGGGAGTCTTCTCTTCTCATGAGATGGCCAAAGTATTGGAGCCTCAGCTTCACGATCTGTCCTTCCAGTGAGCACTCAGGGCTGATTTCCTTAAGAATGGATCGGTTTGATCTTCTTGCAGTCCATGGGACTCTCAAGAGTCTCCTCCAGCACCATAATTCAAAAGCATCAATTCTTCAGTGATCAGCCTTCTTTATGGTCCAGCTTTCACTTCCCCTGTATTATACAATGTCCCAAACTACTATGATCTGGGCATTGTCTTAGGGATTACATGAGGAATTGGCAAAGAGAGTAGCTTCCCTCTGTGCATTGGATTGGATGTTCAAAATTATAGGTGTAGGGAGGAGATCAAATAAGACTCGGTCATTAGCACCAATATTTGATCTGCAACGCTGCCAAGAGAAGACACCAGGAAAAGCCTGTGATTTGAAATGGGGGATTGGTATGCAGTCAAGAAATGGCTCTTGGCAAGGATAGAGAGAAACATCAGATTCTTGGAATATTTCCCTCGGTTGATGGCGATGGCCATTTGGGGTCAGCTGTTGGCAGGCAACAGACTTTTGCTCATCGCTGACAATCTGGCTGTGGTGGCAATTGCTCGTAAACAGGCAGCACGCTCCAGTTCAGTAATGTGCCTGCCGAGGCTCTCTTTGGTTGCCCTGTTTGTTAGATCATATCCAGATTCAGCGTCTCGAAGAAGGTGACAGATTCATTTTTATTTCTACTGACAGTAGTTCAGCTTTCTCACCTTCAAACATGGATATGATGGATGCTGGCTATGTCCCCTTCCTCCTACCAGACTCCTTTTGCCTTCTCACCCATTGCTTCCAAGGCACTATGCTTGCCTCTGAACACTGCAGATTTCTTAGCCTTCAACATTCAAAGGTGTATGAAAAAATGCTACACACACACACACACAGAGAGAGAGAGAGAGAGAGAGAGAGAGAGAGAGAGAGAGAGAGAGACAGAGAGAGAGATATGCTGGAGGTTTCTGACAAAAACAAACGGGAGCAGAAATTGCTTATTTGTTCCATGTCTGGACTGGAAATCAGTCTAGCAAATACAATCGGTATTTGCTGTTGTTGCTTTCAGTCTGCAAATGATAACTTAATTGATTCCAGGGGGCTCTCCCCCATTTGAATTCTGTTTCATTTGCATTGAAATGAATAGGGTGAAATAACATAAAGAGAACTTAACATACAGAAATTAAGTGTCTGTTACATAGTTAATCACATACGTAGAGTATGTTATGTAATTTTGCCACAGCAAGACAGCAAGGGAGGAGATGAAGTGCAGCAGAATGGAATCAGTGTTGCATGCGAAAAATGCAGGGTTGAATGGAAAACGAAGCCTTCTTATGTTTCCACTGACATGCAGTTGGGGGTTGGTTTTTCAGCAGTTATGATTACAAAGAAGGGTTTTCTTTTATAAGGTTTGGAAGGTTTAAAATGACTGTGGAGGTAGTGGGGGCTTTGTCTGTTTTACTTTTCTTTTGCTGCTGAGAAACGCCAGATTCTAATTGTTGTTGGAGCTCTGGCAGCCCATCGCTTCTGCCTCGTTCAGACAATTTCAGAAGTAAAACTCATTGTGTCTGGAGCAGGTTTTCTACAAGAAACACAAAGAGGCAGCAGGGTTTTGCTTTGTAAACTATTCGAAAAAGGGGAAGAGGTCTGTTGCAGGGGTTTTTTTGGCTCCCCATTCAGACAGGTTTCGAATCCTTCCTGTCAGTTTGTCTAATTCTACATAGTCCATTAATTTCAGGAAACACTCTTTCAATTCTGGGCCTCATCAATAGGAGTATAGCATCTAGATCAAGGGAAGTAATAGTGCCACTGTATTCTGCTCTGGTCAGACCTCACCTGGAGTACTGTGTCCAGTTCTGGGCACCACAATTCAAGAAGGACACTGACAAACTGGAACGTGTCCAGAGGAGGGCAACCAAAATGGTCAAAGGCCTGGAAACGATGCCTTATGAGGAAGGGCTAAGGGAGCTGGGCATGTTTAGCCTGGAGAAGAGGAGGTTAAGGGGTGATATGATAGCCATGTTCAAATATATAAAAGGATGTCACATAGAGGAGGGAGAAAGGTTGTTTTCTGCTGCTCCAGAGAAGTGGACACGGAGCAATGGATCCAAACTACAAGAAAGAAGATTCCACCTAAACATTAGGAAGAACTTCCTGACAGTAAGAGCTGTTCAACAGTGGAATTTGCTGCCAAGGAGTGTGGTGGAGTCTCCTTCTTTGGAGGTCTTTAAGCAAAGGCTTGACAACCATATGTCAGGAGTGCTCTGATGGTGTTTCCTGCTTGGCAGGGGGTTGGACTCGATGGCCCTTGTGGTCTCTTCCAACTCTATGATTCTATGATTCTATGATTCTAGGTATACAGGGCCGAAGCCATTCAGGACTTTAAAGGTCAGCACCAACACTTTGAATTGTGGCTGGAAACATACTGGGAGCCAGTGTAGATCTTTTAGGACTGGTGTTATATGGTCCCGGCAGCAGCTCCCAGTCACCAGTCCAGCTGCCACATTTTGGATTAGTTGTAGTTTCTGAGTCACCTTCAAAGATAGCCCTACATAGAGCATATTGCAGTTGTTCATGTGGGAGATAGCAGGGGCATGTATCACTCTAGTGAGACAGTGCACAGGTAGGTAGAGTCTCTCAGCCTGCATACCAGATGGAGCTGGTAGACAAGCTGCCCTGGACGCATAATTTACCTGTGCCTCCATAGACAGCTGTGAGTCCACAGCTGTGAGACAGCTGTGATGACACAGTGACGCCAGGTGGAGAGTAGGTGGGCATAGTTTGGGGGAATATGGCCTTATGGGCCAAACAGGGACCCATGCCAGTCCATTTGTCCATGGCACAAAGGTTTTCACTGCAGATGTAGGGGTCCTAGGAGGGGCTTTCTGACCTAGGGAGCAACAACAAGATGAGTAGAATCATTTATCAGAGCAACAGACCTTCAGCCAGATAAAGGTAGTAAAGTTGAAGGAGTCAAGTTCTTGGTGAGAGCCACAAGAAAGATGCAAGGCTTTGGTTTATTTCCTTCACAATATTCTTTTAGCATTGTTTTCTAGAGGGACATGGACAAAATTACTTAGCAGGCCTTACTTTGTTAATGTTAACCACTCGGTCATTTCTCTCTGGCTGTAAAATTGGGATTAACAGCCCTTTCTACTTAAGAGCTACTCTATGAGAATACAGTCATCAAATACATCGCTGGGTGATGTAGAGATACAGCAGTGTGGGAGGGATGCATATAAATACCTTGGAAGGCCTAAAGTAGGTTTTGGCTGCAAAGGACAACTATTTAATTGGGGATTAAGAGCAGACATCTGTTAATCCTCTGCATAATATATCCTGATTTGCCAAGTTAGGCAGAATAAACTTTTATTAATGGCATCTTAAAGCCCTGAGGCCAGTTATAGCATGACTTCACATGTGCTGCATTATCATTCCAATGATGCCTAAATAATCCTTACATAAACAATGCTTTTCCATGCCTCAAATACAAATGAAAGCAATGCTCATATATGCCACCCCCACTTTTCATCCTCCTTTCCTCTTCTTCTTTACTCTGGTGAAGCAGCGGATGGCATGAGTCACTGCTGCCTAGCAGGTTGGAGAAGGGGAGGGGTGAGATGGTGAGGAGCTCAGCATAACTGAAACATGCCACTTGGCGAGTCTGATTGCAAACTTCTTCTTTGGCGATCCCTCATAGCCGAGTAAGATTGTCTTCCACAAACATAGTTTTAACAATGAGTCTGTAAGTGACTGTGGAGGCCAAATCTGGATCCAAACGTCCTTCCACAGAAACATTGGTTTCTGGGTGGGAGTTTATCACAGTGTGGAGTTCGAGTGTCTTCAATGTACATGACACCTTTGGTAAAGGCTGTTCTCCAGTTGGGGCGCTCGTGGGCAAGTGTTGCCAGCTATTATTTGCCAAGTTAGGCAGAATAAACTTTTATTAATGGCATCTTAAAGCCCTGAGGCCAGTTATAGCATGACTTCACATGTGCTGCATTATCATTCCAATGATGCCTAAGTGAGTCCGTAAGTGACTGTGGAGGCCAGTTCTGGATTCACACATCCTTCCACAGTGGGGACATTGGTTTCCGGGTGGGAGTTGATCACAGTGTGGATTTGCCAAGTGTGCCTTCCTCTTAGCACGTTTCTCCCTTCCGTCCTGAGTTTGAGCATCTTCAAAGCTCATGACACCTTTGGTAAAGGCTGTTCTCCAATTGGAGTGCTCGCAGGCCAGTGTTTCCCAATTGTTGGTGTTTATACTACATTTTTTAAAGATTTGCCTTGAGACAGTCTTTAAACCTTTTTTGTTGACCACCAGCATTATGCTTTCCATTTTTAAGTTTGGAAGATACTAGTTGCTTTGGAAGATGATAATCAGGCATCCGCACAACATGACCAGCCCAATGAAGTTGATGTTGAAGAATTGTTGATTCAACACTGGTGATCTTTGCTTTTTCCAGTACAGTGACATTAGTTCGCCTGTCTTCCCAAATGATGTGTAAAAATTTTTGGATTGCAAACACACAGGCAGAGACATTGTGTTGACCTTACCACTGCCTTGCCCCTCCCCTATCTGTCCTCGCATGTAGTGGAAGTTCAGCTGAAGGAAGGTCAGGGGAGCAGTGCAGCCCCACACTATCCATGACTGCTCTGGTGGGATATTGCCAGATTGCTACTCTGTCGCTGAAGTATCCTTTGCACTAAGGGCTTAACTTGAGGTTATAAGACAAATGTGGAGGTGTCCCTGTCCTTTGCCCCATACTCCCTGCCACATATGAAGAATTGGCACTTCGCATTGCCCCCATTTTGTGGCTGACAGCCAGTGATATGGAATGAGGTAAACAATGTATAGCAGGACACTATCTGATCATATAGGGACGCGGGTGGCGCTGTGGGTTAAACCACAGAGCCTAGGACTTGCCGATCAGAAGGTCGGTGGTTCGAATCCCCATGATGGGGTGAGCTTCCGTTGCTCGGTCCCAGCTCCTGCCAACCAAGCAGTTCGAAAGCACATCAAAGTGCAAGTAGATAAATAGGTACTGCCTCGGCGGGAAGGTAAACAACATTTCTGTGTGCTGCTCTGGTTCGCCAGAAGTGGCTTAGTCATGCTGGCCACATGATCTGGAAGCTGTATGCCGGCTCCCTCGGCCTATAGAGCGAGATGAGCGTGCAACCCCAGAGTCGGCCATGACTGGACCTAATGGTCAGGGGTCCCTTTACCTTTACCTATCTGATCATATGTAGTGGTTTACCTAGACCAGCCACATCCAACTCCAAAGAGACATTGATCTACTCCCAGCATATAAAAAAAACCTGGCAGTGATCTACCCATTGTCATTGCCAAGAGTTGTCAAGCTTTTTGAGGGAGCATTGCCCAGAGAGAATGAGAATGAATGAAACTTTATTTGCGTCAGCCATCGGCCATAGCAACAAAAGAACATCGGGATGTACACAGAACAAAATAAAAAGTCGACTATATAAAACACAGTTTAGGGTCCTGAATCAGCAATCAAAAAGTGGACCTTATTCTGATTGCCTCAGCTAGAAACCGTGCAACCTTTGCAGTCATCTGCTCCTCTTGATCTGCCCGGAGAAAAGACACTGTGGCAGTGGTTGGGCGGCCCAGAATGGACAATAAAAGAGGGGTGACAATCTCGTTCCTCAGGTCTTTGTAAAGAGTGCACATCAGGAGGACATGCGCCACTGATTCAGTGCTGCCATCTCCGCAGGGGGCATTGCCCAGAGTTGTTAAGCTTTTTGGGGGGAGCATTGCCCAGAGTTGTTGAGCTTTCGGGGGGGGGGAATCGACCTGTAGCACCCCAGTGATCAACCAGTAGATTGCAATCGACCTGTTGGACATGCCTGACCTAGACTACAGAAGGAGATCCTGTGGCCTTCTAGACGTTGAGCCCCAAAATTGTTGAGCTTTTTTTGTGTGATTGCCTGCTTGCTGCCCAAACCCACACCAGACCCCAATAAAGAGCCACCTGCACACTTTTTTAAAAAAAAAAAGAAAAGAAAACTTAGGACTTTCAGCTAGAAATGAAAAAACAACAACTTTGGGTGGCCAAGTCCCCCCCCCCCTGACAAAAAGGGGGAAAGGACATGTCCGGGATTTCCCAGACGTATGGCAATCCTATACTAACTGCAACCATCTCCAAACAATCGTCAGGGACAATGGGAGTTGGGGTTTCAAGAAGAACTCAAGTGCCACACATTCCCCAGCCCAACCTAGATCTTAGGAGGAAGAAAGAGGAGGGCAGTGGCTCCATAAATTAGACTCCACCGTGGGAGCAGGGCCGGGGCGGGAGAGTGCTAGAGTTCTGTCTAGTCAAGTTGAGTGGGATCAATTCCAATCTGTTACCTCCGAGGATGTGGACAGGCTGCTTGGACGAGTGAAACCAACCACCTGTCTCCTGGATCCTTGCCCATCCTGGCTTATAAAAGCTAGCCGGGAAGGACTGGGCGATGGGCTTCGTGGGGTGGTGAATGCTTCCCTCCGTGAGGGAGCCTTCCCAGACCCGCTGAAAGAGGCGGTTATTAAACCGCTTCTTAAAAAAACCATCTTTAGATGCGGCCACGATGGCCAACTATCGCCCAGTCTCAAATCTTCCATTCCTGGGCAAGGTGATTGAGCGAGCGGTTGCTGAACAACTCCAGGCACGCCTGGAAGAAGCGGACCATTTGGATCCCTTCCAGTCGGGATTCAGGCCTCATCATGGGACTGAAACTGCCTTGGTCGCACTGGTTGATGATCTCCGGCGGGCTAGGGACAAAGGTGAGAGCTGTTTCCTAGTTCTGCTGGATCTCTCAGCGGCGTTTGATACCATCGACCATAGCATCCTTCTGGACCGTCTTGAGGGGCTGGGAGCTGGGGGCACTGTTATACAGTGGTTCCGCTCCTTCCTCCTGGGCCGTGTTCAGAAAGTGGTGGTGGGGGATGAGTGTTCAGACCCCTGGGCTCTCACTTGTGGGGTGCCTCAGGGTTCTGTCCTCTCCCCCATGCTTTTCAACATCTACATGCGGCCGCTGGGAGAGATCATCAGGAGGTTTGGGCTGGGTGTTCATCAGTATGCGGATGATACCCAGCTCTACCTCTCTTTTAAATCAGAACCAGTGAAGGCGGTGAAGGTCCTGTGTGAGTGTCTGGAGGTGGTTGGAGGATGGATGGCGGCTAACAGATTGAGGTTGAATCCTGACAAGACAGAAGTACTGTTTTTGGGGGACAGGAGGCGGGCAGGTGTGGAGGATTCCCTGGTCCTGAATGGGGTAACTGTGCCCCTGAAGGACCAGGTGAGCAGCCTGGGAGTCATTTTGGACTCACAGCTGTCCATGGAGGCACAGGTCAAATCTGTGTCCAGGGCAGCTGTTTACCAGCTCCATCTGGTATGTAGGCTGAGACCCTATCTGCCTGCGGACTGTCTTGCCAGAGTGGTGCATGCTCTGGTTATCTCCCGCTTGGACTACTGCAATGCACTCTACGTGGGGCTACCTTTGAAGGTGACTCGGAAACTACAACTAATCCAGAATGCGGCAGCTAGACTGGTGACTGGGAGCGGCCGCCGAGACCATATAACACCGGTCTTGAAAGACCTGCATTGGCTCCCAGTACGTTTCCGAGCACAATTCAAAGTGTTGGTGCTGACCTTTAAAGCCCTAAACGGCCTTGGTCCAGTATACCTGAAGGAGCGTCTCCACCCCCATCGTTCTGCCCGGACGCTGAGGTCCAGTGCCGAGGGCCTTCTGGCGGTTCCCTCATTGCGAGAAGCAAAGCTACAGGGAACCAGGCAGAGGGCCTTCTCGGTAGTGGCGCCCACCCTGTGGAACGCCCTTCCAGCAGATGTCAAAGCGATAAACAACTACCTGACATTCAGGAGACATCTTAAGGCAGCCCTGTTCAGGGAAGTTTTTAACGTGTGATATTTTATTGTATTTTTGGTTTTTATGGAAGCCGCCCAGAGTGGCTGGGGAGGCCCAGCCAGATGGGCGGGGTATAAATAATAAATTATTATTATTATTATTATTATTATTATTATTATTATTATTATTATTATTGGAATGTCTTATTAAGCCAACATGGTGCCCTGCCAATGTTGCTGCCCTGGTCATTCCTAACCATTAACCAGCCCTGACTAGGGCTGTCGGGAATTGGAGTCCAACAACATCTAGAAGGCACTATGTTGGTATGAGGGACACAACTGAGGAAGAATGGTGGAGATCCCCCGCTTGAACCTTCCAGAGAAGAGGAAGGCAGTACAGTGGTACCTTGAGTTACAATGCCTCAGGTTCCAAACACTTCAGGTTACAAACTCTGCTAACCTGGAAGGGTTACCTCCAGTTGAGAACGTTGCCCCAGGATGAGAACGGAAATTGTGAGCCGGCAGCACAGCGGCAGCAAGAGGCCCCATTAGTGAAAGCATGCCTCTAGTTAAGAACAGTTTCAGGTTAAGAACGGACCTCCGGAACGAATTAAGTTTGTAACTAGAGGTACCACTGTATTGATTTACAGCAGTGGTTTGAGGAAGATCACAGTTCAGAGACAGGTGAACAGAAGAGTTGGAAGGTGATGGGAGAAGAGAAGGGGGAGAAAGAGACAGAGCAGCCAGCTGACATGTTATCACTGGAAAGCATTCCCGACCTCCCTTCTCCCAGAACCCAGCGTGCATTGAAAGTGGGAGAGCAAAGTTCTCAGAGACAATTAGCTCCTGGTGGCCACTGTAAGGGGAAGTGTAGGGAGGGAGAGAGGAGGAACTCAGTTGGAGCAACACCATTAATCTAAGAGGCAGCATTCCTAAGCCTCTCCCTGTGAATATTGAATAAAGACTCGGTAAGAGCTTTATTAGCAGTCTGCTGTGAGGGGGAAGGATCAGAATTCCCTGAAGCCTGACAGTTGGCTAGCCCTGCTTTAAGTCCCCAGAACTATCCTGTGTGTTTCCAAGTATGCCCTCTTTTCCGGGTGCTGAGAGGCAAGCAAGGTGGAAATGTGCAAATCCAGAGAAGGAACATGGTATCATTCAAAGTCAGTCATTTATGAGGTTCCTCAGAATGACCATCACCTGGGAGGTATGCTTCAATGGAGTCTGCCTCCAGCTGTACAACTGAAATGACATTTTGTCAAAGTTCAGCATTTGAATTTCAAAATACCCATCTTGATGTCAACAATGGAAATCTTGGAGAAACTGGCTGAAGTTCAGTATTAATATAAAGAGTGAGGCGATGTTTACTGATGCAAATATTCGCAAGCATCGTTTATCAAGAAGCAGTAACATGAAAGAGTAAGAAATCGTTACTCTGTGTATGTTTTCCTGATGTGGCTAACTCTATGTTTTACTGATGTGTTCTTCTATGTTTTACTGATGTGGCTAACTCAAGGTTTCCGGAGGAAAATGATACTTCATTGATCCATCATTACACATTGGCTTTGCTAATGAACATGCTCTCAACTGACAGTTGCAGCCCTTTACAGTCAGATCTCTGTTAATAATAATAATAATAATAATAATAATAATAATAATAATAATAATAATAATAATAATAATAAATGCATTTCTTATCCACCCTTTACTATGAGGTCCCAGGGTGGCATGTAAGAATTTTAAAATACAATTAAAACACATTATAGTCACAAGAGCAGAGTGGGTCCTAAGATTATGTCCAAGTCCTAGATAAATAGGTAAGTTGTCAGCATAGGAAAAAACTTACACAAAGAAGGTTCCAGCTGCACCTCTGTGGGAAGAGAATTTCACAGCTGAGGGGCTGCCTCAGAAAATGCCCTCTCTTGGGCTGCAACCTCCCCCTAATCCCCAACCCCCACTTCTAAGGGTGATGGAACAGTTAGAATTCCTGCTCCATGATTCCAGTCATGGGATTGTTGTCTATATTTTTTTTTTAAAAAAAATAATTTTTATTAAATTTTCTATTTTAACAATCCAATCAAATCACATTAAGTATTCCAAATTATACAAATATATATCATATAGTCCAAATATTCTGCCAAATTATAAATTTTTGTTGGGGCTTCCCATGCTTCAAGTTCAGTGGGGTTCTAATCATCTTATGTTTCTACTGCCTTGAGTTTCCAATAGTTCCTTCTTTAAATCTTCCTGTTGTTATCCTTCCTTCTTTCATGGCCTCTGAGCTGTTTCCACAGGCGAGTTGAAATAAATAATAATGTGCTTCTGTGTGGAATTTTTATGACTCTCCTCTTTTTTTGCAGCTGGTAAGTCAGTTTTTTTTAAAAAAAATAATTTTTATAAAATTTTCAATTTTAACAATCAAATCACATTAAATATTCCAAATTATAAAAATACATATCATATAGTCCAAATATTCTGCCAAATTATAATTTTTTGTTGGGGCTTCCCATGCTTCAAGTTCAGTGTGGCTCTAATCATCTTATGTTTCTACTGCCTTAAGTTTCCAATAGTTCCTTCTTTAAATCTTCCTGTTGTTATCTTTCATTCTTTTGTGGCCTCTGAGTTGTTTCCACAGGCGAGTTGAAGTAAACAATAATGTGCTTCTGTGTGGAATTTATATGACTCTCCTTTTTTTTCAGCTGGTAAGTCTATTGTTTGCAGAATGTCCTCACACGCTGGTGTTTATGCCGAATCAATCCAAAAGTCCTTCTCTAGTGGCAGACGCCATCTTTTTTCAGTTCCAATGAAATAAAATCTAGGCGTTTGCTCATTAATTTTCTCAGACAGGTTGCATCAAACATTAGTCTTTCCAGGGGTGATTTGCCAAATCAGACTTGAAATACAGATATAATAACAAATTAAGAGCTCACCTCTCCCATGACTATTTATCTCTGCAACACGGTCTTTCCCATAATGGTGGATCCCGATTAAAAATGTGTCACATCACCCTTCTCAGAATCCGTCCAAAGTTATTTGGTGTCTCTCCAGTTTCCATTGAAATGAGGCTGCATTTTAATGTTTTAATGTTGTATTTTAATCTTGTTTTTAAGTTGTATTTCAATCAATTTGTTTTTATATCGGTTGTTAGCCGCCCTGAGCCCGGTCTTGGCTGGGGAGGGCGGGGTATAAATAAAATCAATTTATTATTATTATTATTATTATTATTATTATTATTATTATTATTATTATTCTCTGAAAACAAAGGGGCACCTTGCTTGCCAAAGATGTCCCCACCCCCAGCTTTCCTATCTCATCATGTCTGCTGAAGCCAGCATGGATAATTGTCAGGGAGGATGAGAGTTGGAGCAAAACAAGATGGGGTGGGCAGCAGGCTGGGGAAGGATAGTATAGAAGCTGGTCCAATCTACCTTGAGGGTTTATACCCATAAGAAACAAGTCTTCAAAAATCTTACGGCAAAAGACCAAGGCTGCCCAGGGTCATTACTCAATAATGCTAAAGATGGTGGGTGTGTTTCTTGGCGTTTGAGATGAGGGGAGGAAACAGGTAAGCAAGACTTTGGAGATGTAGCTGTGGACATGAAAGTCCTTGCCTCCACTCAAAAGTTGCCCCAGTGCTGGTGGGGCCAGCCCTGTAATTCTACCATCTCATTCCTACCTACCTCTTCTGCATGGATAGACCCAGCTTGCTTGCTTTTTCCTCTGGCTATCTTCTCACCGAGTCGTCTCTTCAAAGGACTTTATGGGGGAAAAAACAGCAACCCCCCGGCCTTCTTGTGGGAAATGTGGGTCGCACATTTTGGGAGCCACCGTAACAAGTATGGGAGGGGCAGAGGTGGCGAGAGCTGATCTCAGGCTTTTACCTGGAGAGCTGTTTACATGTAAATGTTTGTTAGGAAGAGAACCCCAACAATGTTTCTGCTGATGCGCTTGAGTTCAAAGCTTCCTCTGGGTGTACTTTTAATTCTGCAGCCAGAGTATTAGCAATATTAAACTGAAAATGTCATATAATGTCAAGTCTGAAAATGTCACTGGGAAGAGTGGGGGGAGGGGGAGGGGGAAGAGGGAAATGCTGGTGACCCTCACCATCAGCAGATGAAATAAATATGCCTCACTGGTACTGTACAGTGGCTTTGGGGTGGGTATAATTTTATACATTTTGCCTCCTATTAATTTTCATGGCGTCGATGGAGAAATATTAGAACAGCAAGAGGGCTAAAGACAAATTAACTCATCAATTACATGGATGGGACGGTGGAGACCGAGTTTATTTCACCATTTCCAATTGCAATAAAACCGTAATTACCAACTCGTGGAATCTTCATGGAAATCTGCATTCATTACCACTTAATTTGAAGTCAGCGACTGCTGTATTTTTAACTTTTCTCTCCCTCCCTGATATTTCATGCAGTGGGGCCAAGATCTTGGCTGGAATAAAACAGCTGTCCCTTCTGGTCCCCACAGTGACATTAAAATAATAATAATAAAAAACTTGTCCTAACAAAATGTTGCCCCTGGCACCCTGGGTTTGAATATCGACAGCACAGCTAGAGATGAATATGGATACACCGTCTTCAAGGTCATTATGAACTTCTTCTTTTTTACCCAATCGTTGTACACTTGTATCTGTCCCTAGAGCAGTTAAAGGCTGCCATCTCTACAGTCAGAACGACACATTGAGCCAATACTTGGCCACCACCTAAACTTGGCCCATGCATCTCTTCATACTTACTTTCACCACCCATAACACTGAAGCGATGCAGTGTGATGGAAGGGTCTGGCAAGATCCCAATGTGAACTGACTGTGTCGTCTGGAGAATCTCCCTGCCCCCCCCCCCCGAATCCTTTGCAGTATTGCCTCGGTGGTCAGGTCAAAGTAGAAATGGTTCCTTGCAATGCAAGGAAACCACATTTGGAAACCACGGTCCTAGAAATAAATGTATGAGAATAGGATAGCTTTTGATTCTCCATAAAACCTCACTGAAGCAATGTTTCATTACTGAAACATCCTGCCTCCCCCCATATAAACCATCCTGGACTCTGCTTTCATCGTCTGAGGCCCTTCTTCATGTGCCACCTCCATGTGAGGTCCAGAGGATGGCAACACAAGAAAGGGCCTTTTTTGCAGTGGCTCCCCATTTGCAGAAAACTCTCCCCAGGGAGGTTTGCCTGGCAACTTCATTATATATTTGTAAGCGCCAGGCAAAAACATTCCTCTTCAACCAGGCCTTTGGCTGATTAATATTTTACAGCCTTTTAAATGTGTCCTTGGGAAGAAGGGTAATGTTTTGCTGTTTAGTTTTATTTATTTTCATGTTTTTATCCTGTGTTTTATTCTGTGAACCACCCTGAAATCTTATGAAGAAGGGCGGTATATAAATCAATCAATCAATCAATCAATCAATCAATCAATCAATTGTGTTTCATCACAATGGTTGCCCAATAATAATTTTTTTCCTTTCCCAATTTCGATTCTTTCTTTCTCTCTGTTTCCAGTTCTGTGCAAACATCAGCAACATATACATGAAAATTGTGGTGACACTGCTTTAGAGTCTGTAGCTGCTGCATATCCAAAGCAAGCCTGGCAGGTATCTTGAAAGCATGATGGAATCTAAAAGGTTTTCCCACTTGGCTTTGATGTGGAATTTCTGCAAAAGGCATTATTTTTATCTGTAAGCCACCTTGAGCCCTGACAGGGAAAAAGGCGGGATATAAATAAAGATATCATCTTCTTCATCATCAGTGAGGCATCAGTGTCATGTAGAGAGAGACCAGACCACAAAACCAGGAGGAACCTAAGGCTGACTGTTAGAGTGAAAGACAATTCCATAATGTACACGGAGGGTTCCGATAGGCTCAGTGAAAATGGATTGAGCAAGTTGCATTTCAAGGATTGTGGCTGGGTGAAGAAATGATGAAATGAAGGGTGGCAGAAGGTGACTGGCCAGAGGACTGTCCTTAGGACATCCCAATTTTGAGAAATGTTGGAGTATATGGAGTTTGTTAGGAGCTTGTCCTACACTTGAGTAGGACTCTGGCAGAGACACATGCCCGACTGGCATGTTCCCTCCCTCCTGGTCTATCGTTCAGGAGCTTCAAAAGCTTTCTTCAGCCCGAACATCACAGTGACCGATGCCAACAGACACCGGCACACTTAGGGATCCTCAGAGTTTGCACATCTCGCATGACAGACCTCAGCAACTCAGCATTTTGGCTAATCTACCTTATTTACATATAAACACACACAGAGCACTGCAACATGGCTCCCTCTCTCTCTAGCATCAGACAGCAAAGAGAAAAAGACAAAGGACAATAGTCCCACTTCATGGAACACAGTAACACAAACATCCTGTCTCCGTCACTTCCCACTTTGTGGAGTCAAAACATAGCACGTCATGTGAAAGACAAAAATCCCATGACTGCAATCATGAAGCAGAAATTCTAACAAGGACAACATGATGTATCTTTTCCCTACATAGAATATGACCTAATGAAACATTCTCACAGATTCCTGCATTTCAGGGGGTTGGACTAGATGACCCTTACGGTCCCTTCCAACTCTACAATTCTATGGCTCTTTGAATTCTGCCCTGTAATGCACTGCTGAATAAAGTCTGGCCAAGTGGGGATTTGGTGCGAGCCTCCATTCTGGAGCACCCAAGGGAGATTTCTCCCACAGTTTCCTCCTCCTCCTCCTCATATTTAGAGATCATTTTGGAGAACTACTCTCGTTGGAATTGTTGTCTAATTTGCACCGTGGGTAGGTGGGTTTAAGGATAAATCACTGAAATGCTGGTTGAGGCACTTTTAGGTCAAGGAGCCGATGGGGTGGGTTCCAGCCCCCTTCCCTTTTATCCCACGTGATCCTGATTCTTTCTATATTTGCATGTGCTAGAAGATGAAAGCATTTATTGGCTCTTTTAGAATTTTTAGTTCTCTGCATCATATATCTCTGTTTCATTGCTTCCAGAAAAGAACAAACCATTCCACTAAATGGAAAAAGAAGGAGGGGGGCCAGCTTTGCCTTTAATGATGTTTTTGGACTGAACCCATGATTGATTTTTGTCTAATCCACCTTCTTGGAAAGCCCATGTTATTTTGCTAGCATCACAGAATTTGACATCATTGTGGCTCAGTAGTGCCTCATCTATGAGTGATCACTCACATCGGATTCACCAATGAGAGCATGTTTACTGCCTTGTAGCTCCTGGTAGTGGAGACAAATAGTGCGTTGCTCCAGTGAAAAATAATTCAGCCCTTTCAAGCCACCACTATCTGTAAATAACATCTAGGCTTCCCTAAACTTCTTACCACCTCAGCCTCAGCACTCTTAATCCGTAGTTCAATCTTGTTATTTCTTTTCCTCGAAAAACAGAAATTACAAGTGGAAGTGATTTGATACCACTAAAGGGTGAAAAGAGAGAGCGAATAATGGATCAAGGACACATATCATACTGCTGCAATGTTAAAGCTCAGCAGTTTTCAGCCTTGTTAGTACCTGGGCAGAAAACTACCTGGGATTTTAAGTAAGCTTCTCTTAAGCCTCCTTAAGGAATAATCAGGCTAGAACTGCTATCAACCCATAAAACAAACATTAAGCCCAACACCTCTGTTTTTTGGATGTGCCATTTAACACATGCGCCTCAATGCAGTCAGGGTATCCTATCTAAGATTCGATTCTATGCCCATTTATTAGGGAGTGAGCTCCATCGAATGCAGTGGCACTAACAACCAATAGGGTTGCAATGGCAGAATGGGTTATGCCAGAGAAGATGGCCTGGTCTGCATGTGCATCAGGATTAGGTGGTAAGAAGGAGAGGAAACTACAAGAAAGAAGATTCCACCTAAACATTAGGAAGCACTTCCTGACAGTAAGAGCTGTTCGACAGTGGAATTTGCTGCCAAGGAGTGTGGTGGAGTCTCCTACTTTGGAGGTCTTTAAGCAGAGGCTTGACAACCATATGTCAGGAGTGCTCTGATGGTGTTTCCTGCTTGGCAGGGGGTTGGACTCGATGGCCCTTGTGGTCTCTTCCAACTCTATGATTCTATGATTCTATGATTCTAGGAAGAACCCTGAGGTAGTAAAACGAGATAGAATCATAGAATCATAGAATCATAGAATCATAGAGATGCATGATTTTGAGCTTCAAGGGTGAATGTGGTAGCAGTGGCGGGGTCACTATTGAGGGGAAGTGTGTGGAACAGGTCTCGGTGTTTTGATTTCTGGGAATGGAGTTGAGAGATGACCTAACCTGGGGAGAAAGCAGTAAAGACCTGCTGAAGAGAGCACAGCAGAGGTTATATTTTCTGAGAATCCTCCAGAAAAATAATCTCTCAAAGGACCTGTTGATGGCATTTTACCATTGTACTATTGAGAGTGTACAGTGGTACCTCGGGTTAAGTACTTAATTCGTTCCGGAGGTCCATTCTTAACCTGAAACTGTTCTTAACCTGAAGCACCACTTTAGCTAATGGGGCCTCCTGCTGCCACCGCGCCACCGGAGCACGATTTCTGTTCTTATCCTGAAGCAAAGTTCTTAACCTGAAGCACTATTTCTGGGTTAGCGGAGTGTGTAACCTGAAGCGTATGTAACCTGAAGCGTATGTAACCCGAGGTACCACTGTATTAACTTATGGTCTGTGTGTGTGGTTTGGGAGCTGCACGGTCAAGGAAAAAACCAATACTGTCCAGGGTTGTAAAAACTGCGGAGGGAATAATTGGGTGCACTCTTCCCACCTTGGATCAAATCTATGCTTCCAGGTGTCATAAGAAAGCTGCAGAGATAGTGCAGGATAGTACACACCCTGGAAATGGCCTCTTTCAGCTTCTGCCTTCTGGAAGAAGGTGCAGGGTTATAAAGACTAGGACTAGCTGCCTGAGAAACAGTTTCTATCCAAATGCTATTTTGGTTTTAAACGCAGTGTAAGGTAGTCTCTGTGGGAGTATATTGTATTTAATTATGGGGTATCAGAGTTTTTAGGGGGCTAGCCAGGCTGGGATAGCTGGGATAGCAGGCTTGTTGGTTTTTGAATGTCTGGTGTAGATTTTTTCAATTCCGTTGTTCTGTATGGGACAATGACAATAAATATTATCGAATCATATTGTATCGTATTGTATCGTATCGTATCGGGTTGCAATGGCAGAATGGGTTATGCCAGAAAAGATGGCCTGGTCTGCATGTGCATCAGGATTAGGTGGTAACAAGGAAAGGAAGAACCCTGAGGTGGTAAAAAGAGCTGCATGATTTTGAGCTTCAAGGGTGAATGTGGTAGCGGTGGCTGGGTCACATTTTTAAGTACATAAACACACCTGCTGTCCAAAACTAGCATTGTGAGATATTGCCTCGGATGGAACCTTTCTCCCCTACCAAAAAGTATCCCCAAGTTTTCAAAATGAAGCCTACTTCTGAATGGTGCCCTCGTGACTTTTCCCAGCTCCCTGCAAAGGGAAAGTTTGAGGAATCCAAGGCTTTTTTCCCCTGAAAGGATGCATAAATCTTCCGAAATGTTTTGCATTTGATGTCCTGGGATAAAAAAGGGAAATGGTCGTATAAGGGTCAAAGCTCTGTAATTTCTTTTCTCCATTTACTGGCAGAACATTTTCCTGTCACAAGATCATATCTTTTACAGCACTGAATTATATTCGGAAATCAAACCAGTAGCTGATGCAGTCATGGGGAATCCAGATTAAGATGACTCAGTGTTTGGAAACACTGTTTCGACAAATATGACTGAATAAAGTGATTGAGTTTAAAAATAATAAAGGGGACTTCATGAGGCCAGAAGTCAAGGACTAACAGCTAATATCTCTCTCTCTATCAGATTTAAGCCACAGAGCTTTAAAGAAATAATACATTTTGACAGCAATCCAAGCAGGTCTAAGCCTATTGAAATGAGAGTTGTGCACTTTAATGCTGGATCGTGACCTTTACATTTAATGGCATGATCAGTGCACCTATTTTCATACATTTTTTTAAAAAAAAATTAAAGCTTTTGTTCAGGATTTTTTGCAAGCACCTGTAATTTCCTGGCATTAATTGGCTTCAGATTGTTGTTATTTGCCAGAGTGCATCAACAAAAGGTAGAGAAAAATGGGTTGCATTAAACCGACCATATTTAGCTCCCCCTGCTTCTCTCAAGCAGAAATCTCCAAATGTACTTACTTATTTACTGCCCCAAACCTTTATTAGGCATTACAAGTATAAGCCATATAACATCCATATATAAATTGTTAAAATATATACAAATGAACAGCCATGTAAAATATGTAATAACAAGGATTTTCATTGGAGTTTCTTCCCACTAAATAGTGCCATTCACCGCTGTAAGAGATACTATTGATAAAAACTCAGCCACGGCCTTCCTCCTGGGCATGGTCGGCCAATTGGTGCCAAAGAAGGATAGAGCTTTCTTTATGTATGCTACAACAGCAGTAAGAATACTTATTGCAAAGCACTGGAAGACACAAGTTCTACCCACTAGGGAAGAATGGCAGATGAAGCTGATGGACTACATGGAATTGGCGGAAATGACTGGCAGAATCCGAGACCAGGGAGAAGAGTCGGTGGAAGAAGATTGGAAAAAAAATTAAAGTATATTTACAGAAATATTGCAAAATTAATGAATGCTAGAAGGATGTTGGAATGAAGTTATATGGTTTTAACAGAAATGTAATAAAGAATTAAGTAAAAGTTGATTGATAATGGGCAAAAATGGAAAAATTGAAGGATAGACTGTTAAGATAAATTATAGAACAAAAATTGTGAAAGATGGAAAGAATTTGCTGAAATAGTTAACTGAACTAGAATACAAAAAGGGAGGTGTGAGGAGGTCGAGGAAACAAGTAAATGAAAAGTAAAGATATGGAATATTGGATGTGTTTTAAATGTAAACGTTTTTGCTTTTTTGCTTTGATGTACTGGTTTTTTCCCTTCCTTTTATTATTTCTTATTCTGGTTTTCATTTTCTTTTGATGTATTGTATTGTAACTTTTTACTGTTGTAATGGGAATTGGGGGTTGCTCGTGCGTAAGTTGCTGCCACTCTCGGTGAGGTTGCCTGGATAAACCTTTCCCTGACTGGACAGTCCTGATTCCGCGTCTGACTCAGTCACTGGCAGAATCCGCCAGTGGGCATTTCCTGAACTTCTTCCAACATAAAAGTTCCTTGACGGATAGTCTCCGCCTAGCCTCCCTGTGCGGAAGTCTTCTGCGCAGGGTGGGTGTGGGCAGTGGAGGACCAATGCTCTCCCCGCTGGTCTCTGGCGAAGAGTCCTGGAGCCATCCCTCCGAAACCCGCCTCTGCCCACCTTTCTCCCTGGTGTAACGCTGATTTCCTTCCCCGGTCACTGAGTCCTCTCTTTTCCTGCTGGGACCTTCTTCGGCATCTCTCGGGAGCCCTTCCACCACTCCTGACTGCGATGGCAGTTCCCTGACAACTGTCTTCCTTTTTTCTCCCTTTCTATAATTGTTAAACTTTTAATAAATATCTTTTTTTAAAAAGAAAGAAAGAAAGATAAAAACTCAGCCACCCCTGCAGTTTCTTCCGGGTTAATGTCAGACATATAGAATCTGATATTTTCATTGTGCTGTGATGCTAGACTACCGAAAAAAGGAGGATAGCACGCTTTTGCATAGCTGGTTGTACAATGCACAGTAGAAAGGGATATGTTCTACAGTGTCCAGCACATTCAAATAACTTCTGCAATGTCTGTCATTTAAATATCTGAAATAAAAGTGATCCTGTTATCTGTTGTATTTAAGCCATAGTATTTAAACCATTTAAACCATTGTATTTAAACCATAGAATTTTATTTACAGCTGACTTGATGTTTTGTTTTTCAACGTCCCTTAATCTGGTTTGAATATTGCCATAAATATATTGCTCACTTGAATTATACAAGAGTTCCAAATCAATACCAATAGATCTGATTTTGCTATGTATGAGTTGGAACCATCTGGATTTGTAAGAGTCCTCAAGTAGGTCAGAAAGCAGACTCCAAGGTTGGCAACGAAAATGGCAATGCAACCAGTATTCTATAGTGCTAGCACTCACCCAGTATTCCATCGTGTGTAATCTCCAAATGTGCTTCAAATTTTTAATTTTATGTTATCATTTATTAAATTTCTATACCGCCCTTCATCCAAGGCGGTTCTCTCCCCCCCCTCTCCCTCCTTCTCTCTCTCTAACATGCCATAATAACAAATGAAACAATAACCTCCACAGAGTATTATCATTCAGGTGAAAGTTTCTAAAAACTTAGGGATACGCACAACATCTCTGAGAAATGATGTTAGATATCAGAATCTTTTTTTTTGCAGTTGATGCCACCTTCAGAATTCCTCATCTTCCAAATGAGACAGGATTTTTTTTTATTTTTGCTGGAAGGTGATTGGCTGTTAACACTAGGTATGGTTAGGGATCATAGGATCTGTCTCAGATCAGCTGGTCAACCGATACGTGCCCTTCCTTGCCTGCTCAACATCAATGTGAGATGATGGGGGGCATCAGACTAGTGTAGTGAATAGTGAATTTGTAGCTGTGAGTGCTTTCCAGTGAATCCCTCCCCTCCTCGCAACACCTGCCAATGGTGACAACAAAAATAAGTCAATTGATACCCAGTCTTCCCTCTTCTCCTGCTCAGTTGTCTTAAGGTGATGCATGCTAAAAACATCAAAAAAGCAGCAGCAGCAACAACAACAGTTAAAAACACAAAAAAGCCAATACATTTGAAACAAAACAAAAACTATACAAAGTCTCACGGGAAAGACCCATTTGTCCAGCTGGGCATACCTCTTGGACCAGTAGTGCCTTCAGCAGTTTCCAGAAGTTGCAGATAGTGGGCATTTGTTGTATCTCAACTGGAACACTATTCTACCAAACAAGGGCAGCCTTTCTAAAAGCCATGCTCTGAGTTAGTACAGAGTGGGCCTCTGTGATCTACGGAACTTGCAGGAGAAAATTTCCTACAAACCACATGTTCTGCAGCATGGAATAGGTTTAAAAAAGGCACAATTCCAGTCAGTCAGAGAACTCAACTCTAATAAGAAACTAGATGATCCCTGGCATTTTATGGCTCCTGTTGGCAGAAATCGAAAATGGAATTGCTGGAAGTGGACAATATCAAGGAAAATATTTCACCAGAATTATGAAGACGAAAGTTTGGACAGGCCAGTGGCTGCAAAGATAAATTAAAATTAAGTAAAGGATTAACATCGGTTTATTGGATTAACATCAGACTGGTTTATTGACTAATTTTTAAAAAAGCAATGTGATATGAGATGATTAACACTCCACGAAATTTAGAGCATGGGAAGTCACCCAAAGATATATAATTTGGCAATATACTTGCCCCCCCATTGTATAGTAATTCAGAATATTACAATATGGGATGTGGGTGGTGCTGTGGTCTAAACCACAGAGCCTAGGGCTCAGGAGGTCGGTGGTTTGAATCCCCGCAACGGGGTGAGCTCCCGTTGCTTGGTCCCTGCTCCTGCCAACCTAGCAGTTCAAAAGCACGTCAAAGTGCAAGTAGATAAACAGGTACCGCTCCGGCAGAAAGGTAAACAGCGTTTCCGTGTGCTACTCTGGTTCAGGCCGGCCACATGACCCAGAAGCTGTACTCCGGTTCCCTCGGCCAGAGATGAGTGCTGCAACCCCAGAGTCGTACGCGACTGGACCTAACAGTCAGGGGTCCCTTTACCTTTACCTTTAATTCAGAATATAATGTGGTTCTTACTGGATTATTAAATTGGAAAACTCAATAAAAGGGTTGGAAGGAACCACGAGGGGGATCAAGCCCAACCCCCGGCAATGAAGGAATCTTTTTGCCCGACATGGGGCTTGAACCTGTGACCTGTGCTCTACCAGCTGACCCCTATCTCACCACATTCTTCCTTCCAGTTGCATGGAAAGGATGGCACCGCAAGTATACAGAGCAACTTGTACAGGAGGGAGGAGGTCTAGCAAGCCCCAGCAGGAATGCAGAGTAGCATTTCAGTGCCAGGAAGAAGAAGAAAAAACATTTTAAGCTGTTGTAAAGAATTAATGGAATACACCTTTGGTGCTATTCACATCCAGTTCAATATTACTAGTGTATGTTGTGATGAACTTTGAATATGTAGATATTTATGGCCGTTGTAAGGTGCATGAGTAGGGCAGAAAGTGTATTGTTTCTGGGACAGATCTCCGAGGAGAGAAAAGTGTAATTTAAGCAATCACTTTGGATCCAAGAGAATTTTGCATGTGAGGCAGGTTTTGTTTGATAGATTTCTTTTGGTGTCAGAAAGCTACCGTTTGCTTTACAGTGTGGAGGCCAGGAAGTGCCAGCAGCTCTTAAGTTACAACTGCGAATGGGGCTGAGAATCATGTTTTACACTATTCTTCTTGGAGTTGCTTATAAAGCAAAATCAAGAAGAAATGATCTGGTGTCTTCAGTCAATCACAGACTAGTAGCCAAAATTACTCCATATTTTGACATATGACTTCCCTTCAGCCCCTTCCAGTGTCTTCCAGATGTTACCTTCAAGAGATCATCCCAACAGCTGAGACCCAGTCAGGACATAAAGCTTTCAATGGGTGACACAAATAAACCTAGAATGGCAGGAAGATAAATTCTCCCAATACTTTACTGGCACCTATTAAATGTTCTTCAAGACCACTAACTCAAATGGGACAATGTTTGCTTGATCTGACCACAGAAACTTTTGCGTTAGCATAATTAATTCTGGGATTTTGTAACATTTGAACATCTGATTTTGTAATGCTACACACACACACTATTTGTTCCATTCACAGAGAAAATTTTCATCCCTGACTCATCTCATACAGCCAAGGGCTGCATACCACAGACAAAAGAAAGTACTTCTTCACACAATGCTTGGTTAAACTATCAAATTCACTGCCACAAAGGCAATGACTAGGGTTTCCAGATGTCTGGAATTTCCTGGACATAGCCAGTAATTGGCCCTCATATGAAAAAGAAAGAAAGAAAAAACCTCAGCTCTGGACAAAACTAAAGAAAGCTCAACAATTTTGCCCCCCCCCCAAAAAAAACCCAACAACAACAAGATGCTCAGCAACTTTGCCAAGATAAGCACAACAACTTTTGTGTCCGGATTTCCTCATTTTGAAATATGTCAACCCTAGCAGTGACAGCTGCCAACTTTAAAGAAGGATTAGACAAATTTATGGTGGATACTTCAGTTGACAGAGCATAGGACTCTGGTGCTGTGGGTCTGAGCCCCACATTGGCTGAAAGATTCCTGCATTGCAGGTAGTTGATGTAGATGATCCTATGGTCCCTATTCTATGATAAGTGGTTGCTAACCCTGATGACTATGTTGCAGCTAGAGTGCTGGGAGGCTACATCTGCAGCTCCCCCTGCCACCCACTCACTGGGCAAGCCGTTCCGGCATTGCCCCGATCCTTTTAATAGGTGGGTTTCCTTGGCTCAATTCAAGGTGCTGGCTTTGACCTCAGAAATTCTAAAGCAGCAGATGGGCACTGGTTCTAAACCCTGCTTTCGGCAGAATTCAGGTTCATAATGCAGATTTATGAAAAGAAACACACCAATAAATAAATTTTAGAAAGGTGCAAGGTTAGACGCGGATGCACAAAGCCAAAAGAAAAGAAGAGAAGAGAAGAGAAGAGAAAAAAAAAAAAGAGGCTACTCTAATCAAAAAATTAATAAAGAGTGGGGATGCATTAAGGAATACATGAAAAAGTCGGTTCTGGAGTTGAAAAATTAATATGCAAAAGTTTAAAAGGTGCAAGGAATTAGGATAATAATATATCAAGGATGGAATAACAAATATAGTGAATAATGCAACAACAACAAAAATAATAGTAGGTAAAGAAGATTGCACCCAGGTGGAGGCAAGTACTGGGTTGTGGGGGAGGGAGGTGAAAGGATTAATTGAAATTGTTAAAGATTGGTATAGAATTTAAGAGATTTAATTTTTTATAAAGATCCTATAAGGAAAGCAGAAAGCAGCAAGAAATTTTAAGTAAAGGTACTGGAGAGGAGATCAGCGTAAATGAAAACATGAGACTTATGGTTTTGTTACATATGATTTTATTTTGGAGTTGTCTAATTATTTTGGAGTTGTTTGTTGTAAAGAATGTATATTATGTGAATAAAATAA
Source organism: Podarcis bocagei (assembly GCF_964188305.1). NCBI lineage: Eukaryota > Metazoa > Chordata > Lepidosauria > Squamata > Lacertidae > Podarcis > Podarcis bocagei. Next base: position 18,587,746 of record NC_138143.1, read on the forward strand.
AATAAAATAAAAATTAAATAAAAAAAGGGGGGGGGAGAAAATCAGGACTCCTGGTGCTCTGCTCTGCTCCCACTTCCTTCCTGCCCAGGGCAGCTCTGCCCTCTGCCTACCCCTCAGAGCCATCATGTCATGTGGGACTGGCCTTCGTCAGCCGCAGTCTCTCCTCTACCCCTACCTCTCCCGCTCTCCAGCAGCCACTATGAGCTGCCCAAGGAAGGAGGCTGGCACCAGCAGCCATGGAGAGGCCGTGAAGCAGCAATGGGACACCCCCCCCCCCACTGCTATTGCTCAGGACAAGCACTGGCTCATCCACCTCTGGAAAATAGGGACACTTGTGGGGTATGACAATGGTGTCCCCCATCGAGAATTCCCTAGTGTAGCTGATCCCAATAAGATTGAAGTCTGTGCCTATCAGCTGATCATGCCAGGCCTAGTTAGGCCACAAACTGGAGGACCCAGATAAGTGGTCTTGGAATACAATATATCAAGAATCACTTCCATCAAGATGAATCTGCCCAAGAACTCAGCTTTTGTTGTGGGACCCCCGTCTGGGTTCCCCGCCCCCCACCAAATAATAATAATAATAATTAATATTAAAATTTTATTTATATCCCGCCCTCCCCAGCCAAAGCCAGTCACAGAATGGCTAACAACAATAAAAGTAACACAGCATTCTAAAATCAATTCATTTTAAAATCTATTCAAAATCAAATTAGCAAATGAGTAGGCAGAAAAGGGCTTGCTCCGTATTCTGTTGGTTGGTTGATCAACTGACTGATTGATCCAGGTAAGCAGTAAAGACACGACACATGCACCTCGTTGAGCCAAGCAGTGATGACTTACAAACAAACAAACAAACAAATCCTTTCCTGTTCAGACTTAGGATTTCTTTCAGCATTTAATTGTTGATGGTGCTGTTTTGATTTGTTTTAATATTCCTATTTGTCTAATGCCATGTAATGTTTTATTAATGGACATCACCTTGAATTCCTTTTAGAAAGCAATAATTCTGTTTATATATTTCATTTATATACAGTTATCCGTTAAAATCGCGGAACAGCTTGTGCGCTAAAACAGAGCAGTGAGACCGTGGGAAGTCAAAACAAAAAAATATTACAATTTGGAAGACAATTGGACTTTTTTATTTTAGTTTTTTATTTTTATTGGATTGGATTTGATATGTTAATTGGATGTTCTTATTGGAAAATTAATAAACGCTTTAAAAAAACCAAAACAAAACAACAGAGCAGTGACCAAACAACTTAAAACAGGTCTTCTTTAGAAACAAGAAACAAAAAAGCACTCATCGTCTCAGTGCATTTTATTTTATCAACTTGAGAATCTATTGGATCGATTTGTTTTGCAAACCACCCTGGGATTCATTTTAATGAATGGTGGCTTAGAAGTGCAGCAAAAGCTTCGTATGCCCCACACATTTAAAGCATTCTCTGAGGGTCCTAAGAGTTGTGAGAAGACTTCTATTCTTCTCCCAAAGATAATGCTTTCAGAGAGGTTTAACAACAAACCCCTCTTCGCATGGAATGATGTAAAGGGAATAGAGGGTCTGCTAATAACCCTCAGCACCCTTAACAAACTACAGTTCCCAGGATTTTGGGGGGTTTAAACCATGCCATGCCGTGAAATTTTTCATAAGGGAACAGTTAGGGCCAGAGGTGCCCACTTGCAAGGGCGATGGGGGTGCGCGCACGATGTCACCTGTGGGAACATTGCCCCTCTCTCCCTAAGCTGGGCAGAAGCTTCCTGGGCTTTGGGAAGAAGGTGTCAGGCCCTCTGACAGGATGCTGATGCCCTGCTGCCTCCTTCCAAAAGCTGGGCAGACTTTGGGACCCCGTCAGAGCATCATATCTCCCTCCCTAAGCTGGGAATGCCAGGGACTCGGGTGGCGCTGTGGGTTAAACCACAGAGCCTAGGACTTACCGATCAGAAGGTCGGCAGTTTGAATCCCCGTGACAGGGTGAGCTCCCGTTGCTCGGTCCCAGCTCCTGCCAACCCAGCAGTTCAAAAGCACATCAAAGTTCAAGTAGATAAATAGGTACCGCTCTGGCGGGAAGATAAACAGCGTTTCGGTGTGCTGCTCTGGTTCACCAGAAGCGGCTTAGTCATGCTGGCCACATGATCCAGAAGCTGTACGCCGGCTCCCTCAGCCAATAAAGCGAGATGAGCGCTGCAACCCCAGAGTCGGTCACGACTGGACCTAATGGTCAGGGGTCCCTTTACCTTTTTTAAGCTGGGAAGAAGCTTCCCTGGCTTTGGGAAGGAGGAGCTAGGTCTCTGACTTCAGAGTGATAAACATCACAATACAGAAATGAATGTAAACGGAACGGGTTGGAGTAAAAGGTACACACTCCTCTAATTTACCAGGAACATTTAGGGGGACTAGCCTAGTCTTCCTGGTCCATTGACCGCATGCCGCTGGGTTTAAAGTGGTAAGCATGGTATGCTTTTATATGCGTAGTGCAGCCAAAGCAAAAGAAGCAATTAAACGAACAAAACATACCATACATACCAAGGTATGCTGTAGCACTTTGCCCACATGTAATGCAAGGTGCTACAGCATAAAAGGCCTTATCTTGGGTCACGATTCAGCAGGTATTTCCCAATGGCAGGACCATGAGGAGTGCCCTCGCTGGAGCTCTCAGGGGCCAAGGCAGCACACAGAGAGATCCTTCAGGTATTTAGGTCGAAGCCCAAATAATATCAACAATGTGGCTCATTACTGTGTTTGTATCCGATTCTCATTTGTAATGCTACATTCTGCCATTTTGTAATGTTTGGTTTTATCGTTCAGGGCACAATGTTGTAACCCATGTGGAGATTCCTTTGAAAATGTGTAGCAGTATAGAAATGATTGAAACAAGTGAAATAAAATAAAGAAACAAATCTTCGCTGTGATTTATTGCAGAGATAAGCTATTTTACATAGTGAACAGGACCACTTGTCTCCCTCATAATGTCTGCTCTGATTGAGAGCTGCTCTTCGAGGTCCCAGGATCAGATCCTGCTCTCTCCTGATTACTAAAATTGCGAGACTAAATTTGGGGCCACAACAATGTATTTTGTGTGCTTGACCCTTGAGATTGACCATAGTCCCTGCCCATAATACTGAATGCATGCATACATTTTGGATAGTTGAGGAGCATCTATATTCTCCTCAGATCTATATAGTGTGTTTTGTTGTGTTTGAGTTGTATTTAGCTGTTGCAGCTGAGTAAGCCTATGAAGGGCCTCTAAGTGGGAAGCCAAAGCATTTCAGTGCTATTTCCAACTGCTTTCAGATTAGGGGACCGATTTAGCTCTAGTTAATAACTCTATTAACTGGGATATGGTTGCTGTCCTTTTATCAGCTCGGCAACACTACAAACCCATTATGAACAACCCATCAGTGACATAAATCTCTTGATGTAGTAATACACAGAATGCTTTGTCTCTTAAAAAGAAAAGGGGGAAAACAAAAACTACTGCAGAGAGACAACACCTCAGCCTTCAATTTCTCATCGACAAAAGCTCACCTCAGGCCATGCAGTGGTTAATATGGGCTGCCTTTTCTTAATCTCAACTCGGGAGCTGATCAGTTGGCAGCTTTCAGATTTGAGACTCAGTTAAATGCAGCATTCCAGATAACAGGGGTGTTTTTTGGGGGGGCTGGGGGAGCAAAATCAGTCCAGGCCCATGCACCCTTTGCAGGTGGCTGGGTGAGGAAGGATTCAGACTTGAGGGGGGTCTGTCAGAACACAGCATGGGAGTAAAGATCTAAGCTCCTAACTGCACCACATATGCAGAGTGCCAATGTCTTCCTTGTTGAGTCCCAAGAGCTTTGAAAAGCAAAAAGGCCTTTCATGTGTAAATGGTAAATCCCTTCATTTTGTCAGAGTGGGTGCATTCCAAGCTCCTCTATTGAGCAGCAAACAAATGAAGTCGGCCACCAAAGCGTTAATTACAGGAGATGTGTTGAATCTCATCCCAGGCTGCCAAGTTCATCTTTTGGCCCTTCACCTCTTCTCTCCTCTTTGCATTTTGGTGCAGCAAGTTCAAATCCCAGCTGGGTATTTTGGTGTCACAGTGACATTGTTTTCTGAAACTCTGTGTTCTTGCTGCTGGGAGCAATTTTATTGCTGTGGGAGGAGATGCGACCAGGAAGGAAGAAAAAAGCAGGCAAAGCACAATGTCACACTGCTCAATGAATCATAACTAAGAGTTGGAATGGAAAAAGGAGAACCAGCATTTACTGGATCAGATGAATTCAGAAGGCAGCTGCTTGGGAGTTCTATGGAATAAATTAGGATTAGGTGAAAGGAGTTGTGGGGTGAATGGATATGTGAGCTGGCAACAGCAACATTGTTATGTATGTCAAAATTAATATTTCATTTAACTTTTCCCAAGTTGCGTATATTTCATGCAGTTGGATGAGCCATTGAAACTACAGTTTTCAACTACAATTTACAACTAAAGTCTGTCTTGGATAGGAATCAGTAAGAGGAAGCCCCTGGGCCAAATCTGGCCGATTGAGGGATGCTAATCCCTCCTTCACCCTCCTCTTGCCAGCCTGGAGACAAAAGAGGTGCAGAGAAATTGGCCCCTGTTGCCAACAGACCTTGCTTACTTTAGGGGGCAGATGTTGAGACTGTCCATCGCTCGCTTGCCACAGGGCATTAAGGAAAATTATTGCTGACCAACTGATACAAGGCAACAAATTAAAATACAGCTGTCTGAAGAAGGCAGGGTGATGGGAACCCAGCAGCTGTCTTCTGCGTACACATTGCCTTGCTGGCTAGAAAATGGCTTGTACACAAACAGGTAGTGCAGTTGTAGCTCCAACATAGATCTGCTTTCATGGACCCCTCACTTTTGACACCTGGGTTATAGAACCAGTTTCAGCTAACAGGGTGTGTTTGCAAAAGTTAGCACAAGGACTCCTGCTAAAGGAGCTGGTCTTTCCCCTCCTCTCTCCTCTCTCCCTGTGTATCCCCCAAATACTACGTGGAGCAGAGCTTTCCAAACTGTGTGTCACAACATGTTAGTGTGTCGGCTGCAGTGTGTAGGTGTGTCGCATGAACGCTCCCCATGCTGAGGCTGGAGGTGTCTTCACTCGTAGCCAAGCAAGACTGTATTCCATAAAAATGGTTTTAACAGTGAGTCCGTAAGTGACTGTGGAGGCCAATTCTGGATCCACATGTCCTTCCACAGTGGGGACATAGGTTTTCGTGCAAGAGTTGATCACAGTGAGGGTTTGCCAAGCATACCTTCCTCTTAGCACGTTTCTCCCTTGTGTCCTGGAGTTTGAAAACCTCTGGTTTGCTAGTAAAACTGAATTAAAGGACCCCTGACAGTTAAGTCCAGTTGCAAACGACTCTGGAGTTGTGGTGCTCATCTTGCTTTACTGGCCAAGGGAGCCAATGTTTGTCCACAGACAGTCTTTCTGGGTCATGTGGCCAGCATGACTAAGCTGCTTCTGGCGAAACCAGAGCAGCACACAGAAAGGCCATTTACCTTCCCACCAGAGCAGTACCTATTTATCTACTTGCACTTTGTCGTGCTTTCGAACTGCTAGGTTGGCGGGAGCTGGGACCGAGCAACGGGAGCTCACCCTGTTGCGGGGATTCGAACTGCCGACCTTCTGATCAGCAAGCCCTAGGCTCTGTGGTTTAGACCACAGTGCCACCCACATCCTTAAAACTGAATTACTGTGTTGCAAAATGATGCATGTCCAAAAAGTGTGTCACCAACTTGCAAAGTTTGGAAAGCTCTGCCCTGGGGAGGGGTTTGAAAGAAGCCACAGGATAGGGTCAGGGAGGAGGAGAAAAAGTGAGATGGTTCCTTCTGGCATGCAGAAATATTTGCACTGATGAGACAATCATATTCATGTGACACTGAATTCCAAACATGTATTACAGGACCCTCCTATTCTCTTGACTGTAATTTGTTTTAACTGATTGTAGTACAGTCATACCTCAGGTTACAGACGCTTCAGGTTGCGTTTTTTCAGGTTACAGACCTCTGAAACCCGGAAGTACCAGAATGGGGGATGTCAGGGAACTGACATCAGAGCGAGAGGCGAAGGGGAGGCTCCCAGATTCTGCGGGTGAAGGACCCAGCACCAGGGGGAGAAGCAGCTCGGCAGAGGAGGAAGGAAATCAGTGCAACACCAGGGATAAAGGGGGGCAAATGGGGGAAGCGGAGGGAGAGCTCCGGGATTCTTCTCTGGAGATTAGTGAGGAGAGCACAGGCCCTCCACTACCCACGCCCTCCCTGCGCAGAAGACTCCTGCGCAGTGAGAGAAGGCGGCGACTGGGAGTCAGACAGCTTTTATGCTGGAAAAGGTTTAAGAAACGCCCACAGACAGATTCTGCCAGCGACTGAGACAGCCACACGGAGATGGGCTGTGCAGTCAGAACGGTTTAACCAAGGCAATTAAGCCTAGAGAGGCGGCAATTTACGCACGAGTAACTCATACCCATTACAGGTAACTTCCGGGTTTCGGCGTTCGCACATGCGCAGAAGACCAAATCGCATCCCACACGGATGACATTCGCAACCCGAGCGTCCACTGTACTGTATTTTAAATTTGTTATAACAACAACAAATCAGAGCCCATATCGTGTACATTTGAGCTACCTGACTGCACAAAATATTATTTAATACAAAGTACTATTTAATACAAAACACAGTATCTTCGATTTTAGATGTTCTTCGATTTTAACTCCCATTGCCTCTGAGCATTGGCCAGGTTTGCTGGGCTGATGGAAGCAACTTTTGCCGGGACTAGTTTTGGGAAGTTTGATTTCATGATACCAGGTATTAAAGTGCACAAAGGAAACCTGTAGTAAACTGAGGAAGAAGAGATGGAGGACAGCAACATATAACTCATATAAGGTTCATTATTGACTACTATGGGTATTAAAACAATGCTGCTCTGAGCATATTTTGTCTCTGTAATCTTCAAAACAAAGGCTCATAACTCAGGGAATGGAAGACATTTATCCCGAACAAAGAAAGGGCTGCTTGTCTCGGAGCATCTGATTTTACGAAGGCGAAATGTGTTTTGATTGAAAAATGCTGGCGTGTTCAACATGAAACATTTAAATCCAGCCCAGTGCTGGTCTGCCTGCCTGCCTTTTGTCCAACAAGCACAATCAGCACCGATTTTAATATAAACAGGTTCGTTCTGTCAGCAGCGGCTGCTGTCACCTGAGGATACTTTCTTTTAATATGGAGCTGGCAAAAAACTAATTTAACAGTGCTTGGTGGTCTCTTGGCTTTTATGCAAGCAAGCAGGTTACATGGGCAACTGACATCATAGGTTGGGAATCCCTGTACATGTAGAGGTTTTGAGTGTATGTCGTTCCCCACATGGGTGGCATAATAAACAAAGGTCCAGCATGCCATAGTATAGTGGCCAGCAAGATGGAGTGGCATGAGGCATCATTGTTTACCTGGCTCTTCAACATGGAAGTGTTAGAATTCCTGCTCCATGATTGCAGTCATGGGATTTTTGTCTTTCACATGACGTGGTATGTTTTGACTCCACAGAGTGGGAAGTGACGGAGACAGGATGTTTGTGTTACTGTGTTCCATGAAGTGGGACTATTGTCCTTTGTTCTTTTTCTCTGCTGTCTGATGCTGGAGAGAGAGGGAGCCATGTTGCAGTGCTCCATGCGTGTTTATATGTAAATAAAGTAGATTAGCCAAGATGCTGAGTTGCTGAGGTCTGTTACGCAAGCTGCGAAGACTCTGCGGATCCCCAAGTGTGCCAGTGTCGGTTGTCATTGGTCACTGTGATGTTTGGGCTGAAGAAAGCTTTTGAAGCTCCCGAACGAATGACCAGGAGGGAGAGAACATGCCAGTCAGGCATGTGTTTCTACCAGGGTCCTACTCGAGTGTAGGCTGAACTCCTGACAGGAAGTCACTGCCAATAACTGAGTGGGAGAGGGGAAACAGAGGGGTTCCAATGTCATAGCCTCCCTTTCTGAGGACGATAGCTCCTCTAGCTCCCTGGCCAAATGGATGTCAGAGCTTCATCATCATATGGGCCAAACTGAGGGCATTTTGGGGACTGCCAAGAACCAGCCAGGACCCAAAGAATCATAGGCACTTCTGTTTTCCCCAAACCATGGGGAAATTTGGATGTGTATCTCAACATGTCTAAGCTTCTCCCTTTTCTCTCCCCTCCCCCTGCTGAAGGTATGACTACATTGGAAGCAATGGAAGAGAAAATGAAGAATTTTTTAAAAACTGAAACTGGAAATGCAGAGGAATGCGAAGCGTTCTTCTGCCCTGTCTTCTGTTCTGCCAGCTGAACCTAGCAGAACATGGCATGAGGCAATTAAACCTCTGTCTGTCCCATGCCATGTCCCTATGTCACACACTGAAGTCTAGCAATCTGCAATTGGTCCTGGGTTTATTATTTTTATTGATGATGATGATGATGATTAGCCATCATTCATCCAAAGATCACAGGGCAGTGCACAACATAAAAATACAAAATGGAAACACAAAATACATAATAAAACAAAAACAAATAACCCACCACCTCCCACAAGCACATACATTATTATTATTATTATTATTATTATTATTATTATTATTATTATTGAAATTGATGAACTGTGTGCATTAAGTAATGGTGCATGGATGCTCAGCAGGAATGTTGAATACAGAGAATATTGAATACAAAGAGTCTCAAGACTGAATCTGTTTGCTGGCCTTTCTAGATGTTTGCAATCTGCCAAAATTCAAGGAAGCCAGAAATCAAAATATCACCACGTTTGCCCAAATGCACTTGGCATCAAGCCCTTATGTTTGCTCTGTTGTGGGCTTTTTCTTTTGCTGCACAACTGAAGAATTATCTCATTAAAATGGAATCCAGTCTTTTTGTACCAGCAGCATAATACAATGACACTTTAGACCTTATGTGCAGGATGCAATCTAAGCACATTTAAAAATTTGCCAGGACCCTATTGAACCACCAACAAATGCATATGGTAGTTCTGTCTCTCTAACGGAACCTACCCACTATTCTACCAATAGTGTTCTTTGGGTTTTAGTCAGGGGTGGTGTTCAACTAAGTTTACTCAGAGTAGACACACTGAAATTAATGGGCCTAACATAGTCAACAAGTTCATTACTTTCAGTGGCTGTACTCTGAGTAAAACATAGGTGTTTTTTTTAAATTAGTTTTTATTTAAGTTTTTTTGTGTTACAAAACATACAAACAAAGAAAGAGGGGAAGTATATATTTTGTCTCCCCTTTCAATTCCTAGTCTTTTTCACAGATTGTTTCATTTAGTGAGAGACACTTTTGTCATAGACATCTTGCATTTCGGGAGAAAGGGTGGAGAGGGAGAGAGAGAGAGATGGGGAATTATTCTTTCATCCTATTGCCTATTATTAGTGTAGGCAGGGCCGTATTAAGCATATCCAGCACCGTGGTACAAAGCTCCCTCTGGCGCTCCCCTCTGACCATTTCCCAGAGTTTTTTAGGGAGGACGGCGCTGCCGGCGGGGCTGGAGGAGGCGGCCAGCGGCTGGAGGGTGGCTCCTCCAGCGGGGAAGAGGAGGAGGCTGGATGCGGCATCTCCTGGCTCAGCTGGCCGCTTCGTGCCACAGTGGCCACGGCAGGCGGAGGCTCTGGGCAGGCGGAGGCTCTGGGTGCGGCACTGCTTCAGCACGGCATGGCAGAAGCAGGTGAGGGTGGCTTGCTGATGCCGGGAGGTGCCGCGTCCAGCCTCTGCCTCTTCCCTGGCGCCCTCCACAACTTGGCGCCCTGGCGCCCTGCACCACTAGCCTCTATGGGTAAGACGGCCCTGGGTGTAGGGGGTTTGTGTCAGTATCACGCTGGCAGAGTGAAACTTAGTTGAACTCCACCTACGTCTTAATTCTTCATTAAGGAGAACAAAACATCTCCTTTCCTAAAACTCAGCTAAGGAACTGATACCTCTGAAGGTTCCACTGGACTGATAATAGAAGTGGGACTCAATTGTTATCTCAGATGAGCACCAGCTATTTAAAATTGATGATCAACTGAATTCACGATGCATTTCTTCTTAACATGCTCTGTGGAAGCAACTCTCTTGTTTACTTAAACGTCTAGTTTTCGTCGCATTTTTGGGATGTCCTCGAGGCCATTTGGATGAATCATTTAGCACTGTGTATGCACCGTGTTAATATTTATAAGATCTCTGTTATTTTAATGAGGGGTTTCCTCTGCGCTTTTTTGGTTTTGCTTTTCAGATCAAATTGTGAGGGGAAATTAAACTGGCAACGCTAGATAAACATTTTGGCAGCCAGATCTGCCAACAGCAGACTCGTCTCTGCAGTGTCACTGTGGTGCTGTGGTTTTGAGATGGCGCACTAGAGGAGAGGGGCTCCAGCACATTGGGAGAGCACATGTGCAGAATGTACAGAGTTAAACTTCAAAGTCTGCCATCTACCATCTGAGAACCTCTGCCTGCAGAGCCAAGAAGCATCATTGTGCCAGAGAAGAGCGAGTCTGTTAAAAATGGTCTAAGAGTGATTTACTGTATTTTTCGCTCCATAAGACGCACCAGACCACAAGACGCACCTAGTTTTTGGAGGAGGAAAACAAGAAAAAAATATTCTGAATATCAGAAGCCAGAACAGCAAGAGGGATCGCTGTGCAGTGAAAGCAGCAATCCCTCTTGCTGTTCTGGCTTCTGGGATAGCCGCGCATAAGACGCACACACATTTCCTCTTACTTTTTAGGAGGGAAAAAGTGAGTCTTATAGAGCAAAAAATACGGTAAATCTATAGTGTGGGCTTCCCTATCTTGAAATCCTCCTCCTTTTCTGCGATGCACTCAGAGTACCTTCAACTTTGCCCCCTCTTCCTATATTTTGCACCAGTGGTGTATCTAAGATACAATTCTTCATATTGGGCAGCTCTTGTGTAGGAGAAGAAGAAGCTAGCAAGTTCAGACTTCCCCATATTCTTTGTACTGTGGCATAAACCTTCGTTAAATATATAGTTTATATAGTGCATAATCTAATATCAGGGGAATCAATGGTTGTATTTATGAGGTCTAAAGCTGATCAAAGGTTTTTGCTAGGAGGAGTGGAGGGGGGGTGGAATCTGCGCTTTTAGCTTTCATGTGAAAGTTAACACGGAGAGCGTTTTTGTGGCAAGAAACAGTAAGCTTGAATTTTCCTTTTATGCATTCGGTGGCAGGGAGGAAATGGAACACAGTGCAAATTAGGTGTAGCTCAAATAGCTGCTACAAATGCTTTGCTTGATTTTACTGATGTATGCAATCAGTCATATAAGAGGCTTTTGACTTCGCTCTGTTCTTCTCCTTTAATTATTCAGACGACAGAGGCTGCTTTATTTTTACATTAGATAGAAGAGAGAACGAAACTTCTTTTTAAAATAAAAATACCCAAACACCACATGCACAAATCAATTAATGGAAAGTTGAAAAAGAATCAAACTGTTAGAATCTCTGGTTGTTTAAGTAGTCCAGCTATTGCGGCTGAACAGAGGACGACAAGCTGTAGATTGAAAGGACTAATGAAGAAAAAGTCCCCATGAGTGGCTGTTTTGACAGCTTGTTGAAAACTCAGATAAAGATGCTCCGGCGCCCGACTTCTTGACTCCATCCCTCACTGACACAGGGTGTCAAAATGGTTGTCCTCGAATCTGGCACACACAGCCTCCTATTCAGACTTCAATTCAGAGATGAGTGGCACTCCGTGCACTGGATGCTCTCGCTGGAAGAACACAGAAGTGATTTTTGCCTCACGCTCCCCTGTGCCCCCTGAAAAGCCACTCTGGAAGTTTCAGGAACCTCAGAACAGTGATGGAATTCTCTGAAAATGTTGGCATTGAGCTTATCCTCATGCACACAAACACTTTTTTAAAAAACACATCTCCCTCTTTTATCTCTACGAGAACTGCGTTTATTTTTGACATTTCTGCTAAAAAGACGAGCAAACCTCGCACATGTTATAGGCATCATTAGATGTGGACTATTCGCATACTGCAAACAAATGCACTCTAAATTTCAGTTTCTGATTTGATCTTGGAATGCCCTACTTTTCCTTAGGACGTCCCTATTTTCATCAGAGAATGTTGGAGGGTATAGAGTTATGCAACCCCCAAGCCAAGGAGATAAGTAATTAGAAAATCTTTAGAAGACCTCTGAAGACAGTCCTATATAGGGAAGTTGTTTAATGTTTAATTATGTTTTTATATACATTGGAAGCCATGCAGAGAGGCTGGGGCAACCTAGTCAGATGGGCAGGGTATAAAGAATAAAATTATTATTATTATTATTATTATTATTATTATTATTATTATTATTATTATTATTAAATAGGACACTTCTATTTTCATGGAAAAAATGTTGGAGGGTCTGAAATACTTGTGTAAATTAGGCTGCAGAAATTTTGTCTTGCTTGTTATAGTAAGACAGGCCCTGGTTGTAGTAAGACCTCCATCCCAGTCGTGTTCATTTAGTCAGCAATCAAGTATCTGCAGGCAGATATCAATCAAACAAACAAACAAACAAACAAACAAACAAACAAACAAACAAACAGATGCAGCCTTTCCAGAGTTTTCCAGGAATAAAGACTGACTGTTTTGGGAGGGTTTTTTTTGAAAGAATTTTTATTTGATTTTATAAAACAGAAGATTATAACAATACTAACTACATAACCATCTATTGAGATTTCTCTGAATCTCCCGACTTCCCATCATCAATATCAGAAACTTTGACTGCATATTATTTCATAATCCATGAATTATAACTCTCCATATTATCCATAATACTGATGACTTCGTAACTTATAAAGTAGCACTATATGCGTTGGCAGCTAAGAAGATCAGGAGAAAAGAAATAGATAAAATAGAGGTCGATTGCAAAGGTGATTCGGACATGTAAGCTGGCATATTCTACCTGAGAACCCCCTGCTATTCTTTCATATGCAACAAATAATCTCTAGGAGACGCGACCGTGGTTTATTGTATTTGCAGTGCCTGATGTTTTTACGATTTTTATGGTTATTGTTGCTTCTCTTTTTGTTCCCTTTGTGAATGATGCCATGGCCTTTGGCTAGTGCAATAAAGTTTATTATGATGATGATATTAAGCATAATATTTGTTCTGGTATAAGCTTTTGTGTGCATGCAGACAAAAGCTTATACCAGAACAAACTTCGCTGGTCTATAAGGTGCTACTGGACAATTTTTTATTTATTTTTATTTCGACTGCGTCAGACCAACATGGCTACCTACCTGAATCTAGATCCACAATGTTTGTTGCATTACAAGTGTTATTAAAATCCTGCCCATGTTTTTATCTGCTTACAGTGGTCTCCTAAATAGATTGTAAATTTTTCTCATTCTTTCTTAAAGTTTTTGTCTTCTTGGTTTCTGAGCTTTCTTTTCAGTTTTGCCATTTCAGCATAGTCCATCAGCTTAGTTTGCCATTCCTCTAAGGACTGACTGCTAAACCACTCTGAGAATGGCCACTTACCATGCCCGATTACCAGTGCTGGTGGTTTGTTATCTGGCGTGAACACGGCTGAGCAGGGGGCCATTACCCTGCCCACACAGCCATTGGAGGACTCAGCCAGCGTGGTGTAGTGGTTAAGAGTGAAAGGCAGGATATCAATTCCAAACTCCTCCTCCTCCTCCTCCTCCTCCTCTTCTTCTTCAGCTCCTCCACCTGCTGCCACACAGGCTGCTGGGAGCCTGCCCGTTTAAGTTGGCTAATGACAGCTAGGCAAGGAGCTGTGGCCACAGCAGTGGACCTGAGATCCAGAGTCTTCGCTCCCGTCTGCTTCTTTTTTAAAAATATAAATACTCCATGCCTTCTGAGGTTCTTCTGCATGTGCCTCCTCAAGAGGTCCGAAGGGTGGCAACACGAGAACGGGGCCTTCTCTGCAGTGGCTTCCCATCTGTGGGATGCTCTCCCCAGGGAAGTTCACCTGGCACCCTCGTTAACAGATTCACAGTCATCAGACAGCATTCCTCTGATCTCCCCAAAGTCTCAAAGAGCTCAGAAAGTCTCAGAACAGAAAGCACAGAGGTTACAAGCTCAGATTACAAGGTTTAGGAGTGACATAGATTAATAGGGACAGAAGGAGGTGTAAGCCTTAATTGGGAGCACCACCATTTCTATGAGATGTGTTCTTTGTTCTCGCACTGTGATTGTTAAAGAAGAGAAGAAGAAGAAGAGTTTGGATTTTATATCCCGCTTTATCACTACGCGAAGGAGTCTCAAAGCGGCTAACATTCTCCTTTCCCTTCCTCCCTCACAACAAACACCCTGTGAGGTGAGTGGGACTGAGAGACTTCATAGAAGTGTGACTAGCCCAAGGTTACCCAGCAGCTGCATGTGGAGGAGCGGAGACGCGAACCAGATTACGAGTCTACCGCTCTTAACTACTACACCACACTGGCTCTTAAAGAGTCTAACTGGTAAGGCATTCATTTCGTTTGATCTTTTGTTTACTGCTGGGGGGAGAAAACCGATTCCCCAAAGCCTGACATTGTCCCTGTCTGGAGGGTTTTGCCTGTTTTCTTCATGATTTATTGGTAGATAAGGCACTGGGTGGGATCCTTAATCCATCTGTACAAAAAATGGGTACCCCACTGAAGAAGTCCAGGAGGGGGTGTTAGTCTGGGTGCCCAGAACACCCTCCCAAAATGGCAAATCTGGGGGGTGCCCTATTTGATGCACATCAAGGGGTGACCAAGAGTCGACCCAGCTGAATAATTGGTCACTAGGTAGATGGGCTTATTCAGCAGGTTGGCCAAAAACATCTTACATTTGTAATCAATAAAGTTGTGGCCTAACTGAACCCGAGACTGTTGCACAATATTTATCTCCTCTCTTCAGCCCTTGGCAACCATGTGCTGCCTGCACCTGGTCCCGCAAATGTCATTCCATGAGGGGAACAGAGATCTCCTAACTACTGCCAGCACCCTTAACAAACTACAGTTCCCAGGCTTCTTTGGGGGAAGCTATCAAGTGTGGAGGAGAGGATTATGATTATTTTACTATTAGGCTGTCCATCAGTAGGCTTTTTACTACGTTGTTTTCATCACTGATGTTTTGTAACGTGTTTGTCATGCTATATACCACCCTGGTAAAGGGTGGTATATTAATCGAAATAACAGCAGCAGCAACAACAACAACAACAACAACGTGGGGGAAGGGGGCTACTTACTTAAAGGAAAGGGTACTTTTAGTAACATCCAGGAGCAACCCTCTACACATTTATTTGTGTTGGAGAAAGTGGAGAGGTCTCTAGCTGAGCATCCCATCAGTCAGGCAGGAATTGGCTGAACAGATTCCAAGAGAAGAAACGGGCATAGATTAGGATTAAATTATATAAGAAAATCAAAACAGAAAAGACCAAAGAAACTCCAGGAGGAAGCAAAAGCAAAGTTCAGCCTTTTAGCAGAATTCCTTTCCTTTCCTTTCTTTCTTCTTGTTTTATTTTTCATAGATTCTGTTTTCAATAGCAACAGCAATCCAAGCAGTTTTTATCTGAGACATTAGCCTGGCCCAGTAGGTGTCAGATTAGATATACATTATTCCATTATCTCTGCATAGTACTCTGCATCAAAGGGTCTGTGAAGATGAGGCTCGCAAGGGAAGGAGAATAAATAAAGGATATCTCTTTCTGGTTTTGGAATAGCGCTTTTACCATTAAGAAAAATCAATAACTGGATTGACTGCATTCAGTGGGGAGTATTATTGTTTCCCATAATGTATCTAATGCATATCATTACCAAAGTAATCACATTATTATCTGCCGCTGCCTTCCTACTTGCTTGGCTAGATATAAACCCAGAGCTATTTGTAAAAGGTCCTTTCTCTTTCTCCGCCCCCCCACCAGCCCCTCCTCCTCCAAAATAGCTGCAAATTGTATTTCTTTCTTGCCTCTTTATTAGCTGCTTGAACGGCTCGGAACCTCTGCGTTCAAATTAAGGAGATGGCATTGTGGCGTCTGTTTTACTCACAATTTTCTATACCAGAAACTCTTGTCGATTTAAAACCTCGCCTCCTCCTTGTGTTTCATCCCACGGAGCTGCTTTGAAATGCAGAAGGTGTGTGTGTGTGGGGGGGGGGGGTAAACAGGGGAAGAGATTCTTCGCTGATGCCGATCCCAGTAAAAGGAATAGGGCTTGTACTTATTTACATCCAGACTGATCCGTAAGAATTTTAGGGCAGAACAACAAGCTGTGCAGGATGCAAAGTTCAAAGGTGTATTCATAGACCCAAAATCAAGAATTTGTCAAGAATGTATAACTTGCTGTTGAAATGGAACACTCAGGATGAAACGGTGAAATCAGCTATGATTAAATGGGCACAAGATGTTGGACATAACATAATGATGGCTGACTGGGAACGGTTATGGACCACAGGTATGAAATTTACGGCATGTAATGCCCTAAGAGAAAATTTAATAAAAATGATTTACAGGTGGTACATGACACCAGTTAAGCTTGAAAAAATCTATCATTTGCCCAATAATAAATGTTGGAAATGTAATGAGACTGAAGGTACATTCTTTCACCTTTGGTGGACGTGCCCAAGGATTAAGACATTCTGGGAGATGATATATAATGAAGTGAAAAAGGTATTTAAATATACATTCCTTAAGAAACCAGAGGCCTTTCTCCTGGGCATGGTCGGCCAATTGGTGTTAAAGAAGGATAGAACTTTTTTTATGTATGCAACAACAGCAGCAAGAATACTCATCGCGAAATATTGGAAGACACAAGATTTACCCACCACGGAAGAATGGCAGATGAAGTTGATGGACTACATGAAATTGGCGGAAATGACTGGCAGAATCCAAGACCAGGGGGAAGAGTCGGTGGAAGAAGACTGGAAAAAGTTTAAAGACTATTTACAGAAATACTGTAAAATTAATGAATGTTAGAAAAATGTTGGAATGAAATTATATGGCTTTAGTAGAAATGTTACAAGGAATTAAGTATAAATAGATTAATAGAGTTTTAAAGGGAAAAATATGGTTGGAATGTGTTAAGACAATTATAGGATAGAAAACAGAGGAAGATGGAAAGGAATTGCTGAAACAATTAACAGAAGTGGAATACAAAAAGGGAGGTGTGAGGAGGTCGAGGAAATAAGGGAAAGAAAGATAAGATGTTGAAATTGGATTGTGTTTTAAATGGTTTTTGTTTTGTTTTGTTTTGTTTGTTTCTTTTTTGTATTGCATTGTATGTTTTTTCTTTTTTGGTGTTTTGTAGTGTTGTGTTTAATTTGTTGGAAAACTAATAAATATTATTTTAAAAAAACAAAAACAAAGGTGTATTCAGACATGAGGAACATTGCATTAGTCTTCCAGATTTAATGCTAGTGTTTCTGTTGTGTTCCCAGTGCTGGATTTACGTATAAGCTAAACAAGCTGCAAAGGTAAAGGTAAAGAGACCCCTGACCGTTAGGTCTAGCCCGCCCCCCAAAAAAACCACTACAGCTTGTTTAAGGGTGGCGCTGTGGGTTAAACCACAGAGCCTATGACTTGCCAATCAGAAGGTCAGCAGTTTGAATCCCCGCGACGGGGTGAGCTCCCGTTGCTCAGTCCCTGCTCCTGCCAACCTGGCAGTTTGAAAGCACATCAAAGTGCAAGTAGATAAATAGGGACCGCTCTGGCGGGAAGGTAAAGGGCGTTTCCGCGTGCTGCTCTGGTTCGCCAGAAGTGGCTTAGTCATGCTGGCCACATGACCCGGAAGCTGTACGCCGGCTCCCTTGGCCAATAAAGCGAGATGAGCGCTGCAACCCCAGAGTCGGCCACGACTGGACCTAATAGTCAGGGGTCCAGTCGTGGTCAGGGGTCCAATTTTTGTACTGTGGCTGCAGTACATTGTTTATTGCTTTCATTTTATGGATCAATGGTCTCATTAGATAGTAGAATTCATGTTAAATTGCTGTTTGAGGGGTTGTTTTTTAAAAGTCTTGAACATATTAATCCATTTTTCATTACTTTCTATGGGAAAGTGTGCCTTGGTTTTGGAACGCTTTGGTTTTGGAACGGACTTCTGGAACGGATTAAGTTTGAGAACCAAGGTACCACTGTATTCATTAGGTAGGTGCTGGAGAATGCTGGTTGGAAGGACACTGGGAAATATGTGATGTGCTAGAAAACATACTCTTTGCTCTCTTTTGCTTTTCTCTTGCTTATTTTTTCTGAATTTTCAGTGCAATGGGCCAGTGTTTACTAAGGGTGCTCGGAAAGGGTGGTTCTTATTTTCTTCTTTAAATACCCATTTAATTGGAACTCCTGTGGTTTCTTAAGCAAGACAAGAAAAGAGCTGAATATTGCATTATGATGAGTCCATGATGAGTCTGGAATCAAACTGACATACAGAGAGAGCGATCCAGGATTCAGCTATGTATACAGAATTCCATTAAAATTTCATCGTGATACTTTACACAGAGGGGCAAGGGATTTCTTGGTTGCTGACCACACCGAACCACAAATTAACTAACAGAATAATTGTTATTCACTGCTGGACTTTTAAGCCTCTCGTGTACACTGCTATATCACTTTAAGGTTATAAAGAAGCTACATTAATCACAGTAGGGCTTGTTTCTGAGTAAACATGCATAGAATTATGCTTTGTTTTCCAGTGCAACTAGGGATGGAGGGGGTTTTTTATTTGCATTTTAATGACAAAATACCTAATTTGCACTTCTGCAACCAATGGGTGAACTGAAACACAGCTATCATTGAAAATCTGTGCCTCTCTGACTTTAGTAGATTTTCCAACCAAACAATATGGACAAAAAAATGCATATGTTGGGGGGAAATATGAACAAAGGTTTATGCTGACCACTTAGAGCTTTGTTGCAATTAACCAGTATTAACCAGTATACAAATGTTGTTAATTAGATAGACAGACAAACAAACAAACAAACAAACAAACAAATGTATATTAGAGAAAGTAACTTAGAAGCACATATTATATTAGAGGGAAGTGCTTGCAAAAAATGTATATATTAGTCAAAAGTACATACAAAAAAGTGTTCATACTAAAATGCTGGTGACTTTTCATGAGGGTTTAATTGCAAATTCTACACACACACACACACACACACACACACAAAATTTTTTTTTTATCAAATTTTCTGTTTTACAATTTAAAATACTCATTTTACTTCCTTATTCTCTTTCCATGGTTCATTTTACGTATCATAAATCCCTCATATCTTACAAAAACTATGTCATTCAATATTCCATTATTGCATCCATCAAAACATGTTTGCACTGCTGAATTCATCTTAATGCTGCCAGCTTTTTCAGCTGTATTTCCCATGCATCCAATAAATGTTTTCCAATCTTCTTTAAACGCATGTTCTTCTTGTTCTCTTATTCTATATGTTAAGTCTGTGCATTGTTCGTATTCGATTATTTGCAAATTCCTTCAGAAATGTGGCAAACTAAATTTAAGAAGAATGAGATACACAGAGAACTGAACTTGGAAAAAATTGTTTCCCCTCTCCTAGTGTGGTGAAGCACTAAATTGTGCTTTGCGCATGTGCAGAAGCGCTAAATCGAGCCCCGTGCATGCGCTTCTGGATGCGAATGCTTCGAGTTGCAGACATGCCTCTGGAATGTATTACGTCTGCTACTTAAGGTTCTACAGTATCGGGGAGTTGTGAATGTTTGATATTTTATTTTGTTTTTATATTTGTTGAAAGCCACCCAGAGTGGCTGGGGCAACCCATTCAGATGGGTTGGGAATAATAATAATAATAATAATAATAATAATAATAATAATAATAATAGATAAGGGCAGGCACCCCCACTTAAGCAGTACATGAAGAATCTCACCAGGCTAAAGTCTGAACTAGGACATTTTCCCCAATATACTTTATTCCAGAAAATGTTTTATTAGATTATAGGAACCCAGTTATAACTAAAAGGCCAGTGAGCATTTACTGCGCAGGGAATCTATATTCTATATGAATATGTATTTTGGCATTCACTTTTATGCAATGGATGTAGCCTATAAAACTATTACTGTATACTTTCCCTTTATTTAAAGGGGAGACAGGTATCGGAGAACTGAGAGCTATACAGAGAAGATAATTAGATTCAAGTTTTGTCCTCTACTTATTAGTTTGTTTCTCTCCCCTTGTTCATCATTAGATGCATTTCTTTGTTAGGATTATGCATGCATGCAAATTCATTACTGCGTGGTTTCTGTATTCTGAGGCTTGTCAAAGATCTAATTTATGTGCAAGACTGAAAGCTGTTTAAATGGATAATACGCTGCCTTCATGATACATACCACCCTCTTTATGCTCCATTAAGTTCAGGCATTGGCTGTATAAGCAATGTAGCAATTATTTCTTCCCAAGAACAACTGTACGGTTTTCTCTACAAAGGACAGCAGATTATTTCCATGTGCTATTAATCTCCAGGTGTGCTACAGATATCGAGGGAAGCACAGATCAGAGAATTGACTTGTTAGTTTTCATTACAGAAACTTCTAGATGGCAAGTGGAAAGCGACAGTGAGGAGACGGCCATCTTTTGCAGAACTTGCTTGCTTGCTAATGGGCACTGATGATCAGCTGATGTTTCTCTGCGTAGCTGATTATCCTTCTTTGATGGCTCTTGATGCTTAGATATTTCTTTAACAAAGGTGCCTAGTGGCTTTAAACTAGGCTGGGACATACACCACATGCTTGAGTCGAGGCTTCGAAGAAACAGTTCAGGAACTTCAGTGTAGCAGCAAAGAAGACAGAAGCTGGCTGTGCAGTTGAGTGAGGGACAGAGCCTTGTGCACTCCGATATGCTGCTTTGCTTTGAGGGGAATGAATGTTGCAGTAAAATGGCCTTATTTCGCGGCGGCAGCGTGCACCTTTCCGACTGGGGGAATGATATATGGCTGGCTCACATTGCAAAGGGCCTGAGGCTTTGGTTACAGATGTGAGAGTATTTGGTGACGAGCCTTTGGGGCTCTTGTGGCGGTTAGGCATTGTTTGACCTTGTGTGTGGGAGGGGAGGTGTGGCCATCACCTGCCCCTCCATGCTTAAGGGTATTCCGTTAAAGGAATCTGGGGGCGTTGATCCAGTCTGAAGCCCGGCTGGAGGGCTAAGGCCTTGACATGACCCCGACGGGAACACCAGGGGGAGCTTGAGTTGGTTCGCATCGACAGGGCTCCCCCTACCGGTGGCTTACCCTTACTGGACTTCCTGCACAATGGGCAGGAGTCAGATATAGTCAGGTCCAATCAATGCCTAAGCCAATACCGCTCACATTCTGTAATTTCAATAAAGTTGTGGCCAAAATTTGCCCAATAACATAAACCTAATATCCGTGTCCTTGTGTTAGTTATTTCCAACGAGGGGGTGGCTGCGGGGTCTCAACACGCAAAACGAAGCCTAGTGTCTACCAGATGTATTGGACCACACCTTCCATCAGCCCTGACCAGAATGGTCAACGGTAAGGCATGATGGGAGTTGCAGTCCAAACATCTGGAAGGCCACAGCGTACCCTCCAACATTTCTCTGATGAAAATAGGGTTCTTGAGTCCCTGTCAGGGGAAAAGGTGGAACAACCACAACCACAATAATAAAATAGCAGAAACAGTGAGAGTGATCAGGAACATACCAGACATACCAAATCTTATTGGGACTTAGTTTGCAGTAAAAATGCTTCAAATTTACACAGTTACCTTCAAAGAAACTCCATGGAATACAGTGGGATTTACTTCTGAGTAGACAGTGTGAGGCTCCAGAAAGGAATCAATGCTCCCTGTGTTTCCTAAGAAATGGCTGGCTACGGAAGCATGACAATAAAGAATTTAAAGCGTATTGCTGACCTTTCCCTTCAAGATCATAGGAATAACTTCATATGCCAGCTTCACTATTTCCTTCATTTGGTGCAAGGATTTTATTTCCCGTATAAACAGGACTCCATTTTTGCACCTACACACACACACACACACACACACACACACACACACACACACTCTACTTTTAATTGTTCTCCGAAACATGTAGGGGAATTAAAAGGGAAACTGGGACAATTCTGGGATCAAATCAGAAACTGGGGATGGATTCTGGGGCTGTCCCTGGAGAATCGGGACCCTTGGTACGCCACAGGTTGAGGAAGGCTGTTTTGAGGAATTCTAACGATGCTGCCTTGCCACTCCACCACAGTCAAAATCTATAACACAAAAACAAATCACTCACCACCAATGTTGAATGTCTAACCTGGGGAAAGGTAAGCAGGTCTCGTCCCCTTCCTCAGAGGGGAATTCACATTGACTTGAACAGGAATTTTATTTGAGTTAGAATTGCAGAAGCTGTCCCCTCTCTGTGGATAATTGTCCTACAAATCAATAGGAGACTGAGAGGAAAATATTCTACTAATTAATTGGTGCCAAAGTCCACAAAGCAATTTAGAATGAGGGCACAGTGCTCTCCAAAAGGATGGAATTTTGCCTGTGAATATAATGACAGCCTTTCGGGAAACGATAATGAGGAAATGAAATAAATTAATAAAAGATCAGCTTGATAAGGTAAGCAAAAATAAAATGGTTGGAGCATATGTGTACGTGTATACAGATTTTTTTTTTTAGGTTATGCATCATTGTGCTGGTATAACATATATGAGTTTCCTTTAATGCTTGGGTTTTGGGAGATGAGGTAGGGGGAAAATATTGACTCCTGACGGAAGAATTTTGTCACTATGTATTACCATGGCACCCAACAGGAAAATAAATGACAGAAATCTGCTATATATGTTCTGAGATATGTGCCAAAATTGCCTTCAGTTTTCTTCAGTGAAAATGATTTATTTATTTAAGCAGCACTTTTTACGTATACAACCTCCCAGAATGGTTTACAAAATGTTGCTGACTCATTCATTTTTACTTTGTCTTTCCCCCCCTGTTAGATATGGAATTGTGGGTAACGGAACAGGAAAAAAGGCAATATTGGCTCATTGTCTTGCAAAGTAATTGAAGAAATATCATTATTTGCATTTATTCAATGCACACCACAAAAAAGTCTCAAAATGACTTGCGATTACAAAACCAAATGTGGTAAAAATGCATACCCTCCAACATTTCTCTGATGAAAATAAGGACATCCCATTCCATAATGATAATTTTACTATATATATACCCCACACATCTTACTGGGTTGCCCCAGCCACTCTGGGCGGCTTTCAACATATATGAAAACATAATAAAACATTAAACATTAAAAAAAAAACTTCCCTATACAGAATTGGCTTCAGATGGCTTGGGGGATCAGATAACTCCATACCCCCCTCTCAACATTTCTCCAATGAAAATAGGAAGGTCCTAAGGAAAAGTGAGACATTCCGGGATCAAATCAGAAACTGGGACAGCTTCTGT
The DNA here is from genome assembly GCF_964188305.1 of Podarcis bocagei. Taxonomy (NCBI): domain Eukaryota; kingdom Metazoa; phylum Chordata; class Lepidosauria; order Squamata; family Lacertidae; genus Podarcis; species Podarcis bocagei. Next base: position 18,611,134 of record NC_138143.1, read on the forward strand.
AAATCATGGGTGTCCCTGGAAAACAGGGACACTTAGAGGGTGTCCCTATACATGTAAAAAAATGGGGAGGGAGAGAAGAATGAGAAAAGAATATGGAGATTATTGAGATGCCAAAAGAGGGGGAAAGGCAGAGATAGGTGAATATTATTTTCTCTAGTATGTGACATTTTGCATGTTTCTTCCCATCATCCCAAGCCATTCTCTTTCCATATTAATCTTCAATTTAAAATCTTAAAATACATAGTTAAATGTGTTTCTCTCAAAATACTTATTTGGCAGTGCAATCCTATGCAAATTTTCTCAGAAGTAAGTCCCACTTACGCTGAATGGGACTAACTTCTATGTAAGTGTGTACAGAATCACATCCTCATTTTCTCTCTCTCATAATATGTATCTAAATGTGAGCTTTGAACCATTTAACTAGCTGAGAGTTGGGTCACAAAATCTGGAGGAGTGTGGTCTTCAGTGGACAGCTATGTTCTGATGGGTACAATTATCCCCACAACTCCAGAGTTGGGACCCATGGGATGTGAATTTGGTGCAAAGACCACAACTTTATTTACAGGCATCCCAGCTCCTGCCAACCTAGCAGTTCGAAAGCACGTCAAAGGTGCAAGTAGATAAATAGGTACCACTCTGGTGGGAAGCTAAATGGCGTTTCCGTGCACTGCTCTGGTTCTCCAGAAGCGGCTTAGTCATGCTGGCCACATGACCCAGAAAAACTGTCTGTGGACAAATGCCAGCTCCCTTGGCCTATAGAGCAAGATGAGCGCGCAACCCCAGGGTTGTCCTCCACTGGACCTAACGGTCAGGGGTACCTTTACCTTAAAGAACAGCAGCAAGGCATAGTGAGCAACAGTGGGCATGGAAAAGAGCACGCAGGTGTCTATCTCTGGATCAAACTCCATCACCTGATTTAACTAAGGTGAGGTTCCCATGGCCAACTCTCCATGAAGATGAGCTAAATAGGGGCGGCTATTTCTCCACTCTGTTTTCACTGTCCTTCATTCAGGCCACATGAACCAAATATGGCAGTGCTGAATGGCAATGCAAAGTGATTGGTCAAAAGGCCTTCACAAAGGGGTGTCTCCTCATGGTGCTTGCACCATGTCCAAATTAGTTTCCAGCACATCCAAAGTATCATCAGAAAGAGCCAGCCCAAGCTCCATTGCCTTCTGCCATCTCCTGACGACAAGATCCAACAAACCTTGCTGCAGATCTTGCAGGGAAATGTTCAGCTCCTCAATACAGAGGAGGACGCCAACATTTTTAAATGGATGTGGCAAATAAAAAAACACAAAATACAGGAATGCAGCAAATCAGCCCCACCAGGAGTGCAAATTCCAGTGCATAGCTGTGTTCTTATCTGTACATTCGTAAGAGAGGTTATTTCATACAGGAATTGACAAAGATCGAATCCTTCACGCATTCCTCAATGGAGATTTGAGATTTCAAAGGAGTACATCACCTCTCAAATGTCAGTGGCTACATCTTTGTTATATATAGCTATAAGGTATCAGGATATCCTTGAGGCAAATCTGCCACCCTAGAAAAGAATCCCTCTGTGTCAATAGCCTGGCAGCGGTGGAAATTCACAACAATAGGGGTACATCTTAGACTGACAAAGGTCATACTGATATATTTCCTTTTTTAAAATAAAATAAAATACTGGATACTTTGGGAAGAATGTTCACCATTATTCAAGTGATGACAAATGTCCCACTCCCCTCCCCCATCACCCAATCCTGTCAGACATTTACTGAAGACTTAATAATCCCAAACAGAATTGGTTGTGTCTGTGGAGAATACCCTATGTTGTGGCAATTGAAAATGAGGGAAATTTCAAAAGGCAGTATGGGAAAAGGAAGCTTTGGGTTGACAGGAAACCCTTTGGCTTGTGGAAGGTAAGGCATAGGCTGTCTAGTGATTTAGGTCATTTGTTTATCGTGCAGAAGTACAAGATGGAGGTTGACTCTTTTATATACAGTGGTACCTCGGGTTACATACGCTTCAGGTTACATACGCTTCAGGTTACAGACTCTGTTAACCCAGAAATAGTGCTTCAGGTCAAGCACTTTGCTTCAGGATGAGAACAGAAATCGTGCTCCAGCGGTGCAGCGGCAGCAGGAGGCCCCATTAGCTAAAGTGGTGCTTCAGGTTAAGAACAGTTTCAGGTTAAGTACAGACCTCCGGAACGAATTAAGTACTTAACCTGAGGTACCACTGTATATAATCAGCAGTGAATGAGCAGCTTGGACAAAGAGAGCTGCCTGATATCAAGTCAGACCATTAATCCATCTAGCACAGTAGAAGTGTTAGAATCGTCCTACTCTCATGTAGGACCCTGGGAGAGACACATGCCCACCTGACATGTTCTCTCCCTCCTGGCCGGTTGTTCGGTAGCTTCAAAAGCTTTCTTCAGCCCGAATATCACAGCGACTGTCTCCGTCACTTCCCACTATGTGGAATGAAAACACACACCGTCATGTGATAGACAACAATCTCATGACTGCAAACACTGACCAAGAATCCTAACACTGGCTAGAAGTGGCTGTCCAGTTTTTCAGACAGGGCTCTCCGCCAGCCCTACCTGGTGATGTCAGAAGATGAACCTGGAATGTTAGAAGATGACCTGAGAGCCAGTGTGGTGTAGTGGTTAAGAGTGGTGGACTCGTAATCTGGTGAACTGGGTTCGCATCCCTGCTCCTCCACATGCAGCTGCTGGGTGACCTTGGGGTAGTCAAATTTCTGTGAAGTCTCTCAGCCCCACTCACCTCACAGAGTGTTTGTTGTGGGGGAGGAAGGGAAAGGAGATTGTTAGCCGCTTTGAGACTCCTTAGGGTAGTGATAAAGAGGGATATCAAAGCCAAACTCCTCCTCCTCCTCCTCCTCCTCCTCCTCCTCCTCCTCCTCCTCCACCTCTTCTTCTTCTGAAGGAGAGAGCTGCAGCCTCTCCCCTAAGTGGTTGCTCATTACAAGAGCAGGCTAAGGTGGATTGAGTCGGAACCACCACATATAATATACAGCATACCTTCCAAGTGTCCCGATTTTACATGGACAGTCCCAGAATCACAAAAGCCAACCCGGCTTCTGATTTGATCCCGGAAAGTCTCCCCCACCAGTGCTGCCTCTGCTGAGCTCAGGGAGGAGAATGAGCTGGGGCTTGTCCTGAGCTTTGGCAGTGATGAGGGACCATCCTATTGCCTCTCCATGGTTGCTGCTGCCTGCCTCCTCCCTTGGACGGCTTGTAGTGTCTGTTTGAGAGCAGGCGAGTAGGAAGAGGAGAGGCTGTCACCACTGAGGCGAAGTCCTGCATGATGCACTGGATCTTAGGGGCAGGTAGAGGGTAGGGCAGGAAGAAAGGGGGAGTGGAGTGGAACCCAAGGACTCTTGATTTATTTTTATTTTTAAAAAATGCTTTGTGCATCTGCTTCTAATCTTACCTCTTTCTAAAATGTATCCATTGGCATGTGTTTTTGTAAATATACCAAAGAATAAAATAAAAGTGGGATTAAAGGGTTTCTCGGGACGATGGAGGGCGTGTGTGTTGTGACCCAGTGGTGTAATTGTGGTGGCACTTGCCCTTCTTCTGAAAGAAAATGCTCTTTGGGTTGTGGGGCCAAAATTGAGGGGTTGAGGAGGGTCAGTTGCGTGGAAGCGAGAAATGTCCCTGTTTTCATTTGAGGGATGTTGGAGTGTGTGGCACAGATGCATTTGAAGCAGATTTCTCCTTCATCCTTCAGTGGATAGCATGGACTTGAGCAGGAGACGAAAGGGTGGAAATCTTTTAAAGTGAGTTGGTATTAAGCTATAAATTGGTACTACGCCACTGTTGTTATTCTAATCCCTTTATTATCGCTGCTCAAGATCTGAAAGTAGACCTTTTTGAAATGATATTTCAAGCCCTTCCTTATGCATACCACAAAAAATATGTTTTTCCATTATGGGGAAAGGCCTTCTATTTAATTTCTTTCCTCTCCAAGTAGTCCATTGATGTGTTTTCCTTTGTGCCCAGACAGAAAATGGCAGTGTCCTAATTCAGAACACAACATCAGTTCATTGATCAATAAAATTAATCCATTTTTTTAAAAGAAGAAAGGGGGTTTCAAAAAGATGGATTTGGAGGAGAATCTGAAAGATTGCAGGTATAGCCTTGTGATATAAAGCTTTGCCTTGTTGATGTGAATTGCTAGCAAATTTCTATGGTTTTTTTTCTTTTTCTTTTTTCTTTTTATGTCGCTTATAAGGAAAACCTCTACAAGGATCTATTGTTAACAATCCCACTGGTGATTTAAGGAAATGCCAAGCCATTTCACCATGAGGCTCAAGGTCAGGAAAGCAGCACCTGAGGTTTTGCTTGCAATCATCATTTCTCCAGAGTTCATTTCAAGCCCTCTTTTTTTGGAGGGGGGGCTCTGCTCTGTGTCCCTTTGTGGCTTCAAATAGTTTGGATTGGGGCTACATAGGTCACTGGCCCAACCAGCTCAGACCATCTACACTGATGGGAAGCAGCTGTTCAGAAGGTCAAACAGGAGCATTGTCCAGCCTAACCTGTGATGTGTGAAGAGGTGGGCAACCAAGATGATCAAGGGTCTGGAAACCAAGCCTTATGAGGAACGGTTGAAGGAGCTGGACATGTATAGCCTGGAAAAAGAGGAGTCTGAGAAGGGATATGATACCTATCTTCAAATATCTCAGGGGCTGTCACATGGAAGAGGGAACAAGCTTGTTTTCTCCTGCTCTGGAGGGTAGGACACGAACCAGTGGCTTCAAGTTACAAGAATGGGGATTCTGACTCAACATCGGGAAGAACTTTCTGATAGTAAGAGCTGTTCGACAGTGAAACGGTCTCTCTTGGGAGGTGGTGGGCTGTCCTTCCTTGAGGGTTTTAAGGCAGAGATTGGATGGCCACCTGTTGTGGATTTCTGCATTGAAGGGGATTGGACTAGATGACCATTGAGGCACCTTCCAACTCAACAATTCTATGATTCTGTGACTCTATCTGGCAATGCCAGAGCTTACACATAGGGCCTTTTGAATGAAAATCGGCTGCTCTAACACAGATACCTTGGTTCTCAAACACCTTGGTACTCAAACAACTTGGAACCTAAACACTGCAAACCTGGAAGTAAGTGTTCCGGTTTGCGAACTTTTTCCGGAAGCTGAACATGCTCCGTTTAGAGTGTTATGCTTCCATTTTGAGTGCCACACTTCCGTTTTGAGTGTTACGCTGAGGTCTGTCTGCTTTTACTATTTACTTTTTGTTTTTGCAGCTTTTTTGTTTTGTTTTTGTGACTGTGTGGAACCCAGTTCAGCTATTGATTGATTGATCGTGCGACTGCAGTACATTGTTTATTGCTTTCATTTTGTGGATCAATGGTCTTGTTACATAGTAAAATTGATGTTAAATTGCCTTTTTAGGGGTTGTTTTTAAAAGTCTGGAACGGATTAATCCATTTTTCATTACTTTCTATGGGAAAGTGCACCTTAGTTTTGGAACACTTTGGTTTTGGAAGGGACTTTCAAAACGGATTAAGTTTGAGAGCCAAGGTACCACTGTACCTTATACCATTCTGAAGAAAGCCTCTGTTGAAAATCTGAGGAAGAGATGTGTTATGTGGTACTGTACCTAAACATTAGAAATAGCTTCCAATATTGCTACTGATGTCTTAAGGCATGCAGTGGGCTCAAATGTGTCTGAATTCAAGTGAACACTATTATATGCATATAATCGCTCACCATTTCATATCTTTACCAATTCCCAAATAGCTAGAGGAGATTCACTTGACTTTGAATTCTTCTTTCTAGGCATTCATTTGTTCATACACCAAGGTGTCAAGATCCCCACATTTTCAAGCAGCATAGATCTTTACAGGTTGCCTTTTTAAGCTGAAGTTCAATAGATGAGGCAGAGCTGTGATTTATATGTGAGTTTTGTTTTTGCAACAAAAGCCATTCTCATACTGTATGAGGAGCAACTGCCAAGATGCATTAATCAGACCTTAATTAACAAGGAAGAAAGGTGATAATTTACATTTATTCTGGATTGACACATTGTACTTTATTTAGCAAATGAGAGCTGTCAGGTGCTACCAATGAACCTTAGATTGAAGACTGGGGGTTGGAAATGTGTCTTCTGACTGCCGGAGCCTTTGTAGGAGGGAGACTTCGGTGTGTTTATACAAGGATCATTAGACATACCTCATGCTAAGCTTTCATGAATCTTTGAATACGTAACACTCAAAGGTCATCAGGTATGAAATATTTTATAACAGCACACTGTCATCATCTGTGAGAAAAGGTGATTTATCAAAACCCCAATTCACATATTGCAACTGGAGAAGGAGCCAACTTTTGCATGGAATTCCTTAAATGTAATAATTTTTAATGGGAGAAGATGAGGGACCTGGATCTTGGTCAATAGGCCAAAGGATATGGGGAGAGAAGGAGGGAAGAGAGAGAGGAAGGCAAGAGACACAAAAGGCCTCAATGGAATGATGTGTGAACTCATTCTAGTCCACCTCCAAACTGGGTTCTAAAAGACAAATCAGTATTCGTCAAGCTCAGAAAATTACTTAGTTCTTTTGAATCCAGTTCAGAGTCTAACTCTGACCTTGTTGTGCCCATAATGTTGCCCTCGAGGCTGCATTCAGACAGCACTTAATTCCATTGTTTCCTTACCTGGAGATTCTCACTTTTATGTGATCTTTCACATTTTTGGAAATCTAGTGGAATCTGGTGGATGTTTGGTGCTCATTTGTGTGCTAACTGCTCTCAGCGAAAGACAATCTGTTTGCAACCCTGTTAACCTGGAAAATCGTGGGACGAAATGTGGGGTGGTATCCTGTCATTTTCATGAATGAGTTATGGTGGATCAGGGGGAGAGGTGTGCATGCACATAAAGAGTGGCAGCATGTCCATTGGCATATGCTGTTGTGTCACACCACACCTGCTGGTGTGAATGAAATTGAGCACAACACGGTGGTATATTGCAGAAAAGAAAAGAAAAACCAGTTCCATCTTGGAACAGTGTAAAATGACCATTCGTAACTGGGATAGAAGCTCTAGCTCAGGCATAGGCAAACTCAGCCCTCCAGATGTTTTGGGACTACAACTCCCATCATCCCTAGCTAACAGGACCAGTGGTCAGGGATGATGGGAGTTGTAGTCCCAAAACATCTGGAGGGCCGAGTTTGCCTATGCCTGCTATAGCGTTATAACCAGAAAAACAAACACAATAATCCCCACAACAGAATGCACTCTGAGTGTGCAGCTGTGTCCAATCCCTCCAGCACCTCATACATGGGCAGTCATGACCCCCATCCACCCATGTGTCTGCCTCACATCAAGCCAATCCACCTCCTAAACACCACTTCTCCTTCATCTCTCCATGGTTTCCCTATCTCCCCTTGATCTGCTGCATTTCATTCCTAGGTAAAGGTAAAGGTAAAAGACCCCTGGGTGGTTAAGTCCAGTCAAAGGCAACTATGGGGTCTGGCATGCATCCTGCTTCAGGCCGAGGGAGCCGGTGTTTGTCCACAAACAGCTTTCCGGGTCATGTAGCCAGCCTGACTAAATCGCTTCTGGCCCAACTGAACACCATGACGGAAGCCAGAGTGCACGGAAATGCCATTTACCTTCCTGCCGGAGTGGTACCTATTTATCTACTTGCACTGGTGTGCTTTCGAACTGCTAGGTTGACAGGAGCTTGGACCAAGCAATGGGAGCTCAACCCGTTGCAGGGATTCGAACTACCAACCTTCTGATCGGCAAGCCCTAGGCTCTGTGGTTTAGACCACAATGCCACCCATGTCATTCCTAACCACCCCTTTAACTACACAGAATATCTTCGGTATTTTCCGCTGGTGGTCACAGTTCAAATCCTGCATCTAAATTCATCTAACTATTATATTTCTCCAAATATTCTACAAATTGATTCCTCACCTCCTCGGAATATGTTTGGTGGCTTCTTCTATTCAGGCCTTTGAAGGACTGGACTATAAGTGTTTTAGCTTATTTAGCATGAAAAATGATACATTAAGTAATTATATATATTTTTCATCTTCAAAGGTCTTGACTAGCATTAGTTAATTAATCCTCAGAGGGTAGATATTTCAGTCCATTAATTGGCATATTAGTTTCACCCAAATTTATTCCCTTACCATGAAGCCAGTTGGGAACAGTGTGTTATAAACAGTAAATGAATGGTTGGATTAATTAATCTGTAAATTAAAAGGGGGCAGGGGCTTTCATAGTATTCAGCTACAGATAGATCTCAAAATGTTGACTAACAGCAAAAATCATACTTCCCCCCCCCCCATACACACACATATAGGTGTTGACTGTGTGGCATAGTTTAGTTGAAAGCAGTGATTTTCATTTGCACCAGTAAATACAATTATTAAGCAATTAACCAACAGGCAGTTATGGCTGGTAATTATCTTTGTTTAAATAAACACAAATTAGATGTCTAACAATAGAATTTTGCTACTGGCTCAGCAAATTATTACATTCTGATGCTCACGCACCAGAAACCAGAGTTAGTGAAACTGACAGAATGTCGGTGGATTTAATAGGTCAGCCCTACAGGTAATTCTATACAAAAAGTATTTTTCATTATTACCTTCAAAAGTAAATGCCTTCTGCAAGGTGATGAATATTTTGTCAGCTAAAATTGCTAGTCTTTATAATGCATAACATTCTTAGAAAATGAGGATTTAATTAGTAACCAATTAGTAAAAAAATTAAGCCAATTACCAAACACAATTTTATGTGTTAAATGTTAATTAAAGCCAGGGGTATTTTTAATAAAATTAATATGGAGAAAACAAATTATGAAAAAGAGCCAGTTTAACCTAACCTATTAATCTATTAATCAAGAACAGTGCTAGCTTCTTGGAGATAAATATATTGCAACTGCTAATTTAATATTCAGAGGTTCAGCACATAAGCAAAACCTTTACGATTTAGTATATCTTTCACTACAATAAATGAACACAAATAAAATCACACAGCAAACTGGAATTTCATCTCAACGATCAAGATCTCCATTGAAGAAGACATCTGACATACAGGACTGTAACATACATAGGACAAGACACAGGTAATCTGCACCATCCTGGCCATTAGGAGACCATCCACACAACAGGAAACAGGCTTCTGATATGTAATAACATTTCACTGCAAACTTTTCTTTTTGCTTTGACAGGAATGCCTGCATGATAAAGTCAGTGCAAGTTGGGGTGCTTGAAGAATTATATATTGAGAAAGCTTCATGTATTCAGTCTTTGGAAATCCCTGTACCAAATGACCTGATCTGTGCCTCAAACTAATGTGCCCATCTTGATAGAGTTATCTACTGGATTTTGCAGTTCTTAGCAGTTAAATTGTATGAAGACAGACATTTAAACGTGTACGTTGGGAGAAAATATACCTATGCATACGTCTGTATGCTGCTAAATCCCATTCATAGCAGGCCCACTGAAATTTGCGAAGCTGAGTTAGTTGTGAGCCCAATACATTTTGGGGAAAATCCAGCATGCCCAGCAATCTCCATAAGACATGTTGAACAAAGGATAGAAACAATGCAAGGAGACCTTTGCTAGCAGACCACGGAAAGAGGAGGTGGAAAGGAAGAGCAGGCTTAAATAGCCTGATTACTTCCATCCTTTTGGGAACTCCTGCCCAAGACTCCCTCTCCATGGAAGAAACAGTCATGTTTTCTCCTGTGTGGTGAATCCACTCCTTCTGAAAGGCACGAGCGCCATACTCGCTGCCCGCCTGGTCCCCCTCTTCATCCCGCCAGGCCTGTTGGCAGCAGTAACAGTCTCACAACCTCTTCTGTTTTAAGCTCTTCACAGCCATGCTTATTCTCCCATGTGCCTCTGGGCCCATGTGGGAAACACACTCTGGGGAATCAAAATGGTGGCAGTGTGTGTTTGTGTGTGGCTGCCAGGAGCTGTGCTGTGGTGGTAGTGCACCCTCTGGGAAAAACAGAACAAAAGTAAAGACCCTCTGGCGGGCAACCACTGAAGGGTCTGTAGAGTCATCATGAAGGCCCCAGACTTATGCCTGGCAGCCCTGTCTACACAGCATCGCTTCCAGAATCACTGCCTTTGCTCGTATGACCCCAATCCACAAATCTAGAGCCAATAAGCGATAGACATTTTCAAGTCGTAGGAAGATAGATTTTGGCTCCTTTATGTCAACAGCTATTGTATAACTGAGCATTTACTAGAGCTGGTTGGGAGACTTCCAGCAGACGCATTTTCTAGAGGTGTTTTACAGCCCAAGAGAAATAGCTCCTCACTGTGGAGAACTTTATGTCCTGGACATCCATAATGTGCAGTCTCCTGGAAAATGTACTGAGAAGAACTGGGAGGCTGCGGGAACATCCTCCACTCCTCTGTGATTGCAGTTCCCATTGGAGACATACTCAGGTGCCATTTGTTATCATGCGAGAGCAGTAATAATCACATTGCTTAAGATGGCGGACACAAATCACTGGGTTTGCTTGAAGCTATCTAGCTGTGTGGCCATTTTCAGAAAGCTTGTGATTCGGTAGCTCAGCCAAATTTATGAATGGTCCATTTGTGAATGACTGAACTGACCTTAACCACTAAGAAACAGGAAGTAGAAATTGATTGCAGTGAAAACAGAACTTTGAAAATAATAAAAGGATCAATACAGCATTCCTAATATTTTTTCAGATTAAGGTTATACTACTACACAGCAGGTTTTTTTTCTGGGAGACGCAGGGGTACGCATACCCCTAAACATTTTGTGAATCTAACGGGAGAAGAAACTAAAACTGTCAATTTCAGTTTTGTCCAGTTCTTCCTTTCCCTCAATCTTAATGAAGTTCAGTTCTCCATTTGTGGTCTCCTCCCCCAACCCCAACCCCCAAAATCATCATGAAAATTCATCAATGAATTTCTCCTGATATACATGTTTGTATACAATTTTAACTGAAAAACACATTTTTCCAAAATAATTTCCCCCTAATATAATATATTTCAATGTTATGTTGACTAAGAAAAGCATGATCATGCTCAATTTACTCCCCAAATATGCAATTTTTACACATTACTTGGGTGTGGGACTGCACTGCAAAATTCAGAGAAATGTTAAGTTTGGAGAACGGTTTGTGCATTGCTTCAGGAGTTGTGAGTTAGGTGAATGCACCTTTAAATGCAAACTGGATCAAATATCTCCTCCATCCCTTCACCCCAATCTCTTAACCCATTTTCAGAATGGGATTAGCCAGTTGTAATTAAGGCCTGAGTAGGATCTCTCTCTCTCTCTCTCTCTCTCTCTCTCTCTCTCTCTCTCTCTCTCTCTCTCTCTGTGTGTGTGTGTGTGTGTGTGTGTGTGAGAGAGAGAGAGAGAGAGAGAGACAGACTCTGGCTTAGCTTATTTGGCTCCATGTTGAGAATGTTCCAAATGATAAGTAGTCAGGATTGCATCAAACACAAGAAAGGATTGGGATACTTGTCTGCATCCATGGAACAAGATTCTTCTCACTGGATCAAAACACTCCATTCCCACCCCTAATAAACTTTGTTATAACCACTTCACACATGACCGTCTATTCAGCTGCACGCCCAAGATTTAAAAATGTAAAGCGAGAATGAGATAAACACATGCATTCACAGAATTCAGTAATAGAAGTGGCTGCAATTCCCTGCTCCCACTCCGTGTTGAATAGACGTGATATAAGGCCACAACACATTGTATGTGGCCTGATTAACCCCAGGGAGATCCATTTCGTTGAGCCAGTTTATGGCCAGACAAGAGTTTATATAGATAATAACTAGAGAAGTACAATGATTATTGCCAGAAAACACTTTATATTAATTCTTCTTCATTTCCCTCATACTTCTGGCTTTTGTATTAGCCTGATGTTGAGCACCTAAAGACCTTTTTCCCCTCTGTGTGTGATGTTTCTATGCTTGTAGACATAAAGCAGATTCATCTGCTTTCCCCTATTCATCTAAATGTGAAAGGGCAGATGGTGTCTCCCTCCTATAGCTTAATAAAAAGACTCCAGTCTCTGGGGCTATAAATCCACTTCCTCTTGCCAGCATGATATTCAACCCAAATTTTATTTCAAGGCAATTGTTTCTGGTTTACAATGTTCTGAGCCCCTTGGTGTTATATCAGTGGAGGTTCTGTATTAAATATCCTTTCTGTTCTTATCCTTAGTATTAGTTTATCCCTGTCAGAACAAAACGGAGAAGCAACAATATTCCTCACAGAATATTTCCTCTGCATGTAGTGGTAAATTTCATTCTTCACAAGCATGTGGAATTTGGCCTGTTCTCTATCTACCTCCACTGGCAATAATGTTACATGGCATGCTCAAAAAATAAGCCAGGCTAAAGCTTTGTCAGATGCTCTTTCTTGAGAGCTAGGCTTCGGGATGGAGCTAAAGGGGCAATGGAACAGCCCCCAATATGAACTGAATGAGAGAGCCCCTCCACACATAGGAGCACTGTGTATGCACCAAAGCTTTTACACCAATTTCCCCAGGCTAGATGTTTGGTGGCAACCCCCATCAGCCCCAGTCAGTATGACCAGTGGTCATGGGAGCTTCAGTCCATAGCATCTGGAGGGTACCGCGCTGGAGAAGACTTCTCCAGACTCCAGTAAAAGAGTGGTGTTAATGTCAAAAGGCCTTCAACATTCTGGACCGTGTGTTACAGTGTTTCATGGTCTGTATAGTTAAAGCTATGGTTTCCCCAGTAGCGATGTATGGAAGTGAGAGCTGGACCATAAAGAAGGCTGATTGCCAAAGAATTGATGCTTTTGAATTATGGTGCTGGAGGAGACTCTTGAGAGTCCCATGGACTGCAAGAAGATCAAACCTGAAGGAAATCAGCCCTGAGTGCTCACTGGAAGGACAGATCCTGAAGCTGAGGCTCCAAGACTTTGGCCACCTCATGAGAAGAGAAGACTCCCTGGAAAAGACCCTGATGTTGGGAAAGATGGAGGGCACAAGGAGAAGGGGACGACAGAGGACGATATGGTTGGACAGTGTTCTTGAAGCTACGAAGATGAGTTTGACCAAACTGCAGGAGGCAGTAGAAGACAGGAGTGCCTGGTGTGCTCTGGTCCATGGGGTCACGAAGAGTCGGGCACCACTAAATGACTAAACAACAACATCAGGTTACCTGAAGGATTGCCTGCCTCAACAGGTGTCTATCCACATACTAAGGCCCTTGTTCAGGTTCTTTTGTAATCTGAGATGCAGTGAAAGGGCAGATGGTCTGTCCTGAGTGTGTGGTGATCTCTCCATGTAGACCTGATGTTCACCTGCATCGCTCTCCTTTTAGAGATAAGCAAAGACTCCCCCTCCAATCACTTTAGCTTACTGGGTGATTTTATGCTGCTCCAATTTTATTTGGCTGCTGTTAGAATTTTTTGTTTGTTTGTGTATTCATGTTTTATTGTATGGAGATAATCTCATAATACCCCCCCCCCCTGCAAGGGCGGGGTAAAAACAAAAACAAGCCACTTATAACTTATTAAATTAATAATGAGTAAGCAGTACATGTAAAAGCTTGAGAAGCATTTACACATCATAAATTTCACTGGTGTCATGCACAATGTGTAGAAAACAAGGACTAAATTTTATTTTGCTTGAATTCCATTTCTGTATTTGCATTTGATTCCTTTTTTTAATCACTGTATTAACTTTTGAACTAAGATATTTGATAAAAGAATACTTAGTACACTGTTACACACGAAGGTATGTGTATCTAAATGAATAATGAGGAACCAATGCAAATTATTTTCACATTCAGAATAAATCAGAAAATAGGTATTAGGTAATAGTTAGATATGTAATGACATCTGTCCCCTCTTATTTCAACTATGCCACTTCTAATGCAAGTCTTCCAAAATAAACAGAATCATGTGTCTGATCTAATTCAATAACATAGTACACTCCTAAATTCAGCAACCCCATTCACCCTTTCTTATTAGGATGTGAAGTTGTTGTGTTTTTGTTTTTGTTGTTTTGCTAATCCAGTTTTCTCCAGGAGGGTCTGAAATAAAAATGTCAATTTCAGGAGTCGAATCATTTTAGTTATGCCTAGTATGTCCATGATAGAAAAAGTTTGTGACACCACCTCTTAACATCTTGTGAAATGCTCATCCAAACTGGGCCATAATTACCCTTAAAATTCATTTAATATTTGGGTTATAAAAGTACTTGATTTACTTATTAAAAATTTCCTCTCTAAACAGTCAAATGTCTTGTGAATATCCAAGGCCAGAACCATCAAGTTGGAATTAGACTTGATTCTTTTACAAAATTCAATAGTACTCAACACTTTTCTATTTGGATCGGTGATACGAGTTGAGGTTCCCTTCTAGTACAAGTTCACAGGATGCAAAGGCTTGTAGTTTCCTAAATAAAGTTTTCGAAACCTTAAATTGCCCTCATTTGGGGGTATAAATTTAACTAAAAGTCATATATTTCATACCATCTATGATGCTCCTAAGACACACAAACCTACAATTTCTATTTTAGAGTGTGGCGAATGTTCAAATATCCAGATGACTGTTTAAGATTATGGCTACTTTGTGGGATTTTGATGAGCCAGCAGCTACTAGATGTGGACCTATACCTTAATAAAACCTCTTTCCATAGAACTTTTCTGTTGGCTTAACTAGTGGGTTCATGGGTCATATGAACCCACTCCCAAAAGAGCAGGGATCAATTAGCCCCAGGAGAAGCAGAAGGAGAAGGAGAAAGAGAAGAGGAGGAGGAGAACCATATTACTCCATTTGTTTTCTAGGGGAGATTTCTGTTCAAACATTTTTATCAATGACAGTGCTTCCATTATTTCAAAATTAAAGTAATAAATAATTTTTTTAAAAGCTTCTACAGGGTGTAGCTATGTGACCATGGCACCTCTAGGGCATTCAAAAGTTGTTTAGGATTGTGAGATAAGAAAAGTCAATCAAACTCAAAGGTACTTAGATGTAGACATAAGAAAACATCCTCATGTGATCTGTGAACATCCTTGCGCCCCATTCATGCCTCACTTCTGGAAATGCTAATTTCTGGATACTTCTTCCTAGCCTCTATTCAAAATACCACGGGTGCTTTCTTCTGCTTCCTCAGTGGTTCTTAGTTGTGTGGCCTCTGGTGGGAGTTCCAAACCTAATGCTATCAGCCAAGCCTAATGCTGATAGTTGTGTCATATTCCATGTGACAACAAGCCAAAAATAGTTTGGGCTGTTGAAAATCCAGGGAATTTTTGGGCCTCACTTGTAACCCACTAGATTCTACCAATGCTACACTCCTGCCCAATAACATCTATTTTTTTGTGGTCTTCACCCCATAGCCTCTAGATTCCATCAATTGCTAAACTGGATTGGCTCAGAAAATAAGCCAGGCAGTTTCAAATTATTTCCTGACCTGTTCCAAAGAAACTTCCCCATCTGTAGCAGTTTTACCAGTATTATATTTTATGGTTGCTCCTCCCCCCCACCCAAGTGTGGCATTACCATCTTTTCACTGTAGGCCACACATGTCCTTTCCCTTTCCCACACTGTTGCCCCCACCCTAACCTGCTCTGTTCAACCCGTTCTTCAGGATTGTGTAAATGGGACCTGCCAATCACACACCTTCCCTGCCAAGTGTATTTGCATACTATTGAGTCAACTAGTTGGAAACAGCTTTGAGGAAGTCTCAGATTTCTAGACAGATACAGCCTCTGGCAAAATGGGGAATATAAATTGGACAATGAGAATGCGGTGTGTGTGTGTGTGTGTGTGTGTGTGTGTGTGAGAGAGAGAGAGAGAGAGAGAGAGAGAGAGAGAGAGAGATATGCATGGATGAAAGATATTTTCTCCATTAACATATTAGATCAATTCTAACTTGCCTGTCTCCTCCTAGAATCAGTCACAGCTTTTGCTCCCCTACTATTTATTGCCAGCAGCTGAAATGACACAGAGGGTGCCAAGAATAAAACCATAGACTTTATTGCCTTTAGTTGCAAGGAAGCTTTTAGGTGTGAGATGTAATCCTGACTCACCGCCTCCTCTTTTTTTCTCTCTCTTCTTTTTCTTTTTCTTTTTTTATTTTTTAAAAAATCCATCTTTATTGTCTTTGGTCCTCAGTTTTATGAGCAGCAAAGGGGAGAGATGCAAACAGAAAGCTATTAAACTATCCATATCTTCACCAAACCGTATATGCTCGACAGCTATATTTCCAATGGAAGGTTTTAATTGTTCTGCTTTCATTTCTTGCAGTAGATTTTTACAGGGCAGCTATCAATGCGGCTAGAAGTTAAAATAATGGGAGGGGGGAGCAGGGCGGGAGAAAATCAATGTAACCCCCAAGTAGCTTTCACTAGAGTCCTTAATTTATATAGTTTGTTTTTCTCTTGGATACCATCCACTTTTGTGCTTCCCCCTCCCCTCCCTACCCAGCTACCCTTTCTCTCACTCTTCCTCCCTTCCTTCCTCCCTCCCTTCCTCCCTCCCTCTGCTGTAGGTATTTTTAAATTCCAGTCATCATACAGCGAGAATTTGCAGGTGCTTCTTCGAGAACTTTTTCCCCTCTAGCTGGCTGGTGAAAGGACAATGCAATTAATAACAGATGGTATGGAATGACCACGTCCTTGAGAGAATGCCTTATTGGCACCTCCTGCTAATTGTATCACATATAACACAACTAAAAGCATAATAAATCTGAACTGGGGGACATTTTATGCAAGTGCTCGCCTCCTTTTCCAGACGGTAAATTGCTCAGCTCTTGAAATATCTATAACCTTGTGACACCCGACTTGCATTAGCTTAATTGCCTTTTTTCCCCTTTCCCTCTCTCACTCTCACTCTCTGCCTCCCTCTAGCTCCCTCTGCCTCCCCTCTCCCAAACCAAATCTTCTTCCTTCGTCTACCTGTTTTGCTGCTGGAAGAAGTCAAGAAGTGGTAGGCGTTTTTGTGGCTATCGAATTTTGTCAAGCAAGAGCTGATTTGCAGCCACAATGGGAAATTGGTAGTTTTTTAAAAAAGAAAAGAAAAGAAATAAAGAAAGAAACATCCTCACCCTTTATGGGAAAGAGGGAAAGAGAGAGAACGACTAACTGCTGATTGGATTTGGTAAAGCATTGGTCCAGGCATTCTCTTTGTAGATGCCTCCTCTTTGTTTTCAAATGCTGCTTCAGGCAGTTCAGCCAAGACTATGTGTGCTAACAAGCCTCTGTGCCAAAGGCATCATTTCTCTCCAAATCAGTAACGGACGACTGTTATGGAATCGCTGATATCTGCTTTCTCTTCTGGCGTGTCACCATCTGGCAATTAGAAAGGGCAGTTTCCTTTATTTGAGAAGCAAGGCGGAGATGATTGGAAATCTGCCGATGAGGTTTCCTCCCTGTACTAGATATGCAAATAATATTGGCTTTATGGTCCTTCTCACTGATGAAAAACAGACTGGGTTTTCCTAGAAGAAAACATCACCTATACCAGCTTGGTTTCCCAAACCAAAATCCTTCTCCTCATGTCAACATCTGTCCTGCTCCAAGTCTGAGGAACCCTTCCTTTCCCTATCAACTGATGTTCCCAAATTGATGTTTCCCCATCAATTAAAATTAGAGGGGAAGCATTATTCTTGCTGCTGAAAGGGTTTACTTTTAGATCAGGGTTGAGGACCAGTGGCCCTGCAGATTGGACTCCATCTCACCTAAATCCCAGCCATAATTGCTAATGTTCAGCTATTATGAATCTGAAGTCAAATAAAATCTGTATAGTGGCGGGTTTCCTGCCCATGTTTTTGGGGATGGATGAGTATACATGACTGAAGACCCAAATCCTCCTCAGCTGAGCCCATATACTGTATTTCTGTATGATTTAGTGTGCAGTCCTATAGCAAGATCTGCCAGGATGAGGATCCAGCAGACCTCCAACTGAGCCCAGATGTTCCCAGCACACCTAGGCTATGTAAATATTGAAAAGAAATGCCATGTTCGGGGTGATAGCTCAGGGGAAGGCGCATAGCTCAGTGGTAGAGCATCTGCTTTGTATAAAGACATAAAAAGGTTCCAGGTTTAATCTGCAGCATCAGTGATCTGACTCAGTGTAAGGAATCTCCCTGTGTTCCTGTGCACAGTTATCTGTGTAGTACAGAGGAGGATGAAACCCTACAGCTGTTTTGGAACTACAATTCCCATCATCCCTGACAACTGGCCCTGTTAGCTGGGGTGATGGGAGTTGTAGTTCCAAAACAGCTGGAGTGCCGAGTTTGGGGGTGCCCGACTAACAGAGTAAGCCTATACCCAGTGCTGGATTTACATATAAGCTAAACAAGCTATAGCTTGGGGCCCCACTCTCTTGGCCCCCCCAAAAAAAAGTTGAAGGAAAAAACCTTGGATGTACATTTCCAAAATATAAGATAAAAAACAAATAAAATAAAACCTAAATACAGCAACAGTGCTTTGTAGGTTCCTGTTTGTTATGTGCAAATGGCTTTAGATACCTATTAGGTCCATAAATTACCATGTAGCATATATTCAGCACAAAAACACAGTGGCAATTTGTTGTTGGCAAAGGACAGCTGGACATATAAAGGGCCCCATTACCTTCAGTAGCTTAGGGCCTCATCAAACTGAAATCCGGCCCGGCCTATACCTGTTGGGTTTTTTTCTACTACGTGCAGCTTCACACAAAGTCAATTAAGAGTTGGCCAAAAGCCAAGGATGACTTCCTGGAGATATGGGACCTTGGATACAGCTCTACCATTGGTTGAGGTCTCACACAGGTATGATGACTTATGACCTTACTAACTGGATAGTTTGTTGGTCAGTGTGGTGTTCTGAGAGTCGTTTGGAATTTGTTAAGAGAGAGCTAGTTAAGATCCTTATCTGTATATAGTAACTTGTAGAGTCTGCTGTAAATAATAAACACCTCTAAGTAACAAAGTTACTAGTAGCAGTGTCTTGTTCCTGCTTCGTCCATCCTGCCTACGACTGATTGCTTTCTGGAACTCTGCATATGCTCTGCTAAGGTCTGGCCAAGGTCCTGCAACAGGTCAAAGTTGCGAAACACCAATAATACCCACATTATATGGAGGGGTGAAGGTGGGGTTGCTGAACCTGTAGGGTTGTCATTATGTCCAATGAGTGCACAGCATTGGAAGAGGAAAACCGTACATTTACAAAACACTAAATCAGCATTAAAAATCTGATCATGCCCCCACGGCTGATGCCCTGCAAACACCATCAAGTCCTACCAATCCACTGCTGTATCTGTCCCCTCTGGTTCTCAACAACCAAGCTTCCTATGACGAGAAGCTTGTGGGTGACCGTGTTAGTATGATATGAATTATTATGAATTGGTATTATTATAAAGGTAAAGATAAAGGGGCCACTGACCATTAGGTCCAGCCGTGACTGACTCTGGGGTTGCGACGTTCATCTCGCTTTATTGGCTGAGGGAGCCGGCATACAGCTTCCAGGTCATGTGGCCAGCATGACTAAGCCGCTTCTGGCGAACCAGAGCAGCGCACGGAAACACCGTTTACCTTCCCACTGGAGAGGTACCTATTTATCTACTTGCACTTTGACGTGCTTTTGAACTGCTAGGTTGGCAGGAGCTGGGACCAAGCAACGGGAGCTCACCCCGTTGCAGGGATTCGAACTGCTGACCTTCTGATCAGCAAGTCCTAGTCTCTGTAGTTTAACCCACAGCGCCACCTGCGTCCCTAGTATTATTATACAAACTACTATATATTGACAATCTGATTTTGCAAATTTCGCTAGGAAACCTGGCTGGTGTGTCAGTAAACAGAATTGGAAGGGAGAGAGTTATACACTCTGGCAAGGGTGGGGGGAACCAAGCATCACAGAATTATAAAATTTGTTTCCTGACTGTTAACTCCCTGGAATCTGCATTGGATTTCCCACCGGAGATGTTCATCTGGGAAATCAATACCAATGATGCATCTCTCAGCCAAGTGCCGTCACGTGGTTCTCAGTCCCATGCTGTCTTATTAAGACAGATATGAATTCAATTTGAAAACGCAGTAGACAGTACATATAAGAAGGCTATTTAGCTGTCTGAAGTCTTCTCAGTGAACTAGGGACTGAGGAAGACCAGCTTGATCCATACTTCAGATTCATAATTGAAACCACACATCCACCAGGTGCAAAAATTAATTATTCCTGAATGGACCATGCCCACAAATATTAGGAAGTATAGATCATTCTTGGCTCCACTTCATCCCCCTTCTGCATACCACTACACCGAAGTAAAGGGCTCTCAGCCAGATGATGTCTGAAGGTTTTGTTTACACAAATTGATATTTTATACACAAATACTAATAATAATAATATAATTTATTATTTATACCCCACCCATCTGGTTGAGTTTCCCCAGTCACCCTGGGTGGCTCCCAACTGAGTGTTAAAAACAGTACAGAATTAAATATTAAAAACTTCCCTGAACAGGGCTGCCTTCAGATGTCTTTTAAAGATAGGATAGCTGCTTATTTCCTTCACATCTGATAGGAGGGTGTTCCACAGGGTGGGCACCACTACCGAGAAAGAACTGAGTCTGGTTCCCTGTAACCTCACTTCTCGCAATGAGGGAACCGCCAGAAGGCCCTCGGCGCTGGACCTCAGTGTCTGGGCTTAACGATGGGGGCGGAGACGCTCCTTCAGGTATACAGGACTGAGGCCGTTTAGGGCTTTAAAGGTCAGCACCAACACTTTGAATTGTGCTCAGAAACGTACTGGGAGCCAATGCAGATCTCTCAGGACCAGTGTTATGTGGTCCCGGTGGCCAATTCCAATAGGCCAAATACCTATTATCAATGAAATCAATGAAATCAATGGAAGTCAATGAGTCCACGGAACTGCTATTAGCAGAAAAAATACCAGCAGAAATCAAACCTGTATTGAAATATGCTCATATGCTCATGAGTGGCGAGGGGGGAATAAGGAGCAGCTTCCCTCTGCCCCCAGTTTGTGCTTCAGGTCAGCCGTAATGCTTCCTCAGGAATATCTGTTCCTATAGCAGACCTGATTTGTCAGATGGGTTAAAACTGCTGACCTCTGTAGTGTTTCATGAAGCCTTCACATCTAAATTGGGCTCCTAGCCACTGATGTGCCCAAGATCTGTGGCTCCTGTGGACTCTAACTATCCTGGCATGCTACCATCGCTGCATGTATTGTGAACTAGTGCCTCCTTTAAACATGAATCTAAATAATTTCAGCCAACCTGGCATCACTTTTCAATTGGACCTCACTGGTTTCCCCACTGACAGTTTTTATAATCAATGAAAGAGGTCAATGTGGTAAGTATACATGCCAACGGCACAAATCCCTTTACAGTACAATTCATTACTGTTTAATTTGTCTTGTTAGCATTGCCATAGTTAACACAGCATGGAAAAATGGGGTTTAGCAACAACAAATGCTAACACACACACACACTGCTTTCTTAAAGCACACCCTTGTGTCTTGCTATGAAACTTGCCCCCCTCCATTGTGCATTGGCAGGAGAAATAGGCTTTTGTTCCCCTTCCCATCAGCTGATGGGAGGTACAACTGAAGCCTGCTGGGTTGGCTGCATGAGACACTCATTTGCTGGGTGTTAAAGGTGAATCCTCAGGTGCATTAAGGCACAGCACAGGGTTCTTTGTAAGCCCTGCATGGTGCTTTGACATCCCACCTTCAAGAGTTCAAAGCTCCCAGTCATAAGATCATAGAATCATAGAACTGTAGGATTGGAAGTCACCTGACCTCATGGTGATATCAGACGATTGATGGTTGCACACCCTTCAGTAGACACTAGTATGAATAACTACAGGATCTGCTCTAAGGTTCTTAGATATCAGGGGCTGTACTAAGGAGGGCTGCTCTGATGAGGAATGATGGGAAACTCCCCCTGCTCCTGATCAGGATCCTGAATCTTCCCAGGAGCAGTGGGACAGTATAGATTTGGAACAGCGGTTCGCAGAGGGACATAGTTCAGAAGACAGAAGTTGGGAAGAACTGGGTGGTGAACAGCTAGGAGAAGAAGAACCGGGAGAGAGAGAGAGTTAACAGACTCTGGTTTGCTAGAAAGTGCCCAGCTGATCAGTCCAAGGTCACTGAGATTAGATAAGGTAGCTGTGCAGAAGGCACAGGGGTTGTGAGATCAGGTTGCAAGACGAGGAAGTGACAAGGGTGACTCGGGGGGAAAGTAGGTGGAATACCTTAATAGGTAGCACCTTTACTCAAGAATGGACTCTTTGTTGTGATCATTAAAATCTCTTTAAATGGTAAGAGACTATTTTTGCTTTGTTCTGCTTATCCACAGCCAAAGGGAGGGAGGAAGCTGTTTCCCCAAAGCCTAACATTAAGCGAATTTTGAGACTTCTGACACATGCATAATAGGGTTCTATTTTTTCCTCTCTTGTTTACTGTCCTATTTTACTTTATGGTACTGTTTTATATACATTTCTACTTTTTTAAAACAAAAAATTTGGAAATCTGCTCACTATTCTGTGGCATCAGGCTTTATAGACAGTTAGCGAGCTTAAAAGTTAGTCTGGTGCATATAAATCTAATACTAGTGTCCAATATTTGGGGAAATTATGTGTTAAATGTATAAATTAGCGAAGATAACATTACAAATCCAATTTTTTTAGGGGAAATTGCTTGTAACAATATGCATGTTATGCAGAAGCCGAATACAGAAATATATATTTGGAGAAATGCACACTGATTAAATTTTGTGAGTGATTTTTTTTTAAAAAAAAGCACTGACAGACTGATATGGAAATGGCAAACTAAACTGAATATTAGAAAGGTGAAAAACTGACTGAAGATACAATTCATACCTTCATCCCCCTTAGCTACAGGATGTCTACTTTTGAACACATGACTGACACAGGCAAGGAGGGAAGGGGGCAGAAGGAAGAGATCTTCCTTCAACCCCATGCCTTCATCTCCCCACACATACAGAGGTATTTGTGTGGGGATGGAAGGTGTCATAAATGTTCAAGAAATTCACCTCTGGTGGATTCAGGTTAGGAGGTTAATGGAAAACACACTCTTTTGGGTAGGTTAAGGACAATAGGTGATACCTCTGGAGCAAAGCAGCCGTGCATCACGTGACATAGAGCAGTGTTTCCCAACCGGTGTTCCCCGGCACACGAGTGTGCCGTGAGACACCGGCTGGTGTGCCGCGAGATGCCTGGAGGGAGGCGGGCGAGTCGGGCGGCGAGAGGCGGGGCGGGGGCGGCGAGGAGAGGCCGCGCCTCCTGCTGCTGCCTGGCGCTCCTCCTCGCAGCCGGCAGCGCTGCCTGGGCGCCTCCGCGCGACTCTGTCTCGCTGGGTTTGGTCTCCCAGCAGAGACGGGTCACACGCGCCCCTCCCTCCCTCCCTCAGCCTGCGCGGAGGGAGAGCCAGAGAGAGGCATCGCTCCTGCGCTCCGAGGCGGATTGAGCGCAGCTGAGAGGAGCTGCCGAGGGAAAAAACGTTCACTTTTGTGCGTCCCTCCCGGCGTGACGCTGCGCGCTGACGTCACGGGGCGGGGCTTTAATGGTGGTGTGCCGCGAGATTTTTTTTTAGTACACAGGTGTGCCGTTGCCCAAAAACGTTTGGGAAACACTGACATAGAGTATGGGTGACTTCAGTCTTACAGCAACTTTTATTTGAAGTCTTAATTAAACTTGCAAATGATTCCCAAAGGTGTTGCAGATGCCAAGGATGCTGGGGATACGAGGCAATGGAAGCTGAATCGGTTGAAAGAACGAGAAGCCATAAAACTGGATGGAGAGAATGCTAGTTGCGTGTCAAGGCCCCCAAGCCACCCCCCGGAGAATAAAGACACAAGGACACAGAATTCTAGGTTAAATGTTAATGGGCAAATTTTAGGCCACAACGTTATTGGTTACAGAATGTGAAAGGTATTGGCTTAGGCATTGGCATCAACAGACTATATATTTCAGTTTCAGCACATGCAGGTACGGGCAGGATTCCTTGTAAGGGGGGGTGTTCCGGCACTCCCCGCCACCACAAATAGGGGCTGGAGATCAGCCGAGCCTGGCGCTGGCTGCCGAGCACATAGAAGGGGAGCTGGAACCGTTGTAGCGGGGGCTGCCGCCGCTCGCCCAGTGACGACTCTCTCGACTCTCACGGAAGCAGTGGCTCCAAAGCACTCAGGGTTGAGGTGAATGCTCCTGAAACTAGGGGAAGGCTCCAAAGCCGGGGGGAAAGGCTTGCGGCAGAGGGCTGCAGGACAAAGCACTACTCACAGGAAAAGAAACGGCTCCTGCCGGCAAATGGCAAACGGCAGCACTTAAGGGGGAAAGCAGCAGCCAGAAAAGGCAGGCAGCAGTCACGGCAACTAAAAGCAAAGGGGGAAATTAAAGCCAAAGAACAAGCAGCCGCAAGTGCTCCAGAGCAGGCAAGATCTCTGACAAACAGGAACAGCTGGTAGCTGGGAAAAGAGGGAGATTCCTGGCAGCACCTGTGTTAAATAATGGCTGGCCAGGGTGTGATGAGCCTGGGGATTCCCCCAATCATGTGGGGACTGGGCTCCAGCCGCCACATGCACGGTAGGGGTGTGCAGCCCGCAACTCCACCTCCTCTGCAGGGCGGAAGTGGCTTTGCAAGAAGTCTGGAAGGCTAAACCACCAGTAGCGCTAAACCAGTAGGGCTAAACCACCAGATGAAGATCGACGTGAGCCCCCCTGGATTCCCTCTGGGGTCGTGGCATGGCCCCAGCCCCTCCCCAGGCTTCAGACAAGATCCAGACCCCTGGATTCCTTTAATGGAATACCCTAGAGCATGGAGGGGCAGGTGATGGCCGCACCTCCCCTTCCCCACACAACGCTATTCCAATGCCTAACCGCCAGACCTTACAAAGTTGTGATGATTGCTATGAGGTAGGTGAAAACCAAGTGGCCAGTGCCAATTTGCTTAAGGAAGCTGAATCGGTTAAAAGAACGAGAAGCCATAAAACTGGGTGGAGAGAATGCTAATTGCTGTAATAAATCTGTGGAGAATAGTTCAGAATTACTGTAAAAGAAAAGAAGGACTGGAAAGATCCCAGGAACACAGCCAATAGAAAGCTCCAAAAACAATAACCAAATTCTTTAAATAAATCTCAGCTTCCTAGGCTGCAGCAGTTTTATTTATGCATTTATCGTTGAGTTTGTTTCCTCCTTCCCTCTTGCATATTAATTCAAGCCAGATAACAAATGCCTATCATACAGGGCTAGAGAATTAAATCCAAGCCAGGGAATTGGTTTTGAGTACCAGAACTAGACTGAACAACTTCTTCTTCTTCTTCTAAAGCATAATAATAACCAGTACCGGATTAAACCCCATGCAGGCCTCTAGGCAGTCAAAATCTCAGCCCACCTTGCAAAAATCTCCTGATAAATAAAATACAGGGGCAAAGAATGATTATGTTTCCTCAGATGCTCCCCAAGCCTCAACAGCAGAGGCCGATTCAAACACCTCTTTCAATCCACTACTTACCTGTGAGGAACATAAACCACAGAAGCGCCTAACCTTGTTGCTTTGGATTTCCTGGGTCTCTTTTGTTTTAAGCCTTTGCCATATCCTCATGAAGTTCCCTGGGCAAGGATTGCTATTTTAGATATGTTTGTTGGTTTCTTTTCCCACCCCCTTCTCCTGACTGTCTCTCTCTCTCTCTCTCTCTCTCTCTCTCTCTCTCTCTCTCTCTCTCTCTCTCTCTCTCACACACACACACACACACACACACACACACACAGCCCTTAGATGTCGAAAGAGGTTGAAATGTATCACTGTTAAACTGCAGCAAAAAAAGTTCCCTGCTAAAAAGATTTATGATGTTGCCTACAAGTGATATAACACCCTTTTGGAACTCTGCTTCCCAGTATGGGGTAGAGGGGGGGGTGAGGGGTAATAAAGGGAGGCAGGCAGTCAACTGCAAGGGAAAAAATACGGTGTGTACATTGTTGCAAAAGGTTTTGAAATATCAGCTGAGCTATCCCCTTTTCAGATTTATTAGTAGAATGCAGGCGACAGTACACTGGGAGGGGAGGAGGGATGAGGCCCTGCTTAATATTATTTATAGACTGGCTTTGGCTTATCCTTCAAACTCTGTAAACTTTTGCCAATATGCTACTTCTCAAGCACATCAAATGTTGTGCATCAGCAACAGTCTCTCCCCCCCCCCAGCCCTTTGTCATCATGAAATCAAATATTTCTAACATAACATAATTTAAGCCTAATTAATGCTGGCTTAGGGACATGGGTGGCGCTGTAGGTTAAACCACAGAGCCTAGGGCTTGCCGATCAGAAGGTTGGCGGTTCGAATCCCCGCCATGGGGTGAGCTCCCATTGCGCAGTCCCTGCTCCTGCCAACCTAGCAGTTTGAAAGCACGTCAAAGTGCAAGTAGATAAATAGGTACCGCTCTGGCGGGAAGGTAAACGGTGTTTCCGTGCACTGCTCTGGTTCGCCAGAAGCGGCTTAGTCATGCTGGCCACATGACCCGGAAGCTGTACGCCAGCTCCCTCGGCCAATAAAGCAAGATGAGCGCCGCAACCCCAGAGTCGTTCACGACTGGACCTAATGGTCAGGGGTCCCTTTACCTTTACCTTTTTAATGCTGGCTTTCCCCCTCTGAATGCATCATGTTCTATCCAGTGTTACTTTTTTAAAAAAAGGTAAAGGACCCCTGACAGTCAAGTCCAGTCGTGAACGACTCTGGGGTTGTGGCGCTCATCTCGCTTTACAGGCCGAGGGAGCCGACGTTTGTCTGCAGACAGTCTTCCGGCTTTTATATATCCCACCAAGCAACTACTGAGCATGCAGTAGTTGACTCCTCTATGGCTCTGCATCCCCGTGTGCCCAAAGATGTGCATGAAGGTTGGCTGTCTCCTCCCCCGTCCACCCGCAGCAAAGGTAAGGAGGGGACCACAAGGGTTGAGCGGAAAGAAGAAAACACTTGGGGAAAAAGTGCCCCAAGTCAGAGGAAGAGTGGGAGGCTAACTCAGGGAAGGAAGACTGCAGACACCACAATCCCTGGAGAAATTGTACTCCAGATTCTCTGGGTACAGTGAGGTTAGTTCACTGAGACATATAGCAGACTGGAGCTGATATGAGTGCAGGTTGGGGACCAAAGGTGGCAGGGATGCCAACTTGAATAAAATATTGTGAGGACCCAGGTAAGCCCCACACAGCATAATCAATCACATGACACAGTGCACACACACCATTTGAATGGGAATGTCCATCACCTTTTTTGGGGGGGGGATGGTTCCCTCAAATATTTTTTTGTGGGGGATATAAATATTTTTCTGTGTCGGCCAGAAAGTGTTAAAGAAGGACAGAACTTTTTTTATGTATGCAACTACAGCAGCAAGAATACTTATCGCAAAGCATTGGAAGACACAAGATTTGCCCACACTGGAAGAATGGCAGACGCAATTGATGGACTATATGGAATTGGCTGAAATGACTGGCAGAATCCGAGATTTGGGAGAAGAAACAATGGAAGAGGATTGGAAAAAATTTAAGGACTATTTACAGAAACACTACAAATTGTATGAATGTTAAGAGATTGCACGATTCAGAAAACTAAGGTTCCAGTAACTCGATTGAAGGATATAGAAAATTAAGTGATATATAAGAAAAGATCGAAATTCAAAGTAATAGTATGTTTAAATGTAAGTTATAACTGTTTGACAAAAATTACTTGAAGTTTGGAAATATAACATTTGAAAGGTATAAATTAAGAAATGAAATAAGGGAATAATTTGCTGGCACTATTAGTACAAAGACCTTTAAAGACCTAAATGACCTCGGCCCAGTAGACCTGAAGGAGAGTCTCCACCTCCATCGTTCTGCCCGGACACTGAGGTCCAGCTCTGAGGGCCTTCTGGCGGTTCCCTCCCTGTAAGAAGTGAGGTTACAGGGAACCAGACAGAGGGCCTTCTTGTTAGTGGCACCTGCCCTGTGGAACGTCCTCCCATCAGGTGTCAAGGAAATAAACAACTATATGACTTTTAGAAGACAGACATCTGAAGGCAGCCCTGTTTAGGGAAGTTTTTAATGTTTGATGTTTTATCGTATTTTTTATATTCTGTTGGGAGCCACCCAGAATGGCTGGGGAAACCCAGCCAGATGGGAGGGTATAAATAATCTATTATTATTATTATTATTATTATTATTATTATTATTACCCCAGAAGGAGCACGGCATGTCACCCACCAGTGATAGTGCCCCTCCCATAACACCACATACTTGTCAGCATGTGACAGCGGCCACACCCTAGGAAACGGCTTTGACTGGATGTCCAAACCAAGCGAGGGTAGCCAATGTATTTTAGTGTTTTGTTGGAAGCCACCCAGAGTGGCTGGGGAAACCCAGCCAGATGGGCGGGGTATAAATAAATTATTATTATTATTATTATTATTATTATTATTATTATTATTATTATTGGCATCAAACCCTCATTGAGTTAGGGACTTCTCTTGCATGCAAAGACAGGCTCCAGCAGACCGAGTGGACAAAACCAATAGTGGGTCCAAGGGTCAGTAATAATAGATTTCTATAAATCACCCCACGTCCTTTGTCAAAAAGTTGATGAAGAAAACATCATCATTCAAAATGGGGGAATTATAAGGTTTGCAGAAGTATAGACTCATGTTTCAAAGTCCCATGGGAACTGAGGAGTGAGCATGTGTAACAGGCATGGCGTGCTGCCTGTTGGGAGAAAAGATACAGAAAATGGTTGTGGGGAGTATGGAATGGAGTATCCTGAAAGAAGTCCTATCTGGAGCCCTGAACAAGAGGACACCATATTGCAACCACATTGCATGTTTCACTTGTTGCTATTATAACCAAGCTGCCGCAACAGCAGTATTTTACTTCCAGCCCCTGAGCATCATTCTGCAAAATAGAGCCCCCACTGAGAATACACATAAACACAATGCTTACTCAGTCTGCAGTGCAGCAATGGGAAGGGGAAAACTATTTTTAAACAAGCAAGAAAATCTAAGGAACCTTTCAGATCTATATATAGCGGCTGTCACAGTTAAAGATTTGCATGCATACTGTATATGAGTGGTAATTTGCATGAATTGTATGCAGAAGGTAGCTTCTCCAGGGATGATGTGATGTGCCTGAGAC
Organism: Podarcis bocagei; assembly: GCF_964188305.1. Lineage (NCBI taxonomy): Eukaryota > Metazoa > Chordata > Lepidosauria > Squamata > Lacertidae > Podarcis > Podarcis bocagei. The sequence goes on from NC_138143.1 coordinate 18,640,263, forward strand.
CGTAGAGAACCACTGCACATTGACCTACATCCGGGTAACCAACATGGAACCCTCCGACTGTCATTGAACTGGAGCTCCCATCATCCCTGGTTATAGGCCAAGCCAACTTCTGGAGGGCACTATATTACCGTATTTTGCGCCCCATAAGACGCTCCGGCCCATAAGACGCACCTAGTTTTTTGGGGGGGAAATAAAGAAAAAAAATTTTATTTCCCCCCCAGGTGCGGGGCTGGAAGAACCAGGTCGGGGAACAGTGGGAAGGCACGCTCTGCCTCCCCGCTGTCCCCCGAGCTTGTGGGGCTGGCGATGGGGAGAAGTGCACCAGTCCCGCGATGGCAGGCAGCTCTGTGCCGCCATCCCGAGCGGGGCGGGACTTAGCGCCCCGCTCGGGATGGCGGCGTAGACCTGCCTGCGGTCCCGCGACGGCAGGCAGATCTCTGCCGCCATCCCGAGCGGGGCGGGACTTAGCGCACCGCTCGGGATGGCGGCGTAGACCTGCCTGCGGTCCCGCGACGGCAGGCAGATCTCTGCCGCCATCCCGAGCGGGGCGGGACTTAGCACACCGCTCGGGATGGCGGCGTAGACCTGCCTGCGGTCCCGCGACGGCAGGCAGATCTCTGCCGCCATCCCGAGCGGGGCGGGACTTAGCGCCCCGCTCGGGATGGCGGCGTAGACCTGCCTGCGGTCCCGCGACGGCAGGCAGATCTGTGCCGCCATCCCGAGCGGGGCGGGACTTAGCGCCCCGCTCGGGATGGCGGCACAGAGCTGCGCTGGTCCCAGGAGCGCAGGCAGCTCTGCAGGGCCACCGGGAGCGGGGCGGAGCTTCTCCCCCAGCTCCCGGTGGCCGGGCAGAGCTGCGCTGGTCCCAGGAGCGCAGGCAGCTCTGCAGGGCCACCGGGAGCGGGGCGGAGCTTCTCCCCCGGCTCCCGGTGGCCGGGCAGAGCTGCGCTGGTCCCAGGAGCGCAGGCAGCTCTGCAGGGCCACCGGGAGCGGGGCGGAGCTTCTCCCCCAGCTCCCGGTGGCCGGGCAGAGCTGCGCTGGTCCCAGGAGCGCAGGCAGCTCTGCAGGGCCACCGGGAGCGGGGTGGAGCTTCTCCCCCGGCTCCCGGTGGCCGGGCAGAGCTGCGCTGGTCCCAGGAGCGCAGGCAGCTCTGCAGGGCCACCGGGAGCGGGGCGGAGCTTCTCCCCCGGCTCCCGGTGGCCGGGCAGAGCTGCGCTGGTCCCAGGAGCGCAGGCAGCTCTGCACGGCCACCGGGAGCGGGGCGGAGCTTCTCCCCCGGCTCCCGGTGGCCGGGCAGAGCTGCGCTGGTCCCAGGAGCGCAGGCAGCTGTGCACGGCCACCGGGAGCGGGGCGGAGCTTCTCCCCCGGCTCCCGGTGGCCAGGCAGAGCTGCGCTGGTCCCAGGAGCGTAGGCAGCTCTGCAGGGCCACCGGGAGCGGGGCGGAGCTTCTCCCCCGGCTCCCGGTGGCCGGGCAGAGCTGCGCTGGTCCCAGGAGCGCAGGCAGCTCTGCAGGGCCACCGGGAGCGGGGCGGAGCTTCTCCCCCGGCTCCCGGTGGCCGGGCAGAGCTGCGCTGGTCCCAGGAGCGCAGGCAGCTCTGCACGGCCACCGGGAGTGGGGCGGAGCTTCTCCCCCGGCTCCCGGTGGCCGGGCAGAGCTGCGCTGGTCCCAGGAGCGTAGGCAGCTCTGCAGGGCCACCGGGAGCGGGGCGGAGCTTCTCCCCAGGCTCCCGGTGGCCGGGCAGAGCTGCGCTGGTCCCGGGATTGCAGGCAGCTCTGCGCAACCCTCGGAGCCGGTCTCCCGAGGGTTGCGCAGAGCTTCCTGAAGCCTGGAGAGCGAGAGGGGTCGGTACGCACCGACCCCCCTCGCTCTCCAGGCTTCAGCGAAAGCCTGCATTCGCCCCATAAGACGCAGGCACATTTCCCCTTCATTTTTGGAGGGGAAAAAGTGCGTCTTATGGGGCGAAAAATACGGTAGCTACCCCTGGAATAGACAATGCTAGAATAGAATGACAATATAGCCTGACCTGGTCCAAGGCAGCTTCTCTATTCCCCCTTTTTAAGTGACCTTAGCCATGCATGGCTATCTGCCAGTGTGGCAAGACCTGATTATTGCAATGTGCTCTGTGTGACGCTGCCCTTGGACCTGGCACAGAGACTCCAGGTGCTACCAAATGCTACAGCTAGACTGTTAGTGGGAGTAGAGTATCCTACCCTCCAACATGATGAGTCCCAAAACTGGGACATGCTTATTTCCCTCTGTGCTACCACGCAAGATCACGGAGCACAAATAAAATGCCCTTTTGGGGGGGCTGTGCTCTTGCAGCATCCCAAAACACATGGTTTCAAGCACCACATGAAATTGTGCCCTCCCCAAAGTGCTTTTTCGGGTTGAGATTTCATATGAAATTGCATAAGAATCATGGCACCCAAAATGGCAGCTATGCTCTCGTAGGGGAAAAAAAGGGATGTCCCAGTTTTTTTTGGATATTTGCAGGATATTTTTTGGATATTTGGACTATCAGAATTCTGGTGCTCCAAAACCTGTGCTGGCTGGCTTTAGGTTACTGGGCCAGATTCAAAGTTTTCATATTAATTTGCATGGCTTTTAATAAATTGGGTACAGAATACCTCAAGGATCTACTGACTCTTTATATTGCTGCCCAAATGCAGAGGTCTTTAGATTCAGGTAGGTAGCCGTGTTGGTCTGGCGTAGTTGAAATAAATAAATAAAAATTAAAAAATTCTGCAGTAGCACCTTAGAGACCAACTAAGTTTGCTCTGGGTACAGTATAAACTTTTGTGTGTATGCACACTTCTTCAGATACACTGAAAGAGAAGTCACCAGACCCTTAGTCTAGACCAGGGGTCAGCAATCCGCAGCTCCGGAGCCGCATGTGGCTCTTTTACACCTTTGCCGCGGCTCCGGGGCGGATACTAGCGAGGGGAGGAGGCGCATTGTGCGCCCCGACACTCCCCACTGTGGCGGGCGCTGTACTGGCTGTGACGTCGCATGGGGGCGGTGCGTGTGTTAGTCACGCAGTGTCCCGAAGTCACCTTCCCGCCCGCCCGCCTGCCTGCTACATTGTAAGGGGCATGTACGCTGGTCACTGTTTTGAAGGGGAGTGAAGAACACACACACACAAAAAGGTAACTTGTTAATTTAACGTTTATTTCTATGAGGAGGAGTAATTCTGAGGGGTCAAACAAAGATATAATTTTAAAAAGTGACAAAAAAGTTATTTTTATAATGACGAGTTTTGCGACTCCCAGTTTTTTTTTCTTCGGAAACGGGTCCAAGTGGCTCTTTTTGTCTTAAAGGTTGCAGACCCCTGGTCTAGACCAATTAGTCCTACAGGAAAAAGCAAGGGATAGTATGCAGATGACCAAAAAATAGCTTTAGCAAATGTAATGAGACAAGAATCCAATATCTCTATTCAGACCAGGTCTCTCCATAATATTCAGTTTAGTAATAAGTTGTAATTCAGCAACTTCTCTTTCAAGTCTATTTCTGAAATTCTTTTGTAATAAGACAGCTGCTTTGAGATCCTGTATTGAATGTCATGGGAGATTGAAGTATTCTTCTACTGGCTTCTCTGTCTTGTGATTCCTGAAGTCAGATTTATGTCCATTTACCCTTTGGCATAGGGTTTGGCCTGTTTGTCCAATATAGAGAGCTGAAGGGCACTGCTGGCATTTGATGGCATACACAACGTTAGAAGATGAGCAATGAAATAGTCCTGAGATGGTATGTTTGATGTTGTTGGATCCAGTGATGGTGTTGTCTGGGTGTATGTGGCAGCAAAGTTGGCAACTGGGTTTACTGCAGGCTCTGGTACCAGTGTCCATGTTAAGTCTGGTTGCTGTATTATTGTGGGTGAGGAGTTCTTTAAGATTGGGTGGCTGTCTGTAGGCAATGCAAGGTCTTCTTCCCAGCGCTTGAGAAAGAGAACTGTCTCTGAGGTCCTTAGTTACTGTTAGTTGCCCCTCACCCCATGCCTCAGAGGCATGGCCCATATCTACCAGGAGCCATGTGTTCAGAATTGTGGGTCCAATTTTATGCAGTTCAGCTCAGGTTAGACAGATCCGCTTCCTGTTGAATTTCCAGAGCCTACTGAAGACTTCTTATTATTCCAGCAGGCAATGCAATTGAATTATGATTTTATAATTTTAAGTGATTTTTATTTTCATCGCATTGAAGGCTTTTTTTCTTTTTCTAAAAAAAAAGCTAAAGGGAGGACTTGAGTATTGCACTAAGTTAAAGTCCTTAGTGGTGTACTAGCTGCACTACTGTGATGATGATGATGATGATGATGATGATGATGATGATGATGATAATTTATACCCCGTCCATCTGTCTGGGTTTCCCCAGTCACTCTGGGCAGCTTCCAACCAAATATTAAAAACAATACAGCATCAGACATTAAAAACTCCCCTAAACAGGGTTAGTGTAAGGTTACCAGATTTTTTCAATGAATCCAGGGACACTTTTCAACTTCAATGGATTTTGTATGGGGACTGATTTGTAAATCCTGGGACTGTCCCTGGGAAACGGGGACGTCTGGTAACCTTACACTAGTGGAATGGCTTGCACAAGAGAAGGTGCAGGAAGCCAGCATGGTTCTTGTGACTGGTTGTGAAACAGATTGCTCCAGCCCCAATGATTCCTGATGCAGAACCAGTTGCACAACAAAGTTCTGCTAGAGCCACTGTTGAGTTGTTTTTCATACTGTGCAACCATTATTCTTGCCCTTATGGTAGCCCAACAATACCTGCGCTGGTGGTTAGAGAATGCTGAATCTGGGCCAATGTAATTAAGCAGTATATAATTTGCTTACACACATACACACACACACACCCCAAACCAACACAGAGACATAATTGTGCATGCTTGTGTTTTTACTTTGTTTCTTCCAGTAAATGATTTTTGTCTAGAATCAAAGTGGTAGTGGATACAACTTATTTCTAGCCCTTAACCGCAGCAGTATGTGCTTCCAGCTGTGATTGTTAGGTTCTTTAGATATAAAGTCTCAAAGGAATTACACTACTTTGGGTTAATAATGTGTTTCCTGCCAAGAAACACCACATCTCTTGAACATTAACACTGGAAGAGAGAAAGAAAGAAACTAACTAACCCAGTTGCACGGGGAAATGGTGCTTGCTTTTAGCTTTAATTTTCACGCTTGTAACATTTGTTAAATTACCAAAGCCATCACAGAGACCTGGAGCATAATATCACATTTCAACTTATGAGTCAGTTGACAGTTGCAAAAAAAAAGGAAGGGAAAAAAAGAGTGCTCATGCAATCTTGGACTGGGGTATTACAACACAATTATAATGAAAAATAATGCTCACATGTAAAATGTATTTTAATGAGAAATGTGCAGAGTGTTTTACTGGTCATGAGAGCTTACAGCACTTACTGGAATTGGCATATAAAATAGTTACAATGCAAGCTGGTTTTAGACAACTCTACCTGAATGTATCTGCTTCAGTCTCTATAGTCTTTTTACTCTAAGGCTGTGATTGAATTTTAGGATATAAATGGGGCGGTTCCCTAGTATTTGTGGGAAAGGGCCATAGTTCAGGGACAGAGCTGGCATTTATGAGATCTCAGGTCCAGTCCCTGGCATTTCCACTAATGTAAGTACAAGGCAGTGAGAAAGGCCTTTGCCTTAGTCACTGGGTAAACATTGTCATTTATGGTAGTTGAAACTGGGCTAATGTCCTTATGCACTATAAGATAACAGTGTACAACCAAGCCATAAATGTGCATTGCAAGTTCCCAGTCATGTGGAGAACATATATATGTTTACCTGCTCATATGTTGGTGACCTACTGCATACCCTCCAACATTTCTCTGATGAAAATAGGGATGTCCTGGTCTATTATTATTATTATTATTATTATTATTATTATTATTATTATTATTATTACCCTGCCCATCTGACTGGGCTGCCTCAGCCACTCTGGGTGGCTTCCAACATATATAAAACATAATAATACATTAAACATTTTTGAAAAAACACCTCCCTATACAGGGCTGTTTTCAGATATCTTCTGAAGGTTGTATAGTTACTTCTCTTCTTGGCTTGGGGATTTCACAACTCCATACCCTCCAAGATTTCTTCGGTGAAAATAGGGAGGTCCTAAGGAAAAGTGGGACATTCTGGGATCAAATCAGAAACCAGGACGGCTTCTGTAAATCTGGAACTGTCCCTGGAGAATAGGGACACTTGGAGGGTCTGCTATGTCACACTGAATTCGTGAATGTCAAGGGGACAGAGCTGGTGGTACATGGTGTTGGGATGAGGTCAGCACCATGGTCCCACATTCCCTTCTCAACGTTTCCTTTGTACATGTGGATAATGGATAATGACTCAGATCTCTATTGATAGTGTCTCCAAACTGGAAGCAAGAAGAATTACCGAAGAAAGAAGAATGGAGGATGAAGTTGATGGACTATGCAGAATTAGATAAATTAACAGGAAGGATTCGAAACCTGCGGGATCAGAGATTCTTAGAGGACTGGAGTTAAATATATGAATTATTTGAAAAGTAATTGTGATGAACAGATTACGCTAGTAGGACTGCAAGAGGTTTTGTAAGGTCGATTATCTGAAATATTACAAGAAAGACTATGAAAATAATTATTAGTTAAGGACAATTAAATGCAATATAGAAATAAAGAAATGCAGAATAAGTTATAAAGAATGGAAAATCATCAGAGGTGTTGACGGAAGTCTAGAACATTGTATAAGATGAGAAGATATGTTGTATGACTGTTGGAACGGATATGTTAAAAAATCAATAAAAATGTGTGTGTGTGTGTGTGTGTGTGTATACATACATATATATGCAGGTTTTGTTGTCTTCGGGTGTCTTCCCGTGTAAGAGTTGGGGTGTCTAGGCGACGTTTCGACGAGGTCGACCTCGTCGAAACGTCGCCTAGACACCCCAACTCTTACACGGGAAGACACCCGAAGACAACAAAACCTGCATTCCTGTACCCGTGAAAATCTACGAAAGCAAATACATACATATATATATATATATATATATATATATATATATATATATATATATATATATATAATATTATTAATATTATTATAATATTAATTAATAATATTAATTAATATTATTAATAATATTAATAATATTAATATAATATTAATAATATTATTATAATAATCTACGAAAGCTAATATTATAATATATATATATATATATAATAGTGCCTCCAAACAGGAGGGTGGCTGGATCAGTTCCATAGAAGTTTGACAAAACTCAAAGCTCACTTAGCTGGAAACTTTCCATGGCTTTGTCCACCTGGGTGTGCAGATGTTGAGGCTCTGTTGCACATGACAGTGTGCTGCCTACTGCAGCGAATGCCAGGTCAAGTGTACAAGTTCCTAGTGGCTCTTATGAAACTAAATGCAGCTGAAGGCCTGAAAGCAGTTTTTGTAATGTCAGAGGAAGAGCTGACCTCGTGGAGAGAGTCTGTATAAATGAGACAGGCAGAGAGGATCTCTATAAGGTAAGTTTTCATTTTAATTATACAATAGACAGACATCTTAGCCAGTGGCAGATGGACAATCACATTGATGTTCCATCTGCTGTAATAGGGAAGGAAGGTTGTAGATTGACTATACAGGTGTCTCTGCGCATTTTCCCTTCTAGCTCAAGGACAGTTTGGAGATGATTATGATATATGACATGAATGGTCGGGAAATTCGAGAACTGGAACCCCATCCATTTTGAAATGATGTAAGCTGCAATGCATAGAGAGAAGTCTGCTTCCTGATGCTTATGATCCAACTGTAGTCACATACTGACAATGTTAAATTGGGGGTCTTCAGTAGAGTAGAAAGGCAGCCATCACGTACCCTCCAAACATCCTGATTTTCCAAGGGCAGTCCAGGAATTATGAAAGCCAACAGGGCTTCTGATTTGAACCTGGAATGCCCCTATTTCTCCCCGCCACCAAGCTCAAAGAGGAGGATGAGCTGGCCCCTGTTCCCAGTGGGAGTGGTAGCAAGGAAACAACCTGCAGCCTCCCCATGGCCTCTCCATGGCCGCTGCAGCTGGCCTCCTCCCTTGGGCAGCTCATCGCAGCTGCTGGAGAGTGGGTGAGGATGAAGAGGTTGCCACTGCTGAGGCCCAGCCCTATGTGATATGCTTTGAGGGGCAGGCAGAGGGCAGGGCTGCCCTGGGCTGGAAGAAAGTGGGAGGGGAATGGAGAGAGTCTTGATCTTTGTCAGTGTGCATGCACACGAAAGCTCATACCAATAACCAACTTAGTTGGTCTCTAAGGTGCTACTGGAAGGTATTTTTTTATTTTGTTTCTCCCGTTGTTCAGTCCCTGCTCCTGCCAACTTAGCAGTTCGAAAGCACGTCAAAGTGCAAGTAGATAAATAGGTACCGCTCCGGCAGGAAGGTAAACGGCGTTTCCGTGCGCTGCTCTGGTTCGCCAGAAGCAGCTTGGTCATGCTAGCCACATGACCCGGAAGCAATACGCCGGCTCCCTTGGCCAATAAAGCGAGATGAGTGCTGCAACCCCAGAGTCGGTCATGACTGGACCTAATGGTCAGAGGTCCCTTTACCTTTACCTTATGGCAAACCAACACAGCTACCTACCTGTAACTAGAACTACACTTACTGTGTTATCAAGCTGAAAACCTGGACTCCTGACATTAACCTTCTGAGCCTTCCCCCCCCCCCCGCCGCCCTGCACAGGCCCAGCTGCACTGCTAGCCTCATCACCAATACCACAATACCTCAGTGGTCCCCCCCCCCCATGTTGACATTCATCCATTGAGCATGAGTGTCTGCAATGTACCTGCTTACTTGTATATGAACAATGCAGTTGGGGCCTCCAATTGCCCATCAGTCTCAATTCCATGGAAAACCAACACATAGATGTAAAACAGGCTGTACCAACTGGGGAGACGGGCAGACAGTGACTAGGAGTGTGAAGCTACCTGTGTTCTACTAATGGGAGCCCTCATGTGCTGTAGATGTGCATGCATGTACAGTTTTCTGCTTTTCAAAATCTGAGCACATTTTCCTGCTCTTGAGGTGTCTTTTAATTCTTTAGGCAGTATCAGGAACATTAATCTGAACTGCCCGTAGCATAACAAATACAATGTTGTCGTTTTTCTTGCAGTAAAACAATATCTGTAGGAGATGATAGGTTAGAAACAAAGGGTTCATAGAATCATAGAATCATAGAGTTGGAAGAGACCACAAGGGCCATCGAGTCCAACCCCCTGCCACGCAGGAGACACCATCAGAGCACTCCTGACATATGGTTGTCAAGCCTCTGCTTAAAGACCTCCAAAGTAGGAGACTCCACCACACTCCTTGGCAGCAAATTCCACTGTCGAACAGCTCTTACTGTCAGGAAGTTCTTCCTAATGTTTAGGTGGAATCTTCTTTCTTGTAGTTTGGATCCATTGCTCCGTGTCCGCTTCTCTGGAGCAGCAGAAAACAACCTTTCTCCCTCCTCTATGTGACATCCTTTTATATATTTGAACATGGCTATCATATCACCCCTTAACCTCCTCTTCTCCAGGCTAAACATGCCCAGCTCCCTTAGCCGTTCCTCATAAGGCATCGTTTCCAGGCCTTTGACCATTTTGGTTGCCCTCCTCTGGACACGTTCCAGTTTGTCAGTGTCCTTCTTGAATTGTGGTGCCCAGAACTGGACACAGTACTCCAGGTGTGGTCTGACCAGAGCAGAATACAGTGGCACTATTACTTCCCTTGATCTAGATGCTATACTCCTATTGATGCAGCCCAGAATTGCATTGGCTTTTTTAGCTGCCGCGTCACACTGTTGGCTCATGTTAAGTTTGTGGCCAACCAAGTGTGCTGGTCCCGGGGGGAAGGTTGCCATTATCGTAGTCAAAGATCAGTCCTGAGTCACTAGCCTGGAAACAGTTCACAAGGAGCAAGGCGAGGTCCAAAGCAGGAAGCCGGGCAGGGACAGGAACACTGGAAGGTCAGAAGCAGGAAGCCGGGTGGGGAACAGGAACACTGGAAGGTCAGGTCTGGGTCCGGGTAGGAGCAGGTACTCAATGACGACGTTGCTCCCGCAACCTGGGACCGGGCTGACTGGCCTTTATCTTCTCTGAGGCCAGGGGCGGTCTCGGCCCCCAGGAGACCCGCCTCCCCTGGCCTTAAGGCAAGCACTCCTCTTGGGAGAAACCAGTTCCCTTCGCCTCTCTGCCCTGAGCCTCTGCAGTTCAGGAGAGGCTGAAGGGTTAATGGACCCAGGGGGAGACTCACCTGTAGGCACTGCGTCCTCAACCACCTCCGGAGCCAGAGTGGATTGACCTGGTGCCTGCTCCTGAGGATCCGGCACAGGTGCAGGCACTTCAGAATCAAGGCCCTGCCCCAGTTCAGCCGGCCCTGGAGGCGGGGACTCCTGTGCAGGCTGGGATTCCTCCGGTTCAGCCTCTGAATCGGAATCCCAGGCCATCACACCAAGACTCCTAGATCTTTTTCACATGTACTGCTCTCAAGCCAGGTGTCACCCATCTTGTATTTGTGCCTCTCATTTTTTTTGCCAAAGTGCAACACTTTACATTTCTCCCTGTTAAAGTTCATCTTGTTTGTTTTGGCCCAGTTCTCTAATCTGTCAAGGTCGTTTTGAAGTGTGATCCTGTCCTCTGGGGTGTTAGCCACCCCTCCCAGTTTGGTGTCATCTGCAAATTTGATCAGGATGCCCTTGAGTCCATCATCCAAGTCGTTGATAAAGATGTTGAATAAGACCGGGCCCAAGACAGAACCCTGTGGCACCCCACTAGTCACTCTTCTCCAGGATGAAGAGGAACCTTTGGGTTCGGTCAGTCAGCCAGTTACAAATCCACTGAGTGGTAGCATAGTCAAGACCGCATTTTACCAGCTTCTTTACAAGAATATCATGGGGCAACTTGTTGAATGCCTTGCTGAAATCAAGGTAGGCTACATCCACTGCGTTCCCTTCATCTACCAGGCTTGTACAGTGGTGCCTCGCAAGACGAAAAGAATCCGTTCTGTGATTCTCTTCGTCTAGCGGTTTTTTTCGTCTTGCAAAGCAAGCCCATTGAAGGATTAGCGCTATTAGCGCTATTAGAGGCTTTTAGAGGCTTTTAGCGGCTTATCTGCTGATCAGATCAGCTGATAAGTGGCTTAGCGGCTTTTAGCTGCTTTTAGCGGCTTATCTGCTGATCGGATCAGCTGATAAGCGGCTTAGCGGCTTAGGAAAAGGGGGGGGGAACTAGCAGGAACTGGCAAGACATTGTCGTCTTGCGAAGCAAGCCCATAGGAAATTCGTTTTGCGAAGCACCTCCAAAACGGAAAACTCTTTCGTCTAGCGAGTTTTCCGTCTTGCGAGGCATTACCACTGTAATTCTGTCAAAAAACGAGATCAGGTTAGTCTGACATGACTTATTTTTCAGAAATCCATGCTGACTATTGGTGATCACAGCATTCCTTTCTAGGTGCTCACAGACTGTTTGCTTAATGATCTGCTCCAGAATCTTCCCTGGTATTGATGTCAGACTGACTGGGCGATAATTATTTGGGTCCTCTCTTTCCCCCTTTTTGAAAATAGGGACAACATTTGCCCTCCTCCAGTCTGCTGGGACTTCACCTGTTCTCCAGGAATTCTCAAAGATGACTGGGTTAATTGTTCCACAGAATAGAAGTTCCTTATTTTGGGGAGGAAATGATGGATGGCTTACAATTAGAAATTTGAGGTAAAAAGGATGAAAAGGTAATGATTAGAAATGACAAGATGGGTAACCTATTTGTTTCAAACCACCAAGCCCAAGGATGATGCAAAAGTTCAGAATTCCCCTGAAAACTAGCGATGAAATTAGTCTTGTCAAAAAGAATCCAAGAGTGTAACAACCCACTTAATCTTCATTTTTTTTTAAAAAAAAGACACATACCCACGGAACTAAAGCCCATTTCAGAAATTCCCTCCGTGCATTCAAATAATTTACATTATTTACTTACTTACTTATTTAAAGGATTTAAATAATCCTTTCAGCAAAATCCACATGGTGGCTAACAAAACTTCCCAAGCATAAAACAACTTTAAAGCACAAAAAATTATACGAAAACAAAAGTGGAACCACTAGATCGGGATTAAAAACAGGCCAAGATAAAACACTGACAGCCTGGACTGGGGTGGGGAAGAGAGGGACGGTGTTGCAGGTAGGTCTACCTGGCACCCTTGCTGACATCTTTTTGCCACTCCCCCACCTCCAGCTTTTGATGGGCGGTGATGATTTCGTTTGCTGTTAGTGTTCTTCCAAGGCTTTCTGTTGTTGCTGGGCTGTTGCTTTGTGTATTCTTCATGAGTTACATGCGTTGCTAAAAGGCTTATGCCTTGACCGACATTCATGTCTAGGGAGCATATGAACTGAACGCATCCTTGAGATGAATGGGAACTTTTGCATGGAGTCTGAGTTCATTAAAAAGAGGAAGGGAACTGAGGGGGGGGGGAGCAAAAGGGGTCTTTCTCAGGGTGTGAGGCCAAGGAAGTGAGGAGCTCCCAGCTGAGAGCTAGGAGAATATAATAGCTACACACAAACACACAACCATTATATTCTAATCTTCAGTCCACGTATATAGAGAAGTGAACTCTCCCAGCTCTCACCTGGGAGTTCCCCACTTCCTTGGCCTCAGGCCCTGAGAAAGACCCCTTTGCCCCTCCTTCCAGTTTACACACACACACACACACACACACACACACACACACACACACCAGTGCCCAGTGTCCAGTGTCAGACACTGGGGTCTCAAATTTCAGCAGTGCCCTGTGTGGTGCCCAAATCCATCAACTCCCATCTCTCGCAAACCATTCCACAGCATAGTTTTGTCGTCCCCACCCCCCCCACCCCAGCGCCCCGAGGCTTCGCACCCAGTGAAAACAAACGGTTCACGTTCCCCTAAATCTGCCTCTGAAGTAACTCTGTTCCTGACAATGACTACATTTATAACATGGTATAGCGTGTTCTCCATAACAGAGAGCACGTGTTGCGGTTGGAGGAACAGGCCACCCCGGTATGACTTGGCAAATTTGGTGGAACCCAGCCTTTAAGAGGTTAACTGGGTTGCTGGGGATTTTTGATTGTTGCCAATTTAGAGGAGGGGTCAGAGGTTTTAAATACAGGGGCCAGACGATGAGACGTCCTCTTGGCCGTTTTGCACCGGATCACCCGCCCTCCCTCCCTTTTATAGGGTGGTTTTTTGTTTTGCTCGCTTGACCTTGCTATGCCTGTCATGGGGTCGTTCGCCTTGGAGCGGGGGCCTGGTAGGAATTTTGCCATCTGGCTGATTGGCTGGTGCCATTTGGTTTTTGCCTACTGCGTAGCAAATCGTCACAACTTGTAAGGTTGGCGGTTAGGCATTGGTTAAATTGGTGCTTGGAGGGGTAAGTGCCTACCCCTCCAAATGATGTGGAAAGGGAATTCCGTTAAAGGAATCCAGGGGCTTGCCATTCGTTTCGTCCTTGTCCGTGGAGCCGGACTTGGGCCGTGCAAGCCCCAACGGAACATGAGGGTGAGAGGTGTTGGACTGTGTCCCAGCTTCATCTCTCACCCAATACTTGTTTCCCACGCTGGATTCCGGTGGTGTCCGGAAGGGCCAGCTCTGTCCTTGGGGGCAAGGACAGATAGTCATAACCAATGCCTAAGCAACCACTCACATTTTGTGTATTGAATAAAGTTGTGGCCAAAATTATGCCAAAAACCTTAAACAAAAATTGAAGTGTGAAGTGTGAATTATTTTGGGGGGTGGCACTGTGGGACTCAACACGCAAAACACGGCCACACCACCACTTTTTTCAGCATAGTATTACACAAGAAAGCAAACCGTCACATGTAACAGAATTCATGGTGGGCGCTTGCAGGTTTAAAACACTAGGGAATGATTATTTTCCAACAGTTTCTCTTTTCTTAGGTAAACATATCCAAGTTCTGGGCAAAAGCCTTGTATTTCCTGTAAATGTCATTTAGCATATAAAAAGCTCCCAGACTCTGACAGAGTTAGGATGAGATACACAACATGTAATTCCTAAAAGTGCCCAGTGCCCCATATATATTTATATGTGTCTAAATCATTTTATCATCCACTTAATAGCAGAACAAATTAGTCATACCCTCTGATTTGGTACACATTATGCTGAGACATGCCCATGCTAATATGCTTTCTGATAAAGTAAATGCTTACCCTGTCAAAGTACAAATCTTATTTGGACTCTAGTAAAGTCAAGGAACAGAGAGCTGAGTCTGCAGCAGGACTGCTTACTCAAAGCGAATTTGAGATTTATTAGCAGATTTCATTAAATATATGGTTGCCCCGAGCAGTCAAGGTTGTGAAATTGGGATGCAACAGCTAACCAGCCTGTAGGAAAGGAAGGGAAGTTTGCTTGGATGAAAAACAACACGTCTGACAAATACAGGTACCAAATAAAATACATAAACATGCGTTGCCTAATAGGGAGAATGGCTATTCTCAAACCGAGCCCTGATTCAGCTCCTTATTATCTGAGTCCAGTTCAGATTATGATCCACTGTTTTTAGTGTATTTATTTTTAAAGAAGATTAATAATATACCAACTTCCAGGCATTACTAAACTAATGGCCCCTGTTCAGACTGGGATAGTTTTACAACCCACTTTATTCACTGCATTTATTAATTTAAAGGTTTCTCTTACGCACAGCAACCCAGGTCATGTGGGCGGGGAGGGGGGGTTGCAGTGATTTTTAGGAAGTCATTAGTTTGCACCAGGCGTCCTATTGGGAAGACCCAGTTTTCTGAGTGCATGTTCTGGAAGTTGGGCAATAGGGGCAGTACAGGATTCCTTTTGGTGTACCGACCTCCCCGCTGCACCAAGGATTCCCTGCCCGAGCTGCTTCAGGTCGTGGCGGATGTTCTCCTGGAGACACCTAGTTTGGTCGTCCTAGGGGATTTTAACATCCATGCCGACACGACCTTACAAGGGGCCGCTCGGGACTTCGTGGAAAGCATGCCCTCCATGGGGCTGTCCCTGAATAAGTCTGGCCCAACCCATAGCCGTGGACATGCCTTGGACCTAGTGTTTACCTCTATGGATGTTGGTGATCTGACACTAAGTAAAAGCGAAACGAAAGAAGTGCCATGGTCAGATCACTTCCTGGTGCAACTGGACTTCTCTGCGACCCATCCCCTCTGCAGGGAGGTGGGACCAATTCGGATGGTCCGCCCCCGCCACTTAATGGATCCAAATGGTTTCCAGAGAGTGGTAGGGGATGCTTTATCCCATGTTGATGGCCTTTCAGCTGATTCCCTGGTGGCCCGCTGGAATGTGGAGTTAATCAGGGCTATTGACTGTTTGGCTCCGAAGCGCCCTCTCCGATTGCATGGAGCCCGGACAGCCCCGTGGTTTTCCACGGATCTGAGGGCAATGAAACAATCGTTGAGACGGCTAGAGCGCCGGTGGCGGACAACTCATTCCGAATCTGACCGGACACAGGTTAGAGCTCAACGTCGAGCCTACCAAGTGGCGATAGCGACGGCGAAGAAGAATTTCTTCACCGCCTCTATTGCATCTGCAGAAAACAGCAGCAGGAGACTTTTTCAGGTGGTTCACAATTTAGCGGAACCACCTGCAACATCGGGGCCCAGTACGGGCCACATGTTCTCCTGCAATGATTTTGCAAAGTTTTTTGCAGATAAAATCGCTCAGATTCGGGAAGAAGTAGACTCCACCGTGGGAGCAGGGCCGGGGCGGGAGAGTGCTAGAGTTCTGTCTAGTCAAGTTGAGTGGGATCAATTCCAATCTGTTACCTCCGAGGATGTGGACAGGCTGCTTGGACGAGTGAAACCAACCACCTGTCTCCTGGATCCTTGCCCATCCTGGCTTATAAAAGCTAGCCGGGAAGGACTGGGCAATGGGCTTCGTGGGGTGGTGAATGCTTCCCTAGTGAGGGAGCCTTCCCAGACCCGCTGAAAGAGGCGGTTATTAAACCGCTTCTTAAAAAACCATCTTTAGATGCGGCCACGATGGCCAACTATTGCCCAGTCTCAAATCTCCCATTCCTGGGCAAGGTGATTGAGCGAGCGGTTGCCGAACAACTCCAGGCACGCCTGGAAGAAGCGGACCATTTGGATCCCTTCCAGTCGGGATTCAGGCCTCATCATGGGACTGAAACTGCCTTGGTCGCACTGGTTGATGATCTCCGGCGGGCTAGGGACAAAGGTGAGAGCTGTTTCCTAGTTCTGCTGGATCTCTCAGCGGCGTTTGATACCATCGACCATAGCATCCTTCTGGACCGTCTTGAGGGGCTGGGAGCTGGGGGCACTGTTATACAGTGGTTCCGCTCCTTCCTCCTGGGCCGTGTTCAGAAAGTGGTGGTGGGGGATGAGTGTTCAGACCCCTGGGCTCTCACTTGTGGGGTGCCTCAGGGTTCTGTCCTCTCCCCCATGCTTTTCAACATCTACATGCGGCCGCTGGGAGAGATCATCAGGAGGTTTGGGCTGGGTGTTCATCAGTATGCGGATGATACCCAGCTCTACCTCTCTTTTAAATCAGAACCAGTGAAGGCGGTGAAGGTCCTGTGTGAGTGTCTGGACGCGGTTGGAGGATGGATGGCGGCTAACAGATTGAGGTTGAATCCTGACAAGACAGAAGTACTGTTTTTGGGGGACAGGAGGCGGGCAGGTGTGGAGGATTCCCTGGTCCTGAATGGGGTAACTGTGCCCCTGAAGGACCAGGTGCGCAGCCTGGGAGTCATTTTGGACTCACAGCTGTCCATGGAGGCACAGGTCAAATCTGTGTCCAGGGCAGCTGTTTACCAGCTCCATCTGGTACGTAGGCTGAGACCCTATCTGCCTGCGGACTGTCTCGCCAGAGTGGTGCATGCTCTAGTTATCTCCCGCTTGGACTACTGCAATGCACTCTACGTGGGGCTACCTTTGAAGGTGACTCGGAAACTACAACTAATCCAGAATGCGGCAGCTAGACTGGTGACTGGGAGCGGCCGCCGAGACCATATAACACCGGTCTTGAAAGACCTGCATTGGCTCCCAGTACGTTTCCGAGCACAATTCAAAGTGTTGGTGCTGACCTTTAAAGCCCTAAACGGCCTCGGTCCAGTATACCTGAAGGAGCGTCTCCACCCCCATCATTCTGCCCGGACGCTGAGGTCCAGCGCCGAGGGCCTTCTGGCGGTTCCCTCATTGCGAGAAGCAAAGCTACAGGGAACCAGGCAGAGGGCCTTCTCGGTAGTGGCGCCCGCCCTGTGGAACGCCCTTCCAGCAGATGTCAAAGCGATAAACAACTACCTGACATTCAGGAGACATCTTAAGGCAGCCCTGTTCAGGGAAGTTTTTAACGTGTGATATTTTATTGTATTTTTGCTTTTTATGGAAGCCGCCCAGAGTGGCTGGGGAGGCCCAGCCAGATGGGCGGGGTATAAATAATAAATTATTATTATTATTATTATATATACCACCTTTCAGGTATTACTAGCATCTAAGCATAATAAAATAAAAACTTCAAAAGCAGTTGAAAGCCCAAAGAACCCTGTATATGCAAGCAAGAAAAAATATGCAGGGATAGTTGACCACAGCAAACTATGGCAAGTTCTTAAAGAAATGGGAGTGCCTGATCACCTCATCTGTCTCCTGAGAAATCTCTATGTGGGACAAGAAGCTACAGTTAGAACTGGATA
The DNA here is from genome assembly GCF_964188305.1 of Podarcis bocagei. Classification (NCBI taxonomy): domain Eukaryota; kingdom Metazoa; phylum Chordata; class Lepidosauria; order Squamata; family Lacertidae; genus Podarcis; species Podarcis bocagei. The sequence goes on from NC_138143.1 coordinate 18,657,974, forward strand.
TGGAACAACTGATTGGTTCAAAATTGGGAAAGGAGTACAACAAGGCTGCATATTGTCTCCCTGCTTATTTAACTTATATGCAGAATTCATCATATGAAAGGCTGGGCTGGATGAATTCCTAGCCGGAATTAAGATTGCTGGAAGAAATATAAACAACCTCAGATATGCAGATGACACAACCTTGGTTTTTTTTTAAATCAATATTTTATTAAGTTTAACAATAAAAAAGTTCAGAAAAATACAAAGACAGAGAAAATACAAAGTTACAAAATACAAAAATACACACTTTAAACACGAAAAAAGAAAAAAAGAGAAAAACACATATAAAAAAACAAAAAACAAAAATTCCCTCTTTCTTAATTTCATCTTTAGTTAACTTATTTTCCTGACTTCCTCACGTCTCCCGTTCTTGTATCCCTTTTAATAATTAATTCAGCAAATTCGTGTCCTATTAGTTTATCTATTGTTAATCCAATCTTACATTTTACATTGTTGCTAGAGCCCCTGCAATTCATTTCAATGTCATCAGCATTCAAAAATTTTACAGTACTTCTGCAAATAAGTTTTAAATTTCCTCCAATCTTCTTCCACCAACTCTTCTCCCTGGTCTCGGATTCTGCCAGTCATTTCCGCCATCTCCAAGTAATCTATTAGTTGCATCTGCCAGTCTTCCAAGGTGGGTAGATCTTGTGTCTTCCAGTGTTTTGCGATGAGGATTCTTGCTGCTGCTGTAGCATACATAAAAAAAGATCTATCCTTCTTTAACACCGATTGGTCCACTATGCCCAGGAGGAAGGCCTATGGTTTCTTCGGGAAAGTATATTTAAATACCTTTTTCAGTTCATTATATATCATTTCCCAGAAGGCCTTGATCCTTGGGCACGTCCACCAAAGGTGAAAGAATGTACCTTCAATCTCTTTACATTTCCAACATTTGTTATCGGGAAAAGGATATATTTTTGCAAGCTTGACTGGAGTCATGTACCACCTGTACATCATTTTCATAATATTCTCTCTTAAGGCATTACATGCCGTAAATTTAATCCTGGTGGTCCACAACTTCTCCCAGTCAGCAAACATGATATTGTGACCTATGTCTTGTGCCCATTTTATCATTGCAGATTTTACCGTTTCTTCTTCAGTATTCCATTTCAACAGCAGATTATACATTCTTGAAAGTATCTTAGCATTGGGTTCTAACAATTCTGTTTCTAACTTTGATTTTTCCACCTGGAAACCATTTTTTTTGTCCAAATTATAAACCTCTCTTATTTGAAAATAGTGTAACAAGTCTCGCACCTTCTCTTTAAGCTTGTCATAACTCTGCAATTTCATTTTATCACCTTCCTGTTCTAAAATTTCCCAGTATTTTGGCCATTTAGCTTCCATGTTGAGTTTTTTCAAGGCTTTCGCCTCCATAGGTGATAGCCACCTTGGAGTTTTGCTCTCCAAAAAGTCTTTATATCTTATCCAGACATTGAACTGTGCTTTTCTGACAATATGGTTTTTAAATGCCTTATGTGCTTTTATCTTGCCGTACCATAGATATGCATGCCACCCAAATACATTGTCATACCCTTCAAGATCCAAAACATCTGTATTCTCAAGAAGTAGCCATTCCTTCAGCCAGCAAAAAGCTGCTGACTCATAATAAAGTTTTAAGTCTGGCAGGGCAACCCCCCCTCTGTCTTTAGCATCGGTGAGAATTTTAAGTTTTATTCTGGGCTTTTTGCCCTGCCAGACAAATCTAGATATGTCTCTTTGCCACTTCTTGAAACAGTCCATCTTATCAATAATTTGCAATGATTGGAATAAAAATAACATTCTCGGCAATCTTAATAACAGCAATTCGACCCAGCAAGGAAAGCTTCAGGTTCGTCCAAATTTCTAGATCTTTTTTCACCTCAGACCAGCATTTCTCATAATTATCTTTAAATAGATTCACATTCTTAGATGTCATGTTCACCCCCAAGTATTTTACCTTCTTTACTAATGTTAAATTTGTCTCTTTCTGAAACCTCTCTCTCTCTATCAGCATCAAGTTTTTCTCCAAAACCTTAGTTTTCAATTTGTTCAATTTAAAACCTGCCACTTGACCAAATTTATGGATTACTTCTAAGGCCCTCTTAGTACTGGGTATTGGCTCCTGTAATGTCATGACGAGATCGTCTGCAAAGGCTTTGAGTTTGTATTGTTTAACTCCAACCTGGATACCTTGAATCAAATGGTCCCTTCTAATCATATTTAGCAAAACCTCTAGGACTGAAATAAAAAGCAGTGGGGAAATTGGGCAACCTTGTTGTGTCCCTTTCTCTATTTTCTTCTGTAACCATATTGTTTACTATCAATTTAGCTTTTTGTTCAGAGTATATCGCACCTATACCATTTTCAAACTTCTGTCCAACCCCCATCCCCTGAAGATTTTTCTTCATAAAACTCCAAGAAATATTGTCAAAGGCTTTCTCCGCATCCACAAAAATCAAGACTGCTTTTGTGTTAATGTTCACCTGCAGCTTTTCTAGAATATTAATAATATTCATCGTGTTGTCCGATAAGTGTCTTCCAGGGAGAAAGCCAGCCTGGTCTTTATGTATCACCTCTGCCAAAACTTTTTTCAATCTTCTAGCCAAAATATCTGCAAAAATTTTGTAATCCACATTAAGTAGGGATATGGGGCGGTAGTTCTTAAGTTGTGTCTTTTCAGACTCAATTTTCGGTATAAGTGTGATGTAAGCTTCTTTCCACGTCTCAGGTGCCTTTTTCCCTTCCATAATTTCATTACAAACCTCCTTCAAAGGTTGAATTAAATAGTCTTTCAAGGTTCTGTAGTACTTGGAGGTTAATCCATCAGGTCCTGGGGATTTGCCCAATTGCATGTTTTGAATCGCGCCTTCCACCTCTTGTTCTGATATTTTATAGTTCAATAAATCTTTATTTTCTTGAGAGATTTTTTGTAATCCATTGGTATTCAGAAATTGATCAATTTTCGACTCCATCTGCGGCCCTTGTGTATAGAGTTGTTTAAAATATCTCTGGAAGCAGCTTCTAATCTCCTGTGGCTTCTGAATATTCTTTCCATCCACTTCAAGATTAGTGACCGTGTTAAGTTTTTGTCTCTTCTTCAACTGCCATGCTAACAGCTTTCCACATTTATTGGCTGATTCGAAGGTCTTTTGTCTCATCTGTTTGACTTTCCATTCAATGTCCTGATTTATCATTTTCATATATTGTACTTGATGTAACTTAATTTCTCTCAAGATCTCTTGGGATTTTGGTTTAACTCTAAGTTTTTTCTCTCCTCTTATTTTCTCCAAAATCTTCTCCTTTTTCTCATTTTGGGTTTTCCTATTTATTGTGTTTTGTTGTATCAGAAACCCTCTCATCACGGCTTTGCTTGCGTCCCAGATTGTTCTTTTTTCCAGATGACACAACCTTGATGGCAGAAAGTGAGGAGGAATTAAAGAACATTTTAATGAGGGTGAAAGAGGAGAGCGCAAAATATGGTTTGAAGCTCAACATCAAAAAAACGAAGATCATGGCCACTGGGCCCATCACCTCCTGGCAAATAGAAGGGGAAGAAATGGAGGCAGTGAGAGATTTTACTTTCTTGGGCTCTATGATCACTGCAGATGGTGACAGCAGTCACGAAATTAAAAGATGCCTGCTTCTTGGGAAGTTGCCCCCATGTATAAGACGCCCAAATATTTGGGGGGACTCAAATTTAAGAAAATGGAGAAAGATGGAACAGAGTTTCTGAGCTTTTTTGGGGGGGGGATTACCCAGGGTTGTTGAGCTTTTTAAAGGGGGGGGGTGCCAAAAATCCCTCACCCTCACATGTCACAAAATCTGCATCACGTCTGTCCGCTCGCTGGCAGAAGCTGCCAAACGACAGTCCAATTGCCGCAGCTTCAGCCAATCAACACCACCCATTGACGCAGCAACCAATAACATGCACAGTAGCCGCTGACAGCCATGGCAGCAACCAATCAAACATCCACCCTATGCACTACCAATTTATAAGATGACCCTCACTTTTTAGCATGGTAATTCTCTGGCTTGCTACCTTTCCCCCATGGAGCAGGTGAGGTGCTTTCTGTTCCTTCACTTAATGCAAGAAGTGACTCAGCTAATCCTCACGGCGTCTCATACACACGGTGTCTCATACACTGCCTTCCACAAAGACACATTTTTCTGAGGGGGAATGCTAAGAGTTGGACAGAGGGCCTTCTGGCGGTTCCCTCGCTGCGAGAAGCCAAGTTACAGGGAACCAGGCAGAGGGCCTTCTTGGTAGTGGCACCCGCCCTGTGGAATGCCCTCCCACCAGATGTCAAAGAGAAAAACAACTCTCTGACTTTTAGAAGACATCTGAAGGCAGCCCTGTTTAGGAAAGCTTTTAATGTTTAATAGATTATTGTATTTTAATATTTTGTTGGAAGCTGCCCAGAGTGGCTGGGGAAACCCAGCCAGATGGGCGGGGTGTAAATAAATTATTATTGTTATTAATTACTACTACTACTACTCTGCAGTGCATACAGCACTCTACATGGAGCCTATTATTACCTATTATTATTATTATTATTATTATTATTATTATTATTATTATTATTATTGTCCTCCACCACAAGGGGCTGGCTAAGCTTCTGAGGCACAACACTTCTCCTTTCTCCTCTGTTTTCACTTCCTCCACTTCTGTAGCCACAACATTTTTCCTCTTGAGAAATTAGGCTCGGGAACAGCCTAATGTTTGACAACTTGACAGCGAAGGGAGAAAAATTAAGCAGCCCATTTGCTAGCCTTGACAACTGGCACTAGCATATTGGTCTCTTCCACAACAGCTGACCTGATCATTGCTATGGGAACCAGCAGGAAGCAAAGTGCCACACGACAGGAGCTGCTGCTGAGTGATAAAGGTTAATACACAAAATGGATGAACAAGTTAAGAGCTTATTATAAAATTCTTGTGGCTTGGGAAGTATAGCTTGCCTCTGAAAAGTTTTCCTTTAAAAAAATAAATATTAAAGCACTGAACAAAACTCACGAATTAACAGAAAAGAGAAACTGTCACTGCCCACAAAGTCTGATTGTTTGATTCTTTGTATATTTTGTTAGCTTTTCACAATGGAGTGGAGGCTGAAGACATCATACACACACACACACACACACACACACACACACACAGAGCAGAGTAAAATCAATAGTGTGAGGAATGACTCAAACAGCTTGTATTTTCACAGTGGTAATCAAAAAGTAATTTTAGATCCAATAATTTGTATTGATTGTTTGTGAAACTGTAACCCATTATGCCAGAAGCCCAGTTGTGTGGTTATAAATATGTGTACCATTTTGTTGGGCTTGTCCTTTACTTATTGAGTTTTATTTTCTCGAGAAGAACCTTTGTTTTTAATGTTGCTAATACACGGGGGCAAGGTGGGGAGCCATTCTTTCTGTAAACCCTTCCAAGTCTAGCTATTCTCTGCTATTTCTTTGTTTGCAGGAAACTCTGAAGAGGCAGGCAGCTTATGCCAGCCTTCTGCCAAATACTGTTAAAATGTTGGCGTAGCGATCATGCCCATGACTTCTGATGCTCTGCAATGTATGCTGGAGTTGATAGAAGCCCATTCTAAAGGCAGCAGGTCACAAATTGTACGTGCAATCGATTAGTGAAGAGTTCTGATGGACTTCATGAAATTGTGTTGAGTAATGAAGAAGATTCAGAGTGTGTGGCATATTGTAAGGCAGGGTAGTCAACATGGTGCTCTCCGGATCTTGCTGGAGTACAACTACCATCATCCCCACTAACCATTGCCTATGGTGGTTGTGCTGATGAGACCTACATTGGCTCCCAGTACATTTCTGAGCACAATTCAAAGTGTTGGTGCTGATCTTTAAAACCCTAAACAGCCTTGGCCCTGTGTATCTGAAGGAGTGTCTCCACCCCCAACATTCAGCCTGGACACTGAGGTCCTTCTCCAAGAGCCTTCTGGTGGTTCCCTCACTGTGAGAAGTGAAGTTACAGGGAACCAGGCAGAGGACCTTCTCGGTAGTGGCACCTGCCCTGTGGAATGCCCTCCCATCAGATGTCAAGGAAATAAACATCTGACTTTTAGAAGACATCTGAAGGCAACTCTGTTTAGGGAATTTTTTTAATGTTTGATGTTTTATCGTGGTTTAATATTCTGTTGAGAGCCTCCCAGAGTCCCTGCAGAAACTTACTACTACTATTACTATTACTATTACTACTACTATTGAGTCTGGAGGACACCAGATCGCCTATCCCTGTTGTAAGATGTTGGAGGTCTCACATCAGAAACTCTACAGGGCCTAAAATCTATATTTTCTTCTCCAACCCAGTGTCTTGGCAGACAAGGGTGTTGCTGCCTTCATCTCTGCTGTGCTTCAGGACCATCAAGAGTGGGCAGCCAGAGGACGCCATGACAACTACCATCTCAGCAGTGGCCAGGTGACAAAAGTGATTGATAGGTTTCAAAGTGACCCTTTTATCGTTTCTGATTCTGGTCTATCTTCTCTTCACTCAGATACAGACTGAGCTGCTCTCAGAAGCCTCATCTGTGCCTTGCTTGGTTGCTTCTCGTTGATGTGGCATTTCCTCAGCGTAATCACGGTTTAGGTGTGTGTTAGCTCCAAGATGGAAACTCGGTGACATTGGCGGATGTATGTTGCCGCGTTCATATTGCTAAATGGTTAGTTAATGAATTTTGGAAACAGAATGTTATAGAAATATCGGGAATTGTGGGTAGGAAGGTGGGAATATCTAAATTAATGGTTCTTATTAGTCTGAGTAGTACCGAGTTAAAAACAAAAGAGGAATGTAAATGGGTAAAATTGATGGTAACTGCAGCCAGACAGGTTATAGCGAGTAACTGGAAAAATGCAGAAGAACTAGGGGTGAACCAATGGTGGAAAAAACCTGAATAATATTATAATTTTAGAATATCTAACTGTGAAGATACACAGAATGAAAGGGTTTAAGGTCAATGAGAAAGAGGGGGATTGGTTTGAGAAGATATTGAATTATCTGGGTAGGTTTGAAGAATATGGGGCAATTAAAATGATAAAAGTTAAATAAACCTTGTGGATGGAGGAGTGTTAACATATATAAAATTGTACATATGGTTGATTTGAATATGTTATTATTGATTATGTATACCCAATGTATCAGCCACCTGGGGGGTTTCACTGTTTGTGTTTTGGTTGTTAGTTAAAAAAAGAAATAAAAAAAGATATTGCTAAATGGTAGGTGGCTGGGTTGTGCAGTAAGGGGCACAAATCCATCACCTTCCCCACTGCACCACCTGAGAAAGATGTCTCTGTGTAACTAACAAGCAGGCTAGTCATGAAAGCAGTTATAACTCTGCCCAAAGAGAGCCAGGCAAGGGCAGGATTTACCTTCTTAAACAGAGGGAAGAGATCACAAAGAGTTCCTTCACATCACCTTCAATTAATAAAGCTGGTCCTAGCGAACCCAAGACTAGTTAGCCATGTCCTGATGTTTTATTCTGAGTGTGGGTGCAATAAGCATTTCATGATTCTTGCTTCTGCTGAAGAGAAATAACAATAAATCTTCCATTTTAAAGCTTCAGATCTCAAATTATCGGAATTTTTAAAGTGTCGCGATTTTGGATTCGGTTGATAAAGTATAAAGTTCAAGGATCTAGACTTACATGTTATGCGATTAAATTAATTTGCATTTCATTTAACCTGTAAGAGACTGATTCTAATAAGTTGTACTGAATTTATTAATTTGTGTTTTCACGCTGGATGTTTTGCTTTAACAAAGAATGGAAATCAACGCACATTAAAACATTTCACCTGTTCTTTTTGATAGGATTTGATAAGTGTCGTAAAAAGGGACAAATAATTTAGTGTCGTAAATAATTATTTCTTTCAACCTCAATAGAAAACAACAATGGCGACAAGGATAATCATATTCAGTTTGTTTTATTAGATGTGAGAAATGGTGATAAGGATGAAAATAGGGAGAATAGTAACAATGGCAGCATGATTGGAGTGCATCTCTTGCAGTTTCAAGATCCCACCATTCTAGGTTTCCATTTCAGCACAAATGAGCACCTCTCGCCACCATAAAATATTCTGTCCTGCGTTTCCAGTCATTTTATTCCCTGCATTATTATGATGTGATCAATGGTGATGCTACAATATATAAACACGGCATGATTTAAGGGTGTGAGCCTCCATGATGAATATGCAAGAGAGCGCTAGCTTCAGCTTATAATCACAATGGGCTGCTCTTGCTGCTTCAGCAGAACCATCTGTTTATGTTAAACTGCTTGTTCTCCTTTTCAAAGGTAGTCTTTATTGATGACCTTCCCAGCAACACCTTTAAGGTCAGATAAGCAAGTTAAGGGGACAGTAATTAGGAAATGGATCTCTTGACTAATAAAATTCTACAGCTTTGAAGATGGTGCCTTGATATTTCACTTACCTCTATTAGAAACAATTGTTACTGGCAACTTTCGGTGATTTGCCAGTAGTCAGTTGCAATTTGTAACTCTCTTCTTCTCTCCCGACCCTATTCCCCTTAACTGTTTGCACTGTCTCCTCCGAAATGGATTAGGCACATTGATTCTTTCTCCGCTAGGTACATTGAACAAATGTAATGTTTGCCATTCAATATGCATGCATTTATAATTTTGTGCAGCTGTGCAGAAAGCAAAAGATGCAGATTCTGGCCAATACATCACCTTGTGGTGACATTTCTATGTATAAAAAATCTTGCATGGAATCAGGCCACTGTTAAGCCCCTTGAAGTTGACATAAGAATTACATTGGGAAAAGCTTCTTCTTTCTTTGGCTCTGATCACTTGTAGCCGAGTAAGATTGTCTTCCGTAAACACGGTTTTAACAGTGAGTCGGTAAGTGACAGTGGAGGCCAATTCTGGATCCACATGTCCTTCCACAGTGGGGACACTGGTTTCCGGGCGGGAGTTGATCATGGTGTGGATTTGCCAAGCGTGCCTTCCTCTTAGCATGTTTCTTCCTTGAGTCTTGAGTTTGAGTGTCTTGGTAAAGGCTGTTCTCCAATTGGAGCACTCGCAGGCAAGTATTTCCCAATTGTTGGTGTTTATACTACATTTTTTTTAAGATTTGCCTTCAGACAGTCTTTAAACCTCTTTTGCTGACCACCAGCATTACGCTTTCCATTTTTAAGTTCAGAATAGAGTAGTTGCTTTGGAAGACAATCATCAGGCATCCGCACAACATGACCAGCCCAACGAAGTTGATGTTGAAGAATCATTGCTTCAACACTGGTGATCTTTGCTTCTTCTAGTACACTGGTATTAGTTCGCCTGTCTTCCCAAGTGATGTGTAAAATTTTTCAGAGACACCGTTGATGGAATCTTTCAAGGAGTTGGAGATGGCATTTATAAGTGGCCCATGTTTCACAAGCATACAGTAAGGTTGGTAGTACAATAGCTTTGTAAACAAGCATTTTGGTTTCCCTGTGAATATCCTGCTCTGAAACACCATTGCATGTATCTGGAACAATGCAGATGCCAACATCTCCACAGGTTCTCTTTCGTTACTCTAGGAATATTAAAAAAATACCCACCCTCGTAGTTTGTTCCATGTTCATATCATCCAAGGTGATGCTCTGCTCAAGGGGCTAGGCATTATTTTTGTTATATAAAACACACACACACACACACACACACACACACACACACACACAGAGGTGGGAGTTTAAAATATCCATCGCAATATTCCTTTAGGTACCAGACACACCCCATAAAGAAAAGTTGGCACAATGATTGATTCTCCCAAATCTGCAAAGCCATTAATCTTTAAGTTGAAAAATGGCCATGCAATTAGTTCATCTAATTAAAACAAAACACTGAACTTCTTCAAATTAAATATTTAAATTCTTGGTCCAGCAGTCATTCTTTTAAGCAGTCTATGGCATCCATTACATTGCCATTGTCTTCTAGTTTCCCAGATGTCTGAGATGAAAGCTAAGTTTTCAGTAAACTTTGGAAACCAAAGTTTGGAAACTTTTGTGAACTTACTACATTTCCCAGGGTTTGTAGCACTCAGGACTAGGATTGGCCCAGGAGATTTTACTTCTCAAGGAAAAGCCCCCTCCCCAATAAAATTCCATGAGCAAAAGCTGATGGTATTGGAAGTGGAATCTTCCTTCTACAATGACAATGGGATAGCGTCTTCTGGTATACCTGAGAGCAGCAGGCTAGCTTACAGAAGATATAGGAAGCTTAACACATAACTCTGAGCTACAACAGAGGGGATTAACAAGAAGAAGGGGAAGGGTCACAATAAATGGCTGTGAGGCTGCCACTGCTGCCGAGCAGAATTTGCTGCCTGAGGCAATTATTTACTCCATTTAATGGCGGGGGCATCCGTGCCTGGGAAGTGCTGCTCCTGATACTGGGGAGATATGGAGATCTCATAGAGAGGCCTCCCTATTCCTGCAGCCATTTCTAGATGATGAAGAATGCAAGCACTATTATGGGTCAAGCCCAATTTTTGCTGCAGTCTCATCTTGTAATGACTTGCAGGTGGAATGTCTTCCAAGCCTGATGATATGGATTGCTGAAGGGTCTTGCTAAGCGATGTGGAGAAGGAGAAGAAGAAGAAGAGTTTGGATTTGATATCCCACTTTATCACTACCCAAAGGAGTCTCAAAGCAGCTAACATTCTCCATTCCCTTCCTCCCCCACAACAAACACTCTGTGAGATGAGCGAGGCTGAGAGACTTCAGAGAAGTGTGACTGGCTCAAGGTCACCCAGCAGCTGCATGTAGAGGAGTGGAGACGCGAACCCGGTTCCCCAGATTACGAGTCTACCGCTCTTAACCACTACACCACACTGAAGATATACGCCAATTTAACATTTATTCTGGGAATCAATAGATACAGTCAGTGCAAAATCCTAACATCTTTAAGATCTCCATGTAAGATATATTAGGGTTGCCATACGTCCAGAATTTCCCGGACACACCCAGTATTTCGCCCTCGTAAACAGCGTCCAGACAGAAATTGTCTAAATGTCTGGGAAACCCTGGATGTATGGCAGCCTATGTCGGAAGTGTCGTTTTTGGCAAATTTCATTAAAAATAGCTCAAAAACTCTTTCTCTCTCTAAAAAAACTGAAGAAACAGCAGAGAACTTAAACAAAGTATTCCAATAATACACAGTCACATATGTTACATTAATACAAAGTTACTAATACATATATAGGTAAAGGTAAAGGGACCCCTGACCATTAGGTCCAGTCGTGACTGACTCTGGGGTTGCGGCGCTCATCTCGCTTTATTGGCCGAGGGAGCCGGTGTACAGCTTCCAGGTCATGTGGCCAGCATGACTAAGCCGCTTCTGGCGAACCAGAGCAGCGCATGGAAACACCGTTTACCTTCCCGCCAGAGCGGTACCTATTTATCTACTTGCACTTTGTGCTTTCAGACTGCTAGGTTGGCAGGAGCAGGGACCGAGCAACGGGAGCTCACCCCATCGCAGGGATTCGAACCGCCAACCTTCTGATCGGCAAGGCCTAGGCACTGTGGTTTTATCCGCATCCCAATACATATATAAATCAGTATCAATTTATTTTCCTTCTGACACACCCTCCCTCTCAGCCTCTGGGCTCTCACCTGAAGAAGTCTCACAATGTGAAGAGTTCCTGGAAACAGCGGGCATCACCCAAACTCTCACTCTAGTCCTGCTTTTTTAGGCAGGCCCAAGGTGGATGGTTCTTCCTCAGACTGCCCATGGCTTTGACCCATTCAGCTGAACTCTCCAGACCCAGTTCCAGGTACAGCAGGTTTGTTCAGTTTCCTAGTGTGTCCAAAGGATGGGGAAAGGGCCTCCCCTCCACTCACAGCTTTTTCTTCACCCACTGTCCCCTCTTCCAGCATCTTGAGACTGGTCCTCCTTTTTTTGCCTTAACACCACCCAGTTTAATTTTTATCGACTTCCTTCCTTCCTTCCTTCCTTCCTTCCTTCCTTCCTTCCTTCCTTCCTTCCTGTTGAGATGCTTGAGTTTCAAGTCAAATGCAACTTGTACAAGTAGTTAAACAGGCATCTTCATACCAGTGTAATGATGGAACAAAGAAAACCATTCTTCTTGAAAATTAGAATCACACAGCATGCTTGGAAGAGAGTGGGGGTGGCGGGGCAGGGAGATTCTGATAAAATAAATTCTGTAAGCCTCTGATTTTGCTGAAAGATAAAGAAAATACAATAATGCATTTTCCCAGAATGACAGCTAGTGATATCTCCAAATGGCTTTCACCAGAAGAAAGCCAGAATACCGCTCCAATCAATACCCTGATAGTCTGTAATGTAAAGATTAAGATCAGAATATTTAAAAATTTAATACTTTACCTCTCCATATAGCACTTTGGAAGTCAATATCACTGGGAACCCGGTCCATTTCCCTGCTTTGAATGCATTATACATTTAAGGATTCTAAATAATTCATCAAGTCCATGTGATTAAAATGAAAAATGTAAGTCCATCTATTATCTTCTACAGCTGCTGCTTGGATATTAGTTTGCCTAACTGCTCAGGGTTCTTTCCTCCTGTACTTAATTGAGACTTCAATAGATGGATCACAGAAAAGAGGATATGGGCACGGAGGAGCCCCTAAAAAATAAGAAAAAATGCAGATGCTGATTTTAAAAGGGATTTATATGCAAACACAAACTATTGTCCAATATTTATGTTTATGGGCCACCCTTAAAATGAGATTACTTGCCCATAAAAAAGACATTTGAATAGAATAAAGATAATACTGTATTAATTTCATTTTTCAGTGCCAGCAGTATGAAATTAAATACTGAGGGAACCAAAAAAAATAAAATAAAAAAATAGCAGATTTTTACATTATCATTTGCAGTATCTTCTCGGGGTCCATTTCCTGCACATTCACCTGCTCTTCTTGGTGCTGCATTCATGCCACATTCACATGTCAATCTAGCATCCTTCGGACACCCTTGCTGCATCCACTAAAAGTGCAACCCTGCAGGTTCTCCCCCACCCCTCAAAAGGCTAGTAACTCAGTACTAGAGAGAGGAGAGGTGGAGACACCCGGTCACCCTCCCTCCCTTTTTTTAATTATTGCAGGGATGAGGAACCTGTGGTACACCCAATGTTGACGGAAGTACTCCAATTTAAATCAGTCTTGGCCACCCTGGCCAATGGTCAGGAAACAGAGTCTCACAACATCCGAAAGGAAACAGATGCTCACAACATCTGGAGTGGGCACAGGTTCCCCATCCTGGACTTGCAGTCTCTGGAGTGCTGCTGCTGCTGCTGCTGCTGCTGCAACCTGGTGAGTGTGAATTAAAGGACGGATATTATTTAAATATTTACCATGGCTTTCTACTTATTTAAGCAGGGCATTTTGCCCCAATAGGTAAAAGGTAAGATGGGTGCCTCTCCTCAAAGCCGTTGAATCACACCTCAACACTGTAAATAGGTAGCACCCTTCACTGCATTTGAACTTAGGACATTCTGTCTTGTTAAGTTACAGATAGGTAGCCGTGTTGGTCTGCCATAGTCAAAATAAAAAAATTCCTTCCAGTAGCACCTTAAAGACCAACTAAGTTAGTTCTTGGTATGAGCTTTCGTGTGCATGCACACTTCTTCAGATACACTGAAACAGAAGTTGCCAGATCCTTCTATATAGTGAGAAGGTGGGGAGGGGTATTACTCAGAAGGGTGGTGGGAATGGGAGATTGGCAGATAGCTGAGATGAGCCTGTTGATGACTCTTAACGACTGTAATAGGTCTTACAGGAAAAGGCAAGGGGTGAGAAGGTGAGAAATGGCTTAGTCATGTATAATGAGATAAGAATCCAATGTCTCTGTTCAGACCAGGTCTCTCCACGGTTTTAAGTTTGGTAATGAGAATATCTCCCAGGACATTCTATACAAGATCTCAAAGTAGGTATTTTACTACAAAGGAATTTCAGAAATAGACTGGAAAGAGAAGCTGCTGCATTGCAACTCATTACCAAACTTAAAACCATGGAGAGACCTGTTCTGAACAGAGACATTGGATTCTTATCTCATTATACATGACTAAGCCATTTCTCACCTTCTCACCCCTTGCCTTTTCCTGTAAGACCTATTACAGTCGTTAAGAGTCTCACTTCAGGTCGAGGGAGTCGTTGTTTGTCCACAGCTTTCCAAGTCATGTGGCCAGCATGATTAAACCACTTCTGGTGCAATGGGACACTGTGACGGAAACCAGAGCTCTTGGAAACACTGTTTACCTCCCCACCGCAGCAGTACCTATTTATCTACTTGCACTGAATGGAAAGTGTAATGCTGGTGGTCAACAAAAGAGGTTTAAAGACTGTCTCAAGGCAAATCTTTAAAAATGTCGTATAAACACAGACAACTGGGAAACACTTGCCTGCGAGTGCTCCAATTGGAGAACAGCCTTGACCAAAGGTACGATGGGCTTTGAAGATGCTCAAACTCAGAACAAAAGGGGGAAATGTGCTAAGAGGAAGGCACATTTGGCAAATCCTCACCAAGTTCAACTTCCGTCCAGAAACCAATGTCCCCACTGTGGAAGGGTGTGTGGTTCCAGAATTGGCCTCCACAGTCACTTACAGACTCATTGTTAAAACAGTGTTTATGGAAGACAATCTTACTCAGCTACGAGTGATCACCAAAGAAGAAGAAGAAAGAAGCTTTTGAACTGCTAGATTGGCAGGAGCTGGGGCAGGGCAATAGGAGCTCACCCCGATACTAGTTGCTGAAGAGTAACAATAGAAGAGGAGTGTGGCCTTTATATGTTGCCCTTGAGCTTCTCAGAGGCAGTTGTGGGAAACAGGATGGTGGACAAAGCTTTGGTCTGGCCCAGTTTGGCTCTTCTTACGGAGTCCTGGGGCATGGTAGCAGATGTCTCCAAATGATAAGATAAATAGTGCTGTGTGACAGTGAACTAAAAACACAGTATGAATTGTGAAGATTTAAATAATCAAGAGAGAAAGAGAGAGAGAGAGGCAAAAGCTTTACCTAAAAAAAGAGTGTCTGTGTTATTTAGGAGAGCAAATGAATGTGAGGCAATCTCATTCTCCTCACAGACACAAGCATCAAATGAGACTAAATTCATTGAGTCAGTTATTTACTGTGAATTATTGGCTGAGCTCTAATAAGCTGTACACTAATCTATGCTCCTCCAATCATAGTTCATTTTTGGATTTGTCTCCTCTACATATTTTAAATCATCTTCTCTTAGGAGTTACATCTGCTGCCCTGGGGAATGGAGTTGGGGGCTATACAAAGGCATGAATGAATTTCTAAAGAGCTTGAAATTCCCTTCTTCCCATTGCTGCTATAGCTGCAAATGCCTCTTTCCCTTTGTGTTTGCAAAATAGGCTTTATTTAATAACTAACCTATACAGTAATGAGATGGAAATGCGTGCTGAACTGGTAGATTAGATGCCAGGAAGAAAGGTCTGCTTTGTCCTTCAGATTGGAATTGAAATAGGATGTGACTCATCCTACAACCACAGCATGTATTTTAAATCAATTACTACATCATCAAGTCATATTAAAAACTGTGTGTCATCATTAAGAACATTGTCTTATGACCTTTGTGGATGAGAGGACGGAATTATAGGTAACAGGGCAGGTCAAGTTTTTTATTTTCTTTATGAAAGTATTTCTATTGAATTTTATACATATAACCCAAATAACTAAATAGAACATGTGTATTTTCTGTGGGAGGTAGGCTATTTTTCAGAAGAGTAGCCCAGGGGCCAAATGTGCTTTACCATATAAACTGACTTCCTTAGAAGTGGTCAGAATGCATCTAGTGGTGAGGGGTTCCCCCCCTCTGTTTTTCAAAAATCACCTTTCAGTGCTTACTGGGACATGATATTCAAAATCCAAAAGAGAGTTGTAGCAATCCTTACCCAGACTTTGAGATAATTTCATTGGGCTCTTTGACCTTAAATGATAAGAACAGGAGATGGTCCATACTGGATCAGGCCACAGTCCCATCTGGTCCAGCATCCTGTTCTCACAGTGGCCAATGGGATTCTCTGCAGTTGTGATTTCCAGCAACTGGTACTCAGAGGTACCGTATTTTTCGCTCCATTGGACGCACCGGACCATAGGAGGGGGAGAACAGGGAATTTTTTTTTCTTGTTCTCCCCCTCTAAAACAAGGTGCGTTCAAGGTACATTCACCAGAGCTTGTGGGGCTGGTGGTGGGGGGAAGCGCTGCTTTCCCCCACTGCCAGCCTCAAAGATCCCTGAAGCCTTTGGAGCGCAGCGCCCCGCTGCCCTACAGAGGTTTGCGTGCAGCCGTCCCCAAGCTAGAGCAGCGAGATGGAGCCCTCTGTCTCGCTGTTCTGGCTTGGGAACAGCCTTGCTAGCTTCTGCAGGACAGCGGGGTGAAGGCACCGTCCCCAAGCTAGAGCAGCGAGACGGAGCGCTCCGCAGTGCTCTGTCTTCCTGTTCTGGCTTTGGGCTTAGCGGCGCAGCCTGCATTCGCTCTATAGGACGCACACACATTTCCCCTTAATTTTTGGAGGGGGAAATTTGCGTCCTATAGAATGAAAAATACGGTATATACTGCCTTCGACAATGGAGGTTGAACATAGCAGCCATGGCAAGTAGCCATTATTAGCCTTGTATATTGTGTGCTAAGATTGATTTTTCAAAGCCGTTCCTCAGGATGTTCATATGGCACACAAGATTCTGTGTAACAAGGAAGTTACAGAAGTCATTCCCATCCAGCCTCACATGGGAAGCTGATTTTTATCAGGCCAGACTGTCTGGGAGCCTCCTGCCTTACCTGACATGAGCCAAGATGGAAATCCAGAAAAAGAAGGAGAGGAAGATGCAGGGAGAGCAGATGAAGATGCTGAGGAGGAAGAGGGGGAGAGAAGCCCTGTCAGTGCAAACATGCAAGCAGGCGGAGAGCAGGAGAGGGAGACAGACCAATGGCAGGAGTTAAGTTCAAACCCAGGCAATAAGGCTGTTTATGAATCTCCCCGTGTGTGTCATTTAGGAAGAAGAGACAGATGTGAAGCAAGACGAAAGGCAGAAAAAGGGTGTCATGTTCTGTGCTGGAGTCATAAAGGTAAAGGGACCCCTGACCGTTAGGTCCAGTCATGGCCCACTCTGGGGTTGCGACGCTCATCTCGCTTTATTGGCTGAGGGAGCCGGCGTACAGCTTCTGGGTCATGTGGCCAGCATGACTAAGCTGCTTCTGGCAAACCAGAGCAGCGCACGGAAATGCCATTTACCGTCCCACCAGAGCGGTACCTATTTATCTACTTGTGCTTTGATGTGCTTTCAAACTGCTAGGTTGGCAGGAGCAGGGACCAAGCAACGGGAGCTCACCCCATCGTGGGGATTTGAACTGCCGACCTTCTGATCAGCAAGCCCTAGGCTCAGAGGCTTAATCGCGCCAATGTCCAGCTCTGGTGAAGACTGATTACGAGCATGGTGGAATTTCTTTTGTAAATAGCAATAAAACCGAAGATTATAAAACTGTCAGTGTCCAGCCTTCCGTATGGAAAGAGCTACCGTACATCCTTGACACAGACTATTTCTCTGGCCAGTTAAGTATGGTCTCCTTGGAGACTAAAAGTAGATTTCAAGAGTCTTGGGCTGGTTTCCCCCAATGCTTTTTCATCACTTTCCCATCAGATCCTTTTAACTGGAGAAGCCAGAGATTGACACTTGGAACTTCTGAATGAGTGCTCTACCAGTTCTTCTGAACAGTGACAGTTCTTCTGAACAGAACCAGATGTGTGGGCAACACATCAGGGTTTTCAAAAGAGGGCCATATCAAACAACTGTAGATCACAGCTATGAAAGTGATTTCAAGCAACCTCCCACTTTTCTCTGAGGAAAATAGAATACCCTCCAACTTTTCTCCAATAAAAATAGGGACGTCCTATTCCATAACAACAACATAAAACATAAAACATTAAACAACTTCCCTATACATGGCTGCTTTCAGGTGTCTTCTAAAGGTTGAATAGTTACTTACTTCATTAGCTTCGAGGGTGACCTAACTCAATACCCACCAACATTTCTGCCATGAAAATAAGGAAAGGCTGGACATTGTAGGATCAAATCAGAATGGAGAAGGCTTCTGTAAATCTAGGACTTTTCCTGGAAAACAGGGACTCGGGGGGGGGGGGTCTGCATTTAGGTTCTACATTTAAGACTGCCACCAAATGGAAGGGTCCTCTTTTGGTAAAGCGTCAAAAATTTAAAAAAATGCTGAAAGAAAACACAACAGTTTAGATTAGGCTATAAAGAATTCTTGGAGAAGTTCCTCCCCTCTCCAACGCTCAAGAATGAAAGTGAGGAGAGCCTAGAGTATAAGGCAAGGATAGGGAACCTCAAGCCTAGGAGTAGAATGTGGACTTCCAAGCCTCTCAACTGTCCCTCAAGACTCTCATCATACCATGTCCCCACCCCAACCATAACCCATCAACAACCCTGCTTCATACATTCATTGCTTTACAATAGATCCTAGTTTCCTGGCCCAGAGAACAGGATAATGCTACTGTTTCTGCTTATTACTCCTAAAGACAGTGCTTTTTTTCTAAAAAAAATGTTTAGGGGTACTTTTATTTTCCTACTCATATTGAAAAATTGCCCCCCCCCAATGAGGCCAAACTTAGATTCAAAAAATGCTTAGGGGTATGCGTACCCCTGCGTCCCCCCAGAAAAAAGCACTGCCTAAAGATGTCACAAGTAGACAATACACCACTGTACAATGAGGTGCAATAAGCAGAGGGAACATAGGTATCTAGAGCTAGCTCCTGCCCAGGGCCAGATTTACGTATAAGCTAAACAAGCTATAGCTTAGGGCCCCACTCTCTTGGAAACCCCCCCAAAAATTAAAGGAAATTTGGATGTACATTTCCAAAATATAAGATAAAAAACAAATAAAATAAAACCTACATACAGCAACAGTGTTTTGTGTTGTGTAGGCTCCTATGATGTAAATCATGGGCGCCGCCTGCTAGCCTGCTCCCTAAAATATCACTGGTTAGATACCTATTAGGTACATAAATTAACATATAGCATATATTCAACACAAAAAACAGTGACAATTTGTTGTTGACAAAGGACAGCTGGACATATAAAGGGCCCCATTACCTTCAGTAGCTTAGGGCCTCATCAAACCGAAATCCGTCCCTGCTCCTGCCCCCCCCTACCCGACATGTTTGCCTGGTCCAGAGAGGCATGATCTTGATTCAAAGCAATTTCTGGTTTTTCTAGGAGTGGCACAAGCATTTGATAAATCAGGGGTAAAAGAAAACATGTAAGAACCACTGAGGGAAGCTAACATAGTTTTGAAAAGCCAGGCAACATTACTCAGGAAAGTGTCCCACATCCCAAACTATACAAGTCCTCAGTGATACAGCAGGGGAGTGTTCAGCTTCTAAAGAGATGGGTACAACAAATAATTAAACACGCAGGAAGACGATGCAGGAAAGGGGTGAGAGGGGAGCTGTGCCATCTATCAGTAATGAGGCCTTCAGCCCCATCCACCAAGAGTCCATGATGCTCACATCATTCCTCACCGCATTCCTCACAGCATGCAAATGGCATTTGATCGACGCGCTGGCAGGGATTACATTTTCACTTGTGAAAATTACTGCTGCAAATGACTACAGAAGTGGGAGAAAAGATGAGAAATTGGGGCACCAAAAAAAAAACCCAACAAAAAACCTGGAACGAGAAGAACAGAGACCTACATTAAGAGCGTTGCTAATGACACACCGCATTTCAAATAGTCTTTATTCCCAGATTGAAAATAAAGCAAAGTGGTTTTAGGAGAAAGGACCTATTTCGAGCTTAACTGTTGGGTGCCTTGAAAGACTTCTCCTCTGATTGGCTACCACCCTTTCAATATTGGAACATGATTTTTCTGCCCCTCTGAGGGTCCCGCTGAGCCACTCAATTCAAAATTCAAGGCTGTCATATGTAAGTGAAAAGAAAATGTTAAATATCACGAGGTTCATTTCTTCAGGAATTTAAGGTTGTCACAGTGATAATGTGGATGAACATACACCAATGATAATGATATTAGCACGCCTACCTTCTTAACTGGATTCTGCACTGCCTCCATGCCCATACAGAGAATCAGAAGCATCACTGTTGTCCTTGGAGCCCAGTAATGGGCAGCTAATACTTTCTCATCTTCTGTACTTTAGTTAATTCCTGATAATATTACGTAAATCACCTTTCCTTTCTACATTATCATTTATACCTGCGGAAGAGACAATACTATTGTCACCCTGCTTTAGGGTCAAGATGTAAGATAAAAGGTAAAGGGACCCCTGAGCATTAGGTCCAGTGGTGACCGACTCTGGGGTTGCGGCGCTCATCTCGCTTTATTGGCCGAGGGAGCCGGTGTACAGCTTCCGGGTCATGTGGCCAGCATGACTAAGCCGCTTCTGGCGAACCAGAGCAGTGCACAGAAACGCTGTTTACCTTCCCACCGGAGCAGTACCTATTTATCTACTTGCACTTTGACATGCTTTCGAACTGCTAGGTTGGCAGGAGCAGGGACTGAGCAAAGGGAGCTCACCCCGTGGCGGGGATTCGAACCGCCGACCTTCTGATCGGCAAGTCCTAGGCTCTGTGGTTTAACCCACAGTGCCACCCGCATCCCTTGCAAGATACCCAAGATGTAAGATACCCAATAGTAAAAGTATAAAAGTTATTATTATTGTATACATTTTATGAGTGTTATTTCTAATCATATATTTTTGGGGGCCTTGTCAACTGTCAGTGCATGGAAAGCTATTGGAAATAGCATTCAGAACCTGAGGGCTTCCTCTGTGGCATCTCTCCACGGGGGGTATAGAGGGAAGCAGTCTTAGAACAGACCTTTTCTGTCATTGTTCCCTGTTTGTGGAAGGTTCTACCCCTGTTGATACACCTAGAACCATTTCCATTTTTAGGTGCCAGGCAAAAGTGTTTCATTTTATCCAGGTTTCTGCACCTTAGTTTGGAGGGTTTTAGGTATTTGTAGCCTCTTTTAATGGAACAGAATGTGTCACACCTGCTAGAATGTGTGTGTTTCTAACTTCTTATTTTGTTTTGCTTTTTATACTTGCTTTTGGTTTTTGCACTACTTTATGCTATCACAAAGTTTGTTAGTAGCTTTGGGTTACTTTTGTGAAAAGAATGACTAATGAGCATGGCAGATTCTCACAAACCAAACAATTTGTGGATGGTCATATATGCAAACCAGAAATGCAAAGCTGATAACTCGGGACAAAATACCGTATTTTTCGCTCTATAACACGCACCCGACCATAACACGCACGTAGTTTTTAGAGGAGGAAAATCCATAGGCATGCCACCCGTAGGCATTCCCTCCATAACACGCACAGACATTTCCCCTTACTTTTTAGGAGGAAAAAAGTGAGTGTTATGGTGCAAAAAATACGGTACTTTGGCTCTACATGACTGGTGTTAAGCTCCTGCCATAACATCAAGTCACTCAGAGAAGTGACATTTTTTTTGAAATGTTTAATGGGGATTTATCACATTGGCTGAAACTTATGTTGGCAAATGTACATGAGGAGAGTTCTGTATGAAGTCAATAAACTAATGAAAAGAAGGCTTCAAGTGTGACATGGAGACCATCCACTTATAGTTCAAATGGGCAGGATGTGAAAAAAAAGAAGCCATTTTAATTTTTAGAGTGAATGGAAGTGTAATTCTTGAAAGCTCCCCTATTTTCTTGCAGGCCCTTATCAATCCCAGAAAGCAACTAGCAATGTTAATTCCCAGTGTTAGCATGAGAGTTCGGTTTTAGGAATTTATTTTAATTCTTCTTTTATTCATTCTTTTCAAATGAGGATAAAACCCTACAGATTTCTGCCAGCCACTTGACAGTAGATTGACACAAATGATCCTGCTTAACTTTAAATCTCCAAACATTCTGGCATATTTCTAGCACTTAAAATTGTCCCACTCCAAACTTGCTCAATTTATATTGATGTGCCATTATGAAGCCACTATTACACCGTGAAAATAAAGCATGAAAGGCTCTAATGGTTAACTCTGAGCTGTAAAGTAGGTACTCAAAGAGGAGACAGTATGATTCCCAGTGCAAAATGGTACAGCTTCTCTCCTGCCTCCCCCTGCTTTGCTTTCCCTAGGAAAATATAGCAGGATAATCTCCCAGTTCAGAACAAAAGGCTATATACACACAAGAAAAGATGGGGAAGAAAGGTGGAACCTAATTCACACCTCCCAAAGCAACAGGTGAACTGGAGCTCAGCGAACCTTTGGAATTTGCGCTACTCTTACTTTTGTGATGAGATAGCCCGTGTAAGGGAGGGCAGGGAGGTACAAATATTGGGGAACAGCGTGCATAGCGATGCATGAATCTGTGAAGATAGCCTTACATTATGAAAAAGCACATGCATAAACCCCAGAGCCGGGCACGACTGGACCTAATGGTCAGGGGTCCCTTTACCTTTAGGCGTCCTTTAGTCAAGTATTTGTGCTCAGAAGCATTTGTGGTTATAGCAAGATGGCCCAAGAGCTGGTCACTAGCCAAAGAGATTACTAATGCTGTTGTACAATTTATTATCGTCCTTTTCTTCTGCTTCTGAGATGTTTTGCCACAGTCCCAAAATGTACAAATTACTTTGATTACATGGAGCACCAACAACAGCATTCTTTTTTTAAAAAAAAACAACAACACAACTTTGTTTGTTTAAAAAACAACAACTTTATTTTTTCATTTTCAGAAATATTTATAACAAACAAATACTCATATACCCTAACACCCCAAGAAACATTCTGTGCATGTACAATTTACACGATCAAACACTGAGCAGGTTTGCACTCTAGTTTAGAACTGAGTCAACAGCAGAATTCTTGAGTAGCCTTTTGAATTATTGTCCATACTCGGTCTTCCCTCCAGATTCAGAACCTTAGTCTGCACTTTCATGTTTCAGCAGCATCACTGACAACTGGGAAACACTGGCCTGCAAGTGATCCAATTGGAGAACAGTCTTTACCAAAGGTGTTGTAGGCCTTGAAGACGCTCGTACTCAGGACAAAACAAAGAAACGTGCTAAGAGGAAGGCATGTTTGGCAAACCCTCACCGTGATCAACTCCTGCCCGGAAACCTATCATCCCACTGTGAAAGGACGTGTGGATCCAGAACTGGCCTCCATAGTCACTTACGGACTCACTGTTAAAATCGTTTTTATGGAAGCTACAAATGGTCACCAAAGAAGAATCTTTATACCTGGCCTACATGATCTGTCCTCAGCAACCCCAGCAGCAAATTCTCATCCGCAGACTCCTGCTTCTCAGGCTCATATGCTTAACTCAGCTTTCTTCCCTGGTGATATTGACAAGCCATTGATGTCACAGAACTTGAACTGATGGTTTAAGAACCTTAGAAGAGTCCTGCTGGTATGGGAATTACAAATGAATTGAACCAGTGGTAGTTGTCCCCCCAGATGGGAATGGAATGTGTATGGGGCGGGTTGATGGATGATATTTCTGTTTCTTGATGTTAATTTTTCTTTTAAAAAAGATAAAGATATATTTTATATTCAGAGAGATTGGATGCAATCCTCCGAGGGGGTGAAGCCTGCCAAATACCCACAAGGATAGACTTTACTGTTTGGGGGGGGGGTACAACAGGAGGCATACAGAGTTGGGGCTATTGGTAGAAAAAAAGACAAAGCATTCTCAGGAAAGACTGGGCGTGAGGACCCTGTTGTTCCAAAGATTTTTTGTGAGGTATACATTCCATTCCAGGGACACGGGTGGTGCTGTGGGTTAAACCACAGAGCCTAGGACTTGCCGATCAGAAGGTCGGCAGTTCAAATCCCCGCGACGGGGTGAGCTCCCATTGCTCGATCCCTGCTCCTGCCAACCTAGCAGTTCGAAAGCATGTCAAAGTGCAAGTGGATAAATAGGTACTGCACCGGCGGGAAGGTAAACGGCGTTTCCATGCGCTACTCTGGTTTGCCAGAAGCAGCTTAGTCATGCTGGCCACATGACCAGCCGGCTCCCTCGGCCAATAAAGCGAGATGAGCGCCACAATCCCAGAGTCGGCCACAACTGGACCTAATGGTCAGGGGTCCCTTTACCTTTACCTTTACATTCCATTCCACCACCACTCCCCGATGGAATTTTAGGGATATACCTTCTTCACTCTGGAAGACAGAGCCCTCTCAATTGTCTTGCAATGGAGGAAGCCTAAATTCATAGGAAAATAAAAATATATAAATATTTACTTCAATATTCTTGGAGTGCCATGGGGAAATAATTCACTGTGATTAAAACCTAGATCTGTCTGTCAAAATTAAATATACCTTCATCTCCCCACTCCCTTCTTATTCAGGCTCAGGGTGTTTCCTTAGTTTCATAAAAAGCACACACACACACCTCTCAACACCAATACATTGGTTGCTTTAAAAATGCAACATGCAGGAGTATCTTAGTCCATAGAGCAAACTGGGACTTTCAGAAGGTCTCTGATCTGATTGAGGCACCTTATTAATGTCACAATCCAACTTGGGAGTGTGAAAATCTCACCCTCATATATCTGACTCATAATTTAAGAGGTACACAGGGCTGGTATAGACCCCTAACAGTTATTATCATCTCCTGTGGACTGACAGACTATTTTCCAGGTCACTCTTCTAACTAAATGTGTATAATAATAATAATAATAATAATAATAATAATAATAATAATTTATTATTTATACCCCGCCCATCTGGCTGGGTTTCCCCAGCCACTCTGGGCGGCTTCCAACAAAATATTAAAATACAATCGTCTATTAAACATTAAAAGCTTCCCTAAACAGGGCTGCCTTCAGATGTCTTCCAAAAGTCTTTTAGTTCTAAGTGTGTGGGAAAGGACCATAATTTTAGTTTTTTGAAAGGGCTCCTGAACTTTGCTCTGAAGCTAAGATGAAATGTGTGCTGTTTTCTGGTAACAAGCCTTTGGGTGTTCAAGAGCCTGGTCCACCTCCCAGTGTCCATGCGCAAGCGTTCAAATTCCAGTTGCCTTCTTGCTGTTTGCCAATCTCAGCCTAGCACTTGTTACTAAATTCAAATCTCTTTCATCTCAA
This sequence comes from Podarcis bocagei, assembly GCF_964188305.1. Classification (NCBI taxonomy): domain Eukaryota; kingdom Metazoa; phylum Chordata; class Lepidosauria; order Squamata; family Lacertidae; genus Podarcis; species Podarcis bocagei. The sequence continues at coordinate 18,683,089 of NC_138143.1, forward strand.
GCCAATGATGGTTTCTGGCCCTCTGATACTAGTTCATTCTTTGTTTTAATTAGACATAATATGACTTGCTGACAAGGTGCCAGCTTTCCTGGAGTCTTCCCAATTTCTCCCAGACTTTTGTTTGCTCACTTTGCCAACATCTGATGCAACACAATTAAAATGTGGAGAGAGGGCTGAAGAGATTATAGCTTTCCAAGTTCATCATCTGCATCACATCACGGGGAATTGTTTTGGCTACCTGGCAAGATCGGGAATATTTGATTTAATCTGTTGCTAGGTAAATGGTGCAACTGTCTGACAGGAGAAGGATTGAATTCTTGTTGTTCATGTTTTGTGGATCTGTTATCAGGGCCGGCAAGCCCAAGAGGCTCAGTGGTTTAGACCAGTGTTCCCCAACCTTGGGCCTCCAGCTGTTTTTGGACTACAATTCCTATCATCCTTGACCACTGGTCTTGCTAGCAAGGGATGATGGGAGTTGTAGTCCAAAAACAGCTGGAGGCCCAAGGTTGGGGAACACTGGTTTAGACCACAGCACCACCCTCATCCACAATGACAACATGCAGAAGGCTGAATAAGCATGTAGATATACTGTGGACCCTCAGGTTACGTTACCTTCGGGTAACGTAACTTTCAGGTTGTGAACACGCCAAACCCGGAAGTGTATACTTCCAGGTTTCGCCACGCGTGCATGTGCAGAAGTGCTTTATCGCACTGTGCATGTGCGCAGAAGCGGCGCCTCATGTTGCGGAACTTTTCGGGGTACGTAAAGACCCCCGGAATGAATTAAGTTCATATCCGGAGGGTCCACTGCACTAGTCATGTTGGCTATTTATTACTTCCAGTATCAGAAGCAGTATGAGTCTGAATACCAGTTGCTGGAATAGTGAGTGGGATAGTACTCTTGTGTTCTAGTTTAGATATCTGGATGGTCGATTGGCTAGATGGAGCCTTGGTTTGTTCCAGCAGGGATCTACTCAAGTTCTGATTTCCTTGTCTCTGTCATTAGATCACAGTGTTCCTGCTTCTTAGACCTCTGGAACATTTATTCTACAAGAACATAGAACGGAATATTTTGTATGTGAATAAGAGGGAACACATTCTATGCACAGACACAATTTTCCATGCACAGAAACATTTTTCACTTGATTGTCTTCTTGTCATGGATATCACTATAACTTATCTGCATTAATCACTTATCTTGTAGCAAACATAATTGAGTTTTATGAATAATGAAAGTCAGAAAATAATGGATTCAGCAGAGTTCTTACTTTTTCCTTTCTGACTATCAACAATTCATAATATTTTTCCAAACCTATTCATTTTGTTTCTGAACTATTGAGGAAGGCTCTTGGCAGTCCTTTAGATTCTTCATATTTTAGCCGTTGCAATCAAATGTTCATTTTGTTATCCCCAATGTTGCTTATAAAACACCTTTATTTCATATATGCAGATTGCTTACAAGGTTTAGTACCACGTTTTTTGAATCAATTTTCAAAATGCACACATGATGCGGTTAATGCGAGTTGAATCACATTATAAATATATACAGTGACTGCACAAATGCCAGTCACTGTATATATTTATCTGACATCATGGAAAATGTGCAAACAATAGCAACATGGAGACACGTACACATTTTCTGGTCAATATGCAAAGTCTCCAAGAGAACATACATACATTCATAGATGTTTGTAGATTTCCTGGTGCATAGACCAAATGAGATGTCAGAAAATATGTCCACATGAAAGTTTTGTATTAAGCGTGCTCTGTGTTCTCATTTGCAGGATGACTATGCTTAGTGTCCAAAACACATCAAAGAACATGCATATACTGATAGCCTGGAAAAGAAAAAGTGTATATTTCCTAAACTGGGGTAGGAAGCCTGTGGAACCTACAAATGTTGTTGGACTCCAACTCCCATCAGTCCCAGCCAGCTGAAGTTCAACAACATCTGGGAGGTTACAGTTTCCCCACACGTGGCCTAGGCAATATGCATGGTCTTCTAAAGATGGCAGATGTAGTTCCATTTTGGAAAAGGATAATAGATGTATCTGCCTGAATTTCCTTGGTTGTAAGTTTTACTGTTTACAGTGGTGCCCCGCAAGACGAATGCCTCGCAAGACGGAAAACCCGCTAGACGAAAGGGTTTTCCGTTTTGGAGGTGCTTCGCAAAACGAATTTCCTATGGGCTTGCTTCGAAAGACGAAAATGTCTTGCGAGTTCCTGCGGGGTTTTTTCCTCCCCCCCCCTTTTCCCCATGCCGCTAAGCCGCTTAACAGCTGATCCGCTAAGCCGCTTATCAGCTGATCCGCTAAGCCCGCTAAGCCGCTAATAGCGCTAATCCACTAAGCCGCTAATGGGCTTGCTTCGCAAGACGAAAAAACCGCAAGACGAAGAGACTCGCGGAACGGATTCTTTTCGTCTTGTGAGGCACCACTGTATACCCATAATCATATTACTGAACACAGTAAACTACAGAGTTATTTTTGTAAATGCTCAACAGAAGCTTATGATTTAGTTAAGCAACACATTTGCTTATACCCAATCTTCACTCCCACTGCTTTTGCAAAAGAAAAAGGCTTATCTGCTGGAGTGGAACATTTCTGAAAAAGAAAGATCCCTTATCTTATTTTCTGAAACAAGGGGTGGTTGGGTTATTAGAGTCAAGATGGAATTCAGTGTCACACTAAGATGAAAGTCCAATCTGCTCAAGTATTTCAGCTTGCCAGGCAGAACGATCTCCCCTGCCCCCCATGTGCTGCTTCTGGGGGTTCTCCTGTGAATTATGGGAGGTGGGGAAAGAGGGGGAAAGCCCCATTATCCAAACAGAAATCTTTACACAGGGCTTATGCTGATGGGGCCCATTTGGTGAATCTTATATGAATGCGGGGCATACAGTAAAATAAAAAGTATAAGATAAAACATAATATAGTGGTACCTCGGTTTACGAACTTAATCCATTCCAGAAGTCCGTTCTTAAACCAAAACTGTTCTTAAACCGAGGCACACCTTCCCTAATGAGGCCTCCCACTGCCGGTGCCCTTCCATCATTCGTCCTCTGTTCTTAGATCAAGGTAAAGTTCACAGACTGGGACACTACTTCTGGTTTTGTGGAGTTCACAAACCAAATAATTCATAAACAGGGCTGTTCTTAAACTGAGGTACCACTGTATGTTATACAAATGGGATCATGCAACACAATGTTGCAGAGTGGAGTGGTTCTGTTTAGGTTTCCACCCAAAGCATGCCATTCTCCTTTCAACTTGTTTCCCCTTTTAATCAAGGTAAAGGTAAAGGACCCCTGGACGGTTAAGTCCAGTTGAATTTGACTATGGGTTGCAGGGGCTCATCTCTGCTTTCAGGCTGAGGGAGCCGATGTTTGCCTGCAGACAGCTTTCCGGGTCATGTGGCCAGCATGACTAAACCTCTTCTGGCATAATGGGACACTGTGATGGAAGCCAGAGCACACAGAAACACCGTTTACCTTCCCACCACAGCGGTACCTATTTATCTACTTGCACTGCTATGCTTTCGAGCTGCTAATTTGGCAGGAGCTGGGAGAAAGCAATGGAAGCTCACCCTGTCGTTCAAATTCAAACTGCCGACCTTACAACAGTCAGCGTTCCATATCCACTGACCATGCCCCGTTATTATTGGGCTGTTTTGTCCCGTCACTTCATATTGGGCTTTTTCTTCCACTGGGAGGGTGGTAGAAGCACTAGTTTTCAGAGCTACTTACATTAATATCTTGGACTATTTATCTGTAACTATTAATGATAGTAAAGGGGGAAAGAAACGCAAGAAAGAGGCTTCGCTGTTTTTATGCAACTTTCCTAATTTCATGTACACATTATAAATAGGTGATCATAGCCTTTACTTTGTGGATTGTAATGCAGCTGTGGTGCGTGAGGTGTTTGGGGAGTGGTAGTACATTGGGAGGGGATGTGTCATGCTCCTTCTGGGGTACTTTGTCCAACTTTGGTCCCCAACCTGGAGGAGGAGGAGGAGGAGTTTGATTTTGATATCCTGCTTTATCACTACCCAAAGGAGTCTCAAAGTGGCTAACAATCTCCTTTCCCTTCCTCCCCCACAACAAACATTCTGTGAGGTGAGTGAGGCTGAGAGACTTCAAAGAAGTGTGACTAACCCAAGGGCACCCAGCAGCCACACATAAAGGAGCAGAGACGCGAACCCGGTTCACCAGATTACGAGTCTACCGGTCTGAACCACTACACCACACTGGCTCTCTAGAAGCATGTAACAGCAGCCATACTTCAGGAAATGGTTTCGACTGGCCGACTAAACCAGGTGAGGGTAGCTAATAGGTCTCAAACGCTTGGCAAGTTAGGGACTTCCCATACTTGTGAAGGAAAGCTCTGGCGGATTGAGTGGACAATACCTATAGTGGGTCCAGCGGTAAAGAAGGCAGTTTCTGGATGTGCTGTATAGAGAAATGAGGGGCAGATGGGGCTCGTCAACCTAGGAAGGTAACCCATCTATGAGAAGGAAAACTCTGTTCCTCAACCTCATCTTCAGGAGATGAAAAGGCTAAGGGGTAAACCCTACACAAATCCAGAGTGGAGTTCCTAAGATGGTTGGATGGTGCCTTGTATGACACCTTCTGGAAACCCCTGCAGCCAAACTGGTGCCAAATATGTATTGCTCTCCTTTCTTTGGCCCATATCAGTCTTGCTGTCTGGGACCTCCATACCTACTTCCTAGGCTTGTGCTCCAGAGAGGTCATTTTGTTGCGGCTAATGCAGCAGAAACAATGCAGGAGGCAGCAGTTGCGAGTAACCAATCTCTGCAGCCACAGCAGGCGCTGTGATTCTCCAGTGGTTTGACTTCATCTCCACAGGTGCACTTGGGTGTCTCTCGAGACGGATAGATGCCAGCAACAACGGGAATGCAGCTGTGGGAGTCATTTTGACTACAACAACAGCCCACAGGATCAAGCACCCACTCCTCCTCCATCACTGCTATTTGGATCAAATTTGCGCGCCCCTTCCCACATGAAAATCCTGGTGTCATACACAGTTTATTCTAGAATACCATGAAAATAGTTCCAAGTGCTTCTATTCCTCCCTCCATGTTGTTCTGTCCCTTTGCCCTTCTCAATCTGTCTGCTTCACTTTCTGTAAGTTTAGAGTAAAATATTCCTCCAGAGCCCCAGAGAGTGAAATTGTGTGGCGGCGCTGAGATTTCCCTCCAGGGGAGTGGGCACAATACATGACAGCCTGGGATGAATGAAGTGTTCTGCTCCAAACAGGATTACAGTAAGCCACCATTCAGTATCCGAGGGGGTTTATTCAAATCAGAAAATGTCCTCTCTGTACTAGGGATCATGAGAGTAGTAACTCAAATTACACAAAGGGGGTTTAAATCACATTTTAGCATCATGTTGTGTGTCTGAACCTGCATCTTGGAGGGTTTTTGCAAAATCAGCACATCCATCACTCTAGATCTGCCATGCTTATGATGTATTAGAGCAGACTTACCCAACCTGGTGCAGCCAGATGTTCTAGACCACAACTCCTGTCAGTTCCAGATAGCATAGCATATGGTCCAGAATGAATGTAGCTGTAATCCAAAGCATTTGATGAGCACCAGATGCTGGGGGATCCTACATGTGAACATTTTAACGAGGAGTGGTTGGGTCGTTCTCCTTCTGGTTCATGTCAATTTTGTATGTGTTCTGTTGAATACATGTATTATCGCAATGTATACAATGTATATTTTAGCCTAAAATATGTGTTTTCTCACACACACACACACACACACACACACACACACACACACACACTAATTTATTATTTATACCCAGCCCATCTGGCTGGGCTTCCCCAGCTACTCTGGGCGCCTTCCAACAAAATATTAAAATACCGTAATACATCAAACATTAAAAGCTTCCCTAAACAGCACTGCCTTCAGATGTCTTCTAAAAGTCTGGTAGCTGTTGTTCTCTTTGACATCTGGTGGGAAGGCATTCCACAGGGCGGGTGCCACTACCGAGAAGGCCCTGGTTCCCTGTAACTTGGCTTCTCGCAGCGAGGGAACCACCAGAAGGCCCTTGGAGCTGGACCTAAGTGTCTGGGTAGAATGATGGGGTTGGAGACGCTCCTTCAGATATACTGGACCAAGGCCATTTAGGGCTTTAAAGGTCAGCACCTTTATATATATTGTTAGTTTTCAGCTTGAAGCAGTATCATAAAATTCGGAGACGTGCAAATTCTGAAGAATAAGCACATTCTGCACATTGGTCTAGGAGGAGCAGATCAGGTCAGTTTGCATCAGACTCCATAGAAACCAGATTCCTCAAGCATCCCTAATTTCAGCCCCTAGGAAAATCGCTGGTGGTGGTTCAGCATATTAGTCTCTTTCTCAGCGGTTCATTGGAATCCACCCCAAATCGAAGTGTTTACTGAAACCTAGGCAAGTGTGGCCCTGTATGCTTCTCCATGGATGACATTTGGAGAGTGAGTGTTCATTACCATAATATCATTTTGCCGTTCTCAAACTACTGATGCTTGAATCCCCCCCCCCCAAGCATTATGGTTGCATTCCTTGTCTTCATTTAGATATATCAGCAGAGCTCCCTTTGACTTTCAATCTGCCCAGGGGTAATTAATAATCAATTGGCCAATTTGGAGTTTACACACTATATCAATACGCAGAGAGGTTCTTTCCTTTAGCTAGAGTATTATAGGCACATTATTCATATTCTGCAATTGATTTCCTTTGCTTAAATCTTGCCAGTGGTGCGTGTGCGTTGATCAAAATATTGCAGTAACAGTCCTTGCCTGTGCATCTGATCAGGCTGTATCCCTGTCCTATATTTTGACAGCTAGATTTGTACTTCTAAAAAGTGTTAAGAAGACTGGATTTTAATTTTCATTCCACATTGTCTCTTAAGATTTAATTCCATTCTTTCCAACAGTTCTGTCATTTTCTGGAAAACTACTTGAAGCCGGGGCGGGGGAGTGGAATTATTTGTGCCCTGTTGTGATTGATCAGCCAAAACTATTTTAAGCTTCATTTTAAAGACTTGGACCAAATTGCCTGTATCTTTTGGAAGGCAAATGTTAATGGCACTGCTGGGTGGAATAGACAACGTAAGAGCATGGAAGAAAGTGGGAAGCAGTTGTTCAGTGCTGGAACAAAATCCTACACTAGAGGTCAGCAACATTGAAAAATAAACCCACACACAAAATGTAAAAATATAAAAAAATACATTTACTTTATTTTATTTCTTTAAAAATATTAGTGGCACTTACTCCTAGCTAAGGATATATAGGATTTTGTGTTATCAAGTTATCAAGTTATCAATTCATCAACCATGTTGTGAAAGGAAGAGATGGATGGGTTAAACATATTCCAACTTTTACATTTTGGATTCCCATTTACAGCTATTTCAAACCTGCACGGGAATGTATGTAGCAATATAAAACAATATGGATATGTTAAATAGCTTTGTTGTTGTTTAGTTGTGTCTGACTCTTCCTGACCCCATGGACCAGAGCACGCCAGGCACTCCTGTCTTCCACTGCCTCCCGCAGTTTGGTCAAACTCATGCTGGTTGCTTCGAGAACACTGTCCAACCATCTCGTCCTCTGTCGTCCCATTCTCCTTGTGCCCTCCATCTTTCCCAACATCAGGGTCTTTTCCAGGGAGTCTTCTCTTCTCATGAGGTAGCCAAAGTATTGGAGCCTCAGCTTCAGGCTCTTCCCTTCCAGTGAGCACTCAGGGCTGATTTCCTTAAGAATGGATAGGTTTGATCTTCTTGCAGTCCATGGGACTCTCAAGAGTCTCCTCCAGCACCATAATTCAAAAGCACCAATTCTTTGGTGATCAGCCTTATTTATGGTCCAGCTCTCATTTCCATACATCACTACTGGGAAAACCATAGTTTCAACTATACGGACCTTTGTCGACAAGGTGATGTCTCTGCTTTTTAAGATACTGTCTAGGTTTGTCATCACTTTTCTCCCAAGAAGCAGGCATCTTTTAATTTCATTACTGTTGTCACCATCTGCAGTGATCATGGAGCCCAAGAAAGTGATATCTCTCACTGCCTCCATTTCTTCCCCTTCTATTTGCCAGGAGGTGATGGGACCAGTGGCCATGATCTTAGGTGTTTTTTTGATGTTGTGTTTCAGACCATATTTTGCACTCTCCTCTTTCACCCTCATTAAGAGGTGCTTTAATTCCTCCTCACTTTCTGCTATCAAAGATTTGTCATCTGCACATCTGAGGTTGTTGATATTTCTTCCGGCAATCTTAATTCCGGCTTGTGATTCATCCAGTCCAGCCTTTCACATGATGAATTCTGCATATAAGTTAAACAAGCAGGGAGACAATATACAGCCTTGTAATCTTTGCACGAAATGTTCCTTTCATATCTCCAGTTTCCTTGAACAGATCTCTGGTTTTCCCCATTCTATTGTTTTCATTAAATAGCTATAATACATAAAATTATTAGCTACTTATATTCTTCTTTTCCTTATTGTGAACAGAGGTTAAGTTGCACATGATGAAATTACTCAAATGGATTATTTGGCTTGGCAGGGTAAGAATCTGCATGCTTATACATATCTATTTATGTTGAAATGAAAGCAGGCTACTGGTAGGTCAGTTTTGCTATTTTAATAGCAAATAATAATTTTGTTTATAGGCATTTGTAGTTTCAGAGGGGGGAAGTATTGGTTTGGCTCTTTTTGTCCATTAAAGACTGCAATCCTATACCCACTGAGAGAGGAATCCTAAGCGCTCTAGCAGAACATGTTGGGATCTGTTGTTACCAGAAGCCTCCTTGGTGCAGCAGCAGCAGCAGAAAGCTCTCCTCTCATCAGAAGCACAAGAACCTGTATTGTATTATTGTTGGAATTCCTGATCATGATTGCAGCCATGGGATTTTTGTCTGTCACATGACGGTGTATGTTTTGACTCCACAGAGTGGGAAGTGACAGAAACAGGATGTTTGTGTTAGTGTGTTCCGTGGAGTGGGACTATTGTCCTTTGTTCTTTTTTCTCTTTGCTGTCTGATGCTAGTGAGAGAGGAAGCCATGTTGCAGTGCTCCATGTGTGTTTATAAGTAAATAAAGTAGATTAGCCAAAATGCTGAGTTCTGTCATGCAAGGTGCACAAACTCTGCGGATCTCTAAGTGTGCCGTTGTCGGTTGGCATCGGTCGCTGTGATGTTTGGGCAGAAGAAAGCTTTTGAAGCCCCCAAATGATTGACCAGGAGGGAGGGAACATGCCAGTCAGGCATGTGTCTCTGCCAGGGTCCTACTCGAGTGTAGGCTGAACTCCTGACAATTATAACAAGTCAAAACACCATTACATCTAGCTCAGTACTGTCAATAAAGACTGGCAGGAGGTCTCCAGGAATTCAGGTTGAAATTCCTTCCTCCCCATAGCAGAGATGCTAGACATGCATGTCCAAAGTCTGTTTTGGGGGCTTAATCCTGCCCGCTGGTTGGTTTAATCTGGACCCTGTGGCACTTTATTTCCTGGGGTAAAATCCCCCAAAAAGCTTGACAACTTCAATCTTAACAACTTCAGGGTAAAATTGTAAAAAAAAAGTTCAACAACTTTGGTCAGCCCTTAAGCACGTTCACTTCATCAAATCTGGCCCTCTTTGAACCTTTGCATGAGAAAAAAGTGGTACAGGTACCCTACTTTTCTATATACAGTTGTATTAATGAAACTTTCGGGCCAAAGGAAATGCAATAAAGTATAACCGGTGCTACTTTTTCTAGAAAAAGAGGTGCTGGAACTCATCATGAACACCTCCCTTGTTCTCTTATAATGGCAATGGCGCTCAGCTGAGAGGTGCTGGAACTGAGTTCTGGCAAGTTCTGGCTGAAAGAAAACCCTGAGTATTATAAGAATTTAGTCATTTAGATTAAACTTCATGATGTTGTTGAGTTTCGGCTTTATTTTAGAATGAATGAACCCAGGAATTGGCAAGGACCCACAGGCTTAAATCCATTTTAATACAAGAAAGTATTTAGCATACAACCATGTTTTGTGGAAAATAAGTATGTGATTTAAGACAAGCAAGCAAATAAGACTGCAGTCCCTTATTCACTTACATTGGAGTAATCCCCATTGATTATAGTGGGATTTACTTCTGAGGAGATAGGCACAAGATTGCACTGTCAGTGTTTTCCTGTTTTGTGTTTTTCCAAGGGTTCAGATATCTTCTTAAATACAGTGTGTATGTTGTCCGCAATCTTTTTCTTCTTCGGGTTTTTGTGTTGTTGTTTTTTTAAAAAAATCTGTTTCAAACTTTGGATTCCATTGGTGAAGTGACTAGAATTGTTCAACTGTTTAAACAGCTTTAAGATGTAAGGACAATTTAGTCATAATGAAATTGCTCACTGTTTCAAAGTACCTAATTAGAAATTAAGATACCTGCATGTCTTGCCTCCCCACCCCAAATCTATTTCAGCATATTTTAATCTTTGTTATAGTTTCCCCTTAAATAGCATTACTGAGCACATGGTGAAATTCATTGTTCATTCATTGCCAATTTTCATTTATGGCTGAAATGAATATTTTCCTCCAATTATATTTTTTAATCATTTTCAATCTCTCCCATTTCTTTTATAGAAGAGAATATTAAGTCTTCAGAAAATTCCTGCTGAGTGATAAAAACTGGGATTGGATTAATAACACTGGCTGATCAGACCTTAGTTATTACTTTCGTCAGTGTTACTTTCCTTTTGTGCCTTTCGCTTTATTGTCGCTGACATTGATTTATGGGGAATAAAAGGGACAAACTTCTTTTTAAAGACATGAAATTCTGTAAGGGCATTGGCATCTTACAGACTGGGAACTGTCATGCTTTTCCTTTTAAATTTATCATCGACGTGAATGATGCCATTCCCCCATGTATGGGAGGGGGCCAGATTGGCCACACCTCTCCACTCCTGGAAGAAGAGAAGATGCTGTATCTCCCTACGGGAGAATGTTATGGCCTGAGGGTGATTTGGCCCAATGAGGAAGAAGAAGAAGTGTTTGGATTTGATTTCCCACTTCATCACTACCCAAAGGAGTCTCAAAGCAGCTAACAATATCCTTTCCCTTCCTCCCCCACAACAAACACTCTGTGAGGTGAGTGAGGCTGAGAGAATTCAGAGAAGTGTGACTAGCCCAAGGTCACCCAGCAGCTGCATGTGGAGGAGCGGGGAAGCGAACCCGGTTCACCAGATTACGAGTCCACCGCTCTTAACCACTACACCACACTGCAAAACTGGAGTGGTTTTGCAGAGGCAGCAGAGGGATGGAGAGTACGAGAGGGTTATTTATGTATGCCACTACTGCTGCCTGTTAAGCTGTGGGTGAACATATCAGACAACAGAGGGATTCTTCAAACAATCTTGTTTATTCACAGGCCAGAACAGAACTGAACTGAAGGGTTCAGCCAGCCTGCTTGTATAGAGCTCCACTAGAACGCAACAGTAACCACTTTCTGTAACTATCCAATCACTGAATGTCACTTTCAATCCCTTATTTGCATAGGTGGACCTGAGTGAAAACTATCTACAGTATCCCCCTGCTGGCCCAGGGTGAGAACTTCAGTACATAACACCGCCCGTGTTTTATTGGCCCCAAAATGGAAAACGAGCAAGGTCCCAACTAAAAAAGAAAGGCAACTTAAACTGACGGAATATGCACAACTCGCAGACTTAACATATAGAATAAGAGAACAAGAAGAGCATATGTTTAAAGAAGATTGGAAAACGATTATTGAATAAATGGGAAATAACTGTGTACACCTGAAAATGCCAGCAGCATTAAGATCAATTCAACAGTGTAAACAAAGTTCTGATGGATGCAATAAAGGAATACTGAATGGAATAGTTTTCATAAAATATGCAGGGATTTGTGTAAAATGAAGCATGGAAAGAGAAGAAGGGAAGTCACTGATACCTTAAGGATGTAAAATGAATATTTTAAATTGTAAAACATAAAATTTAATAAAAATTAGAGCAGGGGGGCAGGATTTGCAGCAGCACAGGCCTGCTCCAGTGCCAGTGGAAACCAATTAGCATTACAAAGCCCAACTATACGTGTAATATGCAATCTTTTTCTTACAGTTGTAAATCACAGTACTCCCCCCCTCCCATTGAATAAACCACTGTAAACCTTGTGTGCCATTGCAATGGATTGCTTTGAAGTCATTTCTGTACCAGGTAATTTTTAGGCCCCCAATTCCCCACTCCCTGACCTAGCCCATATTTTTCCTGCCCTGCCCTTTATTTTGTCAGACCAAAGGTGGCAACCCTTGTCAGTGCTATTTTCCTAGAAAAAGAGGTGCCAAAACTCACCATTCTCTTATAATGGCAATGGCGCCCACCTGAGAGGTGCCAGAACTGAGTTCCATCTTTGCACAGGCTTCAGAAGAAGTATGACATAAAAAGGACCTCATTGTTTCTCAGTTGTAGTTCTAGAACATCCTTTCTTATCCCCAATATGTGGTTATCAGGTTTCAAGGGTGCTTTTATCTACTGTCTTCATCTCCTGCTATCTGTGATTTCTTTCTAATCTAAAAATACTGTGGTTTGATTCCTGAGTTTATATATGCAAAACATCAGTTTTACATTACGTGATGGCACTGCTAGTATCTAACCACACAGAACCAAATTGCAGCTATTACACATTATAAACTCCTAAGAATACAACCAGAACCTTCCTTGAACTCTGAAATGTCTCCTTAAATGTCATGTACAGCAAGATTCTGTCAAGCGTTATTGTAAGGGCCACTTCTGTGTGACAGGGCTGTGTACTGGCCACAAGATTAAGTTCAGACTCTGACTGGGTTATTTGTAAAAACAGCCTGATTTAGCTTGGACAAATTCAAAGACTGCCCAGTTAGGCTCAGGGTCCAAGTCTGCTTCATACCATCCCTCCCGCAATTGAATATTGGGAAACTTTTTAAAAGACTATAATATTTCTTTCCCCTTTTTACAGAAGTAGTTGAAATTTTCAGGCATTCCAGCCCTGCCAGAGTGAATAATGTCTGCCAAATTACAGGGGCGCATGTTCAGAGGCTACTGTATTAGACACATTTACATTTTGATTTTGATTTTAAAAATAAAATAAAAACTTTGGGGTGGAACTGCAGACAAGATTTCCCTTTGTGAAGTTAGGAATCCTGTCCAATTTCAGAAAGCAGTGGATTTCCTACAATCAGTGCCATTACAGTATAAGTGTAGGAATTACTTATTCTCCTATAGCGTTTTGTATGAAAATTGCAGACATTGGAGAGGTGCTCCAGGATAAGCAATCTGCCAAATAGGTCCAGAGTCTTTCTTCCTAGACACCTTTAAAGTTGAGTTTGTGGTGGGATCAACTAAGGAATTCAGTTTCTAGGTAAAACCATTACCTCATACAAGCCTCACCTGTTAGTCACTAAGGATTTAGCACTGCCTCAGTGTCCCCCCCCCCAGCATCCTCCTTAAACTTAGAGACATATCTTTTGTTCTTCCACAGCTGCTCCCTCTCCCAAAGCACTGGAATTGCAGCTGGCTAAAGTATTCCCTCTGATTACAAGCTAGACGTGTCAATCACTACAGATTTCTCCCTTTGCACCCTCTGTTGATCTTCCTTCTCCCATCATTATTCCATCCTGGTGTTGGGGGATTATTGGGGGCACAGGTGGCGCTGTGGTCTAAACCACTGGACCTCTTGGGTTTGCCGATCGGAAGGTCTGCAGTTCGAATCCCCGTGACAGGGTGAGCTCCCGTTGCTCTGTCCCAGCTCCTGCCAACCTCGCAGTTCGAAAGCACACCAGTGCAAGTAGATAGATAGGTACCGCTCTGGTGGGACTGTAAATGGCATTTCCATGTGCTTGGTTTCCATCATGGTGTTCTGTTGTGCCAGAAGAGGTTTAGTCATTCTGGCCACATGACCCGGAAAGCTGTCTGTGGACAAACGCCAGTTCCCTCAGCCTGAAAGAGAGATGAGCACCACAACCCCATAGTTGCCTTTGGCTGGACTTAACCGTCCAGGGGTCATTTACCTTTTTTACCTTTGTGGGATTATGGTGAGACTGACATTGGTCAGTCTCCAGCTAGCATGTTCCGTCAGGGCCCAGGATTTCTGTTTGTGCAACGGGAGAGGAGGATGAGTTCCATTGCACAAGCACCAATCTTTGTGCTGATGGAACACATTAGTTAAATACCACTCATTTCTTTCACTGTCAGGAGATCATTGTTTGCAACCTTTTTTCATGTATTGATCACTGAGCTGTCATATATTGCTTCAGGGATCCCTGCTTTGACTCTTGTTGCATCACGGAGACCTAGCTTCGCCTCTGTCAAGCCCAAAAATTACTCTGAGGCATCCCACTTCACCTTGAGATTTGGGATTTGTATAAATCCAATGCGCAGCCCTGCTATTTGACCAGAATTTTCCTTTTGTGATAGTAGAATCAGTGGACTTCAAATGCTGTTTTAATTATCTCAAGTTTTGTGCATTGAAGCTTATGTTAATTTCCCCAGTGTGTTTTCTAGGGTTTTTTTTCTGTTCCCCTCCTCCCCTTTTTGAGGAAAAGCATTTTTATTATAAAGTTTCCTCCCAATATTTAATTGTATTCTGGGATTGCTCTAATGTGGGAGGGAAACAGTGGTCACGAGAACACAAAAGCTGCTTTACATTAAATTATATTGGAGAAGATGGCACTCATTTCTGTAACTTGGAAGCAGGAAATTCTGATATTAAATTTACAGCAACTGATCAGATCTTTAAGACTCAAATTACAGAAATGCTGTGTGTGGATCTAAGCCATGAAGACCACTTCTTTCTTTGTCCTTGTTTAGTGCTACCTCATGTCTTGTGTTTATAGGTTTTTATGGAATTGAGTTTAAGATGGCCTTTTTCTTCCTCAGTGTCTCATGTTCATCTTTGGACATACAGTGGTACCTCGGGTTACATACGCTTCAAGGTACATACGCTTCAGGTTACACACTCCACTAAGCCAGAAATAGTGCTTCAGGCTAAGAACTTTGCTTCAGGATAAAACAGAAATTGGGCTCCGGCGGCACGGCGGCAGCAGAAGGCCCCATTAGCTAAAGTGGTGCTTCAGGTTAAGAACAGTTTCAGATTAAGTACGGACCTCCGGAACGAATTAAGTACTTAACCCGAGGTACCACTGTATTGCCTGTTCAAGTCTGGATGATATTCCATCTGAAAGGGGAAGTGGTTTCCATGTGACCAAAATTGAACACAAATAATCGTTTGCTTAATTGAAGAATGGAATGCAAAAACAACCTATTTCTGAGGTAGAGCTGATATGGTGTGGTGTCTAAGAGACAGTGCATCTCTAGTCATGTTTACTCAGAAGTAAGTTCAATGAGACTTACTCCCAGGTGTCCATTATAGTCGGCATCAGGAAGTGCCCAATGTGTGTCATAGGAGTCATCAACCATTTGGGGCCCAAGGACACGTGCCAAAAATGGGAAAACTCCCATGGGGGGCAGATTCTCCTTCCAAAAAGCAGGTTGATAGACAGGAACCAAGAAATGCTCAGTACAAAAAATACCTGTGACTTTAGGCAAGCCATTCCTCTTGCTTTCAGTCCCTTTAGCGACAATCTAGGGTGATGATGACATAAATTGACTTGCCTTACAGGATTCTTGAAATGTAAAGATTGCAATAAAATAATGTGTTGAAAGCAAAAGTGTTGTCAATACTCTAAAGTTCTATATAAATGCCATTCTACTATAGCTGGGTATCAGATTATAAATTGTCAAATATCGAGGCCTTTTAAGAGGACACACAGTCATACATATTGACCATTACTGCACATTTATGGCCAAATATTATTTCCCTTCAAACCTATCCAACACTTGCCTCAAGATCGAGCCATTTATTGCTCCAGGCAGGAAGGCTGGCTAGCACGG
This sequence comes from Podarcis bocagei, assembly GCF_964188305.1. Taxonomy (NCBI): domain Eukaryota; kingdom Metazoa; phylum Chordata; class Lepidosauria; order Squamata; family Lacertidae; genus Podarcis; species Podarcis bocagei. Next base: position 18,699,000 of record NC_138143.1, read on the forward strand.
AAGCCTCCCTGTCCCCGCTTTTCTATGGTCCTAGAAGTACCTTCTCTTTATATTTGGAGATACTGGTCCAGTTCTCTCAGAATCCACACCCCAGCAAAGTACCACCTTCCGTGCCTTATTTATTGGCCCTTAAAAGATAGGAGTTAAATGCCTTGACTTGACTTCTGCAATATCATTTCTATCACGAGGGATCAACAGCTGAGCCCTGTAATCCCATGACATAGACAGGTGGATGGAAGATAAGAAGTTTGGGGTCTGAATTTATACCTTGAAAGACCTACATTGGCTCCCAGTACATTTCCGAGCACAATTCAAAGTGTTGGTGTTGACCTTTAAAGTCCTAAATGGCCTCAGCCTGAAAGAGCAGCTTTGTTGTTGTTTAGTTGTTTAGTCGTGTCCGACTCTTCATGACCCCATGGACCAGAGCACGCCAGGCACTCCTGTCTTCCACTGCCTCCCACAGTTTGGTCAAACTCATGCTGGTAGCTTCGAGAACACTATCCAACCATCTCATCCTCTGTTGTCCCCTTCTCCTAGTGCCCTCCATCTTTCCCAACATCATGGTCTTTTCCAGGGAGTCTTCTCTTCTGATGAGGTGGCCAAAGTACTGGAGCCTCAGCTTCAGGATCCGTCCTTCCAGTGAGCACTCAGTGCTGATTTCCTTCAGAATGGATAGGTTTGATCTTCTTGTAGTCCATGGGACTCTCAAGAGTCTCCTCCAGCTCCATAATTCAAACACATCAATTCTTCGGTGATCAGCCTTCTTTATGGTCCAGTTCTCACTTCCCTACATCACTACTGGGAAAACCATAGCTTTAACTATATGGACCTTTGTTGTTAAGGTGATGTATCTGCATTTTAAGATGCTGTCTAGGTTTGTCATTGCTTTTATTATTCTGTTGGGAGTTGCCCAGAGTGGCTGGGGAAACCCAGCCAGATGGGCAGGGTATAAATAATAAATTGTTGTTGTTGTTGTTGTTGCAGCAACTTAAATACAAGAGATAGGTGGTATATGCACCAGACAGAAAGCTGGATCACACAATATTTTTCGCTCTATAAACAAACTGCTCTTGTCATTCCAAAGCATGTGGATAATGTGTGCATTTGTAAATAATGGGTAGGTATGTTTTGTATATTTTGTATGAAATGGATGTAGTATATGTGAAATAACTCTGAAAAGTTTGTATTGGGCCTGGAACTGCAAGATGAAAGTTGTTAAGTCTTCAAATAAGTCTTGTTTGGCTGCTGGATTTTTTTTTATAGCACTACCCAGGAAATTAATTTATCAGAATAATGTTCCATTTGGCCCTTGTGATTCAGAGTAAATATCATGCTGTGAACCTGTTTTCCATTTCCTTTTTGTAAACAAGATGGTGTGTGGGTTCTTTTTTTAAAGGCAAATGTTATATCAGGATTGTTTACTGCAGAATTCCCTTCTGGATAAATATTTTGCAGGTTAATAGCTGATTGGTTACCTGTGGGAAGGATTATTGATAAGGGACTACTTTGTCCATGATGCCAACAGAATCTTTTAATCTTCTTATTGGATTACTTAATTTCACAAATTCCTCACCATCATCCTTTGTTCAGATGAATTTTTCCAGAATGTCTCAAGAGAGCTGATATGTTTTATTCTGATATTCATTTTAAGATAAATAAACTATTCCCAGGATCTGCAACTCTACTTAAACCATTTCCCTAATATAATTCAGCATATTCCAAGGAATAATAAATGCATGGGCACCACACAACATGTAGTGTGTGTGTGTGTGTGTGTGTGTGTGTGTGTGTGTGTTATTTTTCCCCCTTAGAAGAAGGAATTAAAGTGATGAGACCATCCTCAAATAAAGTACTGTGCCTTTGTAGCATTTCTGTTCTTGAAAGATTTTAGTTCTGAAACTATTTCCATCCTGAGTGAAAGTATCATTCATTCATTCCATTGCATTGCATTGCATTCCATTTCTATTCCACTTTTCACACACAGGAGTCACAAAGCAGCTCAACAACAATAAATAACAATAACACAATAGAACATAACAATTGCAACATAAATACAATTGCAACATAAATACAACATAAAACAATTAACAAATCATCAGTGACATTTAGAGATCAGTAAAACAACCACCTTCTATAAAACACTATTAATAAAACAACTAAGAGAAGCTAAACAGAATAACCACAAAGTCATATTCTAAGATTCACAAAGCAATACAGCACTGATAACCCACAAAACAAATTAACAACATTAATAAGCTAATGACCAAAAACAAACTAAGCACTGTTGAATTCACCTGCATATTTTCCCCAACTCCAGGACTCATAATCTTCCACTCAGCTCACAAAAAGAGCAAAAAAAGACACTTATAAATGCCCATGAAAATAATATTGTGGTGATTAATATTGCACATTTGAAAGCAATAGTGTAAAAATGACTCTTTTTGGAATAAAAATTGTCTAGTCCAAAAATATGGTTCAAAAGTTTTACTAACAGAACTTGTTCCAAAATAGGCACTCAAAACAATAATGTTACATCCAAATAGTTGCAGAACATCATATGCTTGTCTAAGCATAGCTTCAGCCAAAAGTGAATCCAAAATTC